>NC_140586.1:832302251-832991246 GCF_964204655.1 Triturus cristatus | reverse complement strand
CCTTTCTTATCTGTAGTAGAGGAGTAGAATTGGTGGGGGAATGTCGGGGATTTCATTCTATGCCAATCTTTGGACAGCAAATGTGTTTCCTGTGAGAGGCATATCGAGGCCCCAGAGTTCTCTAAGTAAGATAAGATCGCATGCCTCTTGATGGGATTGTTTAACACCTTCACATTAAGGGTGATGACCTGGACAGTAGGAGTCGGTGTGGGATCTTCAGGGGTATAGGTCATCTTGGCGGCAGGTAGCTTTGGCTCCGAATTTCCCTCCGGGGTCTCTAAGTCTTGCCAGCCTCCCTCCGTAGACCTGCCCTCTCGCTATGTCCCCTCTTTGGCAGCACACCGTTTCCACCCCCCTCCCTCCCTCAAAGCCACAACCAACCCCCACCCCTCCCCTCTCCCTGCCCTAACCCCAACAAAATATTCCCAACTGTCCATCAATGTCCAATGCCCTTCTGCCAAGGCTGCGGGCATATGGTAAGGAAAAAGCAGGGTACCTGTGTATCCGAGACTACCCGGGCCCCCCGCCCACCGCCCCCCAGCCAGCTATGTTGTGGTGCGTATTAAAGTCCCCATAAGCAAATTAGAGAGTCTCTGGCGCAGAGGTGTCCTGCGATACTGCTGCAAGGGCCGACGCCCTTTCGTGTGCGCTGGTGTCCCAGTCCGGCTTTGTGGCTACTGTGGGCGAGCGTCTTCGGCCCGCACTCTGCCATCCTCCTCCCAGCGATCGTTGTGAGGGTCCAGAGGAAGACTCAGGACTATGCTGTGTAAGGCGTAAGAGGTCACATGTCTCTTGGAGGGAGCGTAGGTGATGCAGATTGCCATTCCATTTGAAAATCAAGCGAAAGGGATGGCCCCAGGAGTACGACACTCCGTTGTTCTTCAAAAAGGTGGTTGCTTCTCTGAACGCCTTCTGTTTCTGCAAGGTGATGGAGGCTAAGTCCTGGAAGAGAGCTATGGCATGTCCTTGATATTTAAGGGGTTGTTTTAGTCGAGCTTCCCGTAGTATGCACTCCTTCAGGGGAAAGTCCGGTAGGAACGCCAGAATGTCCAGCGGGGAGGGGGGGCAGGTGCTCTTCTCCCCAGTCCCATCCTGTGGGCTCGGGCAATGCGGACCTCGAATTCTGGGCCGACGCCCAGGATCTCCCTCAAAAGGCCTTGAAGATATCCGGCAACGTCTGCCCCTTCCTCTTTCAGTGGGACCCCTCGGACGCGGATGTTATTGCGTCGTGATCTGTTTTCAAGGTCCTCGGCGTGCGCTTGTAGGTCCATTTGTTGATCTTTGAGGCGGAGGACTTCCTGTTGCAGGTGTTATACTTCTTCATTTTTGGAGAGTTCGCCATTCTCCAAGGCAGCCACACGTTCTCGTAGTTCGTCCTCGTCTCGGCTTATTTCTCTAACCTCCCCTGCTACTTCCTGTTTAAGTGTCTGAAAATCCTCGCGGAGAGTGTTGAAGAGTGTTTCCAGGAATTCCCGGGTGATGGGAACTTCCCCGTCGTCCTGTCCAGTTGGTGGCCTTGAGGCTGGAGGGGTAAAGCCCCCTTTATCCCCAGTGGCGGAGCCTTTCACTAGCATGTCCTTTATGGAGCGCTGTCCTTTTTTCCTCATGTTGGCCATGGTGAGGTCCATGACGCTCGCCCCCTGACTTTCGCTCTTGGTCTGTGAGATTGCTGCCGGTGCTCCTCTCCAGCCTTGATGGAAGGGGTACAGCCAAAGATCCCCCTGCGGTCTCTGCACGGGGGCACCCCTACCTCAACCTCTCGCGGCAAGTGCCTGGTCAGCCCTGGGTGCTTGTGCCTGTTGCCGCCAGTGTAGGTCGGCCCTGATATGTCAGTGATCTTGGGGACTTCCGGCGTGGGTATACAGTGGTAAAGTGGATGGGGGCCACAGATGGATCATATGGGAACCACAGCAGGGGCCCTTCTTTTGGGAGAAACTTTCAATATGTGGCTCCGGTGGTTCTCGCGGTGCGGGGACTCGATCCTGGGCAGCTTGTTGGGCAGAAGTGTGGGGTAGAAGGGGTAGTTCCACAACGTGTCAGCGGGTCCCCCGTGCAACCCCTAGATGGATCGGGCCTCGTCGCGTGGTTGTGGTGAGTCTGCGTGCAGGGTGTTGTCTGCCCTTTCGCTGGTTGGTGCGCCTCTGTAGGAAGACCTGTGCTGATGATCAGTGGGGTGGGTGTCCTGCGAGTTCAATACAGCAGTGGGCCTCCCGAAGCCCAGGTATTGCTTTGCCGCTGATGTCCGCGCACAACTGGGGACTTTGCTCATGGAAAGGCTAGGGGTAAGGCCCGCGGCGAGGAGCCTCCGGAGTCCGCATCTGATCAGGTCGCCATCTTGGTCACGCCCCCATCTCTGTCTTTTGACTAAGATCAAGTGTAGTATCTGTTCTTATTAGTTTAAACGCACAATGTTTGTGCAAGTAAAATTGATTTTATAGTAACTATGACTTGTACTTGAAAGCAAATACATTTGCTGTATACAAGTGTGTGTAAATTTCGCAATCCGCACAACTAGCTTTTAATTAAGCAGGAGGAAGGGCACCAGCGTTCTGGTGTCTGTTTTGCTCATTAGGAGCACAAAAAAGGACCCCAAAGGAACTGTGGTCAGCGTTAGAGCACTGAAACATTGTGCTTCCTAATTTCTCTCTTTCCTGGTGTTTCGGTGGACTAATGCTGGAGGATTAAAACCCCTCATAACACCCTTCACAGGCCTGTGCAGCCCCCAGACCTCTGGCGAGGGGATTTATGCTTAGGCGGTAACCCCTATAACCTTTGCCTTAGCTCTAGGGTGTGACTGGACAGTGTTTCTTGCACTGCACACTATTGTGGTCTGCTGTGAGACACCCCAGGTGGAGGACCCCAGGTGACAATGGTAAACCCGGCGGTAACCCAGAAATTACCGGTAAGCCCAAAATCCAACAAATGGGTGACGAAATGGACATTGGAGCCCCAGTGACCATCACAGATGGCAACCCCACCCCGGAAGCCCTGAAGCCCAACCCCAAGCCCCCTGGGGAGGGCGGCAAGGAGGCAAGTAAGCCTGCACCTCCAGAACCAAGCACCAGCACTAGGAAGGCTGGTGCCCCGAAGGACTCAGGGCTTAAGGCAGCTGCACCTGAAATCCCCAATGCTACCAAACCAGGGAGCGGGGGAATGGCAAGGCAGGGACCTGGCAAGGGACCGCCCCAAACCCTTCAATGGGTACAATGTCTCCCACTAGCACGCCCAGGTAATGCGGTGGGAGGTAAGGGACAAGGAATAGCCCAGACTGCACAGGGGCTTGTTCTTGAACAACTTCCACAAGCCAGCAGGAGTCCCAGTGACGGAGGTGCTGAGCTGCCAGACATCCGCGTCATGCATGATATTTCTCCTTAGTTTCATCACCCAGCGCCTCTTTAGGAAGAACTGGGATTTCTTCCAGGGGAAGAAGAAGGAGACACCCTACAGCACCTTTTGCCTGACTACAGGATGGGCGCCGGCAACAACGGAGAAGAGGATGACATTTGAGATGACCAACCCCCACATCCTAGATAGAGACATCGTGTCACTTCTCCAGAAGTACGGCACCATTATCAACGACACATGTACTACCAGTGCCCCAAATCGGACAAGCCAAAGACCTACACCAAAGGTGGATCCTGCCGCCAACGCCAAGATGAACGACATCCTGAAGGCTGCAAGGAAAGAAGTGAACAAGAAACCGGAGCCAACAAGGAAGGTCGAGCAGAAGAAGCCAGCCCTAAAAGTGACGCCACCACAAGGGCGAGGCCCAGCACAACCTCAAGTAGACCCCGTTGCGGAACCAACTACAGCGGAGGAACCAACACCGCCAATAGAGGAGGAACAAGCAATGGGAGCCCAGCGCCCCAATGGAGACCCCGAGGAAGGAGCACCTGAGGCCCAACCAACGGAACACCAGAGGGAGTTGGACCCAGAGCCAGAAGTAGGAGCCAAGATAGGAGGGCAAGGAGAGGAGAAGGCCCCAGCCAAGGCAAAGGGTAAGAACAAGAGAAAGAAGTCCCAACCAGATAACAGCAGCAGCAGCAATGCTGAAAAGGTGATAGAGGAGGAATGGAAGAAAGTCAGATTGCAGATGCTGCGGGACAAAGGAAAGAAGGAGAAGGACGAAAAAGAGGAGAAAAGGAGGCAGACCAGGTCAGGAGGGAAGACAGGAACCGTGCCGCCACCGACTGACATCAAGGCCGACCCCGACATCAACGAGGAGGAGAAGGGAGACCAGACCCACCCTGGAACAACAGGAAGAGGACAAGGCCTAGGAAGGACGACTTATACACTCAGAAGAAGCCCATCAATGCCCAAGAACACAAGAAGACAGAGGACGGATACACCACCATGGACTCTGGAATGGAGGACAGCGACCTGCAGGATGACGGAAACACCCGAACGACCCCGTAGAAGCTGTCCGAGAGGACCTGCAGAGGCTGCACCAGATGGTCAGTGAAGCACCAGAGGCCGGAGCAGAAAAGTAAGAGAGGGACGAGGAGGACACCATTGTGTGGATAGATGTCACAGAAGCCACCATGGAGCTCTCCATTGAAAACCCAGAAGAGACAGCACCAGTGATAGAGGGCCTGCAGATGCTTCAGTACTCTGCGGTATAGTAACTCTCCTCACAGAAAGGTTCAGAAACCGGACACTGACTGCTAGCGCTGAGACAATGGCTATATCATTGTTCCCCCTAAATGTCAGGAGCGTGAAGGATCAGATTAGGTGGGTTGGCATGTTGCGCGTCCTGGCTGCACAGAACCTAGATATCTGCTTTCTGCAGGAATGCAGAACTCTGTACGCCCAGTTGTACAGCCAGCTCAAACGGCAGTGGATGCACGTCCCATCATTTGGTCTGGAGGAAGCAATTGCAAATCATCTGGAGTGGCCATTCGAATCAAGGGGAGGCAGTTTTCGCCGTGGAAAAGGTCACAAAGCAGGTCAATGGCAGAGTGCTGGTCGTGGGCGACTCGAGGGCTGTCTATGCCCCCCGAGAGAAGAACGAGCGACTCGAGAGGTTCAGAGTGCTCAGGATGCAACTCGTGACCTCCACGACTATTCTGATGGATGGTGATCTCAACTGCATAGTAGAGTTGGATGGACACACTGGGTCAGGCTCTGCAGGGATGAATTTGACGTCCAGACTGTTGGTGGAGATTATAGGTGAGACACCTCTCCGGGATGTCATTGGAATCATGGGGCCGAATGCCAGGAATGTTTCCTGGAGTAGGCCGGACAGATCCGTGCATTCACTGATCAACTTCCTATTCACTTCCCCAACGGTAAAGCCTGGGCGAAGCTCCATGGTCGCCGTCTACTTCTCTGACCACAGAACAGCCAGTTTCGAGGGGGGACATGCAGGGAAGTTCCCCACCAGCCCAGGATTGTGGAAGCTGAACTGCTCGTTGCTGGAAAACGAGGAGTTAGTGGCGAACCTCAGAACCGTGTATGTAGAGTGGAGGGAAATGAGGGACTTCTTTCACTCCACCAGCAATGGGTGAAGGACAGGTTCCGGAGCTTCTTCCAGGATGTAAGCAGAGCTGCTGCAAGGAAAAAGAAGAGGTCGTTTAGAAAGCTGCGGAGCAAACTGCAGCAACTGTATGAACTCAAGCTCAGGGGATGGGACGTGGATGACGAACTGGATGAAACCTGAAAAGGGCTCACGGAGCACTTCAGGGAAGAATCCAGGAAAATCATCTTCCGGACCAGAACCGAGAACCTCTAGAAGGACGAGAAATGCAACTCGTTCTTCTTTAAGAAACTTCACTTAGCCCACACACCGCTGGTAGAGCTTCGGGACTCAGAGGGCAACCTCCAAAGTGAGAAGGAGAAAGCTCTGAAAGTTGTAACCGACTTTGAACGACGAGCTTTACTCACCGAAGTTGTCAGAGAGAGCCCAGGCAGATAGCTTCCTGGAGGGCATCTCAAAAACACTGGGTCCGGAAGAGAGAGAAAGCCTGAACACGCCCTTCACCCTGTAAGAGTTGTACTTGGCTGCATGACCTCCAAGAGGGGCAAGACGCCTGGAAATGACAATCTCCCACTGGAGCTTTATGTCGAACTGTGGGACCTGATCAGGCAAGACTTTCAGGACCTCTAAGAGGAAATGGTGGGCAAGGGCAGAATGCCGCATTCCCTGCGTGAGGGTATGATAATGCTCTTGTGCAAGCAGAAGGGAGAGAGAGAGGACCTCAAGAACTGGAGGCCCATCTCTCTCCTCAATGTGGACGACAAAATTCTCGCGAAGGTGATACACAACTGCCTAAAGAAAGTCATAGCGAAGATAGTCTACTCTGACTAGTCCTGTAGGATACCGGGTCGGCAAATCGCAGACAGTCTGGCCCTGGTCCGGGAAAAGATTGAGTACGTCAAGGGCCACAAGGTCCCAACAGCCTTGGTCAGCCTGGATCAGGAAAAGGCGTTCAACCACATTTCTCATGAACAACCGCAATGGACCGCAATCCGCTAGCTCCTACATGCCACTACATTTACCACAGTCCTTTGGGGCAACTTGCTGGTGTGATGAGCAGTGTGCGACCAACTTTTGCACATTTCTCATGACTTCATGGACTGGACACTCAGAGCAGTGGGACTGGGAGACTTCTTCTGTGACGTGGTGACCACAGTGTATAGAGACATCTCTAGCATAGTGTTGGTAAATGGCTGGAGAACCGACCCCTTTCCTGTCTAGTCGGGGGTGAGGCAGGGCTGCCCGCTTTCCCCCCTCCTTTTCATCCATGTTATTGAGCTCCTCGCCGAACGGATCTGGAAGAACAGGAACATCAGGGGAGTGAAGGTGGCAGGAAGCAAGGGAAAGGGCGAGGTCAAGTGCTGCCCCTACAGGGACAACGTCTCAGTCTTCTGCTGGGATGGACCATCTGTGAAAGAGCTGGAGAGGACTTGTATCAAGTTTGGGAAGGCATCAGGAGCAAAGATCAACAGCGCCAAGTTAGAAACCCTACTCTTCGGCCACTGGACACCCACCCGAGACCCACTGCCATTCACCCTGAGGACCAAAGACAAGAGCCATGTCGACTTTCTGATGGTACGCTTCTTCCTGTTGCCAACGTGGAGGCACCTCAGATGGGCAGAGTGGGTGAACGCCGTCCCGTACAACTGTGAGACCCCATGGTTCTACAAAGAAGTGGAGAGGTTCCTGAAGGAGTTCGGGCTGGAGACCACCACCCCCGCCACATGGACCCCAAAGCATTTCCAATGCCAGATGCAAGCAAAGCACATCACCGAACCGATCGACGCCCTCCCCTCTGCCACAGCGGACCACGTGTGGGGGAAACATTGCATCCAAGCGCCTAACCAACCAGCACAAGGATATCGCCTGGATGACCTTCCGTAAGAGCCTTCATACACGGAAGAGGACTCAACCGATACAAGTCTTGCCTGAGAGGGTGCACCACGGACAAGAAAACATACCATCTCTTCTGGGAGTGCATGTACGCACAGGAACTGCTGAAGGCCCTAGGTACGGAGCTTAGGGCCTGGATACCTACTTCATGCATCACCGCGGACTCTGTGATGTATGGCTTGTTCCCAGGGACACATGCACTAGGTGACCTCCTGGACTGCTGGAGGCTCCTGTGCTGCTTTAAAGATGTTCTTCTGTTTTTTAGAAACCACCTGGTAGTAGGGAAGAAGGAGACATCAACCCCGGTGTGCTGAAAGATGATCCACAGCCTCCTGCGTGACTAAGCTGCACTGGACGGATCAGATGAAGACAATGACTGAGGACCCAAAGGGGTCCCCTTGTACCCTTACACAGAGGGGGCCTGGATGAACCACTAACCTGTCATGTTCTTTTTTTCTTTATCCCAGGAACCGGTTGGCGACAGGGGAGAGGAAAAGGTGAATGAAGACAGGTGGAGTAAATGTAGTTATTTACTGTATGTATTTGACTAACGTGACCTTTTCCCTTCACAGGTAAAAGGTCATTGGGATAGCTTCTGCACTTGGTGTCAAGTTTATTACCAATGACTGATGAATAAATAGGGTGTTGTCTAAGGTGACGATTGATGTATCTGAACCAGATACGATGTCCTGTCAAGAGGAAAAAAAATCAGTAGCACAAAGATGCAGTAACACAAGCCACTGCTAGATGTCCCTGTTGCATCAATAGCACAAAGGTGCAGTAACTAAAGTTGTTACTAGATGTCCCTGTTGAGTAGCTAAAATGTACTGTGTTACAATCTTTAGTAATCATATGTTGATCCATATATTAATATGCCTCTCTATGCATATAAAGATGCTACACTTTCTATAATTGAAGAATAATTATTAGCTTGTAGTATATTCACGTTAAACCAAATGTGCATTCTTATCGTTGGCCTGACTGCGAGTAGGCCTCAGCTGCTCAAAGCCTATCACTGTTAAACATGATGTTGATTTCAAAATGTGTTTTTACGTTTTCCTTCTCGTTTCAGGAGCAAGATAACCTATGCTAGTTAGAAGACCAGCTCCTTGTTTGCTTTTAGAAATGTTAGCGCATAAGGATTAATTAGAAGTTTATTGTGATTTACATCATGTTTGGGGTTAAGAAAGATCCTCCTGTACTCAGCAGTCTGAACTGAGTGTGTGTGCATTTGACTAACAATGGGAATGGTTTACCTGCTCCAAGAAGACGGCTCAACCTGATCGGCCCCATTGCTGGGTGGTTGGTAGGAAGAGGTTCTAGACAGAATGCAATGTATTTAACTGTGTGTCTTAGAACAGTTGAGGAGATCCTGTCCTGACTGCTGGATGAAGTCATTACTCTTTTTTACTTTCAGCTGATATCAAAAGGTCCATACAACCGGAGGGGCAATTTGTTTTAGGACTACAACAGAGGCCACAGATATAGAAAATTGTGCTGTATCAATGGTCAATATTGAAATAGTGTAAGTGTAGCAACATTAAAGTAGGTGGGAGGAGTTTAGAATTCTCCTAAAGCAGACAGTTTAACACTTGGAGAAAGGAATATCTAACATTAGAGAATTGTTTTTTTTTTAATTTGTCAACATTTCAGTTGGTGAAGTTTAAAGGGTCACCCAGGGTAGTGTGTAAAGCACAGTTCCTCCATCAGCAATAAACATTCTAGAATGTTGCCTTGTTTGGTGCTGTGAACTGAGGTTTTGAGATGTATTGTGACATCATCATTCCCCGGATGGCCCTTTTTGAAATGAAGTTGTGAAAGGCTCCTTTTTTGTAATCTCATAAACCATATATGCCTTAGTATCCAATTCCGGAGGGAAATTTGTAATTTTATAAGCAAAAATATGTTGATTTTTAGTGGTTGTAGGCGGCTCGCTGTGTATTCCCTTTCCCGGCTATAATGGCTTGATACTGGTCACTTCTCGATGCCGTCCCACTATGGGATGTAGGCACCATGCTTTGGACAATATTTTGTGCTCCTAATAAACGTTTTTGAAAACTTTTTTAAAAATGTAAAAAAAGTTATGGCACATAAGAAGTTTTGACCATAAAAAAAAATGTTGATTTTAGTTTCCTCCTGCTTACAATAGCCCCCACTTACATGGACGTCAATGTGTAAAAGAAATCCAATGTAATCTGTCCAACTCCAATCTACCCCACTCCAATCTACTGCTCCAATCTTCTCCATTCCACCCCACCCCACTCTAAATTATCCCATGCAACTCCAAATACACACCTCCAATCTACCCCACTCTACTTCACTTCACCACATCCTCCCCATCCCACTCCACACCACTACCTTTTTGCCATGATGAACAGCAGCCACACTGGTGTACAACATGGCTAAAACATATATGTTTTTTTACATCATTTTACTTTTACTACATCTATCTTAATCTGTATCCTCCTCTTCCCGATCGCCATCTGATTCCTGGGTTGAAGAGAAAAAGGGACAAACATGTTAGTAGTCCCTCAAGGACCCCCCGACCCCAAGATAGGGCAGGGGTGCCCCTTTGGTCCCTCAGGTGTTGTTGTTGCTGTCGTCGTCTGATCCGTCCAGTGCGCTTAGTACACAGGCGTCTGTGGATCATCTTCCAGCAGGCCAGGATCGATGTCTCCTTCTTCCCTACTACCAGGCGGTTTCTGGAAAACAGAACGTCTTTAAGGCAGCACAGGAGCCTCCAGCAGTCCTGAAAGTCTCCGAGAGTGTGAGTCCCTGGAAACAAAACATACATACAAGTCCAGGGTGATGCATGATGCTGGTATCTATGCTCAAAGCTCCGTGTTTAGGTCCTTCAGCAGGTCCTGGGCTTAAGAGTATTCCCAGAAGAGATGGTAGGGCGCCTCATCTGTGTGCATCCTTTTAGGCAGGACTTGTATAGATTGAGGCCTCTTGCTTGCATGAAGGCTCTCACTGGCAGACATCCTTGGGTGGCCATCCAGGCAATGTCCTTGTGGTGGTTGGTCAGGTGATTGGAGGTGACGTTCTACCACATGTGGGGAGCTGTTGCAGATGGAAGTGTGCCAATCGGTTTGCTGATGTCCTTAACACGGATCTGGCATTGGACGATCTTAAACATCCACTGGTTCGGGCAGCAGCCACCAGACCAAACTCGTTGACAAACTTTTCCACTTTCTTGTAGAATCACTGGGGGTATCCAGTTGTAGGGGACGGAGCTCACCCACTCTGCCCATCCGAAGCACCTCCACAGTGGTAACTTGATAAGGTGTAAACTCAGAAAGCCACCATTTGCTTTCATCTTCGGTCCTCAGGGATCTCCTCACATAGTGACACACGAAGATTCTCTTCAGAATTGTGGCGATGCCCGGCACTCCCTTGGCTAAAACACATTGCCAAAGCCAATAGCTCTCACATAGGCGAGAACTATTGGCATTGCCAATACTTATTTATTATGGGGTTCAGTGCCCTTCCACCCTCACACAGGGAGCATCTAACTTGTATTTTGCGGATTTGGCATTATTTATTAAATACTGTAAAATATTGGAAATTTGAATCACACTGACATTATCATTAAAATAAACAATGAAACTTTGAAACCTGAAGCCAATCCAAACGAAAATATACGATTAGAATAGTTGTAAAAAGCTAAGTACCACGCATCAGGCATTAGACTAACGCATCTTACGAGGGCTTCTTGGAATCAATACAGATTCCAAAGCTCTCTGAGGCGGAGTTGAAGCCCCGCCCATCTTCCTCATTAGCTGGCAATATCCTGCATGCAAATCGCAGTCTCAGGATTGAAAAGGAGGCTTCATAGTCCCTCCTTGTTGCCGCCTTGTCTCCTTTTAGCCCCGCCAACCGAGATTGGATCTCTCATTTGCAGCGTTACACACTTATTATCTGCTATGCACTATAATTTTCCCAACGCCGACAGCTTGTTTATACATTCAGCTACCACAATCCGTGGTAAAATTTTAATTTCATAATTTGTTAAATATAATCATTGGTTCACGTTCGCAGGCAGCGGGGCATTTCACCACGATGATTTAACTCAATCACGCAGGAGTTATCCTCTATGAGTTTGAAATGGTTATACATTATATCGAATTTAACATGTTTCCTTTTCAAGCTTTCAAATTTATATCACGATTTTATAGCACACTCTTTATTTTAATATGCGCATTTCCTATGCATATTCACATGTCCACTCGACGTATTCCTTCTATAGCCCTTATACACAGCACTAGATGGCGCTCATGCTTTCGAGTGAGTCAGGAGTTCTGACAGCTGAGTCCTTTCTTTATGTTGATAATGTGTCCCATGAATATCCGGGACTAGTTTCAAACGTTCGGCTTGAATCGTGTCACAGCATTTGCATTCAATTCCAGAGCACCATCGATATGTGAGTTTACCCGCTATTTTATTGAATATACATTTTGCTACGCGTGCATCGTGTTTTCGTTTTCTTTTAAATCCGCTTGCACTCCTCTTTTTCACCGGTGCGTTAACACGAACACCTTGTATTTTCCCGGGATATAATTGACAGAAGCCATATGCTGATGCACTATCTAAGCACCGTAACGTCTGCACACTGCCCAATACGTGTTTGAACATCTTTTAACTTTATTGTCATCGGCGCGTTTTTTGTTGTTTCTAACATTACACATCCACTTCATTTTTTCACCACATCATATGTTGCTATTCATGCAAAGATTGGTTATTGCATAGGTTAGAGTAATTCAAAGCCAATATTACTTTTTTATGGCCAATTAGAATATACCTGTATTAAGTACACCTGCCGGCCAGGAAACATATGTACTGCTCTGTAAATTCAATTATTAATTTTTTGTATCTGAACATTGCAAGCATATGTCAGCAACATTTAGGTGGCAGCGTGTTTTTCTTTCTTTATATTTTTGTTTCATAGATTTTCAATTAAAAGCAAAAGTATTAATCTATTGTACCAGGCAAGGCTAGGTATGTTGGGTTTGCCAATACTTGTTTTCAGTTCTGTTTCTGCTTTTGACAGGCGCAGTGGTGATGCGAGTCAGTTCCTGGAATTTACCACACTCTCTGTGGAGAATAGTGTCTTTGTTAGTGCCGATGCTCCTTCTAGCCACCATGTTGTATTGTGTTGGTGCCTCTTCCTGTGTTCAAAGTCACTGCGCGGAGTCACAAGAGAACAAGTCCAGCTAGAGCTTGCAAACCTTACGGTGGCTGTCAGGTAACATTACTAGGTGTGGCACATCCCAGCACACACCCTGATCTTAAAACTACTTACAGAGGGGCATATCAGCAAGGGCCGGCGATAATTATCGCTAAGCACACTTAGCGTTAGGATAATTATCGCCAGCTATTGTGGAATTTTATCGCTGAGATAGCGTTCTATTAGCAACGCTTATCTCACAAGCGATAAAATTCCTCGCGCTAACAACCAAAAGTGGGATTATCGCTGGAAATCCAGCGATAATCTCACGCATTTTGGCATTAGCTTGCTGATAAGGCAGGGCATACTTAGCCATTATATCCACCTTACATTGGATATAATGGCTAAGTCAGGGTGAAAGCAGGCATAAGGAAAGTAGCGTTAAGTGTGGTTAGCGCTACTTTTCTTATCGCTATGTCTGTTAACGATCCACTTGATAATTGGAGAAATGTCGGTTAGCGACATTTCTCCAGTTATTTTGGGACGGAACGCCCACTTTGCATCTCATTAGAGATGCAAAGGTGGGTGTTATGGGAAAGCGAGCTAATGCAAGGAATCACGCGTTAGCGTGACCTTGCTGATTAAGCGATAAAATTATCGCCGCTTTTCGTCCGGAAACGGACGATAAAGCGGCGATAATTTTTTATCGCCAGCTTGCTGATATGCCCAAGAGGTTGTTACAGAACCGCTGACAACACCATGTTTAGTCCCTTGAGCCACGAACAGAGGGAGGTTCATCAATGCTCAAAGGCTATTGGTCAGATATCAGTGGAGAGGAAAATGATGGATTTGTGACATATGAGTAGCATAATCGCTTAAGTGAAGTATTTGACTTTTCTGACTGAGTCATGAGTGGAATGGGGCAAGAATCATTAATGTATGTAATATCAACTCTAAGTTAAGCCTGTGCCTTTTAAAAGCCTTGGGGCAGATTTATGTTTCCTGGTGCATCCCTGCAAATCAGCAGGGATGCGCCAGGAAAGATGCGTCACGCAAGTTTACCTTTGCGCTACCACAGATGCACCGCATTTACAATGCAGCGCATCATGGCGCAAGGATAAACAGATGCGTGACGCATCTGATGGCATAAGGGCGGCGCATTGCTGGAGTCGTGTCGCAAGCACGACGCAACTCCAGCAATGCTCAGGGGCTGCCCATACCGAACATGCTGCGTCATGCCATACGCCTGCTTCAAGCAGACGCAGGGTTTTGACGCAGCAGCGTCGGAATAGTGACTCAGTGAAATCTTGTAGATTTCACTGCGTCACCTTTCCGAGGCTTTTTCCGACGCAACGGCCACCCTGCATACATTAAACCTGACGCAGGTTTAATGTAGCGCAGGGCTTTACAGCGTGACGCATCTCCCTAGATGCGTCACATTGTAAATAAGGCGCAACATGGCGCATGGTTTACGCCGCCGCTGCGTCACAGAAGTGACGCAATGGCAGCGTAAATGTCTCGCAAGGGGCTTGTAAATCTGCCCCCTTGTATTTTGGTTGGGCTTCAGAAGCCTCCTCACACCTTCCTGTAGGAGATATGAGCTCTAAAGCTCTCTTTGCCTAGTGATAACAGCAGTGACACACCATCCTTCTGTCAGATTGCTGCAAGAAGTAACAAGCATTAAAAATGCAATAGGTCGAGCATTTCATTAAACTAAAGCCATTTGCTTTGCTATACAATACCATTAGCAAAGCAAATGGCTTTAACTTAATCAAAGGCGAGACCTATTGCATTTCCAATGCTTGTTTCTTTAGACAGCATCTGCCAGGCCCCGAAGGATAGTTCATGTGACCAGTCAGTGTGTGGGCTGATTGCTTTTGGCTGTTACTGGACTAGTGCAGCAGGTTTTAATGTTGATATCCCTGATAATATAACAAAGATGAACTGCAGCAAGCTTAGATGCATGCAGTCTTCTATACATTTAAAAAAACTATAGAGTGTGTCTTCACAAATTCAAAACTGCTCTCATTTGCAAATGGGGGCCAATTTTAATTGACTGATTTGCTAAAGGGGGGGCACTTTTAGTCTACTGCCAGGGTTTGTTTTTTGTCCCAGTCCTGGAGTGGGGGGTGTTTGTTCTCCAGTCTGGCTGGCAGACACAAGTGAGCTCTCTGACAGCTCAGGGCTGGACTGTCTGCAGCTCTTCAGCCTACATTAGCCTACTACGCCACCATTCAATTTTGTAGCCATATTGTACTGAGAGCCCGAGGCATGATCGTCCTAATCTCAGTATATTTCTAGACACACTAGCCTCTAAAACTTACTTTGTGCCTGATGCACAGTGTTGATCCACCTTGTCAGGCTAAGCAAGTGCCTCGCAGCCCCCTGTGAACTTCCTTCTAGCGTGTCTTCATTGCTGTTACTTTAAGTGTCACACATTTCGCAGATAAATGTTACTCATAAATACATTGAAACCATTGAAATGTTACACATTAGCAATCTCAAAACTTGGCAGCTATGAAAGACTGTGCGCATAAGAAATTAAGAGGCTGAACATTGTGCAGTGCAAGAAATATGTGTTGTGCACTAGTGCTTTGCAGCTGTTTTAAGATCTTAGGGAGCAGATCAACAAGAAAGTGCTGCACCGTGGCACCGCAAGCCCTTTGGCTGCGCCACACTTTGGCACCTCCAAAGCACAGGGATGCGACATATTTACAAGAATGTCGCATCTCTGTGCTTCCCCCTGCGCTGGTGCACAAACTGCAGCCATGCACTGGCGCAGGCACCGTTGCACCATGGTGCAAGGATACCTGAGTCGTGGTGAGATTGGTTTTGTGCAGGAAAGGTCACATTCCTGCACAAAAACAGTCACTACAGGCTTTTTCCTCTTTCAATGCATGCTGTAGAATGCAGAACGCATTGAAAGTGGAAAAGCCGAGGAGAAATGAAAACATTTCTCCTCATTGCACCTCACTTCGCCACCTCTAGGGTGGCGTAGCATTCAGACGCATCTCCAGATTTACGATTGCTCGTAAATCCGGAGATGTGTCTTGTTCCATGGGTGTTGCGTGGGAACACCCACAGCAACCCCCATGGAACGCCCCTTCAAGGCAAAGTGCTGCATGAGAAGGGGCCATATTTACAAGGAGAGGAAAAATCACGCAGGGTGGCTTTTCCTGTCCTTGTAAATATGGAGGAGTCCCCTGTGCCACTAGTATGTCACGAAAAGTGACTTACTGGTGGTGCAAGGGGGCTTGTAAATCTGCCCCTCAGTGTTTCTTGTTGCTCCAATTGGTGTAATTTTTTATATTTCCCTCGTTCTCCATTGTCGCCATAAAGTGCTACTCAAAAGTGCTACTCACAGCCCTTAAGCAGAATACGATCAACGTTGCTATCCCAGCACTTTAATACAAATTTAGTTTTATTTCTTTTTTATACTGAGTATCAGAGAAAGAACCTTCAAAAATTGAGTGAAACTCTTTAATGTTCCTCTCCACGGAAATCTTTAGTAAAAGGCGAAAGATTTATTCGGTTTGAAGAGAAACCAGTGTATATTCAAACAACCACTGTCCCAGAGACCGGAGGTAACACACCTCCTTGGACTTTCAGTGTGGGGCAAAAAAATAAATGACAATTTCAAACATGTTCTGGAGAATACTTTTTTATTCATGTTCCGATCAAACTAAGTGGGAAAATTACTTTCAACTACATAAGAAGGAATATAAGTGACTGCGGATTTTGGGGATTGTGGGTATGTAAATAAGCCCTACTTGAACCCACGTGACAACAATTCTCAGTCACACGTGACCCTCGGGAGTGTAACAGGGTTTACATTCGATTCGTTGCTCTCGTTTGCTTTTCTGGGTATTACAATGCTATGCACGAGCATTAGTCTGCCTCCACTACACAGAGGCAGTTTTAAATAAATATTTAATTGCCCGCGGGAACTTTACCTGATTTGCTAGGAGTAACAGGCTGTTGAGCCGAAGCCGGGACTTGAACCCGTGCTCCAGACTCGGCAGCTCTGGCTGATAAATCGCCCCTTCGCCTCTCACGCAGCACAAGCTGCTGCAGCCGTGGGTCTGAAGGGCCTGACCGGCCCAGTCACCGCCGGATCAGTCCATCTCCTTCCCACAGCTTTGTTTAGGGGCATTGAATGGGGTCCATCCACAGAACAGCATTAAAAGATGCACATTTTGGAACTGGTGACGAGACTCGGATCACGGCTTCCGCCCAACCCCAGGGGATTCTAAGAAATCACTCTTCCTCGTGCCTGGAAGGTGACTGGTTGTCTTGTAAAGCGTTTAAGTGCTCTCGGGCCAGCATGGCGCTATATGAAACTGCAAAAAAAGGAAAGAAATCTTTCGAAATTAAAAGGCCATTATTCACCGTGGGTCAGAATATAGCTCCACCGTGACATAGACACATGTATGAGAAAGATGCAGTGCTTTAAATGGGCTGGTACTCACCGGTCCTGAGTACCGGTACCTCTTAGATTTAACGCTCTGAGTACCGGCACTTCAATTCTGCCGAGGAGAGTACCGGTACTCATGAAAAGGTAGGCTTTTTGGCTGTGAGTGCTGGTGAGCTGGAGTTGAAGGTATCTTGGCAGCCAAGGCGCCACTTCTGTACCCCCGCTCTGAGCCCCAGCTGAGCTATTCAGCAGGGCTCATTTGAATAATTCCCGGGTGCTCACCATCACGCTGTGTTTGACAGAGCAGGGTCCGGTCAGGCCCTGTGCTGTCAATCACAGTCACTATCCTGTGCATTTGTGCAAACAAGTGTCAGATGACAGAGGTTTCCGAGGGAGAAGTCAAAAAGAGCAGGATACGAGTCACAACTTTCATGGAGAACCTGATAAGTCAATGAACGTTTTATAATCATTAGAAAATGTAGGTTGTAGTACGAAACCACATTGGATGGTGCTCCCTACCTCAGGCCCAAAGATACTTTCCAAATCTTGCTCTCTATTCTTAGAAGTTTCATGCAAGCAGACGGAAACCATACCACTGCACTGTATATTACCGAAAATACAGCCTTCACTTGATGGTACTCTAGCCTCGTATACATTTCAACAACACAACATATAGTTAGCATATTTTTCCACCAGCATTTTTCTTAAACATCACAGTTTTACAAAAAGTGTGTATGCACATGCCCCTGTTTGTGTGTGGGTGTGAGTGAACATGCGTGTTTCACATGAGGCTATCAGATAAATGTAATTGAGAATTATCAATGCCGAGGTAATTATGACATTCTCTTGTAAGGACCTACAACAGAGCTTGTTTTTTGCTGTAGTTAATTCTCAGTGGTTTTACATTTATTATAGAAGAACAACTGTGAGCCATTTCTATAGACCACTTGGATGCAGTGTACTTACAGAGTAAAGCAAGTGCAGCTCGAAGGTCAGGTGCAGCTTTAACCATTTTGGAAAAAATTATATAATTTAATATGAATTCTTTTTGTGAAAATGCTGATACGCATTTATCCGCTTTCTGATAAGTTGGTATGGCAAAACGTCCTTGTCGTAGGACAAACTGAGGTATCAACGTTGTGTGACATGGCATCCGTGAGCTGCGCTGGGTACACTGCGGCGAGGGCAAGAGGTGTCTTATGTTAATCGTTCCTCCCAGCATTACTGTATTGATAGTGTAAATGTTAAATAAGGGCCAGAGGTGCCTCACCCAAATTTAGTAGAGAAACGGTTCTTATGCAGAACAATTTTGCTTGCATTAAATATTGAGACAACATTTCCTGAATGTTTGGAAGATTCTAAATATGACATAGACATTCGAGTAAGCTGCAAAAAAGGCTTTACACGCACATAGAAATGAGACATTGGCCCAATGTTATGAATTACTCATAAGTGAAAGTCACTGATAAATGCACGGGTTCTGTAGCTGAAACGTTTTCGGTTCTTAACTTCTTAACTTCTGCAGCAAGCACTTTCGAAAACTCCCAAGAATGGTGGATGGAATAAAGAAATGAAAGGGTTGATGGATAGATGAGCGAAAGGATTGATGAATGAGCGAAAGGGTGGATAAAGAGATGGATGAGTGAAAGGATGTATGGATAGGTTTTGAGTTGGATGGATGGATAGGTTTGTATATGAAGAGTGGACAGACGGAATGGTGAAAAACTGAATGATGGATGAAAGACTGAATAGACAACAGAATGTAAAGGTTAAATGGTGGACATCAGCAGGTAAATGGTAGGTGAAAGGATGAATGGATAGATCTATGGAAGAGACAAGAGATATCTTCTGGAGAGGGTCATGATGATTTGCTTCATTTGCTTTGTGCCATAAGAGCTTTGGATCGAAGTGGGGGTATTTTCAGTTTCTTCCTACTCATGTGCTGAAAAATATATGGTTTTGCGCCAAACAACATCAATTAACAGTATGGCATTAAGAAGGTGCATCTATTGCAAAAGAAAAGGAAATGTTAACATATTATAGCATTTCTCTTTCATTTTGTGTAATGAGTTAACTTGCTTTGTTTATATAAACACATTTCTCATGTGTTTTGGTATGTGCAGCAACTAATATAGAAGTCACGAAGTATCATCATGTCTTGCCTTTAGCCCCGCCCCTAGCCGCGCCCCCTCACTACACATCTAGCTCATTTTAATGAATACCTGCACTTATTTTTTCCCATTTAAAGCACTGAAAAGATGTACTAGTAACCAACTGTATTTGTAACGTCCTCCCCAGCCTGGGAGCAGGCTAATGAACACGCCACATGCCAGATTTACTAGTTTGTCACGCAGCGCAGTGCAGCAGCTGCGAATGCTGCGCTGCTTGAGAAGGAGAGAGCAGAAGAGTGCTATATTTACATAAATATCCTCCCCTCAGGCGTGGCCCGTGCAGGTAAGAGCGGTGGGGCGGGGTGTGGGTGAGTCAACATACGGCAACGAGGGAAACTTAAATAAAAAAAAGACAACCATGGCGACATACGGCGACGAGGGAAACTTCCATTTTAAAAAAAGACAACCATGGCGACATACGACGACGAGGGAAACTTAAAGTAAATCATGGTTTTCTTTTTTTTAAAAGTTTCCCTTGTCGTCGTAAGTCGACTCTCCCACTACCCTGCCCCACCACTCTGACCTGCATGGGTCACACCTGCTCTCCCTAATGCCAGTACAGAAATACGCGGCCATGCGCTACGGACATACCTTTGCACCATAGTGCAAGGGTGTCTGTTTGAGTCTAACATTGGTATGGACTGGAAAGATACCCTACCAGAATAATAAACTATGCTTAGACTAAGCGGCATATTTACAAGGAGCCTGCGTGGCGGCTGCGTCACTTTTTTTAATGTCTTTTTTTGATGTAGCGGCGCTGCAGAGTGGCAGACCCATATTTACATGGCAATGCAAAGCCAAAGCCACTTAACGTGGATTTTCATGGCCTTGTAGATATGGAGTAAGGAAAAGCAGCGCCAGTGCCTGCATTGCCTTATTCTCAGCCAAAAAGGCATTCCATGGGCGTTGCAGTGGGTTTTCCCATGCAACACCAATAGATTTTGATGCATTCCCAGATTTACAAGGACTTGGGAATGCACCATAAAACTGACGCAACTACAGCAATTCGTTAAAAAAACAGAGGCGGTGCGTCAGTATTGCCTGACGCAAATAGCTTACTGTATGGGGACCAGGTCAAAAACTCACCTTGGACTCTATTTACATTGGTCCTGTATGTCTCGCATACAAGTGGGCATTGTGTACTTCTGTGTACCACTATACCTACGTATATGTTACATATAGGGGCATATTCTCAAGGACTTATCGCCGAGTTATCGGCACTGTAGCGCAGCCAAAGTGCCGAAAGAATTATTGCCCCATTCTCAACCTGGTGTAAACTGCCGATATCGCTAGTTTTCCAGCGATAGCTTCGCAAAAAACATCGCCACGGATGAGAGCGATAACTAACGCTAATGATATGCAGAGTAGGCGTTCCCGTGCAAAAACACACGAAAACGCCACTTCGAGATAGATATTCTCAATGACCAGCCACATCTGCGATCCAAAAACAGACGATACGACACGTTAGCAGCAGGGATTTAACACCTGCCTTTTACTGGTGTTAACTGTTAAGCAGGACGACAACCTGCAGTATGAAAGGGAGCACAGCCCAGAGCCATATCTGAAGACCAACACATGTCATGGAGCTACTGATCAGGCAGCTCGGACACCCAAGAGGGCCACAACACCCACCACCACCACCCCCAGGACCACCACCCCCAGGACCACCACCCCACCAACTACCACGAGGCAGCACAGAACAGGACAGCGGACGTTCCGAAAACGTCATGGGCCCTCAGTCAAACAATACCATAATGTGGGGAGAGGTGGGAACCAAGTATGTGTGAAGGAGGCAAGTCACCCATGAATAAGAATGCACACAATGCCAAGTGGGGCGGTGATGTGCTGGACAGACCTCAGTATGCAGAACACAGACCTGTCCATGTGGACATATATTGCTGGTGTGTGTAGTGTTGTGGACAGTGGACGCAACCATGTTACCTCAGGCAGTGGGGAAGACCTCGGTCATGTAGCTGTTTCATCCCCCCCTGTAAGCGTAACTGCAGTGGGCTGGTCCAGCGTACGGCAGTTCAGCATAGGAGTGTGAATAAATAGGCTGGGGCTCTGGGCGTGGTTCACTTCCGGGATGGCCAACGCATCTGCCAGGGCGGCGCCCCTCACCTTGCCATAAGGCCGCCGCCGTGGCCGCCAGCCTCCTCAGCCGATCACTGGCATCCGCGACACAGGCCCCCAGCGAACCCAGCAGCACAGCACCGCGGCGTTATGTCTGTGCTGATTACTGCCTGCGGCCTACACTGTGGTCAGCAGGGCTCACAATTCAGATCGAGTCGCGACTGCAGATGACACAGTCCAGTAGGCAACAGACATTGCTACCAGTGTGGCCCGCCCTGACCATGTATCATCGCAGGCTGTGCACACGATGAGCGCCACAGGTGCCACTAACTCTGTGCACCACAAGTCAACGCCACATGGCCTTATTGAGGCAGAATTCAGTAGGCAAAAGACATTGCTCCCAGTGCGGCCCGCCCGGATGACGCATCATCACTGGCTGCGCACCCCCTGAGCACTTCAGGTGCTACCAACTCTGTGCACCACAAGTCAACGCCACGTGGCTGTGGGCCCCTGCTGACCTCTGCCTCCAGCCTACACTGAAGTCAGCAGGGCTCACACACATCCAATCCATTCCTGACGTTCATGGACGACGCATCATCGCAGGCTGCGCACCCGCTGAGCGCCACAGGTGCCACTAACTCTGTGCACCACAACTCATGGACCCTTCATGATTGAGTTACGTGATGTGGACTGCGGACGCAACAATGTCACCTCAGGTATTGTGGAAGACCTGGGACGATGATGATGAATATGAGGCAAGTGTAAAACACCCAGGGCAGCTGCAGCAGGTATAACCCAAAGGGACACAATCACTGAAAATCTCTTCACATGAGCACGCTCAGCTCTTGTGCCCCAACGTCAGTGCACCGCAAGTCATGGGCCTTTCTGATTGAATATCGGGTGACCTCTGCACTTGCTCCGGCTACCTCCATGATGTGTTGCAGTTGTCTGTGTTATGTTGGTGTTTTCTGTTTCCGCTTTAACAGTGATCACTGTTCAAGTTGTTGCCAGCACCAACCACCCTCTGAGGGCTGACTCACACTCACCCCACACCCATCCAGCACAGGCGTCACTGGATATGTGATCCTGGTAATAGAAAGGGGCCGGGCGCACGTGCCTATCCAAGTGTGTCCGTGTGGTCATTATGTATGAATGATGGCCCCGGGCCCTACCACATTACATTGTGCTGTGGACAGCAGATGCAACCATGTCACCTCAGGCAGGTAAGAGCATGGACATGTAGCTAAGTAGTCCCCCCCTGTAAGCGACAATGTTGCAATGTAGCATACACCCGGAGGGCGGGCTTGCACGAACGGAGTAATTAAGGGGTCCAGGATCATACATGCCAAGTGTTGTGTGTATCTGTATTGCTGCAGCGTGAGCCAAATGTCTAGCCACATTAGCAGCACCAGTTCAGCCAGGCATGTACCCTACATCTGTGTCTGCCCTATCTTTACCATAGGCCTGCACTCACGTGGCCCACCACCTTCAACGGCCAACATCACAGTGTCGTTGTCAGGCTTGTGGACATGTGCAGACTGGCATGACAATACTGTGTCGTAGGAGTGCAAGTTATGCAATCGTGCAGCGCATATAAGTAAATGGGTTCGGGGGGAGGAAGGAGGAGCTGTGTGGCAACGTAACACACAGTGATGCCGCTCATATGCCCCATGCAATACATGTCAAAAATGAATCTCAAAGTCGCACTCATCCCACCCCATCCCCAAGACGCCACTTCACATTTCATAAATGCAAGCAGATTACAAACTTACACTAGGGATGAATGCTCCTTTATCTGAGCTATCAAGCGGCAGCACTTCTGTACCTCCGACCTCGGAATTGCATGTCCCTAGCAACCCCTGTCAGATACTATAGCAGCTGATGCCGACTCCCACACTACGCACAGCCCGACGAAAGACCAACGTATACACACCCCACACACTGGAGTCTTTGTTCAAAGTTATCTTGCAGGGAATGGCCTTCACACTTACTCCCACAACATCTCAAGCGTACAACCGGTGCACACTAAAGCAACTCATTGACCCGAGATGTGGCATTTCATCCACAGAGCTGGCGCAGGTCAGAAAAGTGCCGCTTCAACAAGAGCTACTAACGCAATGGCCGAACATCCCGGACACATGCACAACCCCTGTCACGTGGAACTGTACCGTGCACGAATGCTGCATTTACTGGGGGCACTGCCATTGGCAGTGCTGCGGATCAGTTACCGGCTAAGCTTCCGCCTTGCCAACGTCACCTGCGTTCAGCCTGTGTTGCATTGTTGATCATGCATCTTCGAGTGGTCCATGGATGTCTGCCTGTCCAACAGGCGGTAGATGAGCTGGATTTTGACGTGTGTGCACCCCTTGTTGGCCCACGACCAGGAGTGTCACCGTGATACCCGTTGATGCGATGCCTTGATACTTGGCATACATGCTGGCAGCTGGACCTGGGAGATTGCACAAATCCTCATGTGCAGTGACCACATTGAACCGCTCCCCTATTGGGCTGTAGAGCTAACTGGTGTAAGGGGGTGGACGCAGCACATTTGTCCAGACCTGCTAATGGATCTCCTTGCCATCCTGTTTGATAAAGTCGACAACGACCTCATGTTGGAAATGTTAGCCTACGAAGCTGCAATCGCTTTCATGGACGAGTAACTACAAACCTGCAGCCACAATCGATTGGAACTTATTGCACATCTCCCGACACCTTGTTGCATCTTGGAGATCTGGTCACATATCCCACGACAATAGTGGACATGGCTGCATTCGCCTGCACTCCGAATACATGAGCGGACAACAACTAGGCTTAACACACACCTGTGAAAGGTGAGGCACTCCTCCGGAGTGGACAGCGGCACTTGGCAACGTTCCTCATTCTGACATACTGCTGCATTGGTCTGCATGTTGTGGCACTTATCTTGCCCGTACTGACAGACATATGCTAATAAAGCCTACGCACCTTCACTTGTATTCAACTGTGATGAGTGTTGATTTGAATGACAATGTGTGTCTCAATGCCTATCAGGGTCACAGCCATACATGTGCATTGATAGCATTACCCAGGGAGTACCTTTTTGTGGAATCACTGTCCTACCTTCATCCATACTTTCATTCTTGATTGATCATGACCTTGACACATCTGTGTGAAATGGAATGTTTTTTTCACATTCAGTGGAGTGTTGAAGCTGGACCAGTACAGGGCCATGCAAACCCCACTTTACATTGTTGGCCCGTGGAGGGCCAGCCAGAGTCCTTTCAGGATTGACAAGTTCATAGGGAGTGAAAGACTACAGTCCGCAGTGTGATTGCTGTGTCATTGGTAACCAAACCAAATATGGCAGTCTATGTCGAGGTCCAGGGTGAGTGTCGCTCAGTGTATAGGGGGACAGTGGGAGGTGTTATTCCAGGGCATGATGCAGAGGGCAGAACCAAGCTGAACCCGGCCATATGGCGGAGATCAATGCTACCACTTCGTCCTAGCAACAAAGCCAGATTCATCATCATCTTCGTCCTCTGATGTGTTAGGTGCCTCACATGCTGGTGGTGGTGTTTTGTCTGCATCACTGTGTGGCAGTGACACATCAGGGGATGGAGGTGGAAAATCTGCCGCACTGTTGGCACTGACACGTCAGGGGGAGGAGATGTGGATGTAGTAGTAGCACCAGCATCCATCCGCGCCAGGCCTTGTGGTGGCAATGCCATGATGAGGATCTGCAGGGCAGAGAAGATCACAGCTACATCTCACTGGTGTGCAGCCGTGGCAGCCATTTGTGAGGCTTGCATCCACTCCATGTTCTCCATGATCATTCGCATGTGACGCAACTCATTGCTGATATTGCTGGGGCCACTCTGACTAGACAATTGTTCTTGGCTCAGAATCATTACTCCAGCAATGTCAGCCATGGCTTGTTGTAGAGCAAGTAGCGGACTGTGGGTGTCTGTTAGGGACTGTAAGTGGTCCCTGATGGGACTTAGACACCCACGTAGGGCATCTTGTTTGGCTGCCATGAGGTTGAACCCCACCCGCAGCTGGTCAGACAACTCCTCCTGGCACCCTAACACACAGCGTTGGAAGGCCTGTGTTGGTCCTGGGGGTCCTGGGAGACAGCTGTGGTGGTGGGTGCTATCTGCTGTGTGGTCGGTGCAGGGGGTGGGGTCTCATGGATGCAGCTGGGCTGCCCCGCTCCTGGAAGTGTGGTGTCGGAACTGTCCCTGAGCTGTTGCAGTGCGTCGGTGTAGATGTTGGGGAGGTCCTCTTCATCATCAGTGCTGTGTTGTTGGGTCTGCTCTGCAGGAGGTGTTGATTCTCCCTCTGCAATGTGAAGGGGAAATGCAGATTGACATTGTGTTCACATGTATATTCACGCATTGTACAAGATTACTGTCAGACTGCATGGCAATGTACATTATGACTGTTTATGAGGAGACGCCTATTTGAAGCGGGACACTTGGCATTTCTACACAATCAGGGCTGTGAGGTTGTACTTGTACATTGTCATCTCACAGTTTCCTGCTATGCCAAATGCGAATGGCTATTTTCTACACACAAGCGGCAGCAGTTGTGTCCTCTTTTCTGTTGGGAAAGTGTTGCAGTTTGTACCACATTGTTGTAAATGTTGGGATGCTCTGCATCTTATGTGTGTGTGCTGCATTGTGGGTGAGTTGCCCCTTCGGCTCTGATTTGGCTGGCCCAAATCCCTTTCAGGCGGTGTGCCTTTAACTTCTGTGCTTATACAGTCGTGATATGTTGCAGACTTGCGTAAATTGGGCTCTTGGTCGGAGTTGTGACACTTGGGCATGGTTTGTCTGCAGATGTGCTATACTTACTTGTGCATGTGTGCCATTGTGCCCATCTCCTCCCGTCCCCCCAGTCCCTGGCTGTTAGTCACCCTGTTGCTGTTGGATCAGGTCATGTTGTGTAGTGTCCGGTTCCCCAACTCCTGCCACCGTCTCCCCAATGATGGTCCTAGGCTGGTCCTCTGTGGGGCTTGTGGGGTTTTGGTTGTCCTCTGTACTTGCTCTGGCTACCTCCATGGTGCTTCGCATTTGTTTGGGTCTTGTTTGTGTTTTTGGTTGCCGCTTTTGTAGTGGTTTGGCCGCCTGACTTGTGGGACTTGCAGGCTGGCGATGCTTCTTGCTGGATTTTTTATCGCAGTTGTGCCTATCGCAACTTTTTTCACGTTCAGGTTTTGATTCTTATCGCCGTCCAGGGACTTTTATCGCGGACATTTGACGCGTTATCGGAAAACTATCACATGTTACCACCGTGTTGTGAATAGCACGTTAACACAAAGTTATTTGCCCATGATAGCCGGCGATCTGAAAGATTGCGTTAACCTATTTTGGCAATGATTATCGCACGTTCTTGAGAATATCCCTATAGTGTGAGACTACTATGTGTCTGGATACAAGTCCTTAATGTTGTGTAATGTGACATTTATTGTGTTACTCACCTTATGTGTGCACTTACCCTTTGAGATGACGTGATTTCCTTGTAGCTTACATTGTTGGAAGTCACTTCAGCTGGTCAGAATCCTATGCCACAGCCAATGCCTCACATTGCAAGTGCAGCAGACCGCTTCCCGACGATACGTCCCTTTTTCAACAAATTATAAATACCACTGGGTCAGTTTTACAGGGGATTTTACATGGGAATGCCTACCTTGCATATATTAATACTAACGTGACACAGCAATTCCGACGAAGGTATAAACCGATGCAGGCCGTCAAAAAGTGACGCATTTGCCTAGATGCGTCACCTTGTAAATATGCAGCAAAGAAAGTGCCGCCAGTGCGTAAAAAAAAAATGATGCAACAGCTGCATAATATGCCCCTTACTAAATAGACCCCACGGAGCTCTGTAACACACGTTTTTATTCTTCAGCATACGATCAAACAACTGTACGCATTGCTTCATGACTTGAATAGCCACATCTTAGCTGCTTACATAACTCCTGTTTAAAGTCCTCCAAGACCCACAAAAGTCCTAGCACTCATAATCTTAAAGACACTATATCTACCCCCTTGTTAAATAAAAAGTACAAACAACATTAACATCATATTTCTTCAATGAGTCCTCGAAGCCCTCGCGCTGGTCTCCCAGATTGGGTAGTATGAGGTGGTTGAGGGGTACATGGGTCATTAGCTGATGACATAGGGTCAGCTGCTTGATCTGGATGTTCAGGTGGGATTTCCTCACTCCCGCTCTAAAGAGCAGGTGAACACCGAGGCAAATTTCTAAAGTGTGACGAGTCCAGTGTGATGGACTTTCCAGGACAATGAGCAGTCACCATATGTCCTTTGGTCGTTAACTCTCAGAGGATCGACAGCAAATGGAGTATCCATTTTGCGCTTCCGTTTCTGTTTGGCCAGTACCACATCCCCTTTATCGAACACTGTGTCCTGTTCATGTCAGCGCTGATCAGCTTTTGAGAAGTGTCTGTGACACTAATCTTATCTGCGTTTATCGATCAGTCCATTGTGGTAGCTTAGTACTGATGGCTCTCCCAAATAGCAAGGTAGCAGGACTCTCACCAGTGGCAGAGTGAAGAGTTGATCGATAGGCATGAAGGGCTTGACGCATGGTTTGTTTTAGATCGATCCCCTCCATTGATGCTTGTTGAATTACCCTCTTGTGGGTACCCATAAATGAATCAACAACACCGTTGGCCTGGGGCCAGAGAGGCGTGCTCTTTTGATGCTTGATTTTGAGGCAACAAGAAACTCTGTGAATTCTTTGCTATTCAAAGGCGGGCCATTATCTGTTTTGAATATAGCAGGGATGACCCACGCTGCAAAGATGTCATCAAGTTGCTCGATGACTTTGTCATGGCTTGTCGATCATAAGTCTTTCACCAAAGGAAAACGTGAGTACTCATCGATGACTACCATGAGATGATGTCCTTTTTCTAAGGGCCCAAAGAAAACAACTGCCACTCTCCCCCAGGCATGCGCAGGAAGGTCAGACATGGTCAATGGATGCTGCATCACTTTGGGAGATAAGCAGTTACACAGATAGCACACTTTCAGTTTTTCTCAACTCGTTCATCTAGACGAGGGATAATGGTGCCCGCTCAGCAAACTTGCTATGCTCTGAAGGCGGTGCTGCTGCTGTGGCTGCCCTCATAGCAAAGAAATTCTAGCCAGGCAGGTGGGCATCTCTAAACAGGGTGGGCGGTCCTCTGCCTAAGGGTCAGAGCCGTTAGGCTGATTCCTTCTGCCAGATCTGCTGACTTTCCATCAGATTTTATCTGCCCCCCTAAGTGTGGTCAACAAGGATATAATAGGCAGGGCATTTGACATATCAGGTGAGTCTTGTGGTCTTTGTGTATCATCAAAATCTATGCATGATTTTGATTACTTATGTAGCTATCCTCCATTATCTTATCATAGTACAAGAAGAAATTCGGAGCTGGTGACTGCAGGGAAATGGACAGAATAGATGGGTCTTGTCACTCTACCCAGACACACACACACACACACGCACACACATATCGACACACCACACAACACAGCCCCTTCTCTTTTTCTAATGCACCTGAAAAACTAAATGCTGCCAAACCAGGGAGTGGGGGGTAGGGCGAGGCAGGGACCAGGCAAGGGACTGCCCCCGGACCCTTTAATGGAAAATGGGCAAACTTGGTGGGATTGGTGACCTTAAACTAGGACTAAAATATTTTAAGCTATATACATTAATTGAATATCATTATGAATATTCTGGGTGATAATCAGTCCACATGGTAATGACCAGTACCCTAACTTCTCCTGAGTTTCCCACCTCAAAATGAAGCCAAACATGTGAAATTGGTGTTTTCCATATTGATTAGTGCATGTTTTGCATTTATGTCTTAAGGGCTGATTATGAGTTTGGCGGTCCCGGGACCGTCATTGGTGGTGGGAACACCGCCGCCGAGTAGGTGGCCCAACCACCCAGTTACGAACATGGCGGTTGGACCACCACAAGACCTCCGCCAATGCCAGGATCCTGGATCCTGTGGCAGCGGCGGTGGGGAGGGTGGGGGATTGGATGTGGTGCAGATGCCGGCACCACCATGTCATTTTCAAGTTGGGGAGCCCGCCACGCAAAGATCAGCGGGAAGGCAGGTAAGGGGCACCAAACTGGGCTCCTGGGTTCTTTTGCCCATTGGTCATTGTGGATGAGGGCACATGTTGTGCCCCCCCTATGCCTGCACTGTTGTATGCACACTGTGTGCAATGCACAACATCGTGACTGGTAACAGTGCGCACACAACAGTGTGGCGGCATTGCCTATAGGTTCACACTGTGGGCCGAAGCATGCCGCCACCTCAAGAACACCGCCGGCACACCGCTGGTCCGGTGGTTAACTTGTAAAGTGGTGGTCGGGTTGGTGCCGGCTTGGTGGCATTCTTCCGACCACCGCAATGGCGCTCCGGCAGTCGGACCGCCATATTCACAATCAGCCCCTTAGCATTTATAGATAGATTGCCTCAGTATTTCTCTGGTGAAATCTGTCAAGGGAAAATTGCAGAATGTGATAATTAATGCACAAATCAGAATTTTGAAATGTGTGCAAATGTCCATTTGCACATCGGTTGGAATTTTACATATACATTTTAATCAGGGTCTGAGTAAAGTCTGTACATTTATAGAAGGAGGGAATAGGTTTTGTCAATAGATTTTGGACTGTGTCTTACCCTGTATGGCCTTGCAGTGCTGTTGGGCTCAAGTATGTTGTATTGTAGTTGTATTTACAGAGCGCTTCATACTCCTATTGAGGCGCCAAAGCGCATTTGTGGGTGGGCAGCATGCTATTTCGTGGGGTGTCATAGATTGAACAGTGCGTATTTTTTGTGCGGTCTACATGGGGAGTTTTTTATGTCAACTGTCAGGACCAGAGTAATGCTCCTAATATGTTTTGTGGCTAAGCCTCTGCAGGAATTTGAAGACAAAACAAGTGAATGATGGCTTGCTTAAACATTCCGTTTTAATGAATGGAAAGAAGTGTGCGAGTACAGTACAGTGTTTTGGTGTGTGGATACGGCTGAAGTTGTGCCATAAACAAACATGTGGTTGCATTTACTCATGGGTGTAGAAGAGAAATGTGAGGATAGATGCAGCCATAACAACTAATACCTGCCATCTATAAAGTGATCTGTGTATATACCATTCAGGCAGCTTATGCAGCAGATGATGGGTAATAAGGAAAATGCTGTGATTGTTGCGGCAAAATTGCAAATTTCAGTGGCCCTACCCATAGTGAACAAAGGTGTGTGTCGTGCTGCAATTCAGCCTGTTTGTGCACCAGCGCTGGGGAAGCCGCAGCAGGCCATATTTAGTAAATATTGTGCTGCACTGCTCCTGTTGTCTGGTTTCCATGTGTCCTGTCATTATACAGACCTGTGCGTTCAGAAGTAAGTGTGCAGTGACAAAGGCTGTTACTAGATGTCCCTGACGAATCAACAGCACAGAGGTGCAGTAACACAAGCCATCTCTGCCTTTTGACTAAGATCAAGTGTAGTATCTGTTCTTATTATTTTAAACGTACAATGTTTGAGCAAGTAAAATTGATTTTATAGTAACTATGACTTGTACTTGAAAGCGAATAAATTTGCAGTATGCAAATGTGTACAAATTTCACAATCCGCACGACTAGCTTTTAATTGAGCAGGAGGAGGGGCACCAGCGTGCTGGTGTCTGTTTTGCTCATTAGGAGCACAAAAAAGGTCCCCAAAGGAACTATGGTCAGCGTTAGAACACTGGAAACGTTGTGCTCCGTAATTTCTCTCTTTCCTGGTGTTTCGGTGGACTAATGCTGGAGGATTAAAACCCCTCATAACACCCTTCACAGGCCTGTGCAGCCCCCAGACCTCTGGCGAGGGGATTCATGCTTCAGCGGTAACCCCTATAACCCTTGCTTTAGCTCTAGGACGTGACTTTACGGTGTTTCTTGCACTGCATACTATTGTGGTCTGCTGCAAGACACTCCAGGTACCCAGGCGGAGGACCCCAGGTGACAATGGTAAACCCGACGGTAACCCAGAAATTGCCGGTAAGCCCAAAATACAACAAATGGGTGACAAAATGGACATTGGAGCCCCAGTGACCGTCACAGATGGCAACTCCACCCCGGAAGCCCTGAAGTCCAACCTCAAGCCCCATGGGGAGGGCAGCAAGGAGGCAAGTAAGGCTGCACCTCCGGAACCAAGCACCAGCGCTCGGAAGGCTGGTGCCCCGAAGGACTCAGGGCTTAAGGCAGGTGCACCTGAAAACCCCAATGCTACCAAACCAGGGAGCAGGGACCTGGCAAGGGACCGCCTCCGAACCCTTCAATGGGTACAATGTCTCCCACTGGCATGCCCAGGTAATGTGGTGGGAGGTAAGGGACAAGGAAGAGCCCAGACTGGACAGGGACTTGTTCTTAAACAAGGTCCGCAAACCAGCAGGAGTCCCAGTGACGGAGGTGCTGAGCTGCCAGACATCCGCGTCATGCATGATATTTCTCTTTAGTTTCATCACCCAGCCCCTCTTTAGGAAGAACTGGGATTTCTTCCAGAGGAAAAAGAAGGAGACACCCTACAGAACCTTCAGCCTGACTACAGGATGGGTGCCGGCAACAACGAAGAAGAGGGTGACCTTTCAGATGACCAACCCCCACATCCTAGATAGAGACACCGTGTCACTTCTCCAGAGGTACGGCACCATCATGAATGGACCCATTAAGGTCAGGGACAGCAACGGAATATGGAACACGACATGGCGAGCAAACATCAACCTCCACAAAGAACCTGCAGGAAGTGACGGAATAAAACACCCACTGGCAGGCTTCTACCTAGGAGCCGACGAAGGGAGGATCAGGCACTAGGGACAACCCTTCACCTGCAGATAGTGTGAGACCATGGGCCACATAGGAAGAGACTGCCCGAAGAAGTTCTGCAGGGTCTGCAAACGGAGCGGGTACAACATGACACAGTGCACCAGCAACAAGATGTGCAACGTCTTTGGAGGAGAAGAACACATGTACTACCACTGCCCCAAATCGGACAAGCCAAAGACCTACACCAACGGTGGATCCCAACGCCAAGGTGAATGACATCCTGAAGGCTGCTAGGAAAGAAGTGGACAAGAAACCGGAGCCAACAAGGAAGGTCAAGCAGAAGAAACCAGCCCTGAAGGTGGCGCCACCACAAGGACCAGGCCGAGCACAACCTCAAGTGGACCCCATTGCGGAACCAACTACAGCGGAGGAACCAACACCCCCAATGGAGGAGAAATAAGCAATGGGAGCCCAGTGCCCCAATGGAGACCCCGAGGAAGGAGCACCTGAGGTCCAACCAATGGATCACCAGAGGGAGTTGGACCCAGAGCCAGAAGCAGGAGCCAAGAAAGGAGGGCAAGGAGAGGAGAAGGCACCAGCCAAGGCAAAGGGTAAGAAGAAGAACAAGAGAAAGAGAAAGAAGTCCCAGCCAGATAACAGCAACAGCAGCAACGCTCACAAGGTGATAGAGGAGGAATGGAAGAAAGTCAAATTGCAGATGCTGCGGGACAAATTAAAGAAGGAGAAGGCTGAAAAAGAGGAGAAAAGGAGGCAGACCAGGTCAGGAGGGAAGACCGGACCCACGCCGCCACCGACTGACATCAAGGCTGACCCCGACATCAACGAGGAGGAGACGAGAGACCAGACTCACCCCTGGAACAACAGAAAGAGGACAAGGCCTAGGAAGGACGACTTATACACTCAGAAGAAGATCATCAAGGCCCAAGAACACAAGAAGACAGAGGACGGATACACCACCATGGACTCTGGAATTGAGGACAGCGACATGGAGGATCACAGAAACACCCGAATGTACCCGTAGAAGCTGTCGGAGAGGGCCTGCAGAGGCTGCACCAGATGGTCAGTGAAGCACCAGAGGCCGGAGCATAAAAGTAAGAGAGGGACGAGGAGGACACCATTGTGTGGATAGATGTCACAGAAGCCACCATGGAGCTCTCAATTGAAAACCCAGAAGAGACAACACCAGTGATAGAGGGCCTGCAGATGGTTCGGTACACTGCGGTATAGTAGCCCTCCTCACAGAAAGTTTCAGAAACCGGACACTGACTGCTAGCGCTGAGACAATGGCTAGATCATTGTTCCCCCTAAACGTCAGGAGCGTGAAGGATCAGGTTAGGCGGGTTGGCAGATTGCGCTTCCTGGCTGCACAGAACCTAGATAGCTACTTTTTGCAGGAATGCAGAACTCTGTACGCCCAGTTGTACAGCCAGCCCAAAAGGCAGTGGATGCACGTCCCATCATTTGGTCTGGAGGAAACAATTACAAATCATCTGGAGTGGCCATTCTAATCAAGGGGAGGCAGTTCACCGTGGACAAGGTCACCTAGCAGGTCAATGGCAGAGTGCTGGATGTGGGTGGCTCGAGGGCTGGTGAGCCGTTAGGCTCATCAATGTCTATGCCCCCCCAGAGAAGAATGAGCGACTCGAGATTTTCAGAGTGCTCAGGATGCAACTTGTGACCTCCAGGACCATTCTGATGGATGATTATTTCAACTGCATAGTAGAGTTGGATGGACGCACTGGGTCAGGCTCTGCAGGGATGAATGTGACGTCCAGGCTGTTGGTGGAGATTATAGGTGAGACACCTCTCCGGGATGTCATTAGGAGCATGGGGCCGAATGCCAGGAATGTTTCCTGGAGTTGGCCGGGCAGAACCGTGCGTTCACTAATCAACTTCCTATTCACTTCTCCAATGGTAAACCCTGGGCGAAGGTCCATGGTCACCGTCTACTTCTCTGTCCACAGGGCAGCCAGTTTTGAGGGGGGACTTGCAGGGAAGTTCCCCACCAGCCCAGGATCATGGAGGCTGAACTGCTCGTTGCTGGAAAATGAGGAGTTAGTGGTGAACCTCAGAGCCGTGTATGTAGAGTGGAGGGAAATGAGGGACTTATTTCACTCCACCAGCGAGTGGTCGAAATGGGTGAAGGACAGGTTCCGGAGCTTTTTCCAGGATGCAAGCAGAGCTGCTGCAAGGAAAAAGAAGAGGTCATTTAGAAAGATGCGGAGCAAACTGCAGTAAATGTATGAACTCGAGCTCAGGGGATGGGACCTGGATGACGAACTGGATGAAACCTGAAAAGGGCTCACGGAGCACTTCAGGGAAGAATCCAGGAAATTCATCTTCCGGACCAGAACTGAGAACCTCTAGAAGGACGAGAATTGCAACTTCACTTAGCCTTCACACCGCTGGTAGAGCTTCGGGACTCAGAGGGCAACCTCCAAAGTGAGAAGGAGAAAGTTCTGAAAGTTGTAACCGACTTTTATGGCGAGGTTTACTCACCAAAGTTGTCAGAGCCCAGGCGGATAGTTTCCTGGAGGGCATCTCAAAAACACTGGGGGCCTTATTTATGAGGCCTTGCGACAGTTTTGCGCTTCCATTGCGTCACTTTTTGTGACGCATCGGCGGAGTAAAACATGCCTCCTGTTACGCCCTATTTACAAAGTGACTCATCTAAGCAGATGTGTCACTTTGTAAACCCCTGCGCTACATTATACCTGCGTCAGGTATAATGTATGCAGGGTTGGCGTTCTCACATAAGTAAGCCTCGTAGAAGTGACGCAGTGAAATCTACCAGACTTCACTGCGCCACTTCTAGGGTGCAAATGCGTCAATATCTTACGCCTGCCTCACAGCAGGCGTAAGACTGACACTGGGCCCCTTCACATGGGGCTTGCCCCATGTGAAAGGACACATTGCTGGAGTTGCGTCACTTTTGTGACACACTCCAGCAATGCGTCACTTTTGCGCCTACAGATACGTCAGAAATACTGATGCATCTGAAACTCCTTGCGACATGAGGCGTCATACTGTAAATATGACACATCCATCATGTCGCAAGGAGGGTGCACTGAGAAGTGACGCATCGCTGCTTTCACGCAGCGATGAGTCACTTCTCATAAATGAGGCCCTGGGTCCGGAATAGAGAGAGAAAGCCTGAACATGCCCTTCACCCTGTAAGAGTTGCACTTGGTCGCATGACCTCCAAGAGGGGCAAGACGCCTGGAAATGAAAATCTCCCAGTAGAGCTTTATGTCGAACTGTGGGACCTGATCATGACAGACTTTCAGGACCTCTAAGAGGAAATGGTGGGCAAGGGCAGTATGCCACAATCCCTGCGTGAGGGTATGATAACGCTCTTGTGCGAGCAGAAGAGAGAGAGAGAGGACCTCAGGAACTGGAGGCCCATCTCTCTCCTCAATGTGGACTACAAGATTCTTGTGATGGTGATACACAACCGCCTAAAGAAAGTCATAGCGAAGATAGTCTACTCTGACTAGTCCTGTAGGATACCGGGTCGGCAAATCGCAGACAGTCTGGCCCTGGTCCGGGAAACGATTGAGTACGTCAAGGGCCGCAAGGTCCCAACAGCCTTGGTCAGCCTGGATCAGGAAAAGGCGTTCAACCGCTTTACTCATGACTTCATGGAACGCACACTCAGAGCACTGGGACTGGAAGACTTCTTCTGTGATGTGGTGACCACAGTGTATAGAGACATCTCTAGCACACTGTTGGTAAATGGCTGGAGGACCGACCCCTTCCCTGTCTAGTCAGGGGTGAGGCAGGGCTGCCCGCCTTCCCACTCCTTTTCATCCACGTTATTGAGCTCTTTGCCGAATGGATCTGGCAGAACAGGAACATCAGAGGAGTGAAGGTGGCAGGAAGCAAGGGAAAGTGCGAGGTGAAGTGCTCCCTCTACAGGGACAACGTCTCAGTCTTCTGCTGGGATGGACCATCTGTGAAAGAGCTGGAGAGGACTTGTATCAAGTTTGGGAAGGCATCAGGAGCAAAGATCAACAGTGCCAAGTTAGAAACACCTACTCTTCGGCCCCTGGACACCCACCCGAGACCCACTGCCATTCCCCATAAAGCAGGACTTCTTGAAGATCCTTGGAGTCTGGTTTGGGAGAGAAGGTGCGCAGAGAACACCTGGGAAGTGAGACTGGTGAAGACGAGGCAGAAGCTGGGACTCTGGAGCCTCCGGAAGCTGAAGATCAAAGGGAAGTCTTTGATCCTGCAGAACGAGGCCCTGCCAGTGCTCCAGTATGTCGCTCAAGTGCGGCTGCTGCAGACCCGAACAGCCAAGGCCATCACACGAATGATCTTCTACTTCATTTGGAGCTCGAAGATGGATAGAGTGAAGAGGGCAGTCATGTTAAAGACCCATGACAAGTGAGGCAAGCGAGTGGCAGACATCGCCACCATCCTGAGGGGAATCTTCGTGTGCCACTGCATGAGGAACACCCTGAGGACCAAAGACGAGAGCCATGTCGACTTTCTGATGGTACGCTTCTTCCTGTTGCCAACGTGGAAGCACCTCGGATGGGCAGAGTGGGTGAGCGCCATCCCGTACAACTGGGAGACCCCATGGTTCTACAAAGAAGTCGAGAGGTTCCTGAAGGAGTTCGGGCTGGAGGCCACCGCCCCCGCCACATGGACCCCGAAGCCATGCCAGATACGAGCAAAGCACATCAGCGAACCAATTGGCGCCCTCCCCTCTGCCACAGCAGACCACGTGTGGGGGAAACATTGCATCCAAGCGCCTGACCAACCAGTACAAGGAAATCGCCTGGATGACCTTCCGTAACAGCCTTCATACACGCAAGAGGACTCAACCGATACAAGTCCTGCCTGAGAGGATGCACCGCGGAAAAGACAACATACCATCTCTTATGGGAGTGCATGTACGCACAGGTGCTGCTGAAGGCCCTAGGTACGGAGCTTAGGGCCTGGATACCTACTTCATGCATTACCGCGGACTCTGTGATGAATGGCTTGTTCCCAGGGACACATGCACTAGGTGACCTCCTGGACTGCTGGAGGCTCCTGTGCTGCTTTAAAGATGTTCTTCTGTTTTTTAGAAACCACCTGGTAGTAGGGAAGATGGAGACATCAACCCTGGTGTGCTGAAAGATGATCCACAGCCTCCTGCGTGACTACGCTGCACTGGACGGATCAGATGAAGACAATGACTGAGGACCCAAAGGGGTCCCCTTGTACCCTTACACAGGGGGGCCTGGATGGGCCACTAACCTGTCATGTCCTTTTTTTCTTTAACCGAGGAACCGGTTGGCGACAGGGAGAGGAAAAGGTGAATGAAGACAGGTGGAGAAAATGTAGTTATTTACTGTATGTATTTGACTAACGTGACCTTTTCCCTTCACAGGTAAAAGGTTAATGGGATAGCTTCTGCACTTGGTGTCAAGTTTATTACCAATGACTGATGAATAAATAGGGTGTTGTCGAAGGTGACGATTGATGTATCTGAATCAGATACGATGCCCTGTCAAGCAGGGAAAAAAAATCAGTAGCACAAAGATGCAGTAACACAAGCCACTACTAGATGTCCCTGTTGCATCAATAGCACAAAGGTGCAGTAACACAGGTATGTTATTGGATGTCCCGAAGAATCAACAGCACAACGTGCAGTAACACAAGCCATTACTAGATGTCCCTGCTGAGTGAGCTACTCACAGGTTCAGTAACATAATCTCTTTCAAGATGCACCAGTTACATCAATAGCACAAAGGTGCAATAACTAAAGGTGTTACTAGCTGTCCCTGTTGAGTAGCTAAACTGTACTGCGTTACAATCTTTAATAATCATATGTTGATCATTGTTAATATGCCTCTATATACATATAAAGAAGTTACACTTTATATAATTGAAGAATACTTATTAGCTTGTAGTATATTCACGTTAAACCAAATGTGCATTCTTATCGTTGGCCTGACTGTGAGTAGGCCTCAGCTGCTCAAAGCCTATCACTGTTAAACATGATGTTGATTTCAAAATGTGTTTTTACGTTTTCCTTCTCGTTTCAGGAGCAAGATAACCTATGCTAGTTAGAAGACCAGCTCCTTGTTTGCTTGTAGAAATGTTAGCGCATAAGGATTAATTAGAAGTTTATTGTGATTTACATCATGTTTGGGGTTAAGAAAGATCCTCCTGTACTCAGCAGTCTGAACCGAGTGTGTGTCCATTTGACTAACAATGGGAACGAAGGGAGTTTACCTGCTCCAAGAAGACGGCTCAACCTGATCGGCCCCATTGCCGGGTGGTTGGTAGGAAGAGGTTCTAGACAGAATGCAATGTATTTAACTGTGTGTCTTAGAACAGTTGAGGAGATCCTGTCCTGACTGCTGGATGAAGTCATCACTCCGTTCCCTGTCTCTGCTGATTCTCCTACTTGAGACCCTATATCTCACCAATGTCTTTCTCTATTCTGAAACTTTAATTTGTTCACTTCAAACTGGCACCTTCTGCTTGGGATTTTCCGCAGCCATCCATAGACGCTTTATTTAGTTTATGGAAGTTCCTTTATGGAACTGAAACCTTCCATTTGTTATTCTTTAAACAATTTGATTTCAGTTTACATGATCTCATGTTTCTGGATTGATTAACTCTACTGTATAACTGATAAATTATTTACTAAATGAATAACGCCTATAACTTTGATTAAATAGCTAAAAAACCTTTTGTTATTGTGGAGCCAGATGTGTCACTGTTCTTTGAATTTGCTGTACTGATGTGAGCTCTCAGAATACACTTTCAGCTGATATCAAAAGGTCCATGCGACCGGTAGGGCAATTTGTTTTAGGACTACACCAGAGGCCACAGATATAGAACATTGTGCTGTATCAATGGTCAATATTGAAATAGTGTAAGTGAAGCAACATTAAAGTAGGTGGGAGGAGTTTAGAACTCTTCCCACAAAGTGAAGAACGGCGAAGATGTCCAGGGTTTCTTGACAAAGGTAAAGTTTAACTCCAGCACCGATCAACTCCCTGCTAAAAGAGATCTTGTCCAAAAACTGGCAAAGAGGTCCTCGGCCCTGAGCAGTAGGGGGTAAATGCTGTAGCAGTCACTGCTTGTCAGCCGTGCACAAGCAAGTCTCCTAAAGCAGACAGTTTAACACTTGGAGAAAGGAATATCTAACATTAGAGAATTGGTTTTTTTTTAATTTGTCAACATTTCAGTTGGTGAAGTTTAAAGGGTCACCCAGAGTAGTGTGCAAAGCACAGTTCCTCCATCAGCAAACAACATTCTAGAATGTTGCCTTGTTTGGTGCCGTGAGCTGTGGTTTTGAGATGTATTGTGACATCATCATTTCCCGGATGGCCCTTTTTGAAATGAAGTTGTGAAAGGCTCCTTTTTTGTAATTTCATAAACCATATATGCCATAGTATCCAATTCCGGAGGGAAATTTGTGATTTTATAAGCAAAAATATGTTGATTTTTAGTGGTTGTAGGCGGCTCGCTGTGTATTCCCTTTCCCGGCTTTAATGGCTTGATACCAGTCACTTTGCGATGCCGTCCCGCTATGGGATGTAAGCACCATGCTGTGGACAATACTTCGTGCTCCTAATAAAGGTTTTTGAAAACTTTTTTAAAAATGTAAAAAAAGTTATGGCACATAAGAAGTTTCGACCATAAAAAAAAAATGTTGATTTTAGTTTCCTCCTGCTTACAATAGCCCCCACTTACATGGACTTCAATGTGTAAAAGAAATCCAGCATTTTTTTTCAAAATCTCCCTCTTTCCTGTTTTCACATGTTGTCATTTATTACATCACCTGCATTAAACCATTTTAAACCAAAGATCATTGAGCGCTCTGAACCAAATCACTTCTATCTGCTTCAGATTTGGCAACTGAAGAAGGCCCTGCGCATACAGGAGGCTGGCAGCAGCCAACCCCGGGCTCAGCTGGCTCTCGGTACCACAGCCTTTGGGTACTTTGGAACCAAGGTCTCATAGCAAAATCAAGGAAATTCACTGAAAAACATTATCAAAACCTCCTCGTCTGTGTTGTCTCATAAGGAGAGTGCTCTGGCTGTGCCAAATGAGATACCAGGATCGACTACCTCCTAGCCAATAGCCAATGCTATTTTGTTAATTAATTAATTACGACAACAATACTTTTGCACATTATAAAACATTCCACACGTTATAGTTTGTGCGCAGTAAAACTGTATGTCAATTGTCATTTACATTGAGAATGTGTTGTCTGTAATGGCAGAGTTCTACCACACCATGAATATTCCACTCAACACCACTCCACTCTACATGGTAAACAGTCAAAATATCGAAAAAAAAATATCGACTGGACAGAATATCGAGTTTTTAATATAGAATGGACAGAATATCGAATAGCCAAAATATAGTGGTGAAGAATATAGAAAATCAGGTAAGAAATATCGATTTACATAATATCGAAGTAAGTAATATCGACAGTCATAATATAGTTGTTAAAAATATCGATTTTTTTTATAGTGTTTTAAGTGTTAGTATATGTGTTAAAAGTATGTATTAATTTTGGAATGTATGTTTGAATATTTTTAAAGTAATGAATTTTATGTTATTTAATTTTTTTGTAATTTAATTCCGTAGCGGGTTGTGGGTTTATAGGGGATTAGGGTGGGAAGTAATTTAATTATAGTACAATAAATAATAATTTTTAGGAATTATTAATTATTTGTAATTTAATTTTGCGTTTTACTTCTGTAGCGGGTTGTGGGTTTATAGGGGAATAGGGTGGGAAGTAATTTAATTGTTATTAAGTAATTATTAATTGGTAATAACTAATTTATTGTAATTAATTATTGATTGGTAATTAATTTGTAATAATTGGTAATTATTTTTTATTAATTGGTAATTAATTTGTATTAATTGGTTAATTGATAATTATGTTAATTGCACTAATTTATTATTCGGAGCGGGTTGTGGGTTTATAGGGTAATAGGGTGGGAAGTAATTTAATTATAATTAAGTAATTATAGAAAATATTTTTGTGTATTGATAATTAATTTACTGTTAATTATTAATTGGTATTTTTTATTATTTATCAATTTTTGGTATTGAAAATTAATTGGTTGTTGATTAATTATTAATTGGTAATTAATGTGTATTTATTGGTAATTAATATCTATTAATTGTTTAATTGATAATTACGTTAATTGTATTAATTTATTATTTTTAGTGGGTTGTGGGTTTATAGGGGAATATGGTGGGAAGTAATTTAATTGTAAATAATTAATTTGTGAAATTATTTTTGTATATTGATAATACATTTATTATTAATTAATTATTAATTTGTATTTGTTTTTATTAATTGTTTTGTATTGAAAATTAATTGGTTGTTAAATAATTATGAATAGGTAATTAATAAAAAAAAATATTTATCGGTATTTATAAATAATTAATTATTAAATGTTGTGTGATTGGTAAATAATTTTAATACATTTTTTATTACTATTCATAATTAATTTATTTTTAATAAAATATTACATTATTATTTTTCCTACTATTGCACAAACTGGAGTGGGAATAGTAATTTTTACCCCTACGCTATCCAACGCTTTCCCTACTTTTGCACTCTTTGGAGTGGGAATAGTAATTTGTACCTCTATGCTATCCAATGCTTTCCCTACTGTTGCACTCTCTGGAGTGGGAATAGTAAGTTTTTACCCCTACGATATCAAACGCTTTCCCTGCTGTGGCACTCTTTGGGGTGGGAATAGTAATTTTTACTGCTTCGCTATCCAACGCTTTCTCTACTGTTGCACTCTCTGGAGTGGGAATAGTAATTTTTACCCCTACTCTATCCAACGCTTTCCCTACTGTTGCACTCTTTGGAGTGGGAATAGTAATTTTTACCCCTACGCTATCCAACGCTTTCCCTACTGTTACACTCTTTGTAGTGGGAATAGTAATTTTTACCCCTTCGCTATCCAACGCTTTCCCTATTGTTGCACTCTCTGGAGTGGGAATAGTATTTTTTACCCCTACTCTATCCAACGCTTTCCCTACTGTTGCACTCTTTGGAGTGGGAATAGTAATTTTTACCCCTACGCTATCCAACGCTTTCCCTACTGTTGCACTCACTGGAGTGGGAATAGTAAATTTTACCCTCCCGCTATCCAACGCTTTCCCTACTGTTGCACTCTCTGGAGTGGGAATAGTAATTTTTACCCATACGCTATCCAACGCTTTCCCTACTGTTGCACTCTGTGGAGTGGGAATAGTAAGTTTTTACCCCTACGCTATCCAATGTTTTCCCTACAGTTGCACTCTCTGGACTGGGAATAGTAATTTTTACTCTCCCGCTATCCAGCGCTTTCCCTACTGTTGCACTCTCTAGAGTGGGAATAGTAATTGTTACCCCTTTGCCATCCAACGCTTTCCCTACTGTTGCACTCTTTGGAGTGGGAATAGTAATTTGTACCCCTATGCTATCCAACGCTTTCCCTACTGTTGCACTCTCTGGAGTGGGAATAGTAATTTTTACCCATACGCTATCCAACGCTTTCCCTACTGTTGCACTCTGTGGAGTGGGAATAGTAAGTTTTTACCCCTAAGCTATCCAATGTTTTCCCTACAGTTGCACTCTCTGGACTGGGAATAGTAATTTTTACTCTCCCGCTATCCAGCGCTTTCCCTACTGTTGCACTCTCTAGAGTGGGAATAGTAATTGTTACCCCTTTGCCATCCAACGCTTTCCCTACTGTTGCACTCTTTGGAGTGGGAATAGTAATTTGTACCCCTATGCTATCCAATGCCTTCCCACACTGTTGCACTCACTGGAGTGGGAATAGTAAATTTTTCCCTCCCGCTATCCAATGCTTTCCCTACTGTTGCACTCTCTGGAGTGGGAATAGTAATTTTTACCCCTACGATATCAAACGCTTTCCCTACTGTGGCACTCTTTGGGGTGGGAATAGTAATTTTTACCGCTTCGCTATCCAATGCTTTCTCTACTATTGCACTCTCTGGAGTGGGAATAGTAATTTGTACCCCTACTCTATCCAACGCTTTCCCTACTGTTGCACTCTTTGGAGTGGGAATAGTAATTTTTACCCCTACGCTATCCAACGCTTTCCCTACTGTTGCACTCTTTGTAGTGGGAATAGTAATTTTTACCCCTTCGCTATCCAACGCTTTCCCTATTGTTGCACTCTCTGGAGTGGGAATAGTATTTTTTACCCCTACTCTATCCAACGCTTTCCCTACTGTTGCACTCTTTGGAGTGGGAATAGTAATTTTTACCCCTACGCTATCCAACGCTTTCCCTACTGTTGCACTCACTGGAGTGGGAATAGTAAATTTTACACTCCCGCTATCCAACGCTTTCCCTACTGTTGCACTCTCTGGAGTGGGAATAGTCATTTTTACCCATACGCTATCCAACGTTTTCCCTACTGTTGCACTCTTTGGAGTGGGAATAGTAATTTTTACCCCTACGCTATCCAATGTTTTCCCTACTGTTGCACTCTCTGGAGTGGGAATAGTAATTTTTACTCTCCCGCTATCCAGCGCTTTCCCTACTGTTGCACTCTCTGGAGTGGGAATAGTAATTTTTACCAGCCCGCTATCCAATGCTTTCCCTACTGTTGGACTAACTGGAGTGGTAATAGTAAATTTGACCCGCCCGCTGTCCTACGCTAAAAATATAGAATATTTTTTATTAATATTACGTTAATATATATAGGTATTAAAAAGTATGTATGTTTTAGTTATATATATAAATCTTTATTCGGTTATATAAAGACAATTATAACCATAAAAGCACATACAAAGAACATGTCATCCACAATAAACTCAATATATAAAATTATTTAGAGTATCAGGGATTATTTCAACCAAGATTTGTTCTATGATAGTAGATACACTTTAAAAATGTCACAACAGTTTTTGTAATGAATATAGTATTCAAAAATTGTAGGTGCAACATAGCAGGGCGACATCGTCTAAAACAAGAATTCTTAACATTGGAGTTAGCCATAAATGACGGTGCTCAGCGTAAAACTTGCAAAACAAAACAGTGTGCATTGTTGTTTGAACCGAAGTTTCATCACAGGGACACGCCCCTAGAACCTCTTTCCAGGAATATGTTTTAGTTAATTATATGTATTATTTCATTAATTTTACATTACTTTTAAGACATTTAAAAAATTCGATATTTTGACCAACTATATTTTTTGCAACGATATTTTGGACTCGATATTTTTGTACTTACCTGTTTGTAGATAGGGATTCGATATTTTGGCATTCTATATTTTTTCCTCTATATTTTTGTAGGTCGATATTCTTCTCCTCGATATTCTGTCAGTGATCCACTCTACATATCTCTAAGGTATACTTACTAGGTAATGGCTCAGCGAGGAGCTGCGAGCAATTTTGCAGCGCCATGCTGCGTCATTTAAAAAACCCAGGTATGCACCGTAGTCACAAGAATACGGCGCACTGCTGTGTTTTCCCTTGCGTCGGGGGTGAAAATAGGTGCCTAGCGCCAGGGCAGACACCCTTGCGTCATTTTGCCAGGGTGCCTGCGTTGCAGGGATGATTGTTTGTGTGCAGGAAGGTGTCCCATCCTGCACATCAATAATGGTGATTTGCTACTTCTATGTGTGATGCATTCTGCGGCTCACATAGAAGTAGCAAATATACATTAATTAGTGATTGTTTTTGTGCAGGAAGGCACACCATTGATTGTGTTTTGCTCCTTCTATGTGCGCTCCAGAGTTTTTTGCAATATTTCTCCTCGTTGCGCCACTCTAGCACCTGCTTTTCAATGGCCTTAGTTTTTGGCAATGCATCAGATTTACAGATTCTTGTAAATCTGGGGCAGCGTCAAAATGCAATAGGTGTTGCACTGAAATGCCCACAGCAACACCCATTGCACGCCCCTTTCACCCAAAGTGATGCATCACAAAGGGCCGTATTTACAAGGAGGCATTAAGCCACACAAAGTGGTGTAGCGTCCCCTTGTTAATATGGTGCAGAGCATTGCGCCCCGGTGCGCCGGTAAAAGTGACACTCCAGTGGCCCCTCTATGTCATTCCAGTCCATTCTATGGCACTCCATGACATGTCACTCCATTCAACAACACATCACGTCATTACACTCCATGACACGTCACTCCACTCTACACCCCTCCACTGTGACACTCTACGACATGCCACACCACTTCACTCCATGCCACTCTACTCTATGCCACTCTATTCTACTCCCCTCCATTCTACACCCCTCCACTCCATGCCACTCTACTCTATGCCACTCTATTCTACTCCCCTCCATTCTACACCCCTCCACTCATACCAAATACCCCACTCAAATCCACCCCAATCTACCCCACTCCTCTCGAGTCTACCCCACTCCACTCTGGTCTACCCTACTCCACTCCATCCCAATCTACCCTACTCCACTCCACACCAATCTATCCCACTCCACTCCAAGCTACCCCAATTCACTCTATTTAAATCCACCCAATCTACCCCACTCCACTATAATCTACCCCACTCTGCTACAATCTATCCCAGCCCAATCCATTCTACCCTACTCCACTCCTTCCAAATTTACGTCACTCCACCCCAATGTATCTACTCCACTCCAATCTACCGCAATCCACTCTACTCCACTACACTCTACTCCACTCCACTCAAATCTACACCTCTCAACTACAATCTATCTCAATCTACCCCACTCCAGTCCAATACACTCCACCCCAATCTATTCTACTCCAATCTATTCTACTCCAATCTACCCCACACTAATCTCCACTCTAATCTCCACTACACTACAATCTATCCCACTTCACTTCCATCTACCCCGGTCCACTCCAGTCCAATCTACACCAATCCATCACAATCTACCCAACTCTAATCTACCACAATCTACACCACTCCAATCTACCCCACTGCAATATACCCAATCTACTCCACTCCATCCCACTCCACTCTTCCCCAATCTCCCCTACTCCACTCTACCCCAATCTACCCCACTTCAATATACCCCAATCTACCCCACTCAAATGTACCCCGATCCAATTTAATCTATCCCATCTGCCCCACTCCACTCCAATCTACCGCATTTTACTCCACTCCATTTTACCCCACATCATCCCAATCTACTCAAATTTAATGTACCCAACTCCAGTTGACTCCACTCCAATCTACCATTCCAATCTGCCCCACTCCCCCACTCCAATCTAGCCCACACTAATCCACCCCACTCCATTCTACCCCACCCCACTCCAACTCATCCCACTCTACCCCACCCCAATCTACATAACTCCAATCAATTTCACTCCAATCTACCCCAATCCACTCAATTTTAATCATCTCCACTCCATTCTCCCCTAGTCTACCCCACTCCATTAAAATTGATGCCACTCCAATCTACCCAATCTACCCCACCCAACCGTAATCTATCCCTCTCCACTCTAATCTACCCTACTCAACTCCATTCCAATCTCCTTATTCCTCTCCAAACTACCCTATCTACTCCTCTCATTCTACCCCAATCTACCCCACTCCAATCTACCAAAATCCACTCCAGTCTACCCATTATACTCCACTCTACTCTACTCTAATCGACCCCAATTTATGCCTTTCCATTCCAGTCTGCCCTACTCCACCCCAATCTACCCCAATGTAATCTGCCCAACCCCAATCTACCCCACTCCAATCTACCGCTCCAATCTACTCCATTCCACCCCACCCCACTCTAATTTATCCCATGCAGCTCCAATCTACCCACCTCCAATCTACCCCACTCTACTTCACTTCACCACATCCTCCCCATCCCACTCCACACCACTACCCTTTTGCCATGCTGAACAGCAGCCACACTGGTGTACAACATGGCTAAAACATATGTGTTTTTGTACATCATTTTTCTTTTACTACATCTGTCTTAATCTGTATCCTCCTCTCCCCGATCGCCATCTGATTCCTGGGTTGAAGAGAAAAAGGGACAAACATGTTAGTAGTCCCTCAAGGACCCCCCGACCCCAAGTTAGGGCAGGGGTGCCCCTTTGGGCCCTCAGGTGTTGTTGTTGCTGTCGTCGTCTGATCCGTCCAGTGCACTTAGTACACTGGCGTCTGTTAATCATCTTCCAGCAGGCCAGGATCGATGCCTCCTTCTTCCCTACTACCAGGCGGTTTCTGGAAAACAGAACGTCTTTAAGGCAGCACAGGAGCCTCCAGCAGTCCTGGAAGTCTCCGAGAGTGTGAGTCCCTTGAAACAAAACATACATTACCAAGTCCAGGGTGATGCATGATGCTGGTATCTATGCTCCAAGCTCCGTGTTTAGGTCCTTCAGCAGGTCCTGGGCTTAAGAGTATTACCAGAAGAGATGGTAGGACGCCTCATCTGTGTGCATCCTTTTAGGCAGGACTTGTATCGATTGAGGCCTCTTGCTTGCATGAAGGCTCTCACTGGCAGACATCCTTGGGTGGCCATCCAGGCAATGTCCTTGTGGTGGTTGGTCAGGGGATTGGAGGTGATGTTCTACCACATGTGGGTCGCTATTGCAGATGGAAGTGTGCCAATCGGTTTGCTGATGTCCTTAGCACGGATCTGGCATTGGACGATCTTAAAAATCCACTGGTTCGGGCAGCAGCCACCAGACCAAACTCTTTGACAAACTTTTCCACTTTCTTGTAGAATCACTGGGGGTATCCAGTTGTAGGGGACAGAGCTCACCCACTCTGCCCATCCGAAGCACCTCCACAGTGGTAACTTGAAAAGGTGTAAACTCAGAAAGCCACCATTTGCTTTCATCTTCGGTCCTCGGGGTTCTCCTCACGTAGTAACATACGAAGATTCTCCTCACAATTGTGGCGATGCACGGCACTCCCTTGGCTAAAACACATTGCCAAAGCCAATAGCTCTCACATAGGCGAGAACTATTGGCATTGCCAATACTTATTTATTATGGGGTTCAGTGCCCTTCCACCCTCACACAGGGAGCATCTAACTTGTATTTTACGGATTTGGCATTATTTATAAAATACTGTAAAATATTTGAAATTTGAATCACACTGACATTATCATTAAAATAAACAATGAAACTTTGAAACCTGAAGCCAATCCCCCAAAAAACATACGATTAGAATAGTTGTAAAAAGCCAAGCACCACGCATCAGGCGTTAGACTAACACATTTCATTGTGGTGGCCCGCAAATGCATTCTCATGCATATTTAGCTCCTCAGCTCTACTGTCAAGTGGCCAGAAAGCGCTGTCTGATTAGCGGTAGAACATGATTTGGTAAAAGTGGAGTGACAGGAAGCGCGCAGTGCACGCTGCTCGGCCAGTTTCGGGGCTGGCTGAGCTCAAGTGAAAACAATGTAACACTAGAATTCAATCAAGCGCGGAGCGGCATACTGGTCAAGGATTTGAGTTTGTATGAAACTCACACTCATAGGCAGGCGGGTGGGTGGTGCGGTATTTGAATTCAGTTTAATTTTGCTCCTGCTGCAGTGCTTCCTGGAAACAGGAGCTCAGCTCCTGCGATGCCGACACAGCCAGGTCCAGGCAGGGTGGTGAGCCATCGTGGACGGCGGCTGAAACACGTGGATCACTGAGGCGGCCGGCAGAGGGGTGGTTAATCGTTCAGAGCTCAAGTGCAGTACCCAGAACACTGCAGGTAGTAGCCGATCGAAGCGAGCCGCACCTGCACAGAGGCAACCCAGACAGCCTGCCGGCTTGTGTACGCAGTTACTTTCTTCAGCCACCCTCCTCCCCCTGATACAAAAATGAGTACGTCGGTCTAAGCGCTTACTGTCAGTGCGCTGCAGTTAACGGTTGAAAGCTTCCACAATATTGGGATATGTTACCTATTGTTTGCTGCTTGTACATGGCTGCCCTCGTAGCACGCACCCTCACTTACCAAGCTACTTTGGCCCACAGCAGAGGTGCTTCCGACACCACCCGACTCTGTAAAGGACAATCATATAAACTAACTTTGCCCGTCATGATTTAAAGCACCAGAAATCCCTCAGCCCGTCGGATGTATGTGCAGAAATTTTTCACTTACCATTTACTTCATGGAAATGTAATTTTTGGTAAAGCCTCATGTTAGGCACAATTGCGTATCTTGACATTTGACAGGCAGCGAATGATCATGTGGTGTGCAGAGAATCCACTTGGCTAGGACATAGCAGTCTGTGCTTTAGAGTAGCACGGCTGAAAGAGAGCATCGTTCTTTTCTGCACCCAAATAACACTCTCTGTGCAGCCGAGACTGAGCGATGCATTGTATAGGGCACATATCTGCAAAAGTTATTCAGACTTTTGGGTGAATGGAACGAAGTCTACATTAAGTGTGCTGATTCACATGCACTCACGAGGCGGCACACGATTTAAAGAGGGGAGGAGAGGTTTTCTTGGTAAGGAAGATGTTAGTGTAGGCTTTTGGCAGCTCTCTTGCCAGAAGTCCTTGGCTAGTTCCACCAGAGCCCTGGACCGTGTGCCACCTAAGCGGTTGATGTATTGCACCACCGTCGTGTTGTCACTTTGTCCTTCGTGAAGGACCGAATAGCAAAGGAAGCCGCCAGGAGCTCCAGACAGTTGATATGAAGGGAAAGCTTCTCCTCCGTCCACCTGCCCCCTACGGAGGTCGAGCCGCATCGGGCTCCCCAACCGAGGCGACTGGCATCCGACTCTCTCACCAGATCTGGCTGCGACCCAAAGATCGCTCTGCCATTCCACGCCTCCATGTGGTCGATCCACCACTGGAGTTCCACCCTGGAGTCCTGAGTCAGATAGATCAATTGAGAATAGGTAAGGCCCCTCCGCAGATGGGACGCTTTCAGTCTCTGTAGTGCACGGTAGTGCAGGGGCCCTGGAAAGATGGCCTGAATAGAGGAAGATAACAAGCTAACAATCCTGGCCAGCTGCCACACGGAGATCCTGTCCCTCCGGAGGACCTTCCTCAACTCTTTCTTGATTTTGCCAATCTTCTGCTCCTGGAGATGTAGGGTCGCGTCCTGGAATCTATCCTGAAGCCCAGAAAGGTCATGCTCTGCTGCCGGACTAAGTCCGACTTTTCCCGGTTGATGGTAAACCCCAAGCTCTGAAGGAGGGAGATTACAATCTGTAAGTGGGAGAGTAGATGCGACCTGGACTGATCCATTATCAGAATGTCATCCAAATAAATGATCAACCGAATGCCCAGAGTTCGGAGATGCTCCACCACCGGCTTGAGGAGCTTCGTAAAGCACCACGGAGCCGAAGACAGGCCAAATGGAAGAGTCCGAAACTCGAAAACCTGTGCTCTCCACTGAAACTGGAGGAACCTGCGGTGTGGAGGAAAAATGGGGACCGAGAGGTAGGCGTCCTTGAGGTCTAGCCGCACCAACCAATCGTCCTGCAACAGAAGGTCTCTGAGGAGATGGATCCCCTCCATTTTGAAGTGGCGATAGACTAGCCACTCGTTGAAGGCCCTGAGATTGATAACCGGTCTGTAGCCCTTGTCCTTCTTTTCTACCAGGAAGATGTTGCTCAAGAAACCCGTTGGATGGAGCTCTGAAAGGCTTATCGCCCCTTTGGACAAAAGATCTTGAACCTCTTGGTCTACGAGAGACTCGTCCTGAGAAGAAAACACCATAGGCCGGGGTCTGACACCTTGAACCGGCATTCCGTAGAACTCTATGTGAAACCCTCTGACCGTTTCCAGCACCCAAGGGTCTGATGTAATCTCTGCCCACTTGTGATAGAACAGGGAGATTCTCCCCCCCAACCAAACCGGGGCTAACAAGGCAACGCTTACCGTTGTATCCACTGGCGTTGTTGTGGACGCCTCCCCGGCCTCAGCTGTACTTTCCTCTGCCACCCCGGGAGGGGTAGAAGATCCCTTGTCGACCGTCCTGCCATCCATTGTTTCGTTTGGCTTGGGCTCTATTAGGGCCTTGACTCAATTGCCGGCCGGAGGAGCGACCCCTGCCTCTTCCGGCCCCACCGAAAACCTTCCCCGGAAAAATCTTCTTCATAGAATCCTGCGCTTTGTCCAGGGCCGAAAAAGTAGCCACAAACTTCCCTAACTCCTTGACGAATGGATCGCCAAAGAGGGAGCCCTGGGCTATCAGACCCGCTTCCGAGGAAGAGAGCTCCCCCAGCTTGGGATCAATCTGCAACAACAGAGAACGGCGGCGCTCGGCCAAGAGGGCGCAATTCGCATTGCCCAGAAAGCACATAGCGCGCTGCGCCCATCCCGCCACCTCGTCTGCAGGAAGGGGCTCCCCAGAATCTCGGGACCTCTCAGCTAACTCTATAACCTTAGTCAACGGTCCCACTACATCCAAGAGCTTGTCTTGGCAAGCACGCCACGATCTATCTATCTCCTTCTTGGGATCCTTTATATATTTTGAGAAAAAGGTACACATTCTGGGGTCAATCTCGGGGGTCAGAGTGACTCCGTTGGGATGGGGCGGTCTGGGGCATTCGGACTGAAGTCGGGCCCTAACCTCCTTATTGAGCGGTTGCCGAATCTTGTCAGCCACGTAATCGGCTACCTTCTTGTCCGGGACCCATTCCGTGGACCGGGGCCTGTAGATACATAGAGGATTAAACATATCAGTCGAGGGACCTTCCCCTTCCCCTACAGACGAGGTAGAAGACTGAGGGCGCCAAGACCTGTCGTACTCCTGGTACCCATCCGAGGAATCCCCATCATCCTCACATTCCACCTCCCCCATCTCGGGAAACCCCTCCTCAGGGTCGAAATCCGTGGCGCCATCGTCGCCGGTTTCACCGGGTAAGACCTCCTCCCGGTAGGGTGCATCACGAAGCGTGCGCGCACTCTTCTGAAAGACTTCCGCAGATGACTGAAGCCCTCAAGGTGCCCCGCGTCACGCTTATGGGCCTTGCGCGGGTGAATAGTAGGCACACCGCTAGGCCCTGCTCCCCCGTCCCCCAGTATTCCCGTGCCGTTGAAAACATGGGCGGACAAACAATCAACAATTTCCTGCAAAGGGGCAAGCGCCTGGGCGATGGCCGAAGAGAGGAGCCTGTCCATCTCTGCAGGTCTGCGCGCCTGGGGAAGCCGGTCCTCCTCAGAGGACAAAGATGGGGTATAATCATGCTCTCTCTGAGCATGCATTGTAATAAGAGGTGAGGACACCAGACTAAAACGCCCCAATTTAGTTAAGGGGGGCCCTCCCCCTCGCCGGTGTCCAGGAGCTGACACCCACCGGTGAAAAACCCAACGCGCGGGGAAATCAGCACTATGTAGTATTAAAAGGGCTAAGCCCGTCAGTCTTACCGCTAAAGCGGTGTCAGGCGAGGGGGGGAAGGATCTGGGCACGAGCGGGAGACCGCTCCGATCACTCCGAGGCAGTTACCTCACAAACGGCGCTACAACCGGCGCCAAAAACGAAGCGTTGCGCAGAAGGCGCGAAACAGCGCCACCTAGTGCACCCGCTCCGTATTAAAACTAACGCGCTCGGGCCGATGCTCACCGCGCTACACACAGCGGAAGAATAACCCGCTAAATATATACTTTAACGAAAGCAGAACCAAGCAATACAGTCACAATGAAATCTACACACAGCCCATCAAGCCAAGACCCAAAGCCACAGTAAGGAGAGAAGGGACTTAACTGACGGGCCAACAGTGAAGAAAGAGGAAGGACTACGGTGGCTTCAACTGTTTATGGTCTTCATTATCGGCTATGATTGGACTGCTGGTGGCCATGGTTACTCCCGAGCCTCAAGGGAGTTGTGGTCTTGTCATGTTTTTTCTTGTGTCTTTTAACATGCTGTTTAATAAAAAGTGAGGAAAGAAATGCATAATCCTCGCCTCCGCTCCTGCTGTAGAATTCAAACGTTCGGCTTGAATCGGGTCACAGCATTCGCATTCAATTCCAGAGCACCATCCGATATGTGAGTTTACAGCTATTTTATTGAATATTCATTTTGCTACGAACACATCGTATTTTCGTTTTCTTTTGAATCCGCTTGCACTCCTCTTTTTCACCGGTGCGTTAACACGTACACCTTGTATTTTCCGGGATATAATTGACAGAAGCCATATGCTGATGCACTATCTAAGCACCGTAATGCCTGCACACTGCCCAATACGTGTTTGAACATCTTTTAACTTTATTATCATCGTCGCGTTTTTTGTTGTTTCTAACATTACACATCCACTTCATTTTTTCACCACATCGTATGTTGCTATTCATGCAACGATTGGTTATTGCATAGGTTAGAGTAATTCAAAGCCAATATTACTTTTTTATGGCCAATTAGAATATACCTGTATTAACTACACCTGCCGGCCAGGAAACATATGTACTGCTCTGTAAATTCAATTATTAATTTTTTGTATCTGAACATTGCAAGCATATGTAAGCAACGTTTAGGTGGTAGGGTGTTTTTCTTTCTTTATATTTTTGTTTCATAGATTTTCAATTAAAATCAAAAGTATATATCTATTGTACCAGGCAAGGCTAGGTATGGTGGGTTTGCCAATACTTGTTTTCAGTTCTGTTTCTGCTTTTGACAGGTGCAGTGGTGATGCGAGTCAGTTCCTGGAATTTACCACACTTTCTGTGGAGAATAGTGTCTTTGTTGGTCCCGTTGGTTCCGATGCTCCTTCTAGCCACCATGTTGTATTGTGTTGGTGCCTCTTCCTGTGTTCAAAGTCACTGCGCGGAGTCACAAGAGAACAAGTCCAGCTGGTGCTTGCAAACCTTACGGTGGCTGTGAGGTAACATTACTAGGTGAGGCACATCCCAGCACACATCCTGATCTTAAAACTACTTACAGAGGTTGTTACAGACCAGCTGCCAACACCATGTTTAGTCTCTTGAGCCATGAACAGAGGGAGGTTCATCAATGCTCAAAGGCTATTGGTCAGATATCAGTGGAGAGGAAAATGATGGATTCGTGACATATGAGTAGCATAATCGCTTAAGTGAAGTATTTGACTTTTCTGACTGAGTCATGAGTGGAATGGGGCAAGAATCATTAATGTATGTAATATCAACTCTAAGTTAAGCCTGTGCCTTTTAAAAGCCTTGTATTTTGGTTGGGCTTCAGAAGCCTCCTCACACCTTCCTGTAGGAGATATGAGCTCTAAAGCTCTCTTTGCCTAGTGATATCAGCAGTGACACACCATCCTTCTGTCAGATTGCTGCAAGAAGTAACAAGCATTAAAAATGCAATAGGTCGAGCCTTTCATTAAACTAAAGCTATTTGCTTTGCTATACAATACCATTAGCAAAGCAAATGGCTTTAACTTAATCAAAGGCGAGACCTATTGCATTTTCAATGCTTGTTTCTTTAGACGCCATCTGCCAGGCCCTGAAGGATAGTTCATGTGACCAGTCAGTGTGTGCGCTGATTGCTTTTGGCTGTTTCTGGACTAGTGCAGCAGGTTTTAATGTTGATATCCCTGATAATATAACAAAGATGAACTGCAGCGAGCTTAGATGCATGCAGTCTTTATACATTTCAAAAAACTATAGAGTGTGTCTTCACAAGTTCAAAACTGCTCTCATTTGCAAATGGGGGCCAATTTTAATTGACTGATTTGCTAAAGGGGGGGCACTTTTAGTCTACTGCCAGGGTTTGTTTTTTGTCCCAGTCCTGGAGTGGGGGGTGTTTGTTCTCCAGTCTGGCTGGCAGACACAAGTGAGCTCTCTGACAGCTCAGGGCTGGACTGTCTGCAGCTCTTCAGCCTACATTAGCCTACTACGCCACCATTCAATTTTGTAGCCATATTGTACTGAGAGCCCGAGGCATGATCGTCCTAATCTCAGTATATTTCTAGACACACTAGCCTCTAAAACTTACTTTGTGCCTGATGCACAGTGTTGATCCACCTTGTCAGGCTAAGCAAGTGCCTCGCAGCCCCCTGTGAACTTCCTTCTAGCGTGTCTTCATTGCTGTTACTTTAAGTGTCACACATTTCGCAGATAAATGTTACTCATAAATACATTGAAACCATTGAAATGTTACACATTAGCAATCTCAAAACTTGGCAGCTATGATAGACTGTGCGCATAAGAAATTAAGAGGCTGAACATTGTGCAGTGCAAGAAATCTGTGTTGTGCACTAGTGCTTTGCAGCTGTTTTAAGATCTGAGGGAGCAGATCTACAAGGAAGTGCCGCACCGTGGCACCGCAAGCCCTTTGGCTGCGCCACGCTGCGGCACCTCCGAAGCACAGGGATGCGGCATATTTACAAGAATGTCGCATCTCTGTGCTTCCCCCTGCGCTGGTGCACAAACTGCAGCCATGCACTGGCGCAGGCACCGTTGCACCATGGTGCAAGGATACCTGAGTCGTGGTGAGATTGGTTTTGTGCAGGAAAGGTCACATTCCTGCACAAAATCAGTCACTACAGGCTTTTTCCTCTTTCAATGCATGCTGTAGAATGCAGCACGCATTGAAAGTGGAAAAACCGAGGAGAAATGAAAACATTTCTCCTCATTGCACCTCGCTTCGCCAAGGTGGCGTAGCATTCAGATTGACGCATCTGTGTCTTGTTCCATGGGTGTTGCGTGGGATCACCCACAGCAACACCCATGGAACTCCCCTTCAAGACAAAGTGCTGCATGAGAAGGGGCCATATTTACAAGGAGAGGATAAGGAGAAGTCCCCTGTGCCACCAGCAAGTTACTGCACTTTTATTCTTTCTTAAACTGAAATGGCTAGCTCTATCAGAGATAGAACTTTCAAAAATTGAGTGAAACTCTTTAATGTTCCTCTCCACGGAAATCTTTAGTAAAAGGCGAAAGATTTATTCGGTTTGAAGAGAAACCAGAGTATGTTCAAACAACCACTGTCCCAGAGACCCAAGGAAACACACCTCCTTGGACTTTCAGTGTGGGGCAGAAAATAAATGACAATTTCAAACATGTTCTAGAGAATACTTTTTTATTCATGTTCCGATCAAACTAAGTGGGAAAATTACTTTCAACTACATAAGGAGGAATATAAGTGACTGCGGATGTTGGGGATTGTGGGTATGTAAATAAGCCCAACTTTAACCCACGTGACAGCAATTCTCACTCACACGTGACCCTCGGGAGTGTAACAGGGTTTACTTTTGTTGCTCTCGTTTGCTTTTCTGGGTATTACAATGCTATGCACGAGCATTAGTCTGCCTCCACTACACAGAGGCAGTTTTAAATAAAAATATTTAATTACCCGTGGGATCTTTACCTGATTTGCTAGGAGTAACAGGCTGTTGAGCCAAAGCCGGGACTCGAACCCGTTCTCCAGACTGGGCAGCTCTGGCTGTTAAATCGTCCCTTCGCCTCTCACGTGGCACAAGCTCCTGCAGCAGGGGGTCTGAGGGGCCTGACCGGCCCAGTCACCGCCGGATTAGTCCATCTCCTTCCCACAGCTTTGTTTTAGGGGCATTGAATGGGGTCCATCCACAGAACCGCAGCAAAAGATGCACATTCTGGAACTGGTGACGAGACTCGGATCACGGCTTCCGCCCAACCCCAGGGGATTCTAAGAAATCACTCTTCCTCGTGCCTGGAAGGTGACTGGTTGTCTTGTAAAGCGCTTAAGTGCTCTCGGGCCAGCATCGCGCTATATAAAACTGCAAAAAAATAGTAAAGAAATATTTCGAAATTTAAAGGCCATTATTCACCGTGGGTCAGAATATAGCGCCACCGTGACATAGACACATTTATGAGAAAGATGCAGTGCTTTAAATGGGCTGGTACTCACCGGTCCTGAGTACCGGTACTTCTTCGATTTAACGCTCTGAGTACCGGCACTTCTCTTCTGCCGAGGAGAGTACCGGTACTCATGAAAAGGTAGGCTTTTTGGCTGTGAGTGCTGGTGAGCTGGAGTTGAAGGTGTCTTGGCAGCCAAGGCGCCACTTCTGTACCCCCGATCTGAGCCCCAGCTGAGCTATTCAGCAGGGCTCATTTGAGTAATTCCCGGGTGCTCACCATCACGCTGTGTTTGACAGAGCAGGGTCCGGTCAGGCCCTGTGCTGTCAATCACAGTCACTATCCTGTGCATTTGTGCAAACAAGGGTCAGATGACAGAGGTTTCCGAGGGAGAAGTCAAAAAGAGCAGGATACGAGTCACAACTTTCATGGAGAACCTGATAAGTCAATGAACGTTTTATAATCATTAGAAAATGTAGTTTGTAGTACGAAACCACATTGGATGGTGCTCCCTACCTCAGGCCCAAAGATACTTTCCAAATCTTGTTCTCTATTCTTAGAAGTTTCATGCAAGCAGACGGAAACCATACCTCTGCACTGTATATTACCGAAAATACAGCCTTCACTTGATGGTACTCTAGCCTCGTATACATTTCAACAACACAACATATAGTTAGCATATTTTTCCACCAACATTTTTCTTAAACATCACCGTTTTACAAAAAGTGTGTATGCACATGCCCCTGTTTGTGTGTGGGTGTGAGTGAACATGCGTGTTTCACATGAGGCTATCAGATAAATGTAATTGAGAATTAACAATGCCAAGGTAATTATGACATTCTCTTGTAAGGACCTACAACAGAGCTTGTTTTTTGCCGTTGTTAATTCTCAGTGGTTTTACATTTATTGTAGAAGAACAACTGTGAGCCATTTCTATAGACCACTTGGATTGCAGTGTACTTACAGACTAAAGCAAGTGCAGCTCAAAGGTCAGGTGCAGCTTTAACCATTTTGGAAAAAATTATATAATTTAATATGAATTCTTTTTGTGAAAATGCTGATACGCATTTATCCGCCTGCTGATAAGTTGTATGGCAAAACGTCCTTGTCATAGGACAAACTGAGGTATCAACGTTGCTCTCGCCTTGTGTGACATGGCATCCGTGAGCTGCGCTGGGTACACTGCGGCGAGGGGAAGAGGTGTCTTATGTTAATCGTTCCTCCCAGCATTACTGTATTGATAGTGTAAATGTTAAATAAGGGCCAGAGGTGCCTCACCCAAATTTAGTAGAGAAACGGTTCTTATGCAGAACAATTTTGCTTGCATTAAATATTGAGACAACATTTCCTGAATGTTTGGAAGATTCTAAATATGACATAGACATTCGAGTAAGCTGCAAAAAAGGCTTTACACGCACATAGAAATAATGAGACATTGGCCCAATGTTATGAATTACTCATAAGTGAAAGTCAATGATAAATGCACGGGTTCTGTAGCTGAAACGTTTTCGGTTCTTAACTTCTTAACTTCTGCAGCAAGCACTTTCGAAAACTCCCAAGAATGGTGGATGGAATAAAGAAATGAAAGGGTTGATGGATAGATGAGCGAAAGGATTGATGAATGAGCGAAAGGGTGGATAAAGAGATGGATGAGTGAAAGGATGTATGGATAGGTTTTGAGTTGGATGGATGGATAGGTTTGTATATGAAGGGTGGACAGACGGAATGGTGAAAAACTGAATGATGGATGAAAGACTGAATAGACAACAGAATGTAAAGGTTAAATGGTGGACATCAGCAGGTAAATGGTAGGTGAAAGGATGAATGGATAGATCTATGGAAGAGACAAGAGATATCTTCTGGAGAGGGTCATGATGATTTGCTTCATTTGCTTTGTGCCATAAGAGCTTTGGATCGAAGTGGGGGTATTTTCAGTTTCTTCCTACTCATGTGCTGAAAAATATATGGTTTTGCGCCAAACAACATCAATTAACAGTATGGCATTAAGAAGGTGCATCTATTGCAAAAGAAAAGGAAATGTTAACATATTATAGCATTTCTCTTTCATTTTGTGTAATGAGTTAACTTGCTTTGTTTATATAAACACATTTCTCATGTGTTTTGGTATGTGCTGCAACTAATATAGAAGTCACGAAGTATCATCATGTCTTGCCTTTAGCCCCGCCCCTAGCCGCGCCCCCTCACTACACATCTAGCTCATTTTAATGAATACCTGCACTTATTTTTTCCCATTTAAAGCACTGAAAAGATGTACTAGTAACCAACTGTATTTGTAACGTCCTCCCCAGCCTGGGAGCAGGCTAATGAACACGCCACATGCCAGATTTACTAGTTTGTCACGCAGCGCAGTGCAGCAGCTGCGAATGCTGCGCTGCTTGAGAAGGAGAGAGCAGAAGAGTGCTATATTTACATAAATATCCTCCCCTCAGGCGTGGCCCGTGCAGGTAAGAGCGGTGGGGCGGGGTGTGGGTGAGTCAACATACGGCAACGAGGGAAACTTAAATTAAAAAAAGACAACCATGGCGACATACGGCGACGAGGGAAACTTCCATTTTAAAAAAAGACAACCATGGCGACATACGACGACGAGGGAAACTTAAAGTAAATCATGGTTTTCTTTTTTTTAAAAGTTTCCCTTGTCGTCGTAAGTCGACTCTCCCACTACCCTGCCCCACCACTCTGACCTGCATGGGTCACACCTGCTCTCCCTAATGCCAGTACAGAAATACGCGGCCATGCGCTACGGACATACCTTTGCACCATAGTGCAAGGGTGTCTGTGTGAGTCTAACATTGGTATGGACTGGAAAGATACCCTACCAGAATAATAAACTATGCTTAGACTAAGCGGCATATTTACAAGGAGCCTGCGTGGCGGCTGCGTCACTTTTTTTAATGTCTTTTTTTGATGTAGCGGCGCTGCGGAGTGCAGACCCATATTTACATGGCAATGCAAAGCCAAAGCCACTTAACGTGGATTTTCATGGCCTTGTAGATATGGAGTAAGGAAAAGCAGCGCCAGTGCCTGCATTGCCTTATTCTCAGCCAAAAAGGCATTCCATGGGCGTTGCAGTGGGTTTTCCCACGCAACACCAATAGATTTTGATGCATTCCCAGATTTACAAGGACTTGGGAATGCACCATAAAACTGACGCAACTACAGCAATTCGTTAAAAAAACAGAGGCGGTGCGTCAGTATTGCCTGACGCAAATAGCTTACTGTATGGGGACCAGGTCAAAAACTCACCTTGGACTCTATTTACATTGGTCCTGTATGTCTCGCATACAAGTGGGCATTGTGTACTTCTGTGTACCACTATACCTACGTATATGTTACATATAGGGGCATATTCTCAAGGACTTATCGCCGAGTTATCGGCACTGTAGCGCAGCCAAAGTGCCGAAAGAATTATTGCCCCATTCTCAACCTGGTGTAAACTGCCGATATCGCTAGTTTTCCAGCGATAGCTTCGCAAAAAACATCGCCACGGATGAGAGCGATAACTAACGCTAATGATATGCAGAGTAGGCGTTCCCGTGCAAAAACACACGAAAACGCCACTTCGAGATAGATATTCTCAATGACCAGCCAGATCTGCGATCCAAAAACAGACGATACGACACGTTAGCAGCAGGGATTTAACACCTGCCTTTTACTGGTGTTAACTGTTAAGCAGGACGACAACCTGCAGTATGAAAGTGAGCGCAGCCCAGAGCCATATCTGAAGACCAACACATGTCATGGAGCTACTGATCAGGCAGCTCGGACACCCAAGAGGGCCACAACACCCACCACCACCACCCCCAGGACCACCACCCCCAGGACCACCACCCCACCAACTACCACGAGGCAGCACAGAACAGGACAGCGGACGTTCCGAAAACGTCATGGGCCCTCAGTCAAACAATACCATAATGTGGGGAGAGGTGGGAACCAAGTATGTGTGAAGGAGGCAAGTCACCCATGAATAAGAATGCACACAATGCCAAGTGTGGCGGTGATGTGCTGGACAGACCTCAGTATGCAGAACACAGACCTGTCCATGTGGACATATATTGCTGGTGTGTGTAGTGTTGTGGACAGTGGACGCAACCATATTACCTCAGGCAGTGGGGAAGACCTCGGTCATGTAGCTGTGTCATCCCCCCCTGTAAGCGTAACTGCAGTGGGCTGGTCCAGCGTACGGCAGTTCAGCATAGGAGTGTGAATAAATAGTCTGGGGCTCTGGGCGTGGTTCACTTCCGGGATGGCCAACGCATCTGCCAGGGCGGCGCCCCTCACCTTGCCATAAGGCCGCCGCCGTGGCCGCCAGCCTCCTCAGCCGATCACTGGCATCCGCGACACAGGCCCCCAGCGAACCCAGCAGCACAGCACCGCGGCGTTATGTCTGTGCTGATTACTGCCTGCGGCCTACACTGTGGTCAGCAGGGCTCACAATTCAGATCGAGTCGCGACTGCAGATGACACAGTCCAGTAGGCAACAGACATTGCTACCAGTGTGGCCCGCCCTGACCATGTATCATCGCAGGCTGTGCACACGATGAGCGCCACAGGTGCCACTAACTCTGTGCACCACAAGTAAACGCCACATGGCCTTATTGAGGCAGAATTCAGTAGGCAAAAGACATTGCTCCCAGTGCGGCCCGCCCGGATGACGCATCATCAATGGCTGCGCACCCCCTGAGCACTTCAGGTGCTACCAACTCTGTGCACCACAAGTCAACGCCACGTGGCTGTGGGCCCCTGCTGACCTCTGCCTCCAGCCTACACTGAAGTCAGCAGGGCTCACACACATCCAATCCATTCCTGACGTTCATGGACGACGCATCATCGCAGGCTGCGCACCCGCTGAGCGCCACAGGTGCCACTAACTCTGTGCACCACAACTCATGGACCCTTCATGATTGAGTTACGTGCTGTGGACTGCGGACGCAACAATGTCGCCTCAGGTATTGTGGAGGGCCTGGGACGATGATGATGAATATGAGGCAAGTGTAAAACACCCAGGGCAGCTGCAGCAGGTATAACCCAAAGGGACACAATCACTGAAAATGTCTTCACATGAGCACGCTCAGCTCTTGTGCCCCAACGTCAGTGCACCGCAAGTCATGGGCCTTTCTGATTGAATATCGGGTGACCTCTGCACTTGCTCCGGCTACCTCCATGATGTGTTGCAGTTGTCTGTGTTATGTTGGTGTTTTCTGTTTCCGCTTTAACAGTGATCACTGTTCAAGTTGTTGCCAGCACCAACCACCCTCTGAGGGCTGACTCACACTCACCCCACACCCATCCAGCACAGGCGTCACTGGATATGTGATCCTGGTAATAGAAAGGGGCCGGGCGCACATGCTTATCCAAGTGTGTCCGTGTGGTCATTATGTATGAATGATGGCCCCGGGCCCTACCACATTACATTGTGCTGTGGACAGCGGATGCAACCATGTCACCTCAGGCAGGTAAGAGCATGGACATGTAGCTAAGTAGTCCCCCCTGTAAGCGACAATGTTGCAATGTAGCATACACCCGGAGGGCGGGCTTGCACGAACGGAGTAATTAAGGGGTCCAGGATCATACATGCCAAGTGTTGTGTGTATCTGTATTGCTGCAGCATGAGCCAAATGTCTAGCCACATTAGCTGCGCCAGTTCAGCCAGGCATGTACCCTACATCTGTGTCTGCCCTATCTTTACCATAGGCCTGCACTCACGTGGCCCACCACCTTCAACGGTCAACATCACAGTGTCGTTGTCAGGCTTGTGGACATGTGCAGACAGGCATGACAATACTGTGCCGCAGGAGTGCAAGTGATGCAATCGTGCAGCGCATATAAGTAAATGGGTTCGGGGGGAGGAAGGAGGAGCTGTGTGGCAACGTAACACACAGTGATGCCGCTCATATGCCCCATGCAAGACATGTCAAAAATGAATCTCAAAGTCGCACTCATCCCACCCCATCCCCAAGACGCCACTTCACATTTCATAAATGCAAGCAGATTACAAACTTACACTAGGGATGAATGCTCCTTTGTCTGAGCTATCAAGCGGCAGCACTTCTGCACCTCCGACCTCGGAATTGCATGTCCCTAGCAACCCCTGTCAGATACTATAGCAGCTGATGCCGACTCCCACACTACGCACAGCCCGACGAGAGACCAACGTATACACACCCCACACACTGGAGTCTTTGTTCAAAGTTATCTTGCAGGGAATGGCCTTCACACTTACTCCCACAACATCTCAAGCGTACAACCGGTGCACACTAAATAACTCATTAACCCGAGATGTGGCATTTCATCCACAGAACTGGCGCAGGTCAGAAAAGTGCCGCTTCAACAAGAGCTACTAACGCAATGGCCGAACATCCCGGACACATGCTCAACCCCTGTCACGTGGAACTGTACCGTGCACGAATGCTGCATTTACTGGGGGCACTGCCATTGGCAGTGCTGCGGATCGGTTACCGGCGAAGCTTCCGCCTTGCCAACGTCACCTGCGTTCAGCCTGTGTTGCATTGTTGATCATGCATCTTCGAGTGGTCCATGGATGTCTGCCTGTCCAATAGGCGGTAAATGAGCTGGATTTTGACGTGTGTGCACCCCTTGTTGGCCCACGACCAGGAGTGTCACCGTGATACCCGTTGATGCGATGCCTTGATACTTGGCATACATGCTGGCAGCTGGACCTGGGAGATTGCACAAATCCTCATGTGCAGTGACCACATTGAACCGCTCCCCTATTGGGTTGTAGAGCTAACTGGTGTAAGGGGGTGGACGCAGCACATCTGTCCAGACCTGCTAATGGATCTCCTTGCCATCCTGTTTGATAAAGTCGACAATGACCTCATTTTTTATTTTTTTTTTAAATCTGTTTTTATTAATTTTGTTGTTTTTCCAAACACCATTACAGACATTCGGTACATTAGCATACAAGCTCCTTGAGTATAACAGCAGTACATAGCGCACTTAAAAGATACATAATTAGGTCGTAGCTTGGTGAACTCCACCCAGCTGCATTGAACCCCTAATGAGGCATAAATCTCAAACATTGATATGTGCAGTCCTGCATTCCCCCGCGCGGGCTCATCAGGATATCCCGGTGAGTCCCGCAGCCGAATCCGCAGCTACTGTCCAGAAACAATAAGGAAACAAACATAAAGAACCACAACCACCTCAAAAGTAGACCAGCTCCAGTGTGTCTATCGCTGTCCCTGCCCCCGTGTAGTCCCCCTCTCCCCCGATTGCATTTAGTGACGAAACTGCAGCACATGATCACGCGTTCGGGTGCATTGTCCACTCTCGCTCAATGCGGGTGCGTGCTGTGTGGAACCCTGCGAGGTCACTCCGGCGGATCTTCCGCTGCCCGACTTGACGTCGCCTCCCCCCCCGCTCACCCCTCCCATCCCCCTCCTCAGCATGCCTGAGCGCCTGAAGCATCTCCTCCCATTGCGCGGCTATGGGCGTCTTCCTCAACCCTAGTGTCTCCTCCCGCCTAATAGCAGTTCCCTCCGCTCCGGCCCATGCAGCGAGTGAGCGCCCCCACGCCCACGGATGGGGCGGGTCCTGTGCCTTCCACCGCCTGTTTATGAGGCGCTTTGCAACCGCGAGCCCTAAATCCAGGAACCGAGACGTCACCTTAGTTGTGCGCGTCCTACGAAAGTGATGCAGTAGGTAGACCACCCAGTCGAAGGATACATCCCTTCCCGTTGTAGTATGCAGGGAGTCGTGAACTGCACGCCAGTAGGAGTGCAATTTGCAGCAGCCCAACAGCATATGTATGAGGTCGGCCCCCGGTGCAGCGCATCTAGGACACCGTGCATTTGCGTGACGGTAGTAACTGTTAAGAACCGTGGGAGTAAGATATGCCCTATGGATAACAAATAATTGTATCTGTCTGAGGCGCATGTTTCTAGGGATGCGCACCGGGCTTTTCAGTATGCGTTCCTAATCTTTATCTGTCAACTGCCTCCCCAGGTCCGCGTCCCATTTGTGCCTAAGCGGCTCTAGGGAAATCGCCGTGTGCGTCCTCAACGATGCCGCAAACCACCTAATCAGGTGGCAGCCCCTTCCCAAAACGTGCAAGTACTGTATAGTAAGGTGCTGGCCGGGCTCCACGGCCATGTCCCCCCACCGAGCACCCAAAGTCCGAACTAAGGAAGTCGCACAAAAGGAGCTCTCCGTCTCGGTACAGATCTCCTAGGGTCTGGATGTCCGCCTCTCGCCACTGTGTAAGCGCAAGGGCGGTAAGCGGTCCCACTCCACTGGGGTGCCTTCCAATGGCAGCGCTGGCGCGTACGGGAGCACGTGCCGAGTGAGGAATAGGCTTCTGCGGAAACAGCGGTACGCCACCGCAAGGAGGAGCGGGGCTGGGGTTGCACTTCTGGAGGCCAGGTGGAAGAGCACCAACACCTGCTCGAGTGTATACGGTGGGCCCATGGACGCAGTGTCCTCACGACCCCTATCCGCTAACCAGCGCGCTATCCACTGCAGTTGGGCCGCTAGGTAATAATGCTCGAAGCAGGGTGTCGCCAACCCTCCCTGGTCCGTCGGGAGGTATAGTTTCTTGAGGGACATCCTGTGTCGGCTATTCCCCCAGATGAAGTCCCAAAGGAGTTGCGACAGCTTGGCGAAGAAGGCCGCTGGAATGTAAAAAGGTAGGTTAGCGAAATAGTACAGGAGCCGCGGGAGGACCACCATTTTGGACAGCGCCACTCTGCCCGTGACCGTCAGCAGAAGCGTGTTCCAGAAGCGTACTTGGGATTTAATGGCCGTGAAGGCCCTGCCCAGGTTACCATCGATTAGGTCTGCCGGCTGACGGTAAATGCGGAGTACTAAGTATCGGAAGGTGTCACCCCTCCACTGCACTCTGGTGCCATTTAAGACATAACCTGGGCCCTGCCGCCCCTCGCCGAACGCGTAAAGGTAGGATTTGCTGGCGTTCGCCCGGAGCCCCGAAAGGGCAGTAAAATCGCACCGGACGTGGGCCAGCTGAGATGGAATGTCGTCGACGTCCCGTACATACACCAACAAATCGTCTGCATAAAGTGACACCTGGTGTACAGCGTCCCCTAGTGGTATGTCAGCCTCCGTCCGCTCTCGTATAGCCGCTGCCAGGGGCTCCATCGCCAGAGCGAACAGGAGCGGCGACAGTGGGCATCCCTGCCGGGTTCCCCTGCATATCGGTATGGCGTCGGATATATACGGCCCCAGTCGCACCCGCACCTTAGGGTTTTTGTAAAGGAGACCCACCAGTTGAAGAAACTCCAAGCCAAGGTCAAAGCGCAGCAGAAGTGCCGAAAGATACCGCCATTCAAGGCAATCAAATGCCTTTTCCAGATCTAGTATTAGGCAGTCTGCCCTGGGCCACTCCCGTGTACTGTCTGCCGCCACCCTGAAAAATCTCCTCAGGTTCAAGGACGTACTGCGCTTTGGCACAAACCCATTCTGGTCTGTGTGGACTAAGTGTGCAACCACTGGCGCCAAACGCTCCGCCAGCACCTTAGCCAAGATCTTACAGTCAGTGTTAAGGAGCGCCAGCGGGCGATAAGAGCCCAGGTCTGTAGGGTCCCGGTCCGGCTTGGGTAGAGACACCAAGTAGGCCTCACTCATCAAGGGAGGTAGTGCGCCTGCCTCAACCGCCGCCCTATATACCTTGAGGAGGTGCGGCACCAGATGCTCACGGTAGGCTTTATAAAGTCGACAACGACCTCATGTTGGAAATGTTAGCCTACGAAGCTGCAATCGCTTTCATGGACGAGTAACTACATACCTGCAGCCACAATCGATTGGAACTTATTGCACATCTCCCGACACCTTTTTGCATCTTGGAGATCTGGTCACATTTCCCACGACAATAGTGGACATGGCTGCATTCGCCTGCACTCCGAATACATGAGCGGACAACAACGCGGCTTAGCAAACACCTGTGAAAGGTGAGGCACTCCTCTGGAGTGGACAGCGGCGCTTGGCAACGTTCCTCATTCTGACATACTGCTGCATTGGTCTGCATGTTGTGGCACTTATCTTGCCTGTACTGACAGACATATGCTAATAAAGTCTACGCACCTTCACTTGTATTCAACTGTGATGAGTGTTGATTTGAATGACAATGTGTGTCTCAATGCCTATCAGGGTCACAGCCATACATGCGCATTGATAGCATTACCCAGGGAGTACCTTTTTGTGGAATCACTGTCCTACCTTCATCCATACTTTCATTCTTGATTGATCATGACCTTGACACATCTATGTGAATTGGAATGTTTTTTTCACATTCAGTGGAGAGTTGAAGCTGGACCAGTACAGGGCCATGCAAACCCCACTTTACATTGTTGGCCCGTGGAGGGCCAACCAGAGTCCTTTCGGGATTGACAAATTCATAGGGAGTGAAAGACTACAGTCCGCAGTGTGATTGCTGAGTCATTGGTAACCAAACCAAATATGGCAGTCTATGTCGAGGTCCAGGGTGAGTGTCGCTCAGTGTATAGGGGGACAGTGGGAGGTGTTATTCCAGGGCATGATGCAGAGGGCAGAACCAAGCTGAACCCGGCCATATGGCAGAGATCAATGCTACCACTTCGTCCTAGCAACAAAGCCAGATTCATCATCATCATCGTCCTCTGATGTGTTAGGTGCCTCACATGCGGGTGGTGGTGTTTTGTCTGCATCACTGTGTGGCAGTGACACATCAGGGGATGGAGGTGGAAAATCTGCCGCACTGTTGGCACTGACACGTCAGGGGGAGGAGATGTCGATGTAGTAGTAGCACCAGCATCCATCCGCGCCAGGCCTTGTGGTGGCAATGCCATGACGAGGATCTGCAGGGCAGAGAAGATCACAGCTACATCTCACTGGTGTGCAGCCGTGGCAGCCATTTGTGAGGCTTGCATCCACTCCATGTTCTCCATGATCATTCGCATGTGACGCAACTCCTTGCTGATATTGCTGGGGCCACTCTGACTAGACAATTGTTCTTGGCTCAGAATCATTACTCCAGCAATGTCAGCCATGGCTTGTTGTAGAGCAAGTAGCGGACTGTGGGTGTCTGTTTGGGACTGTAAGTGGTCCCTGATGGGACTTAGACACCCACGTAGGGCATCTTGTTTGGCTGCCATGAGGTTGAACCCCACCCGCAGCTGGTCAGACAACGCCTCCTGGCACCCTAACACAAGGCGTTGGAAGGCCTGTGTTGGTCATGGGGGTCCTGGGAGACAGCTGTGCTGGTGGGTGCTTCCTGCTGTGTGGTCTGTGCAGGGGTTGGGGTCTCATGGATGCAGCTGGGCTGCCCCGCTCCTGGAAGTGTGGTGTCGGAACTGTCCCTGAGCTGTTGCAGTGCGTCGGTGTAGATGTTGGGGAGGTCCTCTTCATCATCAGTGCTGTGTTGTTGGGTCTGCTATGCAGGAGGTGTTGATTCTCCCTCTGCAATGTGAAGGGGAAATGCAGATTGACATTGTGTTCACATGTATATTCACGCATTGTACAAGATTACTGTCAGACTGCATGGCAATGTACATTGTGACTGTTTATGAGGAGACGCCTATTTGAAGCGGGACACTTGGCATTTCTACACCATCAGGGATGTGAGGCTGTACTTGTACATTGTCATCTCACAGTTTCCTGCTATGCCAAATGCGAATGGCTATTTTCTACACACAAGCGGCAGCAGTTGTGTCCTCTGTTCTGTTGGGAAAGTGTTGCAGTTTGTACCACATTGTTGTAAATGTTGGGGTGCTCTGCATCTTATGTGTGTATGCTGCATTGTGGGTGAGTTGCCCCTTCAGCTCTGATTTGGCTGGCCCATATCCCTTTCAGGCAGTGTGCCTTTAACTTCTGTGCTTATCCTGTCCTGATATGTTGCAGACGTGCGTAAATTGGGCTCTTGGTCGGAGTTGTGACACTTGGGCATTGTTTGTCTGCAGATGTGCTATACTTACTTGTGCATGTGTGCCATTGTGCCCATCTCCTCCCGTCCCCCCAGTCCCTGGCCGTTAGTCACCCTGTTGCTGTTGGATCAGGTCATGTTGTATAGCGTCCGGTTCCCCAACTCCTGCCACTGTTTCCCCAATGATGGTCCTAGGCTGGTCCTCTGTGGGGCTTGTGGGGTTTTGGTTGTCCTCTGTACTTGCTCTGGCTACCTCCATGGTGCTTCGCATTTGTTTGGGTCTTGTTTGTGTTTTTGGTTGCCGCTTTTGTAGAGGTTTGGCCGCCTGACTTGTGGGACTTGCAGGCTGGCGATGCTTCTTGCTGGATTTTTTATCGCTGTTGTGCCTATCGCAACTTTTTTCACGTTCAGGTTTTGATTATTATCGCCGCCCAGGGCCTTTTATCGCGGACATTTGATGCGTTATCGGGAAACTATCACATGTTACCACCGTGTTGTGAATAGGACGTTAACACAAAGTTATTTGCCCATGATAGCCGGCGATCGGAAAAATTGCGTTAACCTATTTTGGCAATGATTATCGCACCTTCTTGAGAATATCCCCATAGTGTGAGACTACTATGTGTCTGGATACAAGTCCTTAATGTTGTGTAATGTGACATTTATTGTGTTACTCACCTTATGTGTGCACTTACCCTTTGAGATGACTTGATTTCCTTGTAGCTTACATTGTTGGAAGTCACTTCAGCTGGTCAGAATCCTATGCCACAGCCAATGCCTCACATTGCAAGTGCAGCAGACCGCTTCCCGACGATACGTCCCTTTTTCAACAAATTATAAATACCACTGGGTCAGTTTTACAGGGGATTTTACACGGGAATGCCTACCTTGCATATATTAATTCTAACGTGACACAGCAATTCCGACGAAGGTATAAACCGATGCAGGCCGTCAAAAAGTGACGCATTTGTCTAGATGCGTCACCTTGTAAATATGCAGCAAAGAAAGTGCCGCCAGTGCGTAAAAAAAAATTATGCAACAGCTGCATAATATGCCCCTTAGTAAATAGACCCCACAGAGCTCTGTAACACACGTTTTTATTCTTCAGCATACGATCAAACAACTGTACGCATTGCTTCATGACTTGAATAGCCACATCTTAGCTGCTTACATAACTCCTGTTTAAAGTCCTCCAAGACCCACAACAGTCCTAGCACTCATAATCTTAAAGACACTAAATCTACCCCCTTGTTAAATAAAAAGTACAAACAACATTAACATCATATTTCTTCAATGAGTCCTCGAAGCCCTTGCGCTGGTCTCCCAGATTGGGTAGTATGAGGTGGTTGAGGGGTACATGGGTCATTAGCTGATGACATAGGGTCAGCTGCTTGATCTGGATGTTCAGTTGGGATTTCCTCACTCCCGCTCTAAAGAGCAGGTGAACACCGAGGCAAATTTCTAAAGTGTGACGAGTCCAGTGTGATGGACTTTCCGGGACAATGAGCAGTCACCATATGTCCTTTGGTCGTTAACTCTCAGAGGATCGACAGCAAATGGAGTATCCATTTTGCGCTTCCGTTTCTGTTTGACCAGTACCACGTCCCCTTTATCGAACACTGTTTCCTGGTCGTGTCAGCGCTGATCAGCTTTTGAGTAGTGTCTGTGACACTAATCTTATCTGCGTTTATCGATCAGTCCATTGTGGTAGCTTAGTACTGATGGCTCTCCCAAATAGCAAGGTGGCAGGACTCTCACCAGTGGCAGAGTGAAGAGTTGATCGATAGGCATGAAGTGCTATGCATGGTTTGTTTTAGATCGATCCCCTCCATTGATGCTTGTTGAATTACCCTCTTGTGGGTACCCATAAATCAATCAACAACACCGTTGGCCTGGGGCCAGAGAGGCGTGCTCTTTTGATGCTTGATTTTGAGGCAACAACAAACTCTTTGAATTCTTTGCTATTCAAAGGCGGGCCATTATCTGTTTTGAATATAGCAGGGAAGCCCCATGCTGCAAAGATGTCATCAAGCTGCTCGATGACTTCGTCATGGCTTGTCGATCATAAGTCTTCCACCAAAGGAAAACGTGAGTACTCATCGATGACTACCATGAGATGATGTCCTTATTCTAAGGGCCCAAAGAAAACAACTGCCACTCTCCCCCAGGCATGCGCAGGAAGGTCAGACATGGTCAATGGATGCTGCATCACTTTGGGAGATAAGCAGTTACACAGATGGCACACTTTCAGTTTTTCTCAACTCGTTCATCTAGACGAGGGATAATGGTGCCCGCTCAGCAAACTTGCTATGCTCTGAAGGCGGTGCTGCTGCTGTGGCTGCCCTCATAGCAAAGAAATTCTAGCCAGGCAGGTGGGCATCTCTAAACAGGGTGGGCGGTCCTCTGCCTAAGGGTCAGAGCCGTTAGGCTGATCCCTTCTGCCAGATCTGCTGACTTTCCATCAGATTTTATCTGCCCCCCTAAGTGTGGTCAACAAGGATATAATAGGCAGGGCATTTGACATATCAGGTGAGTCTTGTGGTCTTTGTGTATCATCAAAATCTATGCATGATTTTGATTACTTATGAAGCTATCCTCCATTATCTTATCATAGTACAAGAAGAACTTCGGAGCTGGTGACTGCAGGGAAATGGACAGAATAGATGGGTCTACCCAGACACACACACGCACACACATATCGACACACCACACAACACAGCCCCTTCTCTTTTTCTAATGCACCTGAAAAACTAAATGCTGCCAAACCAGGGAGTGGGGGGAAGGGCGAGGCAGGGACCAGGCAAGGGACTGCCCCCGAACCCTTTAATGGAAAATGGGCAAACTTGGTGGGATTGGTGACCTTAAACTAAGACTAAAATATTTTAAGCTATATACATTAATTGGATATCATTATGATCATGCTGGGTGATAATCAGTCCACATGGTAATGACCAGTACCCTAACTTCTCCTGAGTTTCCCACCTCAAAATGAAGCCAAACATGTGAAATTGATGTTTTCAACATTGATTAGTGCATGTTTTGCATTTATGTCTTAAGGGCTGAATATGAGTTTGACGGTCCTGGGACCGTCATTGGTGGTGGGAACACCGCCGCCGAGTAGGTGGCCCAACCACCCGGTTAATAACATGGTGGTTGGACCGCCACAAGACCTCCGCCAATGCCAGGATCCTGGATGCTGTGGCAGCGGCGGTGGGGAGGGCGGGGGATTGGATGTGGTGCCGATGCCAGCACCACCATGCCATTTTCAAGTTGGAGACCCCGCCACGCAAAGGTCAGAGGGAAGGCAGGTAAGGGGCCCCAAACTGGGCTCCGGGGTTCTTTTGCCCATTGGTCATTGTGGCTGAGGACACATGTTGTGCCCCCCCTATGCCTGCACTGTTGTATGCACACTGTGTGCAATGCACAACATGGTGACTGGTAACAGTGCGCACACAACAGTGTGGCGGCATTGCCTACAGGTTCACTCTGTGGGCCGAAGCATGCCGCCGCCTCAAGAACACCGACGGCACACCGCCGGTCCGGCAGTTAACTTGTAAAGTGGTGGTCGGGATGGTGCCGGCTTGGTGGCGTTCTCCCGACCACAGCAATGGCGCTCCGGCAGTCGGACCGCCAGATTCACAATCAGCCCAGTAGCATTTTAACCTGATAGATTGCCTCAGTATTTCTCTGGTGAAGTCTGTCAAGGGAAAATTGCAGAATGTGATAATTGATGCACAAATCAGAATTTAGATATGTGTGCAAATGTCCATTTGTACATCGGTTGGAGTTTTACACATACATTTTAATCAGGGTCTGAGTAAAGTCTGTACATTTATAGAAGGAGGAAATAGGTTTTGTCAATAGATTGTGGACCGTGTCTTACCCTGTATGGCCTCGCAGTGCTGTTGGGCTCAAGTATGTTGTATTGTAGTTGTATTTACAGAGCGCTTCATACTCCTATTGAGGCGCCAAAGCGCATTTGTGGATGGGCAGCATGCTATTTCGTGGGGTGTCATAGATTGAACAGTTCGTATTTGTCAACTGTCAGGACCAGAGTAATGCTCCTAATATGTTTTGTGGCTAAGCCTCTGCAGGAATTTGAAGACAAAACAAGTGAGTGATGGCTTGCTTAAACATTCCGTTTTAATGAATGGAAAGAAGTGTGCGAGTACAGTTCAGTGTGTTGGCGTGTGGATATGGCTGAAGTTGTGCCATAAACAAACGTGTGGTGGCATTTACTCATGGGTGTAGAAGAGAAGTGTGAGGATAGATGCAACCATAACAGCTAATACCTGCCATCTATAAAGTGATCTGTGTATATACCATTCAGGCAGCTTATGCAGCAGATGATGGGTAATAAGGAAAATGCTGCAATCCCATAACTGTGGAAAAAGTTGTTGCCGCAAAATTGCAAATTTCAGTGGCCCTGCCCATAGTGAACAAAGGTGTGTGTCGTGCTGCAATTCAGCCTGTTTGTGCACCAGCGCTGGGGAAGAGAGCCACAGCAGGCCATATTTAGTAAATATTGTGCTGCACTGCTCCTGTTTTCTGGTTTCCATGTGTCCTGTCATTATACAGACCTGTGGGTTCAGAAGTAAGCGTGCAGTGACAAAGGCTGTTACTAGATGTTCCTGGTGCATCAATAGCACAAAGGTGCAGTAACACAAGCCATTAATAGACATCCCTGTTGAGTCAGCAGCACAAACGTGCAGTAACACAGCTAGTTATTAGATGTCCCTGACAAATCAACAGCACAGAGGTGCAGTAACACTAGCCATCTCTGCCTTTTTTTTTGTTTAACTTTGTTTTATTGATTTTCAAGCAGTTAAAAGTACACATAATAGATCCAACATCCACCCTTTTGCGTCCAATCAGATCCCTTCCCCATCCCGGTTCCAGCCCTACAATCTTGGTTCTGTGCAGGCTAATAAAGAAATGCATATCCGAAATAAGTGTCCAACACTGATGCATAGGACGGTCATCCTGTTCCAGTAGGCAGTATGCGAGTCCCAAAGTAACCAAAACAGCCAGCCATACCCCCCCCCCACAACCCCACAACCCAACCCCCTACCCCTCCCCCCCCCCCCCGATCCGGTGTGCCATGTCGGAATCAGAGCAGGCACGCGCTTCAGAGGTGGAGACGTACTATCTGTCAAGAGACCTATGCTGCCTGCGGTGGATCGGTGAGTCGGACCAGGCGAAGGTATTTTGGACATGTGACTTCGTTGAATTCTAGTGCTAGCAGAGATAGTATAGGGTGCCAGATAGTGTGGAAGGAGACTGTCGAGTGTGTAAGATTAGCTTGTAGACATTCCATACCAATGATATACCACAGCTTATGTAACCAACCCGTGTGTGTTGGGCGGGTCTGTGTGCCCCACAAAGACAAGATGTGTTGAACCGCTGCTCCCATTGCCAGTCACATCTGTTTCCCTTTTATGGATTTCAGTGGAAATGTAAGGGTGTTTGGCAGCCCCAGGAGTGTATACGCAGGAAAGCGAGGTATTTCAGTTTCGAAGTGAGTGTCTATGTCGTTGAGAACCGCCGTCCAGTATCCCGTCACCTCCCTGCATTCCCAGAGTATGTGTGTTAGTTTTCCCTCTTCGTCGCAGCCTCTCTAGCATGTTGGACTACGATCAGGGTTACCGCTATCCAATCTAACTAGAGTCAGGTACCAGTAAATGGCCACTTTAACTGCTGCCTCTCGGCTTGCAATGTTCTTGGCAGTGTGGTTCGCCCTATAGTAGACCTGGTGCCATTATTTTGGAGAGAGGCTTCTGCCCAATTCCTTCTCCCACCGTCGCTGCCCAGCCGAGCGCCCCATGGGAGCTGGGGGGTGTAATAGTTGATACAGTTCGGAAATCATTTTGCAGTCCGAGTGCTTGGACAGGAGCCATTTCTCATAGGTCGTTAGCTTTCTACTGACTAGGGGGCGTACCTTCGGCTGCAAAAACCAATGACGAAGTTGGTAGTATTGGAACCGTTTCGGAATCTTTAACATCGTGCCAGTGTGGCAGGTCAGAGAAGTTAGTGGAGCAGGTAAAACGAAATTTTGTATACCTTCTCTATTTTGTATGAAAATACTAATTACATAACTTTCTAATTATTAATGAGTATTAATTGTTTGCCTTGGTCTAATTAATCAACCTCACACCTTGATAAACACGAATTACACGCGGGATTAAAAGCAAATTGCATGGCAAATAACCCTAATGAATAACTGTGGTGTGCATATTAACGGTAGATTGCGTTGATATAGAAAATTGCGTGGTTTATATTGCTTTTGTAATGTTTTGCGTTCCTGATGGGACGAAATGGTGAGTATTATTGCTTTAAATGTTGCTATAAGCTAGGAAAATACTAATATATAAAGGGATTAGTGTGGGTTTAAACATTAGAATCTTCATTTCCGTATATTAATTATTTTTTATGTTTGTTTCGCTTAAGTTGGCATTTGGGCCTACTAGGCCGCAATATCCAAAATGGAGTACGAAAGTGGCCACCGTCGTGTGAGCGCGATGTCTACTGCGCAGACTCGAATGTCACTGAAGATCTCCAGGCATCCTTTGACCGAGTCACAGCGTTCCTCGGCAAGGATAAGAACGTGGAGGACTGCCAAAGTTCAACTAGTGTGACTGACAGAGAAGACAAAGGACACCTGTCCCCAGCAGCCGTAATATTGACCCTTTCGCATGAGAACTGTCCAAACCATGGGATGACATCTTCAGTAGAGCATGAGAAACAAGGAAGTTTGTGAATATAGTTCGAAATTGCAAATTGTGATGGCTTAGCCAATCAGAGCCATTTCCAAGGCAGCAAATGTAGCATGTTACCCAAAATTCATTATAAAAGGGGGGTTAGTAGAAGGGTGTTAGGTTGTTGCGTTCCAGGAGTGTGATCCGAATTCCGTTGACCGATTTTGCTTGCACGAGTGTCGGGTCCCCGGAGATCTTTGGGACTGTGTCGTGCTGTGTGAAAGAACTTTTCTCCGGACTGATTGGGGTTGTAGCCTGCATTCGATTGGAGGGTTATATCGGAAGAGTTTTGATTTATGCAGGGCTAATAGGTTGCGGGAGAATGGTCGCCAAAATCAGAGATTAGGTAAATATAAATGTCATACTGATTTATGCTAATGTGATTACAATTCTGATTGATTATAATGATGATTATGCCAATGAAGATGAATTTAATTACATTTATTAACAAAGAGCGGGTTTGTGATTCTTTAGAGGGTATTGATTAAGGATTTTGAGACTTTAAATGTGTTTTAGCTGGTTCTAAATCACCATCAACCAGTCCAACTAATTGGTCCATCGACCAAGTGGTGGAGTGCCTTGATGTTAAAGTTAGGATTCTATAAGTGCAGATGTATAATATGTAAATACTGTAAGTATTTCTTTCTATAGGTAATAAGGTACCCCCACATGTCCAGCTCTTCCCTTCCTCCTGTGTGCAGATCCGTGTGAAACGTATGAGTGTTGGTGTTATGGGTCCCATCAATGAATGTATGCGTGAATGAGTAAGAGTAACGACGAGTCTGAGACGCAGGAAGGATATGTAAATTTGCCCTTTCCCACTGGAGCAGTTTTACTGGTAGCAGAGTTATGGTTTTATTGCATTGGTTTGCTGATTATTGCTTATTGATTATTGATTGCGGATGTTTGATTGATTGTTGATTTATGTACTAACATTCTAAGTTGAGTCACGTCACGTTCTATGTTGTTTTTGAAGACTTCCGGGATGTAGGAAGTTGGATGCCCTGTAGGTACACGGGGAAAACGTGTGGCAAGTGAAGTCGCACGGTGTATTGTCTGGTTGCCCTGTAGGTACACGGGGAAAACGTGTTACGATTGGAGTCGCACAACGCATTGTCTGGGTTCGAATTGGTAACATCGTCGTGTGTTGCCGTCAGGGGCATTTCTGTGTGAAAGCGCGTGGGTGAAATAGCAACAGGTTCTCTCGTGAAACTCTAGCCTTAATTCTCAGATGCAGTGTAGTCTCCACATGTGTTTTATCCCCAGAGAAACGGTTAGCCTTTTTTGCTTGTTAGAAGGGTCAGGTAGAGGGAAGTGCTACTTTATCGGTGTAACGTAACAGTTCTGTGGAAGGGCAGAGGTAATCGCTGCTCTCGAGAAATACGGAATTCTTGTGTAATTGGACAAAACTATCCCTTTGGTTAAGCGAAACAGGCAATGGTGGTGTTTTTATGTCGTTACTAACAGAGTTTGATTGGAGAAAAATGTGAAGAAAGATTGTCGATAAAATTTTGTAAAGGAGGGGTCAGCATAAATCGGAGTAGTGAGAAAAGCTGACGTCAGTAATACCGCGCTGGGATTGGCCAGCTGTGGAGTGACGTGGACGCACAGGATTGGTGCGCTGGTGTGTGCCGCGCTGGGAGTGGAGGATTGCCAGTGTGACGTAGACGCTCCTGATTGGTGCGTTAGAGTGAGTCGCGCTGCAGTTGGAGAATTACAGAGCAACGTAGACGCTCCAGGTTGGTACGTTAGTGTGAGTCGGGCTGCGATTGGACAGCAAACAGAATAGTTGTAGTAGACCGATTCAAGAAGTCTAGCAAGTCGAGACTACTGATTAAGAGAACAATGATGTACTATGATCCACCAGAGAGAGAGAAAAAATCATGGTTTAGAAAGATCAAGGATTTATTTAAAAAGGATAAGCCGATTGTAACAAGAGAGGGACAGTTGCTTCCTCCACCAAAATCACCCGCATCCTTCATGGTCGCGAAATATGGGTACTACACATGTATTTGGCTAGATAATTGGGCAAAGTATGCAAAGATGATGGAGTTCTAGCGTTTCCAGAAAATGGTTCATTCAATCTAGCTGTATTAAGGAACTTAAGAGAAAAGATGATGAGATTAGAACCGAGACCTAGACCTACTCAGTTTGAAGCTTTAACGGAATGGGAAGATGAGATGTATGAAAGAGAACGACAGCGGAGTGGCGGAAGGTATAATTACATGTTTGGTAGACCGTGCGGACAGGAAAGTCATGATGATAGGATGAGGAGATGGCGGAGTGCGAACATAGCTGATGGAATGTTTCCGTTGAGAAATGCTGAAGTGGTAGAAAATGTACGGAGAAGAGAAACAATACAGGGTCAGAAGGCTACAAGTATGGTGTGAATGAGTCGGAGGATGATGTGCTTGAAGACATGTTTTATGAAAATCCTCCCCCGTACCAACCAAACTCCACGTTGCTGATGCCGAGTGCGCTACTAAAATAAGTTCTACGAAGTAAAACTTTTGAGCAAACGCCCCCTGATTTAGGGAAAAATAATCCCTTTAGAGAGTCTGAAATATCACAACCCTGTTAGGATGGTAAATGAAAATTCAGCAGAATTGTCTAGGACTACTTTGGAACTAACTGAGAAAATTAGGTGATTGACCAAAAATATGGAAGCTGTAACTGCGCCTGTAACTATAGGACCAGTGATGCCTGTCTTTGATAAACAGAAGGATAGCGAGCATTGTTTGACCATTCCATACTATAGTAATAAACCAATTGAGACAGAAACAAGAAATTCGGGAGAAAATCCATGGGGAAAATGAGTAGGAACCTCAGGATTAAGTACTCCTAAAAATCTGACAATGAATCAAAGCCCAGCAAGTAAAACGCTAATGACAACAGAATCAGCACCAGAGACCCCAGAGAGAAGCGTAGAGCGAATAAGAAATGAAACAATTCCTGTAGGTCCCACTTCTGACGAATTGAGTGACTGGTTAAGGAGTTTACAGCGAAAAGATACAGAACCTCAACCTTTAGATGTGGCAAAACTAAAAATAACACTGGAAGAATTAATAGTAGGGACGGTTCCAACTGAAAAATTAAATCATATCAGGATGAAGAGTTAATGTTTCTATGTAAAAGTATAACTTGGAGAGCTAGAAGTGTGCATGAGAAACTAGAAGAGACAGCAAGCGAAATGGGTATTGATTTTGAAAAAATAAGAACATTACAGAAACCCTATAGAGTAGATTTTTCTGAAAAGGATATCGAAAATTTAAATACTGCAGGAAGATTAACTCAAAGCAAAGAACTGATTGCCTTACTAAGAAAATGGGGTGATGTAGATAGGTGGAAAAGTAGGTGGTTTCGGAAAAGAGATGAGACAACAGATAAGACCTTTTCGGCATTTCCGGTAAGAGAAAAGGAAACGGTGGTAACAGAGTGTCCCATGAGAGAGATCCCAGGAGGAGGGTATGTGCATTTTACTTGGACTAGACAGGACATTTTGTCATTTACAAATGATTTTCCCAGACTCCGCGAGAAGCCCGTGGAGTGGTACCGACAAGTAGAAAGATTTGTCAAATTTCCAAAAGTACTGTGGATAGACTTGAATGGTCTGTTCGATATAATTGTGCCGGCAGACCTATGGGCGGAATGTAAAATTACAATTGGTTGGCCCACTCAAGAGTATCCTAGGGATCCTAAAACAGGTGCCCCTGATCCAGAAGTAATGAGAAAGTATGAGCAGGTAATCACCTTTCTGAAGAATAAAGTGCCTCCGAGAGAAACGGATTGGGTAAAGATTGATAGGACTCACCAGGAAGTAAAGGAATCTGTACATGCCTATTATGAGAGATTGCTATTGGCATTTAAGCAATACAGTGGTGATGAAAAACTGAGTGAGAAGGATTTAAGTCATTTTGTATATCGATTTGTGTATGGGTTAAGGCCTGAGGTAAGCAAAATGATTAAACAACATACAGTAGATTGGCAAAATAAAAAGATAGATGAAGTACTGAGACATGTAAAATATTTTAGTGACAAAATTGAAGCCAAGCAATGTAAGTTAAAAGAGAAGGCCATGTGGGCCCAGGTTAAGGTAGCGGAAAGACAGGAAGCCCAACTGATTGAACAAGCAAATGGCATGGGCCATGTAAAACTAGAACCTAATATTGGAAAAGGAAAGGGACAGATTAGTTCAGAAGAACCCAAAAAGAAGTGGCCATGTCATAACTGCGGAAAGGTAGGGCATTGGAAATCCGAGTGTAAGTTGCCCCCAAGTGCTAATGGCGATAATGCATCATTGAATCCAAAGGTGCAGAATGAGGTGAGTTGTCAACCACAGCGACAGCAGCAGGTTGTTGCCCAACAGTGTCAGGTGCCAAAGCCACCTTTTCCACAGAGCGTAAACCCTCAGAGATACAGTAATGAGACAGGATTCTACACCGAGGAACAGGTAAAAAAGCTACTGTGCGCCAGTGCTGTTTCGCAATATTGGCTGCAACGCGATGAGAGTGAGTCAGAAGAGAGTTATTGGCGGTGCCGAGGAGAGGAAGAAGAGTGCGTACTTGGTGCAACTCTAGAAGTAGACCAGACAGGCCCTTTTGTAGATGGAAAGATAAATTATGAAAACATTACTTTCCTAGTAGATACTGGTGCTACTCGTTCAACTGTTAGATCGGCTGATGTTAAAAATCTTCCTCTCTCGGATGATACAATCCAAGTAGTCGGAGTCTCAAACAGACAGTTAAAAACGTATCCTACTGAACCAGTCAAGTTTAAAATAGGGAAATATTCAGATATGCACTGCTTTGTTGTGTGTGATACCAGCCCTGTAAATTTGTTAGGAAGGGATTTGTTGTGTAAAATGAATTGCACGATTTTCTTTACTCCCGATGGCATAGCTTTTGAAACTCCTGATGAGGATGTACTGTACAAAATGACCATGGCCAATCTGGAACCCGAGGTTACTGAGGCATTTTCTGTATTCGACCTAGAAGAATTGCCTCAGGAATCGAAGAAAACAGTGAAACCCGAGGTATGGGATTTCACAGGAGAAGATATAGGACTAATGAGAAATGTAGACCCCGTAAAGATAACTGTAAAGGAAGGACTAAGTTACCCTAATATTCCCCAGTATAAATTGACACCTGAAATAATTGCAGTAGTCACTCCTATCATAGACAAAATGATTGAACAGGGTATTTTGAGAGAGATAATGAGCAGTCCATGTAATTCACCAATCATGGGTCTGAAGAAACCTAATGGAACCTTCAGAATAGTGCAAGACCTGAGAAAAGTGAATAAAATTGTTGTACCAAATCTTGCAGTGATCCTATACCAGATTCCTCATGATGCAGAATGGTACACGGTCAGCGACCTGTGTCATGCTTTCTTTTCCATCCCATTGCACCCTGACAACCAACAGATGTTTGCGTTCCGGTTCGGCAAACGTACCTTGGCATGGTGCCAAATCCCACAGGGGTATACAGAAAGTCCATCGATATTTAATCAGATTCTAAAGAAATCCCTGGAAGATCTAAAAATGCCTGAAAGCTCAGTACTAGTGCAGTACATCGATGACCTACTGGTGGCATCGAAAACCAGAGAAGCCTGTGTGGTAGATACAATTGCATTGCTAAATCATTTGGCAGATGGAGGACTTAAAGTATCCCCATCAAAATAATTTATTATTCAGAATAATAAAGGGAATGAGAGCACCAATGACTCAAAGAGAAGTGAGAATGTTTCTTGGAATGGTTGGATATTGCCGTCAGTGGATCAGCAACTTTTCGCTGATTGCAAAACCTTTGGTGTGATTGACGAAGAGCGATGTGAAAGACCCCCTTGAATTGAACAAAGAAGAGTTGAAGGCTTTTAAAAAATTAAGAGATAGTTTGTGTGAAGCCCCAGCTCTTGGAATGCCTGACTATGAGAAGTAGTTTGAGCTCTATTGCAGTGAGAGAGATGGATGTGCGCTTTCTGTGTTAGTACAGAAACATGGAAAATTGAGACGACCAATTGCATATTTTGGTTGTTTGAAAGCAGTGGCTGCTACCTGTAAGAGCTTGGGACAGAGTGAAGGAATTGTGATGGGATATCCTGTGAGAGTGTTTGTACCGCATGACGTGGCAATCCTTTTAACGAGGAGCCACACCCAATTTATGACGCATAGTCGTCTAACTAAATATGAGAAAGTCATTTTGGGAGCAACGAATGTGAGCCTTGTGAGGTGTCTCCATGTAAACCCCTCAACATTGTTGCCCGATGCTGAAAATGTGGAAGTAAAAGATGATGTGGATCATGATTGTTTGGAAGTGCTTGACTATTGCACCAAGCCGCGTCCGGACATAAATGATGTGCCTCTGAAAGAAAGTGACTATGTGATGTTCGTGAAGGGGTCATGTTTGAGAACAGATGAAGGTGTCTTGAGTGCAGCATACGCAGTGTGTACTTTAGCGGCTGTATTGGAAGCGTCTTGTTTGAAAGGAGTGAGATCCGCTCAAGTTGCTGAACTGTTTGCGTTAACAAGAGCGTGCAAATTGGGAAAGAATCTGAGAGTCACTGTGATTACCGATAGTCAGTATGGCTTCGGAGTGGTACATGACTTTGGGCAAATATGGTCCCAAAGGGGGTTCTTGACATCGAGTGGGACTCCTATAAGGAATGCTGAAGTGGTCGGGAAGTTGATTGAGGTGATACAGCTGTCTAAGCAATTAGCAGTGGTAAAGTGTGCTGCCCACTCGAAGACTGCTGACTATGTGTCGGCGGGAAATGAGTTTGCAAACGACATGGCGCAATATTGTGCGCGCAATCAGAATTCGGTAAACAGGAACAGGGTAAATGAAATGAACTCATGTCCCTTACTTTTTACTAACACCGTAAATATGTGGGAGGAGGTGAGACAGTTGCAGGAAGAGGCAGGAGACGAGGAAAAGAAACAGTGGATAAAATCAGGATGCGCATCCCGCATCAGATCGAGTTTGGGTTTATCGGGATTGAAGACCAGTCATGTCTGATAGCATGGTCTCTACCATGGCATGAATGTACCATGGACAAGCACATGTAGGAAGGGATGCTATGATCAGACTTTTCAAACAGACATGGTATAATGCTAAGTTTCGGCTTGTAGCGGAGAGCCTTTGTCAAAGATGTCTCACATGTCAACAATACAATCCAGGAAGAAAGACAGTGGTGAGTTTGGGAACAATAGGATGGGAAGGAGGTCCTTTCACCAGAATGCAGATTGATTTCATTGAAATGCCCCCATGTAATAGGCTAAGATATGTCTTAGTGGTGGTTTGTCTGTTTTCACGATGGGTAGAGGCGTACCCAACCAGAAGGAGAGATGGGGTTACAGTAGCCAAACTTCTATTGAGAGAGTTCATTCCTAGATTCGGTTTCCCAGTTACGATCGAGTCAGATAGAGGAAAGCATTTTAAGAATGAAATCATAAAATTGATTTGTGAAGCATTGAATCTACAACAGAAACTGCATTGTGCCTACCGTCCAGAAGTATCTGGAGTGGTGGAACAAGTGAATGGCACCATTAAAAACAGATTGGGAAAAATGTGTTTGGCCACAGGGTTGAAATGGCCTCATGTCTTGCGTCTAGTGCTCATGACTATTAGATCTATCCCTGATAGGAATACTGGACTGAGTCCTCATGAGATTATTATGGGTAGGGTGATGAGACATGTTTTCATTCCTGTCAACAAACTACTGCCTATAACTGATGACTTTGTGTTGGATTATTGCAAGGGGTTGACTGATTCCGTTCATTCTGTGTTTCATCAGGTTGGATCGGATGCCACCACCCTTGAAAAGAAGCCAGCTCATGATTTAAGTCCAGTAGACTGGGTAAGGATCAAAGTACATAGAAGAAGAAACTGTCTGGTCCCACGTTGGGGAAAACCGCGTCAAGTTATTTTGACCACGACAACGGCTGTAAAATGTGCCAGGGTAAAGAATTGGATTCATGCGAGTCATACACTGCGAATCCCTAGTCCAGTGAGTAGACCAAGAAGAATATTTTGGAGAATCCGATACCAGTTCTGAGTCGGACTCAGAAGAAACAAGAGCAAGACAAACTCCGAGGAAGGGAAGAGTTGGAATCAAGTCAAGGTACAGAACCGGAGAATTTGCCATTAAGAAGGAGATTGGAGATTTCTGATACTAGCTCAGAGTCAGATCCTGAACAAGAGAAAATACCGAAAATTGCAAAGGAGAATATTGAAGAGACTGTTAAGGAAATCCTTGAGAAAGAAGCTCCAAATGCAAGTACAAGAGAAATTCCACCTGAGATCGTAGAAGTAGAAGGTGAGGAAATAGATACAGAGAGTGAGGGTAAGATTGTTGCGGAAGAACCCCGAGGAGGTGTAGGGAAACCACACATCCAGGTAGGAGAAGGGACAGTTAGTCAGCAGGAAGATTGCATGGAAGAAACACGAGGAGGTACAAAATTAGATAGGGAACAGGAAGTTGTGGAAGAAAAATCTATCGAAGGTAAAGGTCAAGTTGAGACCGACTCTGAGGACAGTGAGGGAGAAGTACAAGAAGGATGAGTCTTGAGAAAGAGTGCCTGGAAAACAGAAAGAGGTGAAAAGGGAAATACGTTGAAAAGGCCAGCAAAGGAGGAAATGTGGCCAAACAAAGAAAAAAGACTGAGGTATCGATTGACACGAGTGAAGTCATCCAAAGCAGAAAACGTGAATGAGGTGTCTAGCCAAGAAAACTCAAAAGACACTAATCAACACCGGTTTGTGGGGGTGGAGTTCACGTTGGGGGGTTGTTTTTGTTCTTGCTTGACTATTGACGACATTAATACGCGACCAGGTGGCGAGAGCCCTGGCCTTCTTCGCTCCAATGAACACTTGCTAGCCCATAGAACTTTGGTATATTTGTTTCTTTTTGCTATCTTGGGTTTGTCTCACCGGTGCCGGGCTAGTTCCAGACTCTACTCTGTTGGCGCCACCTGGGGAGTACTTGCATTTTGTATTGTATTTTGCTTACCTGTCAAAATCAATAAAACAAAGTTAATCCAAAAAAAAAAGACACTAATCAGACACCCTTGGAGAAGGGAAAACGAATTAAGAAACCCAACCAGAGATATAAGTCAACGGAATGGACGTATGTGGCACTTCCTGAAGTCCAGGAGGAAGCAGACAGGCTGGAAAGTCTAGGGGTGACTGTACCGGAAGTGGTTGAGGAGGAAGAAGATTCGGAAATCCTGAGAGTTATCTTGTCCGATATAGGAGAAGAGACGGATGTTCAGGAAATTCTGAACCAAGATTGTGAAAACAAAGTGAAAGACGATCAAATGCCAGACTGAAGTGACAAGAGGAAGTTGAAGAGAGATTTTATTATTGGATAAAACATTTAACCGAAAAGAACCAAGTAGGCGCTCAGATCCTTGGGTTTAGACAAAAGCTAGTTGTGAGTGGACGAGGCTAAGTCAAAAGACACTAATCATTTCCGAAATGGCAAACACAGAAGGTAGAAAATCTACATGTGTGTTCCTTCAAAGATGGTACAAGGTGTGTTGTTGTTGTACAGGATTACTAATGCTTCTATGGAGTGTATTAGCTTTAATAGTTTCATTTAAAGTAACGTTCAAAACGATAGAGGGTCATATTGAGAATAAGACGAATGTAGAAAGGATTCATGATACTCATGCAACTAGATTGATAGACAGAACTGACTTACATAAGGATAGGTCTATAACAGATTTTTCTAACAACGTTTTCTCAAAGTTATTTTATAAATATGTAAAAACCATGGACGTTATAGATTGTTATGTTTGTATGCAATTACCTGTATCAGTGTCAGAAGGTGTTACATATCAACACCTTCCTGTGACTTATGGAATAACATGTAGTGTGTTAACAAGTTTGTTTTCCAAAACCGGGAAATTAGAGTACTATTTCTCCGATGTAGATAACATTTTCTCACAAGTAACTGTAGTCCCTGAATTGAATAATATAAAACCTGGTAATGTTTTAGGTGAATATTTTTTAGAAACTAGAGAATTGACTTTAGAGGCAGTGTTCAAGAATAATCTTACTTGCAGTCTAAAGAAGGAAGAAAAGACCATCTTTGACATGGTGGAAGAGAGGAGAATTAAGATGCAAAGAAAGATACCTGAGGGAAAAGGAGAGAAGACGGTTTGGGACGTAGAAAGAGAAAAACATTTGAAGGGAGAAACCAGTCCGGCTATGGCTTTAGATTGGCCTCAGAAAGGGAAATTGTGCATCAGAAGAAATGAAACCGTGTATGATAACTATTTTATAGGTGCGAGTGAATGCCATGATACATATAGAATCATGGGAGGATGGGGATTTAAAGGAGGAAACGATCCGGTATTCCCTGGGTTATACTTTATCTGTGGGAACAAAGCTTATTATCGGTTACCGGACCATTGGTATGGCATATGTTACCTAGGCCTGGTCTTTCCAAAGATATTTCATGTGGGAAGGGGAAAGGATGGTGCGCATGAGATAGGTAGACAACTAATACGTAGAAGGAGGGAAAGTTGGTCAGAATTTGTAGGGGATATTTTTGGAGCACTGATACCAGCAGATGGAATATCTCTGAATGCACATAAAATCAGAAAAGTATCTACAGTAGTGGATTGTTTATCGACAAGCACTGCTGGAGGGTTTTTACTGGTAAATACCGAAATGGTAGCCATGAGAGCCATGGTAATGCAAAATCGACTTGCCCTTGATATTATTTTGGCCAAAGGGAGAGGAGTTTGTATTGATTAAGGATTTTGAGAATTTAAATGTGTTTTAGCTGGTTCTAAATCACCATCAACCAGTCCAACTAATTGGTCCATCGACCAAGTGGTGGAGTGCCTTGATGTTAAAGTTAGGATTCTATAAGTGCAGATGTATAATATGTAAATACTGTAAGAATTTCTTTCTATAGGTAATAAGGTACCCCCACATGTCCAGCTCTTCCCTTCCTCCTGTGTGCAGATCCGTGTGAAATGTATGAGTGTTGGTGTTATGGGCCCCACCATTGAATGTATGCGTGAATGAGTAAGAGTGACGACGGGTCTGTGACGCAGGGAGGATATGTAAATTTGCCCTTTCCCGCTGGAGCAAAATCAAGGAACTCTTCAGGGTCGAATAAGTGTCCAGCGGACCTGCAAGTCGAGGCCCGCCATTGTGGGAAAGCCCGCTCCGCAAGAGGTGTGAGGGGCGAGGGAAAGGAAGTAAGCCCTCGCTTAGTTGCTACCGTATCCCATACTCGCATCACCGAGCAGGTGATTGGAGATTTATTTAGGTATGTCGGTCTGCCAGGTCGTTTCAAGAAGGGTATTTTCCAGAGGGGTAGTCCCACCATTGCCCTGTCTTGGAAAAGCCATCTTTTCTCGGACTCAGGTCTGCTCCATTCCACTAGATAGCGAAGTTGTGCAGCTTGATAGTAGCTCAATAATTGGAAATCACTAATCCTCCCTCATCTGGAGGTCAGTAGGATAGATCTCTGCATATCCGCGGCCGTTTCCCAGCCCATATGAAGTCTTGTATCTCCTTTTGTAGTTTAGAGATGTACCTCAGAGGAGGCCCAACCGGTATCGCTTAGAATATGTATAGTATTTTGGGTAAAATGGACATCTTTACCGCGGCGATACGGCCTAGCAGCGACAGGGGGTGTTTCTGCCATCGACGGAGGTCCCGTAGTATTTGGGAGGTGAGATTGGTGTAGTTCTGCATGACTGTTTGTTCAGTGGGAGGGGCCAAGACTATCCCCAAATAAGGGATCGCAGTTTGGGGTCGTAGCTCCCCAAATTCCGTCTGCTCCCGTAGAAAAGCTGGTACCGATCGTTTGGGCGTGTCGAGGGTCGCTAAGAGGTTGTCCGCGTATAAGCTAATGGTGTGTTGTTCCCCACCAAAAGGGATACCCGATATATCGGGGTTGTCCCGTATCCTCTGCGCGAGGGGCTCAATGTAGAGCGCAAAGAGGAGGGGTGATAGAGGGCACCCCTGTCGCGTGCCCCTTCGGATGTCGAACGGCCTTGAGCTGATTCCGTTAACGCGTATCGTCGCCCTAGGTTGATCATAGCAACTTGCGACCCAGGCCCGGAAGCAGTCCCCTATGCCAAAGTGTGCTAACGTTTTGTCCAGAAACCCAAAATCTACTCTGTCGAATGCTTTTTCAGCATCGACTGAGAGCAGTAGGGCATCCATTGCCATGTAGTGGGCTTTGTCTATTAAATGCATCAGGTGTTTGGTGTTGTCGCTGCTTTGCCTGTTGGGTATGAAACCCGACTGATCTGGTTCAATAATACCAGGTAAGCGGGGGCCTATTCTAGCCACGAGGACGCCCGCAAGGAGTTTCAGATCCAAATTGAGTAAGGAAATTGGCCGATATGCAGTGCATTGAGTGGCATCTTTCCCGGGTTTGGGTATGACAATTATGTCTGCCTCCAGATTGTCCACGGGGATGGAGCCAGGGCCTTGAAAGGAGTTAAAAAGGTGAGTTAAGATTGGAGCTAGGAGTGGGCAAAAGGTTTTATAAAAACCGGCTGAAAAGCCGTCTGGCCCCAGCGATTTCAGAAGTTTTAGGTGGGAAATCACACTGATTACTTCCTCTACTCTGATAGGCGCGTCTAGAGCTGCGGCACCCGCCGTGTTGATAGCTGTCGTCGCCGCCTGGCTGAGATAGGCCTCCCCAGCACTGTTGATTTGCAAGTCTTTACTATATAGCGAAGCATAAAAGTCTTGTAGGACCTCTGCTATCCGCTCGTCGCTTTCGACCTTCTCTCCTGCTGTGGTGTGGAGGGCTGCAATTTTGGAGCGTTGAGCTCGTGCCCTGAGCTTACTAGCTAGGAGCCGCCCTGTTTTGTCCCCGCCTATGTAGTACGAATGTTTGAGCCGAAGGGCGGCATATTCCGCTCTGTCCAAGTCAAGGCTTGCTAGCTGCGCCCTGGCCACTTTCAGTTGCCTCCACATTCTAGGGGCCCCAGTTCGGCTGTGCACCATCTCCAATTCCACAACTTTGGCTGTTAACTATTCTCGTTTCTCCTTACGAGCTCTGTTTTCGGCAGCGGAGATAGCTATCAATTCTCTCCTCACCACCGCTTTAAGGGCTCCCCACACCGCCGTCAGAGGTCTGTCAGTGTTGTCGTTGATCGTGAGATAGTCAGTGATACATTTATGTATCTGTTGGGATACGTCCGTCCGTTGTAGTAAGGACTCCCGAAGCCGCCACCTCCCTTTTGGTCTACGTAGTGGGTATGTATCAATAGTCACTGTCACAGCGTCATGATCAGATAAGGCGGCGTGGTTGATGTCTATTGTGTGGACCAGAGTGTTATTTTCAGATGACCCGATAAAATGGACTAGTCGGGCGTAAGTATGGTGTGCATGTGAATAGAAGGAATACTGTGTGCTCTGAGGGTGAGCCTCTCGTCAGAGATCAACCACCCCCTACTCGGTAGCCATTCTCCCCCTGCCCTCGATATTGCCCCAGTGGGACCATAGCAGCGGCCTGACCTGTCTTTCTCCGGATCCATGACCAGGTTAAGGTCGCTGCCTATTAAAATCTGCCTATCTTCTTGGCTAAGGACTTCTGACAGGGCGTCTTTAAGAAAGGCCTCCTGACCAGAGTTGGGGGCGTAGAGGGACCCTATTGTGACGGGGGTGTCACCCAGCCATAGCCTGTATGCCAGGAGCCGACCCTTTATCTCTGCTACTTTGTCACCTATTTTGCCATGAATATGTCGTGCTAATAGTATAGTATAACCGTAGGGGAAGACCCAATATACCCTTGTGGGCTTGGGCAGGTTTAATTGAAAAAGTAATATGCCAACAAGGGATTTTGTTTGGAGAAATTATATCTTTTTTTTTAATTTTGGAAAATTGATTTGAAAATGAGTTCAGAACTGATACTCAACAACACATTATTTGACTGAATTGATCAAATATGTAAAACACACACGGGGTATCTTTTTCGTGAAAAAATCACAGATCTTTTTATATATACAATCAATAAAAAGGAGTAAAAATAAACAATTGAATGTGCAGTGTAACATGAAAAGAGAAAAAAATGAATGTTATCCACATTTCATGAAACAGAATATCCAATCCAAAAGAAAACACAGAGATCTATCTCATATTAGGAGAGCAATCAACTGTACATAGATGTTATGGATATGGATAATGTAGTCGACGTTTCGGTCTGTGATGGCGTCAATCCGTCAGACCATCTTCAGGACAGTGGAGATTTCTAAAAAGGACTCCTGTACAAACATAGTGTCAATTAATTACAACAACTTAAACATAGTTATTCTCTTCTTACTAAAAAGAGAAAAAAGAGATAGCCCATGTGTGAAGAGCAATCATTTTGAATTAATGTTGTGAAAAGACACCAAGATCCATTAATATTTACAGCATTATAATTTCTGCATAGTTGAGGTGAAAGAGTGAAAGCATGCTATTGATAATAGCTCGCTAGAGTCTAACGTTATAATACATTGCTTACTTATGACTCATTGAATTCAGTTTGAGTAGAGGCAATTTCATCCCCTCATCGAATGGATTATGCTGGTTCTATGAAATCAATAGAAAATTACAGCATAAAATAAACTCATATATTGAAAGATATGTTAGCTTGTTTGTGAATCTCTTATCGAGACCTACCCGATCTTAGTTGGATGAAGATATTCCTTCCTGATATCTACGAAGGGATAATAGAGCACTGAAAGGCAGCACTATGAGTGTGGTACTCTTGTGCATCAAAAGGAGGAGACTATCCTTCCTGGATTAAGGTTCTTTATTAGGAACTCTGTGATGGCACTGAAAAGACAACATAATATCAGTCTAAGTTGTCAGAAAAATCGATGTCGTAGTGTCAAAAGTTTGGCAAAGCATTATCGTGAAAAAATCGGAGTAGTCGGACACTATCACAAAGGGGTCTAGGGCAATAATTCCAGGCATGGCTGGTTATTTCTCTTTGTTGTTTGAGCATTCGCTCGAGGAGAATTGCTTTTGCACAATATTTTTATCTGTTTAGTAAGGACTTAAACACGATGAACAAGGAACCTAGGTTCTAAGGCAAAAAATCGTCGATCATGCCACGATGTTTCAAATTTTGAACGAAACAGGGCAGTTATTTGATAATTAATCACAGTTACCCAATACATATCAAGTTTGGTAGTGTTCGAATTTAACTATTACCAAAGGGGAAGAGACTAGGGAAAAACACAGCTTGTCAAAGCGTTATTTAAACAAAAGCGGCCAATTGTGGGAAGGGAAACGTCTAGTGTTACTTACATTTCTGTCCGAGAAGAAATGAATTCAAAAACCGTCCGCAGGCAGGAACCCGAACAAAAGTTCAAGGTTCGCGGCGTTTATTTAAAGGGCATTGGCAGGCTACCAGCCAGCTGTTTTCAATTTGGAGGAGCGGTCAAAGCGCGAGTTTGCTGAAACGAAGCAGACATCTTGGAAAGTGCACTTTAAAAGTTAATTTACACGTTCAAAAGGGTATTGTACTAACCGGAGGTTGAACACGTTACAATTTGTGACCCTAGTGTGGTAATCTCGTTACACCGCTAGTTTCTATGATTTCCGGTGTCGAGATCTTGAGTGCAGGGATGTTTTCTAACTTGGCGGCCATGTTGGAACGGTAAAATACATAGACTTTCACATTCTATGTGTGTGATTAATGTCATGGCCTAGTGAGATGGAATGAGATTTTAGTTACATTTCAGTAGTCGATTAAATACTGTTTCATGAACTTTGTGAACAAGTTAATTAGCTACCATAGTATGCCTACAAGTGGCTAGAATGGTAGCTTTAGTTCGTGTCAGTACAGAAGACAGTTACAGGATGTAAATCAATAGAATCACAGTTAACACATCATATTGGTTTCACTTGTTGGTACATATACCATTAGAAGTTTAAAGTTATCGTTATACAGTGTATTTTCAAGAAGCATTACATCAAAAAAGTCATAGAATTCCCTTATCGTAGTTTAGGTCGACTTTTAGCTACTTCAACAACATTTTTAACATCAATGCATGGCATGTAATACAATATAATCTCATAGTACACATTTGGAAATACAATTTTACAAATCAAGATTTTATTCAATAGAAAAAGATGCATTTTCCAAAAATACAGTGAAAGATAGGTAATCTTTTAACTAGAAAAATTCGAAATCAAGTAAGGCATGCCAAAGTATGCCATTCAGTCGCTGTGTTTAAACCCTGCTTAATATTATCGGTTTTACAGATCCATTGATTTTCTTTGATCGTGAGTGTACGATCGACGTTGGACTGTCTGATCGTGGGTCTCACCACTTCTATCACCCACCACAGCATCTCTTTTTCTGTATGTCCCAGACGTGTATAATGATCAACAAGTGGGGCATTCTCAACTTTACATCTAATTCTAGACTGATGTTGTAAAATGCGACTTTTTGCCATTTGTGTTGTTTTGCCTATGTAATTCAGACCACACGGGCATTGGATACAATAGACAACATTTTTGGTGTTACAGTTGGAAAAAGATTTTGACAACACCTTTTGTCCATTTAGGTCAAATGATTTAAGGTTAATAGTACTTGAGCATGCTGCACAATTGCTGCACTTATAGTGCACAACCAAAGGTACAATTTGTTTCATGTTGTCAATTAAATGTTGCTGTGGCATTGTGTACGCATGGACTAACCGATCTTTAAGATTTGTACCTCTCTTAAACGAAAATAATGGTTCTTCTGACAATTCAGGGAGGGATGCTAGGAGGGTCCAGTGTTTTTTCACGATTTTTTTGATTTTATTTGTGGCGGTCCCAAAGGTGGTAACACATGCTAGCATAGATTCTGTCGTCTTATGTTTAACTTCTAGCAAAGCATTCCGATCATTGTACCACGCTCTCTTTAAAGATTTTTTGAGTAGCTTATTGGGGTACCCTCGTGAATGTAGTTTTTCTTTGAGTTTCTTTGCTTCAAAGAAGTAGTCCTCTCTTTTGGAACAGTTCCTCCGGAGACGGAGGAACTGTCCAAATGGAAGACCATCCTTTAACGACTGTGGATGGTGACTCTCATATTTTAAAAGAGTATTACGTGCTGTTGGCTTAGTAAACAAGGTAGTATAGAGTGTGTTGTCTTCACTTACCTTAATCAAGATGTCAAGAAAGTTCATACATTGATTGTCAGAATCAAGTGTGAATTGTAGATTCGGGTTTCTGGAGTTGATCCAGCTGTGAAATTCAGCAAGAAGTTGTTTGTTGCCCTTCCAAATTAGGAAGACATCATCTATGTATCGCAGCCAACTAAAGCTACCATTCTAGCCACTTGTAGGCATACTATGGTAGCTAATTAACTTGTTCACAAAGTTCATGAAACAGTATTTAATCGACTACTGGAATGTAACTAAAATCTCATTCCATCTCACTTGGCCATGACATTAATCACACACATAGAATGTGAAAGTCTATGTATTTTACCGTTCCAACATGGCCGCCAACTTAGAAAACATCCCTGCACTCAAGATCTCGACACCGGAAATCATAGAAACTAGCGGTGTAACGAGATTACCACACTAGGGTCACAAATTGTAACGTGTTCAACCTCCGGTTAGTACACTACCCTTTTGAACGTGTAAATTAACTTTTAAAGTGCACTTTCCAAGATGTCCGCTTCGTTTCAGCAAACTCGCGCTTTGACCGCTCCTCCAAATTGAAAACAGCTGGCTGGTAGCCTGCCAATGCCCTTTAAATAAACGCCGCGAACCTTGAACTTTTGTTCGGGTTCCTGCCTGCGGACGGTTTTTGAATTCATTTCTTCTCGGACAGAAATGTAAGTAACACTAGACATTTCCCTTCCCACAATTGGCCGCTTTTGTTTAAATAACGCTTTGACAAGCTGTGTTTTTCCCTAGTCTCTTCCCCTTTGGTAATAGTTAAATTCGAACACTACCAAACTTGATATGTATTGGGTAACTGTGATTAATTATCAAATAACTTCCCTGTTTCGTTCAAAATTTGAAACATCGTGGCATGATCGACGATTTTTTGCCTTAGAACCTAGGTTCCTTGTTCATCGTGTTTAAGTCCTTACTAAACAGATAAAAATATTGTGCAAAAGCAATTCTCCTCGAGCGAATGCTCAAACAACAAAGAGAAATAACCAGCCATGCCTGGAATTATTGCCCTAGACCCCTTTGTGATAGTGTCCGACTACTCCGATTTTTTCACGATAATGCTTTGCCAAACTTTTGACACTACGACATCGATTTTTACTTAGACTGATATTATGTTGTCTTTTCAGTGCCATCACAGAGTTCCTAATAAAGAACCTTAATCCAGGAAGGATAGTCTCCTCCTTTTGACGCACAAGAGTACCACACTCATAGTGCTGCCTTTCAGTGCTCTATTATCCCTTCGTAGATATCAGGAAGGAATATCTTCATCCAACTAAGATCGGGTAGGTCTCGATAAGAGATTCACAAACAAGCTAACATATCTTTCAATATATGAGTTTATTTTATGCTGTAATTTTCTATTGATTTCATAGAACCAGCATAATCCATTCGATGAGGGGATGAAATTGCCTCTACTCAAACTGAATTCAATGAGTCATAAGTAAGCAATGTCTTATAACGTTAGACTCTAGCGAGCTATTATCAATAGCATGCTTTCACTCTTTCACCTAAACTATGCAGAAATTATAATGCTGTAAATATTAATGGATCTTGGTGTCTTTTCACAACATTAACCCCTTCAGTGCTGCGCGGATTTCCGCGCAGTGCTGAAGGTTCTGAGCGCGGGCGGGGCCATGACGGAACGGTTCCGTCATAAGCACAGCCCAACCGACGTGCATGACGGAACCGTTCCGTCATAAGCGTCGAAGGGGTTAATTCAAAATGATTGCTCTTCACACACGGGCTATCTCTTTTTTCTCTTTTTAGTAAGAAGAGAATAACTATGTTTAAGTTGTTGTAATTAATTGACACTATGTTTGTACAGGAGTCCTTTTTAGAAATCTCCACTGTCCTGAAGATGGTCTGACGGATTGACGCCATCACAGACCGAAACGTCGACTACATTATCCATATCCATAACATCTATGTACAGTTGATTGCTCTCCTAATATGAGATAGATCTCTGTGTTTTCTTTTGGATTGGATATTCTGTTTCATGAAATGTGGATAACATTCATTTTTTTCTCTTTTCATGTTACACTGCACATTCAATTGTTTATTTGTACTCCTTTTTATTGATTGTATATATAAAAAGATCTGTGATTTTTTCACGAAAAAGATACCCGGTGTGTGTTTTACATATTTGATCAATTCAGTCAAATAATGTGTTGTCGTGCTAATAGTATGGCCACCCCCCCTTTCTTATCTGTAGTAGAGGAGTAGAAATGGTGGGGGAATGTCGGGGATTTCATTCTATACCAATCTTTGGACAGCAAATGTGTTTCTTGTAAGAGGCATATCGAGGCCCCAGAGTTCTCTAAGTAAGATAAGATCGCATGCCTCTTGATGGGATTGTTTAACACCTTCACATTAAGGGTGATGACCTGGACAGTAGGAGTCGGTGTGGGATCTTCAGGGGTATAGGTCATCTTGGCGGCAGGTAGCTTTGGCTCCGAATTGCCCTCTGGGGTCTCTAAGTCTTGCCAGCCTCCCTCCGTAGACCTGCCCTCTCGCTATGCCCCCTCTTTGGCAGCACACCGTTTCCACCCCCCTCCCTCCCTCAAAGCCACAACCAAACCCCACCCCACCCCTCCCCTCTCCCTGCCCTAACCCCAACAAAACATTCCCAACTGTCCATCAATGTCCAATTCCCTTCTGCCAAGGCTGCGGGCATATGGTAAGGAAAAAGCAGGGTACCTGTGTAGCCCAGACTACCCGGGCCCCCCGCCCACCGCCCCCCAGCCAGCTATGTTGTGGTGCGTATTAAAGTCCCCATAAGCAAATTAGAGAGTCTCTGGCGCAGAGGTGTCCTGCGATACTGCTGCAAGGGCCGACGCCCTTTCGTGTGCCCTGGTGTCCCAATCCGGCTTTGTGGCTACTGTGGGCGAGCGTCTTCGGCCTGCACTCTGCCATCCTCCTCCAAGCGATCGTTGTGAGGGTCCAGAGGAAGACTCAGGACTATGCTGTGTAAGGCGTAAGAGGTCACATGTCTCTTGGAGGGAGCGTAGGTGATGCAGATTGTCATTCCATTTGAAAATCAAGCGAAAGGGATGGCCCCAGGAGTACGACACTCCGTTGTTCTTCAAAAAGGTGGTTGCTTCTCTGAACGCCTTCCGTTTCTGCAAGGTGATGGAGGCTAAGTCCTGGAAGAGAGCTATGGCATGTCCTTGATATTTAAGGGGTTGTTTTAGTCGAGCTTCCCGTAGTATGCACTCCTTCAGGGGAAAGTCCGGTAGGAACGCCAGAATGTCCAGCGGGGGGGGGGGGGGGGGACAGGTGCTCTTCTCCCCGGTCCCATCCTGTGGGCTCCGGCAATGCGGACCTCGAATTCTGAGCCGACGCCCAGGATCTCCCTGAAAAGGCCTTGAAGATATCCGACAACGTCTGCCCCTTCCTCTTTCAGTGGGACCCCTCGGACGCGGATTTTATTGCGTCGTGATCTGTTTTCAAGGTCCTCGGCGTGCGCTTGTAGGTCCATTTGTTGATCTTTGAGGCGGAAGACTTCCTGTTGCAGGTGTTATACTTCTTCATTTTTGGAGAGTTCGCCATTCTCCAAGGCAGCCACACGTTCTCGTAGTTCGTCCTCGTCTTGGCTTATTTCTCTAACCTCCCCTGCTACTTCCTGTTTAAGTGTCTGAAAATCCTCGCGGAGAGTGTTGAAGAGTGTTTCCAGGAATTCCCGGGTGATGGGAACTTCCCCGTCGTCCTGTCCAGTTGGTGGCCTTGAGGCTGGAGGGGTAAAGCCCCCTTTATCCCCAGTGGCGGAGCCTTTCACTAGCATGTCCTTTATGGAGCGCTGTCCTTTTTTCCTCATGTTGGCCATGGTGAGGTCCATGACGCTCGCCCCCTGACTTTCGCTCTTGGTCCGTGAGATTGCTGCCGGTGCTCCTCTCCAGCCTTGATGGAAGGGGTACAGCCAAAGATCCCCCGGCGGTCTCTGCACGGGGGCACCCCTACCTCAACCTCTCGCGGCAAGTGCCTGGTCAGCCCTGGGTGCTTGTGCCTGTTGCCGCCAGTGTAGGTCAGCCCCGATATGTCAGTGATCTTGGGGACTTCCGGCGTGGGTATACAGTGGTACCGTGGATGGGGGCCACAGATGGATCATATGGGAACCACAGCAGGGGCCCTTCTTTTGGGAGAAACTTTCGATATGTGGCTCCGGTGGTTCTCGCGGTGCGGGCAATCGATCCTGGGCAGCTTGTTGGGTAGAAGTGTGGGGTAGAAGGGGTTGTTCCTCAACGTGTCAGCGGGTCCCCCGTGCAACCCCCAGATGGATCGGGCCTCGTCACGTGGTTGTGGTGTGTCTGCGTGCAGGGTGTTGTCTGCCCTTTCGCTGGTTGGTGCGCCTCTGTAGGAAGACCTGTGCTGATGATCAGTGGGGTGGGTGTCCTGCGAGTTCAATGCAGCAGTGGGCCTCCCGAAGCCCAGGTATTGCCTTCTCCGTATGGCGGCAGTGCAGGGGGTGACCCGTCCGACATAGGCCTCCTGACCACGCCCTCGATTTTTGCACTGCGGCGCTGGATGTGCCCCCTGGCTGACTACTCCAGTGCGACGCCTCTTGGCTGTGCTGGGCGATTACCGGGCGCCCCTTGCCCTGGGGCCCGGTGGGGGAGAACTCTGCAGGCAAGGTCCACCGGAGGCCTGGTGGAGTCCCAGGAAGGCCCAGAAGCAGCGCTCTCGGTTTTCGTGCGGTTGGGCCTCTCGGCTCCCGATTGCGTTGCTTCTGGCGGCTGCCGCTCCCCCCCGCACCACAGTCTTCACTCACAGTTCGCAGGGGGCCACCGCGGGAGTCTGCCACAGGTTTCGCGCCTCCCTCTTGGCTCACCAGCCGATCGATGGTGCCGGGCTCCTTCTAGGTTGCTTCACTGTCAGGGCGCCATTTCCCTCGGAAAGCGCCAAGTCGCCTGCAGGGTCGTTCCGAGGGTCCGTGGCTCGCCAAACCTCCCACGGTGATGCCGCCGCGCCCCCACAAGCTATGCCGCTGATGTCCGCGCACAACTGGGGACTTTGCTCATGGAAAGGCTAGGGGTAAGGCCCGCAGCGAGGAGCCTCCGGAGTCCGCATCCGATCAGGTCGCATTTGGTCACGCCCCCATCTCTGTCTTTTGACTAAGATCAAGTGTAGTATCTGTTCTTATTAGTTTAAACGCACAATGTTTGTGCAAGTAAAATTGATTGTATAGTAACTACGACTTGTACTTGAAAGCAAATAAATTTGCTGTATACAAGTGTGTGAAAATTTCGCAATCCGCACAACTAGCTTTTAATTAAGCAGGAGGAGGGGCACCAGCGTCCTGGTGTCTGTTTTGCTCATTAGGAGCACAAAAAAGGACCCCAAAGGAACTGTGGTCAGCGTTAGAGTACTGAAACATTGTGCTTCCTAATTTCTCTCATTCCTAGTGTTTCGGTGGACTAATGCTGGAGGATTAAAACCCCTCATAACACCCTTCACAGGCCTGTGCAGCCCCCAGACCTCTGGCGAGGGGATTTATGCTTAGGCGGTAACCCCTATAACCTTTGCCTTAGCTCTAGGGTGTGACTGGACAGTGTTTCTTGCACTGCACACTATTGTGGTCTGCTGTGAGACACCCCAGGTGGAGGACCCCAGGTGACAATGGTAAACCCGGCGGTAACCCAGAAATTACAGGTAAGCCCAAAATCCAACAAATGGGTGCAAAATGGACATTGGAGCCCCAGTGACCATCACAGATGGCAACCCCACCCCGGAAGCCCTGAAGCCCAACCCCAAGCCCCCTGGGGAGGGCGGCAAGGAGGCAAGTAAGCCTGCACCTCCAGAACCAAGCACCAGCGCTGGGAAGGCTGGTGCCCCGAAGGACTCAGGGCTTAAGGCAGCTGCACCTGAAAACCCTAATGCTACCAAACCAGGGAGTGGGGGAATGGCAAGGCAGGGACCTGGCAAGGAACCGCCCCAAACCCTTCAATGGGTACAATGTCTCCCACTAGCACGCCCAGGTAATGCGGTGGGAGGTAAGGGACAAGGAATAGCCCAGACTGCACAGGGACTTGTTCTTGAACAACTTCCACAAGCCAGCAGGAGTCCCAGTGACGGAGGTGCTGAGCTGCCAGACATCCGCGTCATGCATGATATTTCTCCTTAGTTTCATCACCCAGCGCCTCTTTAGGAAGGACTGGGATTTCTTCCAGGGGAAGAAGAAGGAGACACCCTACAGCACCTTTTGCCTGACTACAGGATGGGCGCCAGCAACAGCGGAGAAGAGGATGACATTTGAGATGACCAACCCCCACATCCTAGATAGAGACATCGTGTCACTTCTCCAGAAGTACGGCACCATCATCAACGACACATGTACTACCAGTGCCCCAAATCGGACAAGCCAAAGACCTACACCAACGGTGGATCCTGCCGCCAACGCCAAGGTGAACGACATCCTTAAGGCTGCAAGGAAAGAAGTGAACAAGAAACCGGAGCCAACAAGGAATGTCGAGCAGAAGAAGCCAGCCCTAAAAGTGACGCCACCACAAGGACCAGGCCCAGCACAACCTCAAGTAGACCCCGTTGCGGAACCAACTACAGCGGAGGAAGCAACACCACCAATAGAGGAGGAACAAGCAATGGGAGCCCAGCACCCCAATGGAGACCCCGAGGAAGGAGCACCTGAGGCCCAACCAACGGAACACCAGAGGGAGTTGGACCCAGAGCCAGAAGCAGGAACCAAGATAGGAGGGCAAGGAGAGGAGAAGGCCCCAGCCAAGGCAAAGGGTAATAAGAAGAACAAGAGAAAGAAGTCCCATCCAGATAACAGCAGCAGCAGCAACGCTGAAAAGGTGATAGAGGAGGAATGGAAGAAAGTCAGATTGCAGATGCTGCGGGACAAAGTAAAGAAGGAGAAGGAAGAAAAAGAGGAGAAAAGGAGGCAGACCAGGTCAGGAGGGAAGACAGGAACCGTGCCGCCACCGACTGACATCAAGGCCGACCCCGACATCAACGAGGAGGAGAAGGGAGACCAGACCCACCCCGGAACAACAGGAAGAGGACAAGTCCTAGGAAGGACGACTTATACACTCAGAAGAAGCCCATCAAGGCCCAAGAACACAAGAAGACAGAGGACGGATACACCACCATGGACTCTGGAATGGAGGACAGCGACATGCAGGATGACGGAAACACCGAACGACCCCGTAGAAGCTGTCCGAGAGGACCTGCAGAGGCTGCACCAGATGGTCAGTGAAGCACCAGAGGCCGAAGCAGAAAAGTAAGAGAGGGACGAGGAGGACACCATTGTGTGGATAGATGTCACAGAAGCCACCATGGAGCTCTACATTGAAAACCCAGAAGAGACAGCACCAGTGATAGAGGGCCTGCAGATGGTTCAGTACTCTGCGGTATAGTAACCCTCCTCACAGAAAGGTTCAGAAACCGGACACTAACTGCTAGCGCTGAGACAATGGCTATATCATTGTTCCCCCTCAATGTCAGGAGCGTGAAGGATCAGATTAGGTGGGTTGGCATGTTGCGCGTCCTGGCTGAACAGAACCTAGATATCTGCTTTCTGCAGGAATGCAGAACTCTGTACGCCCAGTTGTACAGCCAGCTCAAACGGCAGTGGATGCATGTCCCATCATTTGGTCTGGAGGAAGCAATTGCAAACATCTGGAGTGGCCATTCGAATCAAGGGGAGGCAGTTTTCGCCGTGGAAAAGGTCACAAAGCAGGTCAATGGCAGAGTGCTGTTCGTGGGCGACTCGAGGGCTGTCTATGCCCCCCAAGAGAAGAACGAGCGACTCGAGAGGTTCAGAGTGCTCAGGATGCAACTCGTGACCTCCACGACTATTCTGATGGATGGTGATCTGAACTGCATAGTAGAGTTGGATGGACGCACTGGGTCAGGCTCAGCAGGGATGAATTTGACGTCCAGACTGTTGGTGGAGATTATAGGTGAGACACCTCTCCGGGATGTCATTGGAATCATGGGGCCGAATGCCAGGAATGTTTCCTGGAGTAGGCCGGACAGATCCGTGCGTTCACTGTTCAACTTCCTATTCAATTCCCCAACGGTAAAGCCTGGGCGAAGCTCCATGGTCACCGTCTACTTCTCTGACCACAGAACAGCCAGTTTCGAGGGGGGACATGCAGGGAAGTTCCCCACCAGCCCAGGATTGTGGAAGCTGAACTGCTCGTTGCTGGAAAACGAGGAGTTAGTGGCGAACCTCAGAACCGTGCATGTAGAGTGGAGGGAAATGAGGGACTTCTTTCACTCCACCAGCAATGGGTGAAGGACAGGTTCCGGAGCTTCTTCCAGGATGTAAGCAGAGCTGCTGCAAGGAAAAAGAAGAGGTCGTTTAGAAAGCTGCGGAGCAAACTGCAGCAACTGTATGAACTCAAGCTCAGGGGATGGGACGTGGATGACGAACTGGATGAAACCTGAAAAGGGCTCACGGGGCACTTCAGGGAAGAATCCAGGAAAATCATCTTCCGGACCAGAACCGAGAACCTCTAGAAGGACGAGAAATGCAACTTGTTCTTCTTTAAGAAACTTCACTTAGTCCACAAACCGCTGGTAGAGCTTCGGGACTAAGAGGGTGTTCTGCTTGGGTTTTCGGATCAGATAGAACCCGCTCATCAGAGCCTCACTAACCCAGCCAGAACGTTACCCCCTCCCTAGAACCTATTCACAATCCTGCAACCACATATATCTATCACCTAAGGACAGGGGATTCCTATTATACATACCAAGACCTCTTACAATCGGCGGCCTCGCGATCCCATACGGATCCAGACCTCTCTGCCCATACGACAGTATCACAAGTGGCGGCCTCGCGGTCCCATACGAACCCAGACCTCTCTACCCAGACGGCAGTCTCAGCACAATCGGCGGCCTCGCGATACTATACGGATCCAGACCTCTCTGCCCATACGACAGTATCACAAGTGGCGGCCTCGCGGTCCCATACGAACCCAGACCTCTCTACCCAGACGGCAGTCTCAGCACAATCGGCGGCCTCGCGATCCCATACGGATCCAGACCTCTCTGCCCATACGACAGTATCACAAGTGGCGGCCTCGCGGTCCCATACGAACCCAGACCTCTCTACCCAGACGGCAGTCTCAGCACAATCGGCGGCCTCGCGATCCCCTACGAATCCAGACCTCTCTGCCCATACGACAGTATCACAAGTGGCGGCCTCGCGATCCTATACGAATCCAGACCTCTCTACCTAGACGGCAGTCTCATACGACAGTTCATCCTATGATTACCATAACATACAAAAAGGGAATCAGTCTCACTATTCATCAGATCACACAAGGATTGCCAGTTCGAGCATAGCCTGTTCTCAGGTTCGAGGGGCTCCTCTTTCCCTTATTCAGTTACCACTTACCTGATCAGGGTTAACATCTGTTCATGTAGCCGCAGCTGACTAGAAGAATAGGCTACCCTCTTATACAAGAACACGCAGCACATGTTGGTTCACTACAAACTGGATACTTTATTACCCATTACATACACAATCACATAACATTACGATATAACACATAACCTGCAAAGAAAAGTGAAAGATTAAGTTGTACACTCTAATAAGAAAGGGTCGACATCACCTTAGTAGTATGTAGCCTGCACTCAGTAGTCATCTAGGTTCCCTTCTCGTCTGTGCCTCGGCTCGCCTGGAATCACCCTTCTCCGAGTCACTGGGACCTCTTCCTTATCGGCTACTCTCTCCTCTCTGGCTATTCTGCTAGGAAAGCATCTGTCTCTCGGTTCTTCTCCGCCTTCAAGATGGCGTCTGTCTTCCCTGGAATAAGTAGTAGCTTTACTGCTAACGGCTAGATGCCGCCTACGGACTGAACATGTAACTGCCTCAGACTTTCACTAATATAGAGGTGCGTTTCCTCATGGAAAATTCCGGCCCGTAACCTGCCGCCCACCAAATTCTTGTACCTCCCCGTACCAAGGACACGTTCCCAGCCGGCCGGCCTGATGTAGTGTCTTCGGCATGAAGAAAAATACAATCCTTCGATAAGGGCCGGCCTGAACCGGTTCTCTCCAAGCGAATAACACCTCATAACTAAAACATTACGTTTGACCTAGAAGCATCCCAAGCTGCCGGAGCAGAAAGAAAGATGGAGTCTCTCCCGTTTGAGGCCTACCAGGCCTGAATTCAGCACAGCTCCATGAAATACCCTCACTACAGGACAGGTTATCCCTAATACTAATGAATCTATCCCCTAGGCTATGTGTGCGAGCCCTGATCTATGGGGAAGAGCACAGAATCATGTCGAAGTGCCTAGTAAATAGGCTCCATTCACTACTCTAACCCTTAGACTTGAATGGTAAGAGACTGAAGTCACATTTAATCATCTTTTCCTCACAAGAAGGCCGGGAAAATCGAGCAGAACAGAGGGCAGCCTCCAAAGTGAGAAGGAGAAAGCTCTGAAAGTTGTAACCGACTTTGAACGGCGAGCTTTACTCACCGAAGTTGTCAGAGAGAGCCCAGGCAGATAGCTTCCTGGAGGGCATCTCAAAAACACTGGGTCCGGAAGAGAGAGAAAGCCTGAACACGCCCTTCACCCTGTAAGAGTTGTACTTGGCTGCATGACCTCCAAGAGGGGCAAGACGCCTGGAAATGACAGTCTCCCACTGGAGCTTTATGTCGAACTGTGGGACCTGATCAGGCAAGACTTTCCGGACCTCTAAGAGGAAATGGTGGGCAAGGGCAGAATGCCGCATTCCCTGCATGAGGGTATGATAATGCTCTTGTGCAAGCAGAAGGGAGAGAGAGAGGACCTCAAGAACTGGAGGCCCATCTCTCTCCTCAATGTGGACGACAAAATTCTCGCGAAGGTAATACACAACTGCCTAAAGAAAGTCATAGCGAAGATAGTCTACTCTGACTAGTCCTGTAGGATACCGGGTCGGCAAATCGCAGACAGTCTGGCCCTGGTCCGGGAAAGGATTGAGTACATCAAGGGCCACAAGGTCCCAACAGCCTTGGTCAGCCTGGATCAGGAAAAGGCGTTCAACCGCATTTCTCATGACTTCATGGACCGGACACTCAGAGCAGTGGGACTGGGAGACTTCTTCTGTGACGTGGTGACCACAGTGTATAGAGACATCTCTAGCATAGTGTTGGTAAATAGCTGGAGAACCGACCCCTTCCCTGTCTAGTCGGGGGTGAGGCAGGGCTGCCCGCTTTCCCCCCTCCTTTTCATCCATGTTATTGAGCTCCTCGCCGAACGGACCTGGAAGAACAGGAACATCAGGGGAGTGAAGGTGGCAGGAAGCAAGGGAAAGGGCGAGGTCAAGTGCTGCCTCTACAGGGACAACGTCTCAGTCTTCTGCTGGGATGGACCATCTGTGAAAGAGCTGGCGAGGACTTGTATCAAGTTTGGGAAGGCATCAGGAGCAAAGATCAACAGCGCCAAGTTAGAAACCCTACTCTTCGGCCACTGGACACCCACCTGAGACCCACTGCCATTCACCCTGAGGATCAAAGACAAGAGCCATGTCGACTTTCTGATGGTACGCTTCTTCCTGTTGCCAACGTGGAGGCACCTCAGATGGGCAGAGTGGGTGAACGCCGTCCCGTACAACTGTGAGACCCCATGGTTCTACAAAGAAGTGGAGAGGTTCCTGAAGGAGTTCGGGCTGGAGACCACCGCCCCCGCCACATGCACCCCAAAGCATTTCCAATGCCAGATACAAGCAAAGCACATCACCGAACCGATCGGCGCCCTCCCCTCTGCCACAGCGGACCACGTGTGGGGGAAACATTGCATCCAAGCGCCTAACCAACCAGCACAAGGATATCGCCTGGATGACCTTCCGTAAGAGCCTTCATACACGGAAGAGGACTCAACCGATACACGTCTTGCCTGAGAGGGTGCACTGCGGACAAGAAAACATACCATCTCTTCTGGGAGTGCATGTACGCACAGGAACTGCTGAAGGCCCTAAGTACGGAGCTTAGGGCCTGGATACCTACTTCATGCATCACCGCGGACTCTGTGATGTATGGCTTGTTCCCAGGGACACATGCACTAGGTGACCTCCTGGACTGCTGGAGGCTCCTGTGCTGCTTTAAAGATGTTCTTCTGTTTTTTAGAAACCACCTGGTAGTAGGGAAGAAGGAGACATCAACCCTGGTGTGCTGAAAGATGATCCACAGCCTCCTGCGTGACTAAGCTGCACTGGACGGATCAGATGAAGACAATGACTGAGGACCCAAAGGGGTCCCCTTGTACCCTTACACAGGGGGGCCTGGATGAACCACTAACCTGTCATGTTCTTTTTTTCTTTATCCCAGGAACCGGTTGGCGACAGGGGAGAGGAAAAGGTGAATGAAGACAGGTGGAGTAAATGTAGTTATTTACTGTATGTATTTGACAAACGTGACCTTTTCCCTTCACAGGTAAAAGGTCATTGGGATAGCTTCTGCACTTGGTGTCAAGTTTATTACCAATGACTGATGAATAAATAGGGTGTTGTCGAAGGTGACGATTGATGTATCTGAACCAGATACGATGCCCTGTCAAGCAGGAAAAAAAATCAGTAGCACAAAGATGCAGTAACACAAGCCACTGCTAGATGTCCCTGTTGCATCAATAGCACAAAGGTGCAGTAACTAAAGTTGTTACTAGATGTCCCTGTTGAGTAGCTAAAATGTACTGTGTTACAATCTTTAATAATCATATGTTGATCCATATATTAATATGCCTCTCTATGCATATAAAGATGCTACACTTTATATAATTGAAGAATAATTATTAGCTTGTAGTATATTCAAGTTAAACCAAATGTGCATTCTTATCGTTGGCCTGACTGTGAGTAGGCCTCAGCTGCTCAAAGCCTATCACTGTTAAACATGATGTTGATTTCAAAATGTGTTTTTACGTTTTCCTTCTCGTTTCAGGAGCAAGATAACCTATGCTAGTTAGAGGAGCAGCTCCTTGTTTGCTTTTAGAAATGTTAGCGCATAAGGATTAATTAGAAGTTTATTGTGATTTACATCATGTTTGGGGTTAAGAAAGATCCTCCTGTACTCAGCAGTCTGAACCGAGTGTGTGTCCATTTGACTAACAATGGGAACGAAGGGAGTTTACCTGCTCCAAGAAGACGGCTCAACCGGATCGGCCCCATTGCGGGGTGGTTGGTAGGAAGAGGTTCTAGACAGAATGCAATGTATTTAACTGTGTGTCTTAGAACAGTTGAGGAGATCCTGTCCTGACTGCTGGATGAAGTCATCACTCCGTTCCCTGTCTCTGCTGATTCTCCTACTTGAGACCCTATATCTCACCAATGTCTTTCTCTATTCTGAAACTTTAATTTGTTCACTTCAAACTGGCACCTTCTGCTTGGGATTTTCCGCAGCCATCCATAGACGCTTTATTTAGTTTATGGAAGTTCCTTTATGGAACTGAAACCTTCCATTTGTTATTCTTTAAACAATTTGATTTCAGTTTACATGATCTCATGTTTCTGGATTGATTAACTCTACTGTATTTCATGCTTAACTGATAAATTATTTACGAAATGAATAACGCCTATAACTTTGATTAAATAGCTAAAAAACCTTTTGTTATTGTGGAGCCAGATGTGTCACTGTTCTTTGAATTTGCTGTACTGATGTGAGCTCTCAGAATACACTTTCAGCTGATATCAAAAGGTCCATGCGACCGGTGGGGCAATTTGTTTCAGGACTGCACCAGATGCCACAGATATAGAACATTGTGCTGTATCAATGGTCAATATTGAAATAGTGTAAGTGAAGAAACATTAAAGTAGGTGGGAGGAGTTTAGAACTCTTCCCACAAAGTGAAGAACGGCGAAGATGTCCAGGGTTTCTTGACAAAGGTAAAGTTTAACTCCAGCACCAATCAACTCCCTGCTAAAAGAGATCTTGTCCAAAAACTGGCAAAGAGGTCCTCGGCCCTGAGCAGTAGGGGGTAAATGCTGCAACAGTCACTGCTTGTCAGCCGTGCACAAGCAATTCTCCTAAAGCAGACAGTTTAACACTTGGAGAAAGGAATATCTAACATTAGAGAATTGTTTTTTTTTTAATTTGTCAACATTTCAGTTGGTGAAGTTTAAAGGGTCACCCAGGGTAGTGTGCAAAGCACAGTTCCTCCATCAGCAATAAACATTCTAGAATGTTGCCTTGTTTGGTGCCGTGAGCTGTGGTTTTGAGATGTATTGTGACATCATCATTCCCCGGATGGCCCTTTTTGAAATGAAGTTGTGAAAGGCTCCTTTTTCGTAATTTCATAAACCATATATGCCATAGTATCCAATTCCGGAGGGAAATTTGTGATTTTATAAGCAAAAATATGTTGATTTTTAGTGGTTGTAGGCGACTCGCTGTGTATTCCCTTTCCCGGCTATAATGGCTTGATACTGGTCACTTCTCGATGCCGTCCCACTATGGGATGTAGGCACCATGCTGTGGACAATACTTCGTGCTCCTAATAAAGGTTTTTGAAAACTTTAAAAAAAAAAAATGTAAGTTATGACACGTAAGAAGTTTTGACCATAAAAAAAAATTTGATTTTAGTTTCCTCCTGCTTACAATAGCCCCCACTTACATGGACGTCAATGTGTAAAAGAAATCCAGCATTTTTTTTCAAAATTTCCCTCTTTCCTTTTTTCACATGTTGTCATTTATTACATCACCTGCATTAAACCATTTTAAACCAAAGATCACTGAGCGTTCTGAACCAAATCACTTCTATCTGCTTCAGATTTGGCAACTGAAGAAGGCCCTGCGCATACAGGAGGCTGGCAACAGCCAACCCCGGGCTCAGCGGGCTCTGGGTACCACAGCCTTTGGGTACTTTGGAACCAAGGTCTCATAGCAAAATCAAGGAAATTCACTGACCACATTATCAAAACCTCCTCGTCTGTGTTGTCTCATAAGGAGAGTGCTCTGGCTGTGCCAAATGAGATACCAGGATCGACCACCTCCTAGCCAATAGCCAATGCTATTTTGTTAATTAATTAATTACGACAACAATACTTTTGCACATTATAAAACATTCCACACGTTATAGTTTGTGCGCAGTAAAACTGTATGTCAATTGTCATTTAAATTGAAAATGTGTTGTCTGTAATGGAAGAGCTCTACCACACCATGAATATTCCACTCTACACCACTCCACTCTACATATCTCTAAGGTAGGTAATGGCTCAGCGAGGCGCTATGAGCAATTTTGCAGCGCCATGCTGCGTCATTTAAAAAACCCAGGTATGCACCGTAGTAACAAGAATACGGCGCACTGCTGTGTTTTCCCTTGCGTCGGGGGTGAAAATAGGTGCCTAGCGCCAGGGCAGACACCCTTGCGTCATTTTGCAAGGGTGCCTGCGTTGCAGGGATGGTTGTTTTTGTGCAGGAAGGTGTCCCATCCTGCACATAAACACAATAATGGTGATTTGCTACTTCTATGTGTGATGCATTCTGCGGCTCACATAGAAGTAGCAAATATACATTAATTAGTGATTGTTTTTGTGCAGGAAGGCACACCATTGATTGTGTTTTGCTCCTTCTATGTGCGCTGCAGAATTTTTTGCAATATTTCTCCTCGTTGCGCCACTCTAACACCTGCTTTTCACTGGCCTTAGTTTTTGGCAATGCATCAGATTTACAGATTCTTGTAAATCTGGGGCAGCGTCAAAATGCAATAGGTGTTGCACTGAAATGCCCACAGCAACACCCATTGCACGCCCCTTTCACCCAAAGTGATGCATCACAAAGGGCCGTATTTACAAGGCGGCATTAAGCCACACAAAGTGGTGTAGCGTCACCTTGTTAATATGGTGCAGAGCATTGCGCCCCGGTGCGCCGGTAAAAGTGACACTCCAGTGGCCCCTCTATGTCATTCCAGTCCATTCTATGGCACTCCATGACATGTCACTCCATTCAACAACACATCACGTCATTACACTCCATGACACGTCACTCCACCCTACACCCCTCCACTCTGACACTCTACGACATGCCACACCACTCCAGTCCATGCCACTCTACTCTATGCCACTCTATTCTACTCCCCTCCATTCTACACCCCTCCACTCATACCAAATACCCCACTCAAATCCACCCCAATCTACCCCACTCCTCTCCAGTCTACCTCACTCCACTCTGGTCTACCCTACTCCACTCCATCACAATCTACCCTACTCCACTCCACCCCAATCTATCCCACTCCACTCCAAGCTACCCCAATTCACTCCATTTAAATCCTCCCCAATCTACCCCACTCCACTATAATCTACCCCACTCTGCTACAATCTATCCCAGCCCAATCCAGTCTACCCCACTCCACTCCTTCCAAATTTACGTCACTCCACCCCAATGTATCCACTCCACTCCAATCTACCGCAATCCACTCTACTAAACTACACTCTACTCCATTCCACTCAAATCTACACCTCTCAACTACAATCTATCTCAATCTACCCCACTCCAGTCCAATACACTCCACCCCAATCTATTCTACTCCAATCTACCCCACTCTAATCTCCACTACACTGCAATCTATCCCACTTCACTTCCATCTACCCAGGTCCACTCCAGTCCAATCTACACCAATGCATCACAATCTACCCAACTCTAATTACCACAATCTACACCACTCCAGTCTACCCCACTGCAATATACCCAATCTACTCCACTCCATCCCACTCCACTCTTCCCCAATCTTCCCTACTCCACTCTACCCCAATGTACCCCACTTCAATCTACCCCAATCTACCCCACTCAAATGTACCCTGATCCAATTGAATCCATCCCATCTGCACCACTCCACTCCAATCTACCCCATTTTACTCCACTCCAATTTACCCCACATCATCCCAATCTACTCAAATGTAATGTACCCAACTCCAGTTGACCCCACTCCAATCTACCATTCCAATCTGCCCCACTCCCCTACTCCAATCTAGCCCACACTAATCCACCCCACTTCAATTGTAATCATCTCCACTCCATTCTACCCTAGTCTACCCCACTCCATTAAAATTGATGCCACTCCAATCTACCCAATCTACCCCACCCCACTCCAGTCTACCCCAGTCCACTCCACTCAACCGTAATCTACCCCTCTCCACTCTAATCTACCCTACTCAACTCCATTCTAATCTCTTTATTCCTCTCCAAACTACCCTATCTACTCCACTCATTCTACCCCAATCTACCCCACTCCAATCTACCAAAATCCACTCCAGTCTACCCATTATACTCCACTCTACTCTACTCCAATCGACCCCAATTAATGCCTTTCCATTCCAGTCTGCCCTACTCCACCCCAATCTACCCCAATGTAAACTGTCCAACTCCAATCTACCCCACTCCAATCTACTGCTCCAATCTACTCCATTCCACCCCACCCCACTCTAAATTATCCCATGCAACTCCAATCTACACACCTCCAATCTACCCCACTCTACTTCACTTCACCACATCCTCCCCATCCCACTCCACACCACTACCTTTTTGCCATGATGAACAGCAGCCACACTGGTGTACAACATGGCTAAAAACATATGTGTTTTTTTACATCATTTTACTTTTACTACATCTATCTTAATCTGTATCCTCCTCTTCCCGATCGCCATCTGATTCCTGGGTGGAAGAGAAAAAGGGACAAACATGTTAGTAGTCCCTCAAGGACACCCCGACCCCAAGTTAGGGCAGGCGTGCCCCTTTGGGCCCTCAGGTGTTGTTGTTGCTGTCGTCGTCTGATCCGTCCAGTGCGCTTAGTACACAGGCGTCTGTGGATCATCTTCCAGCAGGCCAGAATCGATGTCTCCTTCTTCCCTACTACCAGGCGGTTTCTGAAAAACAGAACGTCTTTAAGGCAGCACAGGAGCCTCCAGCAGTCCTGGAAGTCTCCGAGAGTGTGAGTCCCTGGAAACAAAACATACATTACCAAGTCCAGGGTGATGCATGATGCTGGTATCTATGCTCCAAGCTCCATGTTTAGGTCCTTCAGCAGGTCCTGGGCTTAAGAGTATTCCCAGAAGAGATGGTCGGACGCCACATCTGTGTGCATCCTTTTAGGCAGGACTTGTATCGATTGAGGCCTCTTGCTTGCATGAAGGCTCTCACTGGCAGACATCCTTGGGTGGCCATCCAGGCAATGTCCTTGTGGTGGTTGGTCAGGTGATTGGAGGTGACGTTCTACCACATGTGGGGCGCTGTTGCAGATGGAAGTGTGCCAATCGGTTTGCTGATGTCCTTAGCACGGATCTGGCATTGGACGATCTTAAACATCCACTGGTTCGGGCAGCAGCCACCAGACCAAACTCTTTGACAAACTTTTCCACTTTCTTGTAGAATCACTGGGGGTATCCAGTTGTAGGGGACGGAGCTCACCCACTCTGCCCATCCGAAGCACTTCCACAGTGGTAACTTGAAAAGGTGTGAACTCAGAAAGCCACCATTTGCTTTCATCTTCGGTCCTCAGGGATCTCCTCATATAGTGACACACGAAGATTCTCCTCAGAATTGTGGCCATGCACGGCACTCCCTTGGCTAAAACACATTGCCAAAGCCAATAGCTCTCACATAGGCGAGAACTATTGGCATTGCCAATACTTATTTATTATGGGGTTCAGTGCCCTTCCACCCTCACACAGGGAGCATCTAACTTGTATTTTGCGGATTTGGCATTATTTATTAAATACTGTAAAATATTGGAAATTTGAATCACACTGACATTATCATTAAAATAAACAATGAAACTTTGAAACCTGAAGCCAATCCAAAAGAAAACATAAGATTAGAATTGTTTAAAAAAGCCAAGTACCACGCATCAGGCATTAGACTAACGCATTTCATTGTGGTAGCCCGTAAATGCATTCTCATGCATATTTACCGCCTTAGCTCTGCTGTCAAGTGGCCGGAAAGCGCTGTCTGATTAGCGGTAGAACATGATTTGGTAAAAGTGGCGAGGGACAGGAAGCGCGCAGTGCACGCTGCTGGGCCAATTTCGGGGCTGGCTGAGCTCAAGTGACAACAATGTAACACAAGAATTCAATCAAGCGCGGAGCGGCATACTGGTCAGGGATGTGAATTTGTATTAAACTAACACTCATAGGCAGACGGGTGGGTGGTGCGGTATTTGAAATCAGTTTAATTTTGCTCCTGCTGCAGTGCTTCCTGGAAACAGGAGCTCAGCTCCTGCGAGGCCGACACAGCCAGGTCCAGGCATGGCAGTGGGCCATCGTGGACGGCAGCTGAAACACGCGGATCACTGAGGCAGCCGGCAGAGGTGTGGTTAATCGTTCAGAGCTCAACTGCAGTACCTATAGGGCTGCAGGTAGTAGCTGATCCAAGCGAGCTGCACCTGCACAGAGGCAACCCAGACAGCCTGCCGGCTTGTGTACGCAGTTACTTTCGTCAGCCGCCCTCTCCCTGGTGCAAAAATGAGTACGTCGGCCTAAGCGCTTACTCTCAGTGTGCTGCAGTTAACGGTTGAAAGCTTCCACAATATTGAGATATGTTACCTATTGTTTGATGCTTGCACATGGCTGCCCTCGCAGCCCACACCCTCACTTACCAAGCTTCGTTGGCCCACAGCAGAGGCGCTTCCGACACCACCCAACTCTGTAAACGACAATCATATAAACTAACTTTGCCCGTCATGATTTAAAGCACCAGAAATCCCTCAGCCCGCCGGACGTATGTGCAGAATTTTCTCACTTACCATTTAATTCATGGAAATGTCATTTTTGGTAAAGCCTCATGTTAGGCACAATTACGTATCTTGACATTTGACAGGCAGGGTATGATCATGTGGTGTGCAGAGAATCCACTTGGCTAGGACATAACAGTCTGTGCTTTAGAATAGCACGGCTGAAGGAGAGCATCGTTCTTTTCTGCACCCAAATAACACTCTCTGTGCAGCTGAGACTGAGCGATGCATTGTATAGGTGACATATCTGCAAAAGTTATTCAGACTTTTGGGTGCATGGAACGAAGTCTACATTAAGTGCGCTGATTCACATGCAATCACGAGGCGACACACGATTTAAAGAGGGTAGGAGAGGTTTTCTTGGTAAGGAAGATTTTATAGTGTAGGATTTTGTCAGCTCTCTTTTTTTTTGCTGTGCCTGTTGCAAGTGCAGTGCCTCCCCAAAGTACGGATGTCACTGTGACAAGTCCTTGTGTGGATTGACTTTCTTTAGCTGTTTCAGGGCCTGTTAGGTCTGGTGCGAAGCAAACGTTTTTACTGTTTATTTCCCTCAAAGAATTACCAAACCTTGCCCAGAGCTTAAATGAAGGCATCTATATCTTCTAAATCCACGGAGTTGGTATGCAGCAGCTTTCTTTTTAGGTCTCGGCTGGCGAAAGCAGCGCGCATGCGTTGCTCTCGTCTTACGAGGGCTTCTTGGAATCAATACAGATTCCAAAGCTCTCTGAGGCGGAGTTGAAGCCCCGCCCATCTTCCTCATTCGCTGGCAATATCCTGCATGTAAATCGCAGGCTCGGGATTGAAAAGGAGGCTTCTTAGTCCCTCCTTGTTGCCGCCTTGTCTCCTTTTAGCCCCGCCCACCGGGATTGGATCTCTCACTTGCGACGTTACACACTTATTATCTGCTATGCACTATAATTTTCCCAACGCCGACAGCTTGTTTATACATTCAGCTACCACAATCCGTGGTAAAATTTTAATTTCATAATTTGTTAAATATAATCATTGGTTCACGTTCGAAGGCAGCGGGGCATTTCACCACGATGATTTAACTCAATCACACGGGAGTTATCCTCTATGAGTTTGAAATGGTGATACATTATATCGAATTTAACATGTTTGCTTTTCAAGCTTTCACATTTATATCACGATTTTATAGCACACTCTTTATTTTCATATGTCCACTCGACATATTCCTTCTATAGCCCTTATACACAGCACTAGATGGCGCTCATGCTTTCGAGTGAGTCAGGAGTTCTGACAGCTGAGTCCTTTCTTTATGTTGATAATGTGTCCCGTGAATATCCGGGACTAGTTTCAAACGTTCGGCTTGAATCGCGTCACAGCATTTGCATTCAATTCCAGAGCACCATCGATATGTTAGTTTACACGCTATTTTATTGAATATACATTTTGCTACGCGCGAATCGTGTTTTCGTTTTCTTTTAAATCCGCTTGCACTCCTCTTTTTCACCGGTGCGTTAACACGAACACCTTGTATTTTCCCGGGATATAATTGACAGAAGCCATATGGCGATGCACTATCTAAGCACCGTAATGTCTGCACACTGCCCAATACGTGTTTGAACATCTTTTAACTTTATTATCATCGGCGCGTTTTTTGTTGTTTCTAACATTACACATCCACTTCATTTTTTCACCACATCGTATGTTGCTATTCATGCAAAGATTGGTTATTGCATAGGTTAGAGTAATTCAAAGCCAATATTACTTTTTTATGGCCAATTAGAATATACTTGTATTAAGTACACCTGCCGGCCAGGAAACATATGTACTGCTCTGTAAATTCAATTATTAATTTTTTGTATCTGAACATTGCAAGCATATGTCAGCAACATTTAGATGGCAGCGTGTTTTTCTCCAGTTATTTTGGGACGGAACGCCCACTTTGCATCTCATTAGAGATGCAAAGGTGGGCGTTATGGGAAAGGGAGCTAATGCAAGGAATCACGCGTTAGCGTGACCTTGCTGATTAAGCGATAAAATTATCGCCGCTTTTCGTCCGGAAACGGACGCTAAAGCGGAAATAATTTTTTATCGCCAGCTTGCTGATATGCCCAAGAGGTTGTTACAGAACCGCTGACAACACCATGTTTAGTCCCTTGAGCCACGAACAGAGGGAGGTTCATCAATGCTCAAAGGCTATTGGTCAGATATCAGTGGAGAGGAAAATGATGTATTTGTGACATATGAGTAGCATAATCGCTTAAGTGAAGTATTTGACTTTTCTGACTGAGTCATGAGTGGAATGGGGCAAGAATCATTAATGTATGTAATATCAACTCTAAGTTAAGCCTGTGCCTTTTAAAAGCCTTGGGGCAGATTTATGTTTCCTGGTGCATCCCTGCAAATCAGCAGGGATGCGCCAAGAAAGATGCGTCACGCAAGTTTACCCTTGCGCCACCACAGATGCACCGCATTTACAATGCAGCGCATCATGGCGCAAGGATAAACAGATGCGTGACGCATCTGATGGCATAAGGGCGGCGCATTGCTGGAGTCGTGTCGAAAGCACGACGCAACTCCAGCAATGCTCAGGGGCTGCCCATACCGAACATGCTGCGTCATGCCATACGCCTGCTTCAAGCAGACGCAGGGTTTTGACGCAGCAGCGTCGGAATAGTGACTCAGTGAAATCTTGTAGATTTCACTGCGTCACTTTTCCGAGGCTTTTTCCGACGCAACGGCCACCCTGCATACATTAAACTTGATGCAGGTGTAATGTAGCGCAGGGCTTTACAACGTGATGCATCTCCCTAGATGCGTCACGTTGTAAATAAGGCGCAACATGGCGCATGGTTTACGCCGCCGCTGCGTCACAGAAGTGACGCAATGGCGGCGTAAATGTCTCGCAAGGGGCTTGTAAATCTGCCCCCTTGTTTTTTGGTTGGGCTTCAGAAGCCTCCTCACACCTTCCTGTAGGAGATATGAGCTCTAAAGCTCTCTTTGCCTAGTGATAACAGCAGTGACACACCATCCTTCTGTGTCAGATTGCTGCAAGAAGTAACAAGCATTAAAAATGCAATAGGTCGAGCATTTCATTAAACTAAAGCCATTTGCTTTGCTATACAATACCATTAGCAAAGCAAATGGCTTTAACTTAATCAAAGGCGAGACCTATTGCATTTCCAATGCGTGTTTCTTTAGACGCCATCTGCCAGGCCCCGAAGGATAGTTCATGTGACCAGTCAGTGTGTGCGCTGATTGCTTTTGGCTGTTTCTGGACTAGTGCAGCAGGTTTTACTGTTGATATCCCTGATAATATAACAAAGATAAACTGTAGCAACCTTAGATGCATGCAGTCTTCTATACATTGCAAAAATCTATAGAGTGTGTCTTCACAAGTTCAAAACTGCTCTCATTTGCAAATGGGGGCCAATTTTAATTGACTGATTTGCTAAAGGGGGGGCACTTTTAGTCTACTGCCAGGGTTTGTTTTTTGTCCCAGTCCTGGAGTGGGGGGTTTTCTTCTCCAGTCTGGCTGGCAGACACAAGTGAGCTCTATGACAGCTCAGGGCTGGACTGTCTGCAGCTCTTCAGTCTACATTAGCCTGCTACGCCACCATTCAATTTTGTAGCCATATTGTACTGAGAGCCCGAGGCATGATCGTCCTAATCTCAGTATATTTCTAGACACACTAGCCTCTAAAACTTACTTTGTGCCTGCTGCACAGTGTTGATCCACCTTGTCAGGCTAAGCAAGTGCCTCGCAGCCCCCTGTGAACTTCCTTCTAGCGTGTCTTCATTGCTGTTACTTTAAGTGTCACACATTTCGCAGATAAATGTTACTCATAAATACATTGAAACCATTGAAATGTTACACATTAGCAATCTCAAACCTTGGCAGCTGTGATAGACTGTGCGCATAAGAAATTAAGAGGCTGAACATTGTGCAGTGCAAGATATCTGTGTTGTGCACTAGTGCTTTACAGCTGTTTTAAGATCTTAGGGAGCAGATCAACAAGGAAGTGCCGCACCGTGGCACCGCAAGCCCTTTGGCTGCGCCACACTTTGGCACCTCCAAAGCACAGGGATGCGACATATTTAAAAGAATGTCGCATCTCTGTGCTTCCCCCTGCGCTGGTGCACAAACTGCAGCCATGCACTGGCGCAGGCACCGTTGCACCATGGTGCAAGGATACCTGAGTCGTGGTGAGATTGGTTTTGTGCAGGAAAGGTCACCTTCCTGCACAAAAACAGTCACTACAGGTTTTTTCCTCTTTCAATGCATGCTGTAGAATGCAGCACGCATTGAAAGTGGAAAAACCGAGGAGAAATGAAAACATTTCTCCTCATTGCACCTCGCTTCGCCACCTCTAGGGTGGCGTTGCATTCAGACGCATCTCCAGATTTACGATTGCTCGTAAATCCGGAGATGTGTCTTGTTCCATGGGTGTTGCGTGGGAACACCCACAGCAACAACCATGGAACGCCCCTTCAAGGCAAAGTGCTGCATGAGAAGGGGCCATATTTACAAGGAGAGGAAAAATCACGCAGGGTGGCTTTTCCTGTCCTTATAAATATGGAGGAGTCCCCTGTGCCACTAGTATGTCACGAAAAGTGACTTACTGGTGGTGCAGGCGGCTTGTAAATCTGCCCCTCAGTGTTTCTTGTTGCTCCAATTGGTGTAATTTTTTATATTTCCCTCGCCAGAAAGTGCTACTCACAGCGTTGCTATCCCAGCACTTTAATATACTTTTAGTTGTATTCTTTCTTTAACTGAATTGGGTAGCTCTATCAGAGATAGAGCTTTCAAGAATTGAGTGAAACTCTTTAATGTTCCTCTCCACGGAAATCTTTAGTAAAAGACGAAAGATTTATTCGATTTGAAGAGAAACCAGAGTATGTTCAAACAATTAATGTCCCAGAGACCGGAGGAAACACACCTCCTTGGACTTTCAGTGTGGGGCAGAAAATAAATGACAATTTCAAACATGTTCTAGAGAATACTTTTTTATTCATGTTTCGATCAAACTAAGTGGGAAAATTACTTTCAACTACATAAGAAGGAATATAAGTGACTGCGGATTTTGGGGATTGTGGGTATGTAAATAAGCCCTACTTGAACCCACGTGACAACAATTCTCAGTCACACGTGACCCTCGGGAGTGTAACAGGGTTTACATTCGATTCGTTGCTCTCGTTTGCTTTTCTAGGTATTTCAGTGCTATGCACGAGCATTAGTCTGCCTCCACTACACAGAGGCAGTTTTAAATAAATATTTAATTACCCGCGGGAACTTTAAATGATTTGCTAGGAGTAACAGGCTGTTGAGCCGAAGCCGGGACTCGAACCCGTTCTACAGACTCGGCAGCTCTGGCTGATAAATCGCCCCTTCGCCTCTCAGGCAGCACAAGCTCCTGCAGCAGGGGGTCTGAGGGGCCTGACCGGCCCAGTCACCGCCGGATCAGTCCTTCCCCTTCCCACAGCTTTGTTTAGGGGCATTGAATGGGGTCCATCCACAGAACAGCATTAAAAGATGCACATTTTGGAACTGGTGACGAGACTCGGATCACGGCTTCCGCCCAACCCCAGGGGATTCTAAGAAATCACTCTTCCTCGTGCCTGGAAGGTGACTGGTTGTCTTGTTAAGTGCTCTCGGGCCAGCATCGCGCTATATAAAACTGCAAAAAAATAGGAAAGAAACCTTTCGAAATTAAAAGGCCATTATTCACCGTGGGTCAGAATATGGCGCCACCGTGACATAGACACATTTATGAGAAAGATGCAGTGCTTTAAATGGGCTGGTACTCACCGGTCCTGAGTACCGGTACTTCTTAGATTTAACGCTCTGAGTACCGGCACTTCTCTTCTGCCGAGGAGAGTACCGGTACTCATGAAAAGGTAGGCTTTTTGGCTGTGAGTGCTGGTGAGCTGGAGTTGAAGGTATCTTGGCAGCCAAGGCGCCACTTCTGTACCCCCGCTCTGAGCCCCAGCTGAGCTATTCAGCAGGGCTCATTTGAATAATTCCCGGGTGCTCACCATCACGCTGTGTTTGACAGAGCAGGGTCCGGTCAGGCCCTGTGCTGTCAATCACAGTCACTATCCTGTGCATTTGTGCAAACAAGTGTCAGATGACAGAGGTTTCCGAGGGAGAAGTCAAAAAGAGCAGGATACAACGAGTCACAACTTTCATGGAGAACCTGATAAGTCAATGAACGTTTTATAATCATTAGAAAATGTAGTTTGTAGTACGAAACCACATTGGATGGTGCTCCCTACCTCAGGCCCAAAGATACTTTCCAAATCTTGTTCTCTATTCTTAGAAGTTTCATGCAAGCAGACGGAAACCATACCTCTGCACTGTATATTACCGAAAATACAGCCTTCACTTGATGGTACTCTGGCCTCGTATACATTTCAACAACACAACATATAGTTAGCATATTTTTCCACCAGCATTTTTCTTAAACATCACAGTTTTACAAAAAGTGTGTATGCACATGCCCCTGTTTGTGTGTGTGGGTGTGAGTGAACATGCGTGTTTCACATGAGGCTATCAGATAAATGTAATTGTGAATTAACAATGCCAAGGTAATTATGATATTCTCTTGTAAGGACCTACAACAGAGCTTGTTTTTTTCTGTAGTTAATTCTCAGTGGTTTTACATTTATTGTAGAAGAACAACTGTGAGCCATTTCTATAGACCACTTGGATTGCAGTGTACTTACAGAGTAAAGCAAGTGCAGCTCAAAGGTCAGGTGCAGCTTTAACCATTTTGGAAAAAATTATATAATTTAATATAAATTCTTGTTGTGAAAATGCTGATACGCATTTATCCGCCTACTGATAAGTTGGTATGGCAAAACGTCCTTGTCGTAGGACAAACAGAGGTATCAACGTTGCTCTTGCCTTGTGTGACATGGCATCCGTGAGCTGCGCTGGGTACACTGCGGCGAGGGGAAGAGGTGTCTGTCTTATGTTAATCGTTCTTCCCAGCATTACTGTATTGATAGTGTAAATGTTAAATAAGGGCCAGAGGTGCCTCACACAAATTTAGTAGAGAAACGGTTCTTATGCAGAACAATTTTGATTGCATTAAATATTGAGACAACATTTCCTGAACGTTTGGAAGATTCTAAATATGACATAGACATTCGTGTAAGCTGCAAAAAAGGCTTTACAAGCACGTAGAAATAATGAGACATTGGCCCAATGTTATGAATTACTCATAAGTGAAAGTCACTGATAAATGCACGGGTTATGTAGCTGAAACGTTTTCAGTTCTTAACTTCTTCACTTCTGCAGCAAGCACTTTCGAAAACTCCCAAGAATGGTGGATGGAATAAAGAAATGAAAGGGTTGATGGATAGATGAGCGAAAGGATTGATGAATGAGCGAAAGGGTGGATAAAGAGATGGATGAGTGAAAGGATGTATGGATAGGTTTTGAGTTGGATGGATGGATAGGTTTGTATATGAAGGGTGGACAGACGGAATGGTGAAAAACTGAATGATGGATGAAAGACTGAATAGACAACAGAATGTAAAGGTTAAATGGTGGACATCAGCAGGTAAATGGTAGGTGAAAGGATGAATGGATAGATCGATGGAAGAGACAAGAGATATCTTCTGGAGAGGGTCATGATGATTTGCTTCATTTGCTTTGTGCCATAAGAGCTTTGGGTCGAAGTGGGGGTATTTTCAATTTCTTCCTACTCATGTGCTGAAAAATATATGGTTTTGCGCCAAACAACATCAATTAACAGTATGGCATTAAGAAGGTGCATCTATTGCAAAAAAAAAGGAAATGTTAACATATTATAGCATTTCTCTTTCATTTTGTGTAATGAGTTAACTTGCTTTGTTTGTATAAACACATTTCACGTGTGTTTTGGTATGTGCTGCAACTAATATAGAAGTCATCATCATGTCTTGCCTTTAGCCCTCATGGAGCCTCAGGCCCTCTGATATCATTGCTGATGTCTTTTCCATTGCTTTGTGCTAGTCTGTTTCAGACCTCGGGATGCTTAATGTCTAAATTTAAAAGGGGTTTGTGCGGGCATGCTGACAGAAGGGGGGGTCGGGGTAGAGAGGGAGGTAGGGGGGGTGGTAAATGTTGAAGAACTGGTTTCTCCTGATATGTGCATTGCTGATTGGGTCTCATATAAGATGCTATTGTATGTAACTGTGAGTTATTGATAAGACGGTTGGAAAAACTCAATAAAATACTTTAACAACAAAAAAATGTCTTGCCTTTAGCCCCGCCCCTAGCCCGCCCCCTCACTACACATCTAGCTCATTTTAATGAATACCTGCACTTATTTTTTCCCATTTAAAGCACTGGAAAGATGCACTAGTAACCAACTGTATTTGTAGCCTGCTCCCCAGCCTGGGAGCAGGGTAATGAACACGCCACACGCCAGATTTACTAGTTTGTCACTCAGCGCATTGCAGCAGCTGCGAATGCTGCGCTGCTTGAGAAGGAGAGAGCAGAAGAGCTAAATATTTACAGAAATATGGCACTCTCCTCCCCTCTCCCTCAGGCGTGACCCGTGCAGGTAAGAGCGGTGGGGCGGGGTGTGGGTGAGTCAACATACGGCAACGAGGGAAACTTAAATAAAAAAAAGACAACCATGGCGACATACGGCGACGAGGGAAACTTACATTTAAAAAAAAGACAACCATGGCGACATACGACGACGAGGGAAACTTAAAGTAAATCATGGTTTTCTTTTATTTTTAAAGTTTACCTTGTCGTCGTATGTCGACTCCCCCACTACCCTGCCCCACCACTCTGACCTGCGTGGGCCACGCCTGCTCTTCCTAATGCCTGTACAGAAATGTGCGGCCATGCGCTACGGACATACCTTTGCACCATAGTGCAAGGGTGTCTGTGTGAGTCTAACATTGGTATGGACTGGAAAAATACCCTACCAGAATAATAAACTATGCTTAGACTAAGCAGCATATTTACAAGGAGCCTACGTGGCGGCTGCGTCACTTTTTTTAATGCTTTTTTTTGATGCAGCGGCGCTGCAGAGTGGGAGACCCATATTTACATGGCAATGCAAAGCCAAAGCCACTTAACGTGGATTTTCATGGCCTTGTAGATATGGAGTAAGGAAAAGCAGCGCCAGTGCCTGCATTGCCTTATTCTCAGCCAAAAAGGCATTCCATGGGCGTTGCAGTGGGTTTTCCCACGCAACACCAATAGATTTTGATGCATTCCCAGATTTACAAGGACTTGGGAATGCAACATAAAACTGACGCAACTACAGCAATTCGTTAAAAAAACAGAGGCGGTGCATCAGTATTGACTGACGCAAATAGCTTACTGTATGGGGACCAGGTCAAAAACTCACCTTGGACTCTATTTACATTGGTCCTGTATGTCTCGCATACAAGTGGGCATTGTGTACTTCTGTGTACCACTATACCTACGTATATGTTACATATAGGGGCATATTCTCAAGGACTTATCGCCGAGTTATCGGCACTGTAGCGCAGCCAAAGTGCCGAAAGAATTATTGCCCCATTCTCAACCTGGTGCAAACTGCCGATATCGCTAGTTTTCCAGCGATAGCTTCGCAAAAAACATCGCCACGGATGAGAGCGATAACTAACGCTAATGATATGCAGAGTAGGCGTTCCCGTGCAAAAACACACGAAAACGCCACTTCGCGATAGATATTCTCAATGACCAGCCCGATCTGCGATGCAATCCAAAAACAGACGATACGGCACGTTAGCAGCAGGGATTTAACACCTGCCTTTTACTGGTGTTAACTGTTAAGCAGGACGACAACCTGCAGTATGAAAGGGAGCGCAGCCCAGAGCCATATCTGAAGACCAACACATGTCATGGAGCTACTGATCAGGCAGCTCGGACACCCAAGAGGGCCACAACACCCACCACCACCACCCCCAGGACCACCACCCCCAGGACCACCACCCCACCAACTACCACGAGACAGCACAGAACAGGACAGCGGACGTTCCGAAAACGTCATGGCCCCTCAGTCAAACAATAGCATAATGTGGGGAGAGGTGGGAACCAAGTATGTGTGAAGGAGGCAAGTCACCCATGAATAAGAATGCACACAATGCCAAGTTTGGCGGTGATGTGCTGGACAGACCTCAGTATGCAGAACACAGACCTGTCCATGTGGACATATATTGCTGGTGTGTGTAGTGTTGTGGACAGTGGACGCAACCATGTTACCTCAGGCAGTGGGGAAGACTTCGGTCATGTAGCTGTGTCATCCCCCCCTGTAAGCGTAAGCGCAGTGGGCTGGTCCAGCGTACGGCAGTTCAGCGTAGGAGTGTGAATAAATAGGCTGGGGCTCTGGGCGTGGTTCACTTCCGGGATGGCCAACGCATCTGCCAGGGCGGCGCCCCTCACCCTGCCACGAGGCCGCCGCCGTGGCCGCCAGCCTCCTCAGCCGATCACTGGCATCCGCGACACAGGCCCCCAGCGAACCCAGCAGCACAGCACTGCGGCGTTATGTCTGTGCTGATTACTGCCTGCGACCTACACTGTGGTCAGCAGGGCTCACAATTCAGATCGAGTCGCGACTGCAGATGACACAGTCCAGTAAGCAACAGACATTGCTACCAGTGTGGCCCGCCCTGACCATGTATCATCGCAGGCTGTGCACACGATGAGCACCACAGGTGCCACTAACTGTGCACCACAAGTCAACGCCACATGGCCTTATTGAGGCAGAATTCAGTAGGCAAAAGACATTGCTCCCAGTGCGGCCCGCCCGGATGACGCATCATCGCTGGCTATGCACCCCCTGAGCACTTCAGGTGCTACTAACTCTGTGCACCACAAGTCAATGCCACGTGGCTGTGGGCCCCTGCTGACCTCTGCCTCCAGCCTACACTGAAGTCAGCAGGGCTCACACACATCCAATCCATTCCTGATGTTCATGGACGACGCATCATCGCAGGCTGCGCACCCGCTGAGCGCCACAGGTGCCACTAACTCTGTGCACCACAACTCATGGACCCTTCATGATTGAGTTACGTGATGTGGACTGCGGACGCAACAATGTCACCTCAGGTATTGTGGAAGACCTGGGACGATGATGATGAATATGAGGCAAGTGTAAAACACCCAGGGCAGCTGCAGCAGGTATAACCCAAAGGGACACAATCACTGAAAATTTCTTCACATGAGCACGCTCAGCTCTTGTGCCCCAAAGTCAGTGCACCGCAAGTCATGGGCCTTTCTGATTGAATATCGGGTGACCTCTGCACTTGCTCCTGGCTACCTCCATGATGTGTTGCAGTTGTCTGTGTTATGTTGGTGTTTTCTGTTTCCGCTTTAACAGTGATCACTGTTCAAGTTGTTGCCAGCACCAACCACCCTCTGAGGGCTGACTCACACTCACCCCACACCCATCCAGCACAGGCGTCACTGGATATGTGATCCTGGTAATAGAAAGGGGCCGGGCGCACGTGCCTATCCAAGTGTGTCCGTGTGGTCATTATGTATGAATGATGGCCCCGGGCCCTACCACATTACATTGTGCTGTGGACAGCAGATGCAACCATGTCACCTCAGGCAGGTAAGAGCATGGACATGTAGCTAAGTAGTCCCCCCCTGTAAGCGACAATGTTGCAATGTAGCATACACCCAGAGGGCAGGCTTGCACGAACGTAGTAATTAAGGGGTCCACGATCATACATGCCAAGTGTTGTGTGTATCTGTATTGCTGCAGCATGAGCCAAATGTCTAGCCACATTAGCAGCACCAGTTCAGCCAGGCATGTACCCTACATCTGTGTCTGCCCTATCTTTATCATAGCGTTACAACAAACAAATGATGGACAGAATGCTGACAATGCAGACATTCTCCCCCAGTCAAGAGATCTGGGTTAAATCCATCGTTCTTTTGCCCACTACGCCACCCCAGTTTAGACATGGCCATATGCAAATCAGTCTTGACCGTGTGCCTCATGGGATTCCCAGACGTGGGACCCGTGCTCACTACGCCACTGGAGTCAAGCTATCCTGGCTGATGACGGCTGATATCCAGAAACCGGTCCTAGGATGCTTGATTCCGGTCCAGGGAAGACATGGCTTGGCAGTTCGGGCTGGACTGTTCCCATGAGGCACAGGATCAAGACTGATTTGCATATGGCCATGTCTAAACTGGGGTGGTGTAGTGGGAAAAAGAACGATGGATTTAACCCAGAACTCTTGACTGGGGGAGAATGTCTGCATTGTCAGCATTCCGTCCATCATTTGTTTGTTGTAACGCTTTTCGCCCTAAGTGGGATGGGTATTCCCAGACGTGGGACCCGTGCTCACTACGCCACTGGAGTCAAGCTATCCTGGCAGAGGACGGCTGATAGCCAGAAACCAGTCCTAGGATGCTTGATTCCGGTCCAGAGAAGACATGGCTTGGCAATTTGGGCTGGACTGTTCCCTTGAGGCACAGGGTCAAGACTGATTTGCATATGGCCATGTCTAAACTGGGGTGGTGTAGTGGGCAAAAGAACAATGGATTTAACCCAGATCTCTTGACTGGGGGAGAATGTCTGCATTGTCAGCATTCCGTCCATCATTTGTTTGTTGTAACGCTTTTCGCCCTAAGTGGGATGGGTATTCCCAGACGTGGGACCCGTGCTCACTACGCCACTGGAGTCAAGTTATCCTGGCTGATGACGGCTGATAGCCAGAAACCGGTCCTAGGATGCTTGATTCTGGTCCAGAGAAGACATGGCTTGGCAGTTCGGGCTGGACTGTTCCCATGAGGCACAGGGTCAAGACTGATTTGCATATGGCAATGTCTAAACTGGGGTGGTGTAGTGGGCCAAAGAACGATGGATTTAACCCAGATCTCTTGACTGGGGGAGAATGTCTGCATTGTCAGCATTCCGTCCATCATTTGTTTGTTGTAACGCTTTTCGCCCTAAGTGGGATGGGTATTCCCAGACGTGGGACCCGTGCTCACTATGCCACTGGAGTCAAGCTATCCTGGCTGATGACGGCTGATAGCCAGAAACCGGTCCTAGGATGCTTGATTCCGGTCCAGGGAAGACATGGCTTGGCAGTTCGGGCTGGACTGTTCCCATGAGGCACAGGGTCAAGACTGATTTGCATATGGCCATGTCTAAACTGGGGTGGTGTAGTGGGCAAAAGAACGATGGATTTAACCCAGATCTCTTGACTGGGGGAGAATGTCTGCATTGTCAGCATTCCGTCCATCATTTGTTTGTTGTAACGCTATCTTTAGCATAGGCCTGCACTCACGTGGCCAACCACCTTCAACGGTCAACATCACAGTGTTGTTGTCAGGCTTGTGGACATGTGCAGACAGGCATGACGATACTGTGTCGTAGGAGTGCAAGTTATGCAATCGTGCAGCGCATATAAGTAAATGGGTTCGGGGGGAGGAAGGAGGAGCTGTGTGGCAACGTAACACACAGTGATGCCGCTCATATGCCCCATGCAAGACATGTCAAAAATGAATCTCAAAGTCGCACTCATCCCACCCCATCCCCAAGACGCCACTTCACATTTAATAAATGCAAGCAGATTACAAACTTACACTAGGGATGAATGCTCCTTTGTCTGTGCTATCAGGCGGCAGCACTTCTGCACCTCCGACCTCGGAATTGCATGTCCCTAGCAACCCCTGTCAGATACTATAGCAGCTGATGCCGACTCCCACACTACGCACAGCCCGACGAGAGACTAACGTATACACACCCCACACACTGGAGTCTTTGTTCGAAGTTATCTTGCATGGAATGACCTCCACACTTACTCCCACAACATCTCAGGCGTACAACCGGTGCACACTAAAGCAACTCATTGACCCGAGATGTGGCATTTCATCCACAGAACTGGCGCAGGTCAGAATAGTGCCGCTTCAACAAGAACCACTAACGCAATGGACGAACATCCCGGACACATGCACAACCCCTGTCACGTGGAACTGTACCGTGCACAATGCTGCATTTACTGGGGGCACTGCCATTGGCAGTGCTGCGGATCAGTTACCGGCTTAGCTTCCGCCTTGCCAACGTCACCTGCGTTCAGCCTGTGTTGCATTGTTGAGCATGCATCTTCGAGTGGTCCATGGATGTCTGCCTGTCCAACAGGCGGTAGATGAGCTGGATTATGACGTGTGTGCACCCCTTGTTGGCCCACGACCAGGAGTGTCAGTCACCGTGATACCCGTTGATGCGATGCCTAGATACTTGGCATACATGCTGGCAGCTGGACCTGGGAGATTGCACAAATCCTCATGTGCAGTGACCACATTGAACCGCTCCCCTATTGGGTTGTAGAGCTAACTGGTGTAAGGGGGTGGATGCAGCACATCTGTCCAGACCTGCTTATGGATCTCCTTGCCATCCTGTTTGATAAAGTCGACAACGACCTCATGTTGGAAATGTTAGCCTACGAAGCTGCAATCGCTTTCATGGATGAGTAACTACATACCTGCAGCCACAATCGATTGGAACTTATTGCACATCTCCCGACACCTTGTTGCATCTTGGAGATCTGGTCAAATATCCCACGACAATAGTGGACATGGCTGCATTCGCCTGCACTCCGAATACATGAGCGGACAACAACGCGGCTTAACACACACCTGTGAAAGTTGAGGCACTCCTCCGGAGTGGACAGCGGCGCTTGGCAACGTTCCTCATTCTGACATACTGCTGCATTGGTCTGCATGTTGTGGCACTTATCTTGCCCGTACTGACAGACATATGATAATAACGTCTACGCACCTTCACTTGTATTCAACTGTGATGAGTGTTGATTTGAATGACAATGTGTGTCTCAATGCCTATCAGGGTCACAGCCATACATGCGCATTGATAGCATTACCCAGGGAGTACCTTTTTGTGGAATCACTGTCCTACCTTCATCCATACTTTCATTCTTGATTGATCATGACCTTGACACATCTGTGTGAAATGGAATGTTTTTTTCACATTCAGTGGAGTGTTGAAGCTGGACCAGTACAGGGCCATGCAAACCCCACTTTACATTGTTGGCCCGTGGAGGGCCAGCCAGAGTCCTTTCAGGATTGACAAGTTCATAGGGAGTGAAAGACTACAGTCCGCAGTGTGATTGCTGTGTCATTGGCAACCAAACCAAATATGGCAGTCTATGTCGAGGTCCAGGGTGAGTGTCGCTCAGTGTATAGGGGGACAGTGGGAGGTGTTATTCCAGGGCATGATGCAGAGGGCAGAACCAAGCTGAACCCGGCAATATGGCGGAGATCAATGCTACCACTTCGTCCTAGCAACAAAGCCAGATTCATCATCATCTTCGTCCACTGATGTGTTAGGTGCCTCACATGCTGGTGGTGGTGTTTTGTCTGCATCACTGTGTGGCAGTGACACATCAGGGGATGGAGGTGGAAAATCTGCCGCACTGTTGGCACTGACACGTCAGGGGGAGGAGATGTGGATGTAGTAGTAGCACCAGCATCCATCCGCGCCAGGCCTTGTGGTGGCAATGCCATGATGAGGATCTGCAGGGCAGAGAAGATCACAGCTACATCTCACTGGTGTGCAGCCGTGGCAGCCATTTGTGAGGCTTGCATCCACTCCATGTTCTCCATGATCATTCGCATGTGATGCAACTCCTTGCTGATATTGCTGGGGCAACTCTGACTAGACAATTGTTCTTGGCTCAGAATCATTACTCCAGCAATGTCAGCCATGGCTTTTTGTAGAGCAAGTAGCGGACTGTGGGTGTCTGTTAGGGACTGTAAGTGGTCCCTGATGGGACTTAGACACCCACGTAGGGCATCTTGTTTGGCTGCCATGAGGTTGAACCCCACCCGCAGCTGGTCAGACAACTCCCCCTGGCACCCTAACACACGGCGTTGGAAGGCCTGTGTTGGTCATGGGGGTCCTGGGAGACAGCTGTGGTGGTGGGTGCTATCTCCTGTGTGGTCGGTGCAGGGGTTGGGGTCTCATGGATGCAGCTGGGCTGCCCCGCTCCTGGAAGTGTGGTGTCGGAACTGTCCCTGAGCTGTTGCAGTGCGTCGGTGTAGATGTTGGGGAGGTCCTCTTCATCATCAGTGCTGTGTTGTTGGGTCTGCTCTGCAGGAGGTGTTGATTCTCCCTCTGCAATGTGAAGGGGAAATGCAGATTGACATTGTGTTCACATGTATATTCACGCATTGTACCAGATTACTGTCAGACTGCATGGCAATGTACATTGTGACTGTTTATGAGGAGACGCCTATTTGAAGCGGGACACTTGGCATTTCTACACAATCAGGGCTGTGAGGTTGTACTTGTACATTGTCATCTCACAGTTTCCTGCTATGCCAAATGCGAATGGCTATTTTCTACACACAAGCGGCAGCAGTTGTGTCCTCTTTTCTGTTGGGAAAGTATTGCAGTTTGTACCACATTGTTGTAAATGTTGGGATGCTCTGCATCTTATGTGTGTGTGCTGCATTGTGGGTGAGTTGCCCCTTCGGCTCTGATTTGGCTGGCCCATATCCCTTTCAGGCGGTGTGCCTTTAACTTCTGTGCTTATACAGTCCTGATATGTTGCAGACGTGCGTAAATTGGGCTCTTGGTCGGAGTTGTGACACTTGGGCATGGTTTGTCTGCAGATGTGCTATACTTACTTGTGCATGTGTGCCATTGTGCCCATCTCCTCCCGTCCCCCAAGTCCCTGGCTGTTAGTCACCCTGTTGCTGTTGGATCAGGTCATGTTGTGTAGTGTCCGGTTCCCCAACTCCTGCCACCGTCTCCCCAATGATGGTCCTAGGCTGGTCCTCTGTGGGGCTTGTGGGGTTTTGGTTGTCCTCTGTACTTGCTCTGGCTACCTCCATGGTGCTTCGCATTTGTTTGGGTCTTGTTTGTGTTTTTGGTTGCCGCTTTTGTAGTGGTTTGGCCGCCTGACTTGTGGGACTTGCAGGCTGGCGATGCTTCTTGCTGGATTTTTTATCGCAGTTGTGCCTATCGCAACTTTTTTCACGTTCAGGTTTTGATTCTTATCGCCGTCCAGGGACTTTTATCGCGGACATTTGACGCGTTATCGGAAAACTATCACATGTTACCACCGTGTTGTGAATAGCACGTTAACACAAAGTTATTTGCCCATGATAGCCGGCGATCTGAAAGATTGCGTTAACCTATTTTGGCAATGATTATCGCACGTTCTTGAGAATATCCCTATAGTGTGAGACTACTATGTGTCTGGATACAAGTCCTTAATGTTGTGTAATGTGACATTTATTGTGTTACTCACCTTATGTGTGCACTTACCCTTTGAGATGACGTGATTTCCTTGTAGCTTACATTGTTGGAAGTCACTTCAGCTGGTCAGAATCCTATGCCACAGCCAATGCCTCACTTTGCAAGTGCAGCAGACCGCTTCCCGACGATACGTCCCTTTTTCAACAAATTATAAATACCACTGGGTCAGTTTTACAGGGGATTTTACATGGGAATGCCTACCTTGCATATATTAATACTAACGTGACACAGCAATTCCGACGAAGGTATAAACCGATGCAGGCCGTCAAAAAGTGACGCATTTGCCTAGATGCGTCACCTTGTAAATATGCAGCAAAGAAAGTGCCGCCAGTGCGTAAAAAAAAAATGATGCAACAGCTGCATAATATGCCCCTTACTAAATAGACCCCACGGAGCTCTGTAACACACATTTTTATTCTTCAGCATACGATCAAACAACTGTACGCATTGCTTCATGACTTGAATAGCCACATCTTAGCTGCTTACATAACTCCTGTTTAAAGTCCTCCAAGACCCACAAAAGTCCTAGCACTCATAATCTTAAAGACACTATATCTACCCCCTTGTTAAATAAAAAGTACAAACAACATTAACATCATATTTCTTCAATGAGTCCTCGAAGCCCTCGCGCTGGTCTCCCAGATTGGGTAGTATGAGGTGGTTGAGGGGTACATGGGTCATTAGCTGATGACATAGGGTCAGCTGCTTGATCTGGATGTTCAGGTGGGATTTCCTCACTCCCGCTCTAAAGAGCAGGTGAACACCGAGGCAAATTTCTAAAGTGTGACGAGTCCAGTGTGATGGACTTTCCAGGACAATGAGCAGTCACCATATGTCCTTTGGTCGTTAACTCTCAGAGGATCGACAGCAAATGGAGTATCCATTTTGCGCTTCCGTTTCTGTTTGGCCGGTACCACATCCCCTTTATCGAACACTGTGTCCTGTTCGTGTCAGCGCTGATCAGCTTTTGAGAAGTGTCTGTGACACTAATCTTATCTGCGTTTATCGATCAGTCCATTGTGGTAGCTTAGTACTGATGGCTCTCCCAAATAGCAAGGTAGCAGGACTCTCACCAGTGGCAGAGTGAAGAGTAGATCGATAGGCATGAAGGGCTTGACGCATGGTTTGTTTTAGATCGATCCCCTCCATTGATGCTTGTTGAATTACCCTCTTGTGGGTACCCATAAATTAATCAACAACACCGTTGGCCTGGGGCCAGAGAGGCGTGCTCTTTTGATGCTTGATTTTGAGGCAACAAGAAACTCTGTGAATTCTTTGCTATTCAAAGGCGGGCCATTATCTGTTTTGAATATAGCAGGGATGACCCACGATGCAAAGATGTCATCAAGTTGCTCGATGACTTTGTCATGGCTTGTCGATCATAAGTCTTTCACCAAAGGAAAACGTGAGTACTCATCGATGACTACCATGAGATGATGTCCTTTTTCTAAGGGCCCAAAGAAAACAACTGCCACTCTCCCCCAGGCATGCGCAGGAAGGTCAGACATGGTCAATGGATGCTGCATCACTTTGGGAGATAAGCAGTTACACAGATAGCACACTTTCAGTTTTTCTCAACTCGTTCATCTAGACGAGGGATAATGGTGCCCGCTCAGCAAACTTGCTATGCTCTGAAGGCGGTGCTGCTGCTGTGGCTGCCCTCATAGCAAAGAAATTCTAGCCAGGCAGGTGGGCATCTCTAAACAGGGTGGGCGGTCCTCTGCCTAAGGGTCAGAGCCGTTAGGCTGATTCCTTCTGCCAGATCTGCTGACTTTCCATCAGATTTTATCTGCCCCCCTAAGTGTGGTCAACAAGGATATAATAGGCAGGGCCTTTGACATATCAGGTGAGTCTTGTGGTCTTTGTGTATCATCAAAATCTATGCATGATTTTGATTACTTATGTAGCTATCCTCCATTATGTTATCATAGTACAAGAAGAAATTCGGAGCTGGTGACTGCAGGGAAATGGACAGAATAGATGGGTCTTGTCACTCTACCCAGACACACACACACACACACGCACACACATATCGACACACCACACAACACAGCCCCTTCTCTTTTTCTAATGCACCTGAAAAACTAAATGCTGCCAAACCAGGGAGTGGGGGGTAGGGCGAGGCAGGGACCAGGCAAGGGACTGCCCCCGGACCCTTTAATGGAAAATGGGCAAACTTGGTGGGATTGGTGACCTTAAACTAGGACTAAAATATTTTAAGCTATATACATTAATTGAATATCATTATGAATATTCTGGGTGATAATCAGTCCACATGGTAATGACCAGTACCCTAACTTCTCCTGAGTTTCCCACCTCAAAATGAAGCCAAACATGTGAAATTGGTGTTTTCCATATTGATTAGTGCATGTTTTGCATTTATGTCTTAAGGGCTGATTATGAGTTTGGCGGTCCCGGGACCGTCATTGGTGGTGGGAACACCGCCGCCGAGTAGGTGGCCCAACCACCCAGTTACGAACATGGCGGTTGGACCGCCACAAGACCTCCGCCAATGCCAGGATCCTGGATCCTGTGGCAGCGGCGGTGGGGAGGGTGGGGGATTGGATGTGGTGCAGATGCCGGCACCACCATGTCATTTTCAAGTTGGGGAGCCCGCCACGCAAAGATCAGCGGGAAGGCAGGTAAGGGGCACCAAACTGGGCTCCTGGGTTCTTTTGCCCATTGGTCATTGTGGATGAGGGCACATGTTGTGCCCCCCCTATGCCTGCACTGTTGTATGCACACTGTGTGCAATGCACAACATCGTGACTGGTAACAGTGCGCACACAACAGTGTGGCGGCATTGCCTATAGGTTCACACTGTGGGCCGAAGCATGCCGCCACCTCAAGAACACCACCGGCACACCGCTGGTCCGGTGGTTAACTTGTAAAGTGGTGGTCGGGATGGTGCCGGCTTGGTGGCATTCTTCCGACCACCGCAATGGCGCTCCGGCAGTCGGACCGCCATATTCACAATCAGCCCCTTAGCATTTATAGATAGATTGCCTCAGTATTTCTCTGGTGAAATCTGTCAAGGGAAAATTGCAGAATGTGATAATTAATGCATAAATCAGAATTTTGAAATGTGTGCAAATGTCCATTTGCACATCGGTTGGAATTTTACATATACATTTTAATCAGGGTCTGAGTAAAGTCTGTACATTTATAGAAGGAGGGAATAGGTTTTGTCAATAGATTTTGGACTGTGTCTTACCCTGTATGGCCTCGCAGTGCTGTTGGGCTCAAGTATGTTGTATTGTAGTTGTATTTACAGAGCGCTTCATACTCCTATTGAGGCGCCAAAGCGCATTTGTGGGTGGGCAGCATGCTATTTCGTGGGGTGTCATAGATTGAACAGTGCGTATTTTTTGTGCGGTCTACATGGGGAGTTTTTTATGTCAACTGTCAGGACCAGAGTAATGCTCCTAATATGTTTTGTGGCTAAGCCTCTGCAGGAATTTGAAGACAAAACAAGTGAATGATGGCTTGCTTAAACATTCCGTTTTAATGAATGGAAAGAAGTGTGCGAGTACAGTACAGTGTTTTGGTGTGTGGATACGGCTGAAGTTGTGCCATAAACAAACATGTGGTTGCATTTACTCATGGGTATGGAAGAGAAGTGTGAGGATAGATGCAGCCATAACAGCCAATACCTGCCATCTATAAAGTGATCTGTGTATATACCATTCAGGCAGCTTATGCAGCAGATGATGGGTAATAAGGAAAATGCTGTGATTGTTGCCGCAAAATTGCAAATTTCAGTGGCCCTACCCATAGTGAACAAAGGTGTGTGTCGTGCTGCAATTCAGCCTGTTTGTGAACCAGCGCTGGGGAAGAGAGCCGCAGCAGGCCATATTTAGTAAATATTGTGCTGCACTGCTCCTGTTGTCTGGTTTCCATGTGTCCTGTCATTATACAGACCTGTGCGTTCAGAAGTAAGTGTGCAGTGACAAAGGCTGTTACTAGATGTCCCTGACGAATCAACAGCACAGAGGTGCAGTAACACAAGCCATCTCTGCCTTTTGACTAAGATCAACTGTAGTATCTGTTCTTATTATTTTAAACGTACAATGTTTGAGCAAGTAAAATTGATTTTATAGTAACTATGACTTGTACTTGAAAGCGAATAAATTTGCTGTATGCAAATGTGTACAAATTTCACAATCCGCACGACTAGCTTTTAATTGAGCAGGAGGAGGGGCACCAGCGTGCTGGTGTCTGTTTTGCTCATTAGGAGCACAAAAAAGGACCCCAAAGGAACTGTGGTCAGCGTTAGAACACTGGAAACGTTGTGCTCCGTAATTTCTCTCTTTCCTGGTGTTTCGGTGGACTAATGCTGGAGGATTAAAACCCCTCATAACACCCTTCACAGGCCTGTGCAGCCCCCAGACCTCTGGCGAGGGGATTCATGCTTCAGCGGTAACCCCTATAACCCTTGCTTTAGCTCTAGGGCGTGACTTTACGGTGTTTCTTGCACTGCATACTATTGTGGTCTGCTGCAAGACACTCCAGGTACCCAGGCGGAGGACCCCAGGTGACAATGGTAAACCCGACGGTAACCCAGAAATTGCCGGTAAGCCCAAAATACAACAAATGGGTGACAAAATGGACATTGGAGCCCCAGTGACCGTCACAGATGGCAACTCCACCCCGGAAGCCCTGAAGTCCAACCTCAAGCCCCATGGGGAGGGCAGCAAGGAGGCAAGTAAGGCTGCACCTCCGGAACCAAGCACCAGCGCTCGGAAGGCTGGTGCCCCGAAGGACTCAGGGCTTAAGGCAGGTGCACCTGAAAACCCCAATGCTACCAAACCAGGGAGCAGGGACCTGGCAAGGGACCGCCTCCGAACCCTTCAATGGGTACAATGTCTCCCACTGGCATGCCCAGGTAATGTGGTGGGAGGTAAGGGACAAGTTAGAGCCCAGACTGGACAGGGACTTGTTCTTAAACAAGGTCCGCAAACCAGCAGGAGTCCCAGTGACGGAGGTGCTGAGCTGCCAGACATCCGCGTCATGCATGATATTTCTCTTTAGTTTCATCACCCAGCCCCTCTTTAGGAAGAACTGGGATTTCTTCCAGAGGAAAAAGAAGGAGACACCCTACAGAACCTTCAGCCTGACTACAGGATGGGTGCCGGCAACAACGAAGAAGAGGGTGACCTTTCAGATGACCAACCCCCACATCCTAGATAGAGACACCGTGTCACTTCTCCAGAGGTACGGCACCATCATGAATGGACCCATTAAGGTCAGGGACAGCAACGGAATATGGAACACGACATGGCGAGCAAACATCAACCTCCACAAAGAACCTGCAGGAAGTGACGGAATAAAACACCCACTGGCAGGCTTCTACCTAGGAGCCGACGAAGGGAGGATCAGGCACTAGGGACAACCCTTCACCTGCAGATAGTGTGAGACCGTGGGCCACATAGGAAGAGACTGCCCGAAGAAGTTCTGCAGGGTCTGCAAACGGAGCGGGTACAACATGACACAGTGCACCAGCAACAAGATGTGCAACGTCTTTAGAGGAGAAGGACACATGTACTACCACTGCCCCAAATCGGACAAGCCAAAGACCTACACCAACGGTGGATCCCAACGCCAAGGTGAATGACATCCTGAAGGCTGCTAGGAAAGAAGTGGACAAGAAACCGGAGCCAACAAGGAAGGTCAAGCAGAAGAAACCAGCCCTGAAGGTGGCGCCACCACAAGGACCAGGCCGAGCACAATCTCAAGTGGACCCCATTGCGGAACCAACTACAGCGGAGGAACCAACACCCCCAATGGAGGAGAAATAAGCAATGGGAGCCCAGTGCCCCAATGGAGACCCCGAGGAAGGAGCACCTGAGGTCCAACCAATGGATCACCAGAGGGAGTTAGACCCAGAGCCAGAAGCAGGAGCCAAGAAAGGAGGGCAAGGAGAGGAGAAGGCACCAGCCAAGGCAAAGGGTAAGAAGAAGAACAAGAGAAAGAGAAAGAAGTCCCAGCCAGATAACAGCAACAGCAGCAACGCTCACAAGGTGATAGAGGAGGAATGGAAGAAAGTCAAATTGCAGATGCTGCGGGACAAATTAAAGAAGGAGAAGGCTGAAAAAGAGGAGAAAAGGAGGCAGACCAGGTCAGGAGGGAAGACCGGACCCACGCCGCCACCGACTGACATCAAGGCTGACCCCGACATCAACGAGGAGGAGACGAGAGACCAGACTCACCCCTGGAACAACAGAAAGAGGACAAGGCCTAGGAAGGACGACTTATACACTCAGAAGAAGCTCATCAAGGCCCAAGAACACAAGAAGACAGAGGACGGATACACCACCATGGACTCTGGAATTGAGGACAGCGACATGGAGGATCACAGAAACACCCGAATGTACCCGTAGAAGCTGTCGGAGAGGGCCTGCAGAGGCTGCACCAGATGGTCAGTGAAGCACCAGAGGCCGGAGCATAAAAGTAAGAGAGGGACGAGGAGGACACCATTGTGTGGATAGATGTCACAGAAGCCACCATGGAGCTCTCAATTGAAAACCCAGAAGAGACAACACCAGTGATAGAGGGCCTGCAGATGGTTCGGTACACTGCGGTATAGTAGCCCTCCTCACAGAAAGTTTCAGAAACCGGACACTGACTGCTAGCGCTGAGACAATGGCTAGATCATTGTTCCCCCTAAACGTCAGGAGCGTGAAGGATCAGGTTAGGCGGGTTGGCACGTTGCGCTTCCTGGCTGCACAGAACCTAGATAGCTACTTTTTGCAGGAATGCAGAACTCTGTACGCCCAGTTGTACAGCCAGCCCAAAAGGCAGTCGATGCACGTCCCATCATTTGGTCTGGAGGAAACAATTACAAATCATCTGGAGTGGCCATTCTAATCAAGGGGAGGCAGTTCACCGTGGACAAGGTCACCTAGCAGGTCAATGGCAGAGTGCTGGATGTGGGTGGCTCGAGGGCTGGTGAGCCGTTAGGCTCATCAATGTCTATGCCCCCCCAGAGAAGAATGAGCGACTCGAGATTTTCAGAGTGCTCAGGATGCAACTTGTGACCTCCAGGACCATTCTGATGGATGATTATTTCAACTGCATAGTAGAGTTGGATGGACGCACTGGGTCAGGCTCTGCAGGGATGAATGTGACGTCCAGGCTGTTGGTGGAGATTATAGGTGAGACACCTCTCCGGGATGTCATTAGGAGCATGGGGCCGAATGCCAGGAATGTTTCCTGGAGTTGGCCGGGCAGAACCGTGCGTTCACTAATCAACTTCCTATTCACTTCTCCAATGGTAAACCCTGGGCGAAGGTCCATGGTCACCGTCTACTTCTCTGACCACAGGGCAGCCAGTTTTGAGGGGGGACTTGCAGGGAAGTTCCCCACCAGCCCAGGATCATGGAGGCTGAACTGCTCGTTGCTGGAAAATGAGGAGTTAGTGGTGAACCTCAGAGCCGTGTATGTAGAGTGGAGGGAAATGAGGGACTTATTTCACTCCACCAGCGAGTGGTCGAAATGGGTGAAGGACAGGTTCCGGAGCTTTTTCCAGGATGCAAGCAGAGCTGCTGCAAGGAAAAAGAAGAGGTCATTTAGAAAGATGCGGAGCAAACTGCAGTAAATGTATGAACTCGAGCTCAGGGGATGGGACCTGGATGACGAACTGGATGAAACCTGAAAAGGGCTCACGGAGCACTTCAGGGAAGAATCCAGGAAAATCATCTTCCGGACCAGAACTGAGAACCTCTAGAAGGACGAGAATTGCAACTTCACTTAGCCTTCACACCGCTGGTAGAGCTTCGGGACTCAGAGGGCAACCTCCAAAGTGAGAAGGAGAAAGTTCTGAAAGTTGTAACCGACTTTTATGCGAGGTTTACTCACCAAAGTTGTCAGAGCCCAGGCGGATAGTTTCCTGGAGGGCATCTCAAAAACACTGGGGGCCTTATTTATGAGGCCTTGCGACAGTTTTGCGCTTCCATTGCGTCACTTTTTGTGACGCATCGGCGGAGTAAAACATGCCTCCTGTTACGCCCTATTTACAAAGTGACTCATCTAAGCAGATGTGTCACTTTGTAAACCCCTGCGCTACATTATACCTGCGTCAGGTATAATGTATGCAGGGTTGGCATTCTCACATAAGTAAGCCTCGTAGAAGTGACGCAGTGAAATCTACCAGACTTCACTGCGCCACTTCTAGGGTGCAAATGCGTCAATATCTTACGCCTGCCTCACAGCAGGCGTAAGACTGACACTGGGCCCCTTCACATGGGGCTTGCCCCATGTGAAAGGACACATTGCTGGAGTTGCGTCACTTTTGTGACACACTCCAGCAATGCGTCACTTTTGCGCCTACAGATACGTCAGAAATACTGATGCATCTGAAACTCCTTGCGACATGAGGCGTCATACTGTAAATATGACACATCCATCATGTCGCAAGGAGGGTGCACTGAGAAGTGACGCATCGCTGCTTTCACGCAGCGATGAGTCACTTCTCATAAATGAGGCCCTGGGTCCGGAATAGAGAGAGAAAGCCTGAACATGCCCTTCACACTGTAAGAGTTGCACTTGGTCGCATGACCTCCAAGAGGGGCAAGACGCCTGGAAATGACAATCTCCCAGTAGAGCTTTATGTCGAACTGTGGGACCTGATCATGCCAGACTTTCAGGACCTCTAAGAGGAAATGGTGGGCAAGGGCAGTATGCCACAATCCCTGCGTGAGGGTATGATAACGCTCTTGTGCGAGCAGAAGAGAGAGAGAGAGGACCTCAGGAACTGGAGGCCCATCTCTCTCCTCAATGTGGACTACAAGATTCTTGTGATGGTGATACACAACCGCCTAAAGAAAGTCATAGCGAAGATAGTCTACTCTGACTAGTCCTGTAGGATACCGGGTCGGCAAATCGCAGACAGTCTGGCCCTGGTCCGGGAAACGATTGAGTACGTCAAGGGCCGCAAGGTCCCAACAGCCTTGGTCAGCCTGGATCAGGAAAAGGCGTTCAACCGCTTTACTCATGACTTCATGGAACGCACACTCAGAGCACTGGGACTGGAAGACTTCTTCTGTGATGTGGTGACCACAGTGTATAGAGACATCTCTAGCACACTGTTGGTAAATGGCTGGAGGACCGACCCCTTCCCTGTCTAGTCAGGGGTGAGGCAGGGCTGCCCGCCTTCCCACTCCTTTTCATCCACGTTATTGAGCTCTTTGCCGAATGGATCTGGCAGAACAGGAACATCAGAGGAGTGAAGGTGGCAGGAAGCAAGGGAAAGTGCGAGGTGAAGTGCTCCCTCTACAGGGACAACGTCTCAGTCTTCTGCTGGGATGGACCATCTGTGAAAGAGCTGGAGAGGACTTGTATCAAGTTTGGGAAGGCATCAGGAGCAAAGATCAACAGTGCCAAGTTAGAAACACCTACTCTTCGGCCCCTGGACACCCACCCGAGACCCACTGCCATTCCCCATAAAGCAGGACTTCTTGAAGATCCTTGGAGTCTGGTTTGGGAGAGAAGGTGCGCAGAGAACACCTGGGAAGTGAGACTGGTGAAGACGAGGCAGAAGCTGGGACTCTGGAGCCTCCCGAAGCTGAAGATCAAAGGGAAGTCTTTGATCCTGCAGAACGAGGCCCTGCCAGTGCTCCAGTATGTCGCTCAAGTGCGGCTGCTGCAGACCCGAACAGCCAAGGCCATCACACGAATGATCTTCTACTTCATTTGGAGCTCGAAGATGGATAGAGTGAAGAGGGCAGTCATGTTAAAGACCCATGACAAGTGAGGCAAGCGAGTGGCAGACATCGCCACCATCCTGAGGGGAATCTTCGTGTGCCACTGCATGAGGAACACCCTGAGGACCAAAGACGAGAGCCATGTCGACTTTCTGATGGTACGCTTCTTCCTGTTGCCAACGTGGAAGCACCTCGGATGGGCAGAGTGGGTGAGCGCCATCCCGTACAACTGGGAGACCCCATGGTTCTACAAAGAAGTCGAGAGGTTCCTGAAGGAGTTCGGGCTGGAGGCCACCGCCCCCGCCACATGGACCCCGAAGCCATGCCAGATACGAGCAAAGCACATCAGCGAACCAATTGGCGCCCTCCCCTCTGCCACAGCAGACCACGTGTGGGGGAAACATTGCATCCAAGCGCCTGACCAACCAGTACAAGGAAATCGCCTGGATGACCTTCCGTAACAGCCTTCATACACGCAAGAGGACTCAACCGATACAAGTCCTGCCTGAGAGGGTGCACCGCGGAAAAGACAACATACCATCTCTTATGGGAGTGCATGTACGCACAGGTGCTGCTGAAGGCCCTAGGTACGGAGCTTAGGGCCTGGATACCTACTTCATGCATCACCGCGGACTCTGTGATGAATGGCTTGTTCCCAGGGACACATACACTAGGTGACCTCCTGGACTGCTGGAGGCTCCTGTGCTGCTTTAAAGATGTTCTTCTGTTTTTTAGAAACCACCTGGTAGTAGGGAAGATGGAGACATCAACCCTGGTGTGCTGAAAGATGATCCACAGCCTCCTGCGTGACTACGCTGCACTGGACGGATCAGATGAAGACAATGACTGAGGACCCAAAGGGGTCCCCTTGTACCCTTACACAGGGGGGCCTGGATGGGCCACTAACCTGTCATGTCCTTTTTTTCTTTAACCGAGGAACCGGTTGGCGACAGGGAGAGGAAAAGGTGAATGAAGACAGGTGGAGAAAATGTAGTTATTTACTGTATGTATTTGACTAACGTGACCTTTTCCCTTCACAGGTAAAAGGTTAATGGGATAGCTTCTGCACTTGGTGTCAAGTTTATTACCAATGACTGATGAATAAATAGGGTGTTGTGGAAGGTGACGATTGATGTATCTGAATCAGATACGATGCCCTGTCAAGCAGGAAAAAAAAATCAGTAGCACAAAGATGCAGTAACACAAGCCACTACTAGATGTCCCTGTTGCATCAATAGCACAAAGGTGCAGTAACACAGGTATGTTATTTGATGTCCCGAAGAATCAACAGCACAACGTGCAGTAACACAAGCCATTACTAGATGTCCCTGCTGAGTGAGCTACTCACAGGTTCAGTAACATAATCTCTTTCAAGATGCACCAGTTACATCAATAGCACAAAGGTGCAATAACTAAAGGTGTTACTAGCTGTCCCTGTTGAGTAGCTAAAATGTACTGCGTTACAATCTTTAATAATCATATGTTGATCATTGTTAATATGCCTCTCTATACATATAAAGAAGTTACACTTTATATAATTGAAGAATACTTATTAGCTTGTAGTATATTCACGTTAAACCAAATGTGCATTCTTATCGTTGGCCTGACTGCGAGTAGGCCTCAGCTGCTCAAAGCCTATCGCTGTTAAACATGATGTTGATTTCAAAATGTGTTTTTACGTTTTCCTTCTCGTTTCAGGTGCAAGATAACCTATGCTAGTTAGAAGAGCAGCTCCTTGTTTGCTTGTAGAAATGTTAGCGCAAATAGGATTAATTAGAAGTTTATTGTGATTTACATCATGTTTGGGGTTAAGAAAGATCCTCCTGTACTCAGCAGTCTGAACCGAGTGTGTGTCCATTTGACTAACAATGGGAACGAAGGGAGTTTACCTGCTCCAAGAAGACGGCTCAACCTGATCGGCCCCATTGCCGGGTGGTTGGTAGGAAGAGGTTCTAGACAGAATGCAATGTATTTAACTGTGTGTCTTAGAACAGTTGAGGAGATCCTGTCCTGACTGCTGGATGAAGTCATCACTCCGTTCCCTGTCTCTGCTGATTCTCCTACTTGAGACCCTATATCTCACCAATGTCTTTCTCTATTCTGAAACTTTAATTTGTTCACTTCAAACTGGCACCTTCTGCTTGGGATTTTCCGCAGCCATCCATAGACGCTTTATTTAGTTTATGGAAGTTCCTTTATGGAACTGAAACCTTCCATTTGTTATTCTTTAAACAATTTGATTTCAGTTTACATGATCTCATGTTTCTGGATTGATTAACTCTACTGTATTTCATGCTTAACTGATAAATTATTTACGAAATGAATAACGCCTATAACTTTGATTAAATAGCTAAAAAACCTTTTGTTATTGTGGAGCCAGATGTGTCACTGTTCTTTGAATTTGCTGTACTGATGTGAGCTCTCAGAATACACTTTCAGCTGATATCAAAAGATCCATGCGACCGGTGGGGCAATTTGTTTTAGGGCTACACCAGATGCCACAGATATAGAACATTGTGCTGTATCAATGGTCAATATTGAAATAGTGTAAGTGAAGAAACATTAAATTAGGTGGGAGGAGTTTAGAACTCTTCCCACAAAGTGAAGAACGGCGAAGATGTCCAGGGTTTCTTGACAAAGGTAAAGTTTAACTCCAGCACCGATCAACTCCCTGCTAAAAGAGATCTTGTCCCAAAAATGGCAAAGAGGTCCTCGGCCCTGAGCAGTAGGGGGTAAATGCTGTAGCAGTCACTGCTTGTCAGCCGTGCACAAGCAATTCTCCTAAAGCAGACAGTTTAACACTTGGAGAAAGGAATATCTAACATTAGAGAATTGTTTTTTTTTTTTATTTGTCAACATTTCAGTTGGTGAAGTTTAAAGGGTCACCCAGAGTAGTGTGCAAAGCACAGTTCCTCCATCAGCAAACAACATTCTAGAATGTTGCCTTGTTTGGTGCCGTGAGCTGTGGTTTTGAGATGTATTGTGACATCATCATTCCCCGGATGGCCCTTTTTGAAATGAAGTTGTGAAAGGCTCCTTTTTCGTAATTTCATAAACCATATATGCCATAGTATCCAATTCCGGAGGGAAATTTGTGATTTTATAAGCAAAAATATGTTGATTTTTAGTGGTTGTAGGCGACTCGCTGTGTATTCCCTTTCCCGGCTATAATGGCTTGATACTGGTCACTTCTCGATGCCGTCCCGCTATGGGATGTAGGCACCATGCTGTGGACAATACTTCGTGCTCCTAATAAAGGTTTTTGAAAACTTTAAAAAAAAAAAAATGTAAGTTATGACATGTAAGAAGTTTTGACCATAAAAAAAAATTTGATTTTAGTTTCCTCCTGCTTACAATAGCCCCCACTTACATGGACGTCAATGTGTAAAAGAAATCCAGCATTTTTTTTCAAAATTTCCCTCTTTCCTTTTTTCACATGTTGTCATTATTACATCACCTGCATTAAACCATTTTAAACCAAAGATCACTGAGCGTTCTGAACCAAATCACTTCTATCTGCTTCAGATTTGGCAACTGAAGAAGGCCCTGCGCATACAGGAGGCTGGCAACAGCCAACCCCGGGCTCAGCGGGCTCTGGGTACCACAGCCTTTGGGTACTTTGGAACCAAGGTCTCATAGCAAAATCAAGGAAATTCACTGACCACATTATCAAAACCTCCTCGTCTGTGTTGTCTCATAAGGAGAGTGCTCTGGCTGTGCCAAATGAGATACCAGGATCGACCACCTCTTAGCCAATAGCCAATGCTATTTTGTTAATTAATTAATTACGACAACAATACTTTTGCACATTATAAAACATTCCACACGTTATAGTTTGTGCGCAGTAAAACTGTATGTCAATTGTCATTTAAATTGAAAATGTGTTGTCTGTAATGGAAGAGCTCTACCACACCATGAATATTCCACTCTACACCACTCCACTCTACATATCTCTAAGGTAGGTAAAGGCTCAGCGAGGCGCTATGAGCAATTTTGCAGCGCCATGCTGCGTCATTTAAAAAACCCAGGTATGCACCGTAGTAACAAGAATACGGCGCACTGCTGTGTTTTCCCTTGCGTCGGGGGTGAAAATAGGTGCCTAGCGCCAGGGCAGACACCCTTGCGTCATTTTGCAAGGGTGCCTGCGTTGCAGGGATGGTTGTTTTTGTGCAGGAAGGTGTCCCATCCTGCACATAAACACAATAATGGTGATTTGCTACTTCTATGTGTGATGCATTCTGCGGCTCACATAGAAGTAGCAAATATACATTAATTAGTGATTGTTTTTGTGCAGGAAGGCACACCATTGATTGTGTTTTGCTCCTTCTATGTGCGCTGCAGAATTTTTTGCAATATTTCTCCTCGTTGCGCCACTCTAACACCTGCTTTTCACTGGCCTTAGTTTTTGGCAATGCATCAGATTTACAGATTCTTGTAAATCTGGGGCAGCGTCAAAATGCAATAGGTGTTGCACTGAAATGCCCACAGCAACACCCATTGCACGCCCCTTTCACCCAAAGTGATGCATCACAAAGGGCCGTATTTACAAGGCGGCATTAAGCCACACAAAGTGGTGTAGCGTCACCTTGTTAATATGGTGCAGAGCATTGCGCCCCGGTGCGCCGGTAAAAGTGACACTCCAGTGGCCCCTCTATGTCATTCCAGTCCATTCTATGGCACTCCATGACATGTCACTCCATTCAACAACACATCACGTCATTACACTCCATGACACGTCACTCCACCCTACACCCCTCCACTCTGACACTCTACGACATGCCACACCACTCCAGTCCATGCCACTCTACTCTATGCCACTCTATTCTACTCCCCTCCATTCTACACCCCTCCACTCATACCAAATACCCCACTCAAATCCACCCCAATCTACCCCACTCCTCTCCAGTCTACCCCACTCCACTCTGGTCTACCCTACCCCACTCCATCACAATCTACCCTACTCCACTCCACCCCAATCTATCCCACTCCACTCCAAGCTACCCCAATTCACTCCATTTAAATCCTCCCCAATCTACCCCACTCCACTATAATCTACCCCACTCTGCTGCAATCTATCCCAGCCCAATCCAGTCTACCCCACTCCACTCCTTCCAAATTTACGTCACTCCACCCCAATGTATCCACTCCACTCCAATCTACCGCAATCCACTCTACTAAACTACACTCTACTCCATTCCACTCAAATCTACACCTCTCAACTACAATCTATCTCAATCTACCCCACTCCAGTCCAATACACTCCACCCCAATCTATTCTACTCCAATCTACCCCACTCTAATCTCCACTACACTGCAATCTATCCCACTTCACTTCCATCTACCCAGGTCCACTCCAGTCCAATCTACACCAATGCATCACAATCTACCCAACTCTAATTACCACAATCTACACCACTCCAGTCTACCCCACTGCAATATACCCAATCTACTCCACTCCATCCCACTCCACTCTTCCCCAATCTTCCCTACTCCACTCTACCCCAATGTACCCCACTTCAATCTACCCCAATCTACCCCACTCAAATGTACCCTGATCCAATTGAATCCATCCCATCTGCACCACTCCACTCCAATCTACCCCATTTTACTCCACTCCAATTTACCCCACATCATCCCAATCTACTCAAATGTAATGTACCCAACTCCAGTTGACCCCACTCCAATCTACCATTCCAATCTGCCCCACTCCCCTACTCCAATCTAGCCCACACTAATCCACCCCACTTCAATTTTAATCATCTCCACTCCATTCTACCCTAGTCTACCCCACTCCATTAAAATTGATGCCACTCCAATCTACCCAATCTACCCCACCCCACTCCAGTCTACCCCAGTCCACTCCACTCAACCGTAATCTACCCCTCTCCACTCTAATCTACCCTACTCAACTCCATTCTAATCTCTTTATTCCTCTCCAAACTACCCTATCTACTCCACTCATTCTACCCCAATCTACCCCACTCCAATCTACCAAAATCCACTCCAGTCTACCCATTATACTCCACTCTACTCTACTCCAATCGACCCCAATTAATGCCTTTCCATTCCAGTCTGCCCTACTCCACCCCAATCTACCCCAATGTAATCTGTCCAACCCCAATCTACCCCACTCCAATCTACCACTCCAATCTACTCCATTCTACTCCACCCCACTCTAAATTATCCCATGCAACTCCAATCTACACACCTCCAATCTACTGCTCCAATCTAGTCCATTCCACCCCACCCCACTCTAAATTATCCCATGCAACTCCAATCTACACACCTCCAATCTACCCCACTCTACTTCACTTCACCACATCCTCCCCATCCCACTCCACACCACTACCTTTTTGCCATGATGAACAGCAGCCACACTGGTGTACAACATGGCTAAAAACATATGTGTTTTTTTACATCATTTTACTTTTACTACATCTATCTTAATCTGTATCCTCCTCTTCCCGATCGCCATCTGATTCCTGGGTTGAAGAGAAAAAGGGACAAACATGTTAGTAGTCCCTCAAGGACCCCCCGACCCCAAGTTAGGGCAGGCGTGCCCCTTTGGGCCCTCAGGTGTTGTTGTTGCTGTCGTCGTCTGATCCGTCCAGTGCGCTTAGTACACAGGCGTCTGTGGATCATCTTCCAGCAGGCTAGGATCGATGTCTCCTTCTTCCCTACTACCAGGCGGTTTCTGGAAAACAGAACGTCTTTAAGGCAGCACAGGAGCCTCCAGCAGTCCTGGAAGTCTCCGAGAGTGTGAGTCCCTGGAAACAAAACATACATTACCAAGTCCAGGGTGATGCATGATGCTGGTATCTATGCTCCAAGCTCCATGTTTAGGTCCTTCAGCAGGTCCTGGGCTTAAGAGTATTCCCAGAAGAGATGGTAGGACGCCTCATCTGTGTGCATCCTTTTAGGCAGGACTTGTATCGATTGAGGCCTCTTGCTTGCATGAAGGCTCTCACTGGCAGACATCCTTGGGTGGCCATCCAGGCAATGTCCTTGTGGTGGTTGGTCAGGTGATTGGAGGTGACGTTCTACCACATGTGGGGCGCTGTTGCAGATGGAAGTGTGCCAATCGGTTTGCTGATGTCCTTAGCACGGATCTGGCATTGGACGATCTTAAACATCCACTGGTTCGGGCAGCAGCCACCAGACCAAACTCTTTGACAAACTTTTCCACTTTCTTGTAGAATCACTGGGGGTATCCAGTTGTAGGGGACGGAGCTCACCCACTCTGCCCATCCGAAGCACTTCCACAGTGGTAACTTGAAAAGGTGTGAACTCAGAAAGCCACCATTTGCTTTCATCTTCGGTCCTCAGGGATCTCCTCACATAGTGACACACGAAGATTCTCCTCAGAATTGTGGCGATGCACGGCACTCCCTTGGCTAAAACACATTGCCAAAGCCAATAGCTCTCACATAGGCGAGAACTATTGGCATTGCCAATACTTATTTATTATGGGGTTCAGTGCCCTTCCACCCTCACACAGGGAGCATCTAACTTGTATTTTGCGGATTTGGCATTATTTATTAAATACTGTAAAATATTGGAAATTTGAATCACACTGACATTATCATTAAAATAAACAATGAAACTTTGAAACCTGAAGCCAATCCAAAAGAAAACATAAGATTAGAATTGTTTAAAAAAGCCAAGTACCACGCATCAGGCATTAGACTAACGCATTTCATTGTGGTAGCCCGTAAATGCATTCTCATGCATATTTACCGCCTTAGCTCTGCTGTCAAGTGGCCGGAAAGCGCTGTCTGATTAGCGGTAGAACATGATTTGGTAAAAGTGGAGAGGGACAGGAAGTGCGCAGTGCACGCTGCTGGGCCAATTTCGGGGCTGGCTGAGCTCAAGTGAAAACAATGTAACACAAGAATTCAATCAAGCGCGGAGCGGCATACTGGTCAGGGATGTGAATTTGTATTAAACTAACACTCATAGGCAGACGGGTGGGTGGTGCGGTATTTGAAATCAGTTTAATTTTGCTCCTGCTGCAGTGCTTCCTGGAAACAGGAGCTCAGCTCCTGCGAGGCCGACACAGCCAGGTCCAGGCATGGCAGTGGGCCATCGTGGACGGCAGCTGAAACACGCGGATCACTGAGGCGGCCGGCAGAGGTGTGGTTAATCGTTCAGAGCTCAACTGCAGTACCTATAGGGCTGCAGGTAGTAGCTGATCCAAGCGAGCTGCACCTGCACAGAGGCAACCCAGACAGCCTGCCGGCTTGTGTACGCAGTTACTTTCGTCAGCCGCCCTCTCCCTGATGCAAAAATGAGTACGTCGGCCTAAGCGCTTACTCTCAGTGTGCTGCAGTTAACGGTTGAAAGCTTCCACAATATTGAGATATGTTACCTATTGTTTGCTGCTTGCACATGGCTGCCCTCGCAGCCCACACCCTCACTTACCAAGCTTCGTTGGCCCACAACAGAGGCGCTTCCGACACCACCCGACTCTGTAAACGACAATCATATAAACTAACTTTGCCCGTCATGATTTAAAGCACCAGAAATCCCTCAGCCCGCCGGACGTATGTGCAGAATTTTCTCACTTACCATTTAATTCATGGAAATGTCATTTTTGGTAAAGCCTCATGTTAGGCACAATTACGTATCTTGACATTTGACAGGCAGGGTATGATCATGTGGTGTGCAGAGAATCCACTTGGCTAGGACATAACAGTCTGTGCTTTAGAATAGCACGGCTGAAGGAGAGCATCGTTCTTTTCTGCACCCAAATAACACTCTCTGTGCAGCTGAGACTGAGCGATGCATTGTATAGGTGACATATCTGCAAAAGTTATTCAGACTTTTGGGTGCATGGAACAAAGTCTACATTAAGTGCGCTGATTCACATGCAATCACGAGGCGACACACGATTTAAAGAGGGTAGGAGAGGTTTTCTTGGTAAGGAAGATTTTATAGTGTAGGATTTTGTCAGCTCTCTTTTTTTTTGCTGTGCCTGTTGCAAGTGCAGTGCCTCCCCAAAGTACGGATGTCACTGTGACAAGTCCTTGTGTGGATTGACTTTCTTTAGCTGTTTCAGGGCCTGTTAGGTCTGGTGCGAAGCAAACGTTTTTACTGTTTATTTCCCTCAAAGAATTACCAAACCTTGCCCAGAGCTTAAATGAAGGCATCTATATCTTCTAAATCCACGGAGTTGGTATGCAGCAGCTTTCTTTTTAGGTCTCGGCTGGCGAAAGCAGCGCGCATGCGTTGCTCTCGTCTTACGAGGGCTTCTTGGAATCAATACAGATTCCAAAGCTCTCTGAGGCGGAGTTGAAGCCCCGCCCATCTTCCTCATTCGCTGGCAATATCCTGCATGTAAATCGCAGGCTCGGGATTGAAAAGGAGGCTTCTAAGTCCCTCCTTGTTGCCGCCTTGTCTCCTTTTAGCCCCGCCCACCGGGATTGGATCTCTCACTTGCGACGTTACACACTTATTATCTGCTATGCACTATAATTTTCCCAACGCCGACAGCTTGTTTATACATTCAGCTACCACAATCCGTGGTAAAATTTTAATTTCATAATTTGTTAAATATAATCATTGGTTCACGTTCGAAGGCAGCGGGGCATTTCACCACGATGATTTAACTCAATCACACGGGAGTTATCCTCTATGAGTTTGAAATGGTGATACATTATATCGAATTTAACATGTTTCCTTTTCAAGCTTTCACATTTATATCACGATTTTATAGCACACTCTTTATTTTCATATGTCCACTCGACATATTCCTTCTATAGCCCTTATACACAGCACTAGATGGCGCTCATGCTTTCGAGTGAGTCAGGAGTTCTGACAGCTGAGTCCTTTCTTTATGTTGATAATGTGTCCCGTGAATATCCGGGACTAGTTTCAAACGTTCGGCTTGAATCGCGTCACAGCATTTGCATTCAATTCCAGAGCACCATCGATATGTGAGTTTACACGCTATTTTATTGAATATACATTTTGCTACGCGCGAATCGTGTTTTCGTTTTCTTTTAAATCCGCTTGCACTCCTCTTTTTCACCGGTGCGTTAACACGAACACCTTGTATTTTCCCGGGATATAATTGACAGAAGCCATATGGCGATGCACTATCTAAACACCGTAATGTCTGCACACTGCCCAATACGTGTTTGAACATCTTTTAACTTTATTATCATCGGCGCGTTTTTTGTTGTTTCTAACATTACACATCCACTTCATTTTTTCACCACATCGTATGTTGCTATTCATGCAAAGATTGGTTATTGCATAGGTTAGAGTAATTCAAAGCCAATATTACTTTTTTATGGCCAATTAGAATATACTTGTATTAAGTACACCTGCCGGCCAGGAAACATATGTACTGCTCTGTAAATTCAATTATTAATTTTTTGTATCTGAACATTGCGAGCATATGTCAGCAACATTTAGATGGCAGCGTGTTTTTCTCCAGTTATTTTGGGACGGAACGCCCACTTTGCATCTCATTAGAGATGCAAAGGTGGGCGTTATGGGAAAGGGAGCTAATGCAAGGAATCACGCGTTAGCGTGACCTTGCTGATTAAGCGATAAAATTATCGCCGCTTTTCGTCCGGAAACGGACGCTAAAGCGGCAATAATTTTTTATCGCCAGCTTGCTGATATGCCCAAGAGGTTGTTACAGAACCGCTGACAACACCATGTTTAGTCCCTTGAGCCACGAACAGAGGGAGGTTCATCAATGCTCAAAGGCTATTGGTCAGATATCAGTGGAGAGGAAAATGATGTATTTGTGACATATGAGTAGCATAATCGCTTAAGTGAAGTATTTGACTTTTCTGACTGAGTCATGAGTGGAATGGGGCAAGAATCATTAATGTATGTAATATCAACTCTAAGTTAAGCCTGTGCCTTTTAAAAGCCTTGGGGCAGATTTATGTTTCCTGGTGCATCCCTGCAAATCAGCAGGGATGCGCCAGGAAAGATGCGTCACGCAAGTTTACCCTTGCGCCACCACAGATGCACCGCATTTACAATGCAGCGCATCATGGCGCAAGGATAAACAGATGCGTGACGCATCTGATGGCATAAGGGCGGCGCATTGCTGGAGTCGTGTCGAAAGCACGACGCAACTCCAGCAATGCTCAGGGGCTGCCCATACCGAACATGCTGCGTCATGCCATACGCCTGCTTCAAGCAGACGCAGGGTTTTGACGCAGCAGCGTCGGAATAGTGACTCAGTGAAATCTTGTAGATTTCACTGCGTCACTTTTCCGAGGCTTTTTCCGACGCAACGGCCACCCTGCATACATTAAACCTGATGCAGGTGTAATGTAGCGCAGGGCTTTACAACGTGATGCATCTCCCTAGATGCGTCACGTTGTAAATAAGGCGCAACATGGCGCATGGTTTACGCCGCCGCTGCGTCACAGAAGTGACGCAATGGCAGCGTAAATGTCTCGCAAGGGGCTTGTAAATCTGCCCCCTTGTTTTTTGGTTGGGCTTCAGAAGCCTCCTCACACCTTCCTGTAGGAGATATGAGCTCTAAAGCTCTCTTTGCCTAGTGATAACAGCAGTGACACACCATCCTTCTGTCAGATTGCTGCAAGAAGTAACAAGCATTAAAAATGCAATAGGTCGAGCATTTCATTAAACTAAAGCCATTTGCTTTGCTACACAATACCATTAGCAAAGCAAATGGCTTTAACTTAATCAAAGGCGAGACCTATTGCATTTCCAATGCATGTTTCTTTAGACGCCATCTGCCAGGCCCCGAAGGATAGTTCATGTGACCAGTCAGTGTGTGCGCTGATTGCTTTTGGCTGTTTCTGGACTAGTGCAGCAGGTTTTACTGTTGATATCCCTGATAATATAACAAAGATAAACTGCAGCAACCTTAGATGCATGCAGTCTTCTATACATTGCAAAAATCTATAGAGTGTGTCTTCACAAGTTCAAAACTGCTCTCATTTGCAAATGGGGGCCAATTTTAATTGACTGATTTGCTAAAGGGGGGGCACTTTTAGTCTACTGCCAGGGTTTGTTTTTTGTCCCAGTCCTGGAGTGGGGGGTTTTCTTCTCCAGTCTGGCTGGCAGACACAAGTGAGCTCTATGACAGCTCAGGGCTGGACTGTCTGCAGCTCTTCAGTCTACATTAGCCTGCTACGCCACCATTCAATTTTGTAGCCATATTGTACTGAGAGCCCGAGGCATGATCGTCCTAATCTCAGTATATTTCTAGACACACTAGCCTCTAAAACTTACTTTGTGCCTGCTGCACAGTGTTGATCCACCTTGTCAGGCTAAGCAAGTGCCTCGCAGCCCCCTGTGAACTTCCTTCTAGCGTGTCTTCATTGCTGTTACTTTAAGTGTCACACATTTCGCAGATAAATGTTACTCATAAATACATTGAAACCATTGAAATGTTACACATTAGCAATCTCAAACCTTGGCAGCTGTGATAGACTGTGCGCATAAGAAATTAAGAGGCTGAACATTGTGCAGTGCAAGATATCTGTGTTGTGCACTAGTGCTTTACAGCTGTTTTAAGATCTTAGGGAGCAGATCAACAAGGAAGTGCCGCACCGTGGCACCGCAAGCCCTTTGGCTGCGCCACACTTTGGCACCTCCAAAGCACAGGGATGCGACATATTTACAAGAATGTCGCATCTCTGTGCTTCCCCCTGCGCTGGTGCACAAACTGCAGCCATGCACTGGCGCAGGCACCGTTGCACCATGGTGCAAGGATACCTGAGTCGTGGTGAGATTGGTTTTGTGCAGGAAAGGTCACCTTCCTGCACAAACACAGTCACTACAGGTTTTTTCCTCTTTCAATGCATGCTGTAGAATGCAGCACGCATTGAAAGTGGAAAAACCGAGGAGAAATGAAAACATTTCTCCTCATTGCACCTCGCTTCGCCACCTCTAGGGTGGCGTTGCATTCAGACGCATCTCCAGATTTACGATTGCTCGTAAATCCGGAGATGTGTCTTGTTCCATGGGTGTTGCGTGGGAACACCCACAGCAACAACCATGGAACGCCCCTTCAAGGCAAAGTGCTGCATGAGAAGGGGCCATATTTACGAGGAGAGGAAAAATCACGCAGGGTGGCTTTTCCTGTCCTTACAAATATGGAGGAGTCCCCTGTGCCACTAGTATGTCACGAAAAGTGACTTACTGGTGGTGCAGGGGGCTTGTAAATCTGCCCCTCAGTGTTTCTTGTTGCTCCAATTGGTGTAATTTTTAGGTCTCGCCTGAAACAGCGCTTTAGCGCTGTTCTGGCGAGACTTATAGTAAGCACTTTTGGAAGTGCAAACGAGTGCTTTCAGGCCGCCAACTACTGTGCATGTGTGCCGGGCGCGCGCACCATTTGGCAGCCTGAAAGCACTCGTCTTTCACTTTCGCCTGTCACACAGCCGCGCTTTGAAGTGTGGCACGGCCGCTTTGATGTGATCGCGATCACTTTCACACTGTGGCAGCCTGCGTGTACAAAGAGCACTCTAAAAGAAAAAAGCATCGTTATATTCTTCATTTACAATTAAACAGTCTAAACATACAATGTACACATTGTGTCAAGACGCTGTAATGTGTGCCTCGTGCGCGTTTTACATAAATTACAACACACTCTTGCACCAACCACAGCATACAAAGAAACGTTTTCAGGTGAAACAGTTCTGGGAAAGAATGTACTCTGTTCTAATGTATGGGCTACCCCTCACACACTTGCAAACGGTTTAGGCTTGCATTTTAGTTGTTCGAAAGAAGTTCCCTTCCAACAAACTGACAAGGAAAACATAGTATGTACACCCATACTGAGTGCTGTTATTTTATGTTACTTAAACGCACATGCGGTTTCTATTAAAAAAAAAAAAGACAAGGCGGCGCGATTTATTTTAAGACGTGGCATTCCCCAACTGCTATACACACAGCAGCAGACAGGAGGCAAAATAGAGTTGTATTTTGAAAGGGGCAAATTTAAAAGTCACTGCCTGTATTGTCATTCACATTTTACTGTGTGTGTTACTTCCACGTGTACACAAAATCGTTGAACTGACAGCTTTTAGAAATGAAGTTCCCTTCCAACAAACTGACAAGGAAAACATAGTATGTACACCCATACTGAGTGCTGTTATTTTATGTTACTTAAACGCACATGCGGTTTCTATAAAAAAAAAAAAAAGACAAGGCGGCGCGATTTATTTTAAGACGTGGCATTCCCCAACTGCTATACACACAGCAGCAAACAGGAGGCAAAATACAGTTGTATTTTGAAAGGGGCTAATTTAAAAGTCACTGCCTGTATTGTCATCAGGCGCGCAACACCCATTGGACTCACAGGGCTTCAGCCCCCCCCCCCCGTCGTGTGTGGCAGCCCGGGATGAGACACCTTCCCGGGCAAAAAAGCAGCCGCACCCGAGCACTTCACAGGTCTTTAAAAGACCATTTGCATGTTAATGAGGCCTCGCTGTTGTTTCACCCCTTCTAAGAGCCCCTGCAGCTCCACTCTGCCTATTGCTTAAAGTTCAGCCCCCCCCCCCGAAATTTTTGCTCAGCCCCCCCCCGAAATTTTTGCTCAGCCCCCCCCGAAATCTGGCTCTACTTGCGCTTCTGATTGTCATTCACATTTTACTGTGTGCGTTACTTCCACGTGTATACAAAATCGTTGAACTGACAGCTTTTAGAAATGATGAAGTTGCCAGATAGACTTCCTTCCTCTGTGGAGTTGCTGTCACCCCAATAACGTCTTTGCACATCCTCTGATCTAACGTGTATGAATCATTATTTTGAGCAATTATACAGATAGGGCTGTAGTGCCTAGAAGTGTCAGTGAGCTGTATCAGTAATATGCAGAATGTATTGTATATTTAAACCAGAACTGTTTACTCCTTTCATGATGTCATCTCGAGTGGTGCTCCCCCCACCCCCACCCCAGGACAAAAGAACTGCATGTCACTTCCCGTCTTGTCACCAAGAACGTGTGAGGTTTTCGTCACGGAGTGTGATTCGCTCTAGCCCTAAAGCAGCACCCTCTCCCCTCTTAAAGTGAGATGGCTCTTCTGTGGCTGTGAGGAGGGAGACGGGCACACAGTGACTTTATTCAGCGGGAATTCCCTGCAGCCAGAGTGCAATCTACTGTGCCACTGAAGGAAGGGGCGAAGCAAAGGTGGATAGCGGAAGTGTCACAGATGTCAAGCATTTGCAATGCAATAGGTCTCGCAGTTACGAGAGTTACAGCTATTGGCATTGTAAATAACAATGCCTTGTATTTATGTTTTTAAAACAAAAATAAAAGGCATTATTATTTGCTATGTCAATAGCTCAAACAAGCGTAAATGAGAGACCTATTGCATTGCAAATGCTTTTTTTTTTTTTTTTTTGCATGCAGCACAATTACAACACGGGCCCAGATACAGCTAACATATAAGAAGCTTCTAGCAGGCGACTGTGAAGGCCATAAACCCCCCACCCCCCCCTTTCAGTGTGAACACAAGGGATTGTAAACATCAAGGGGCCTTCATGTGGAGCTCAAAGACCTCATAAATCAGGTGCTTATCTCTGGGAAGCTCATTCCTTAGCTGCCCTCTAAGCAGGGACAGGAAGGCAGGATTACGGTTCCAGCAACAAACAGGCATTTGCAATGCAATAGGTCTCGTATTTACACGAGTTTAAGCTATTGGCATTGTAAATGACAATGCCTTTTATTTAGGTTTTAAAAACAAAAATAAAAGGCATTGTCATTTGCAATGTCAATATCTCAAACTCGCGTAAATGCGAGACCTATTGCATTTGCCTCAACTGGCTTCCCTTGGAGGCAAGAATACAGCTCAAACTAGCATGCATCACGCACAAAGCTTTACACTCTAACTCCCCCGCATACCTGACACAGAAACTCATGATCTCCGGAGGAACCAGAAACTCCAGATCCGCCAGGGATTTCCTGCTCCAACCTGCACGTTTTCGGAAAAATAAAACGTACAATCGGGCCTTCTCAGGGGCTGCTCCACGAATATGGAACTCTCTCCCACCCCACATCAGAAGAATCCCCTCACTGTCTCACTTCAAAAAGGATGCCAAAATCTTCCTTATGGGCAAATTTCTCGTCTAACACTACCTCAACTACTTCTTTGGCATAGCCTATGACGGCCCACTACCTCCCCCCTACCTACCGGGTCTCCCGAAACACCAGAATCTTGGGACCGGGTTAGAATTATTGAAAATGTACTCTGTAAATATGGTTTGTCGCTCTTTGTAATCGGTTATGTAAAATGTAAATACATACGTTGTGTATATATATTCCTGCACTATACTGCTACTTGAGCTGTAACTGGTTGACTCTAAATCTGTCTGTATATTGCTTTGCTCCCCTGTAAAGCGCTCTGATACCCTAACGGGTCACCAGAAAGTGCTACTCACAGCCCTTAAGAATAGTGCGACATTGCTATCCCAGCACTTTAATACACTTTTAGTTTTATTCTTTCTTAAACTGAATTGGGTAGCTCTATCAGAGATAGAGCTTTCAAAAATTGAGTGAAACTCTTTAATGTTCCTCTCCACGGAAATCTTTAGTAAAAGGCGAAAGATTTATTCGGTTTGAAGAGAAACCAGAGTATGTTCAAACAATTAATGTCCCAGAGACCGGAGGAAACACACCTCCTTGGACTTTCAGTGTGGGGCAGAAAATAAATGACAATTTCAAACATGTTCTAGAGAATACTTTTTTATTCATGTTTCGATCAAACTAAGTGGGAAAATTACTTTCAACTACATAAGAAGGAATATAAGTGACTGCGGATTTTGGGGATTGTGGGTATGTAAATAAGCCCTACTTGAACCCACGTGACAACAATTCTCAGTCACACGTGACCCTCGGGAGTGTAACAGGGTTTACATTCGATTCGTTGCTCTCGTTTGCTTTTCTGGGTATTACAATGCTATGCACGAGCATTAGTCTGCCTCCACTACACAGAGGCAGTTTTAAATAAATATTTAATTACCCGCGGGAACTTTAAATGATTTGCTAGGAGTAACAGGCTGTTGAGCCGAAGCCGGGACTCGAACCCGTTCTCCAGACTCGGCAGCTCTGGCTGATAAATCGCCCCTTCGCCTCTCAGGCAGCACAAGCTCCTGCAGCAGGGGGTCTGAGGGGCCTGACCGGCCCAGTCACCGCCGGATCAGTCCTTCCCCTTCCCACAGCTTTGTTTAGGGGCATTGAATGGGGTCCATCCACAGAACAGCATTAAAAGATGCACATTTTGGAACTGGTGACGAGACTCGGATCACGGCTTCCGCCCAACCCCAGGGGATTCTAAGAAATCACTCTTCCTCGTGCCTGGAAGGTGACTGGTTGTCTTGTAAAGCGCTTAAGTGCTCTCGGGCCAGCATCGCGCTATATAAAACTGCAAAAAAATAGGAAAGAAACCTTTCGAAATTAAAAGGCCATTATTCACCGTGGGTCAGAATATGGCGCCACCGTGACATAGACACATTTATGAGAAAGATGCAGTGCTTTAAATGGGCTGGTACTCACCGGTCCTGAGTACCGGTACTTCTTAGATTTAACGCTCTGAGTACCGGCACTTCTCTTCTGCCGAGGAGAGTACCGGTACTCATGAAAAGGTAGGCTTTTTGGCTGTGAGTGCTGGTGAGCTGGAGTTGAAGGTGTCTTGGCAGCCAAGGCGCCACTTCTGTACCCCCGATCTGAGCCCCAGCTGAGCTATTCAGCAGGGCTCATTTGAGTAATTCCCGGGTGCTCACCATCACGCTGTGTTTGACAGAGCAGGGTCCGGTCAGGCCCTGTGCTGTCAATCACAGTCACTATCCTGTGCATTTGTGCAAACAAGTGTCAGATGACAGAGGTTTCCGAGGGAGAAGTCAAAAAGAGCAGGATACGAGTCACAACTTTCATGGAGAACCTGATAAGTCAATGAACGTTTTATAATCATTAGAAAATGTAGGTTGTAGTACGAAACCACATTGGATGGTGCTCCCTACCTCAGGCCCAAAGATACTTTCCAAATCTTGTTCTCTATTCTTAGAAGTTTCATGCAAGCAGACGGAAACCATACCTCTGCACTGTATATTACCGAAAATACAGCCTTCACTTGATGGTACTCTAGCCTCGTATACATTTCAACAACACAACATATAGTTAGCATATTTTTCCACCAGCATTTTTCTTAAACATCACAGTTTTACAAAAAGTGTGTATGCACATGCCCCTGTTTGTGTGTGTGGGTGTGAGTGAACATGCGTGTTTCACATGAGGCTATCAGATAAATGTAATTGTGAATTATCAATGCCAAGGTAATTATGATATTCTCTTGTAAGGACCTACAACAGAGCTTGTTTTTTTCTGTAGGTAATTCTCAGTGGTTTTACATTTATTGTAGAAGAACAACTGTGAGCCATTTCTATAGACCACTTGGATTGCAGTGTACTTACAGAGTAAAGCAAGTGCAGCTCAAAGGTCAGGTGCAGCTTTAACCATTTTGGAAAAAATTATATAATTTAATATAAATTCTTGTTGTGAAAATGCTGATACGCATTTATCCGCCTGCTGATAAGTTGGTATGGCAAAACGTCCTTGTCGTAGGACAAACAGAGGTATCAACGTTGCTCTTGCCTTGTGTGACATGGCATCCGTGAGCTGCGCTGGGTACACTGCGGCGAGGGGAAGAGGTGTCTGTCTTATGTTAATCGTTCTTCCCAGCATTACTGTATTGATAGTGTAAATGTTAAATAAGGGCCAGAGGTGCCTCACACAAATTTAGTAGAGAAACGGTTCTTATGCAGAACAATTTTGATTGCATTAAATATTGAGACAACATTTCCTGAACGTTTGGAAGATTCTAAATATGACATAGACATTCGTGTAAGCTGCAAAAAAGGCTTTACAAGCACGTAGAAATAATGAGACATTGGCCCAATGTTATGAATTACTCATAAGTGAAAGTCACTGATAAATGCACGGGTTATGTAGCTGAAACGTTTTCAGTTCTTAACTTCTTCACTTCTGCAGCAAGCACTTTCGAAAACTCCCAAGAATGGTGGATGGAATAAAGAAATGAAAGGGTTGATGGATAGATGAGCGAAAGGATTGATGAATGAGCGAAAGGGTGGATAAAGAGATGGATGAGTGAAAGGATGTATGGATAGGTTTTGAGTTGGATGGATGGATAGGTTTGTATATGAAGGGTGGACAGACGGAATGGTGAAAAACTGAATGATGGATGAAAGACTGAATAGACAACAGAATGTAAAGGTTAAATGGTGGACATCAGCAGGTAAATGGTAGGTGAAAGGATGAATGGATAGATCGATGGAAGAGACAAGAGATATCTTCTGGAGAGGGTCATGATGATTTGCTTCATTTGCTTTGTGCCATAAGAGCTTTGGGTCGAAGTGGGGGTATTTTCAATTTCTTCCTACTCATGTGCTGAAAAATATATGGTTTTGCGCCAAACAACATCAATTAACAGTATGGCATTAAGAAGGTGCATCTATTGCAAAAAAAAAGGAAATGTTAACATATTATAGCATTTCTCTTTCATTTTGTGTAATGAGTTAACTTGCTTTGTTTGTATAAACACATTTCACGTGTGTTTTGGTATGTGCTGCAACTAATATAGAAGTCATCATCATGTCTTGCCTTTAGCCCTCATGGAGCCTCAGGCCCTCTGATATCATTGCTGATGTCTTTTCCATTGCTTTGTGCTAGTCTGTTTCAGACCTCGGGATGCTTAATGTCTAAATTTAAAAGGGGTTTGTGCGGGCATGCTGACAGAGGGGGGGTCGGGGTAGAGAGGGAGGTAGGGGAGGTGGTAAATGTTGAAGAACTGGTTTCTCCTGATATGTGCATTGCTGATTGGGTCTCATATAAGATGCTATTGTATGTAACTGTGAGTTATTGATAAGACGGTTGGAAAAACTCAATAAAATACTTTAACAACAAAAAAATGTCTTGCCTTTAGCCCCGCCCCTAGCCCGCCCGCTCACTACACATCTAGCTCATTTTAATGAATACCTGCACTTATTTTTTCCCATTTAAAGCACTGGAAAGATGCACTAGTAACCAACTGTATTTGTAGCCTGCTCCCCAGCCTGGGAGCAGGGTAATGAACACGCCACACGCCAGATTTACTAGTTTGTCACTCAGCGCATTGCAGCAGCTGCGAATGCTGCGCTGCTTGAGAAGGAGAGAGCAGAAGAGCTAAATATTTACAGAAATATGGCACTCTCCTCCCCTCTCCCTCAGGCGTGACCCGTGCAGGTAAGAGCGGTGGGGCGGGGTGTGGGTGAGTCAACATACGGCAACGAGGGAAACTTAAATAAAAAAAAGACAACCATGGCGACATACGGCGACGAGGGAAACTTACATTTAAAAAAAAGACAACCATGGCGACATACGACGACGAGGGAAACTTAAAGTAAATCATGGTTTTCTTTTATTTTTAAAGTTTACCTTGTCGTCGTATGTCGACTCCCCCACTACCCTGCCCCACCACTCTGACCTGCGTGGGCCACGCCTGCTCTCCCTAATGCCTGTACAGAAATGTGCGGCCATGCGCTACGGACATACCTTTGCACCATAGTGCAAGGGTGTCTGTGTGAGTCTAACATTGGTATGGACTGGCAAAATACCCTACCAGAATAATAAACTATGCTTAGACTAAGCAGCATATTTACAAGGAGCCTACGTGGCGGCTGCGTCACTTTTTTTAATGCTTTTTTTTGATGCAGCGGCGCTGCAGAGTGGGAGACCCATATTTACATGGCAATGCAAAGCCAAAGCCACTTAACGTGGATTTTCATGGCCTTGTAGATATGGAGTAAGGAAAAGCAGCGCCAGTGCCTGCATTGCCTTATTCTCAGCCAAAAAGGCATTCCATGGGCGTTGCAGTGGGTTTTCCCACGCAACACCAATAGATTTTGATGCATTCCCAGATTTACAAGGACTTGGGAATGCAACATAAAACTGACGCAACTACAGCAATTCGTTAAAAAAACAGAGGCGGTGCATCAGTATTGACTGACGCAAATAGTTTACTGTATGGGGACCAGGTCAAAAACTCACCTTGGACTCTATTTACATTGGTCCTGTATGTCTCGCATACAAGTGGGCATTGTGTACTTCTGTGTACCACTATACCTACGTATATGTTACATATAGGGGCATATTCTCAAGGACTTATCGCCGAGTTATCGGCACTGTAGCGCAGCCAAAGTGCCGAAAGAATTATTGCCCCATTCTCAACCTGGTGCAAACTGCCGATATCGCTAGTTTTCCAGCGATAGCTTCGCAAAAAACATCGCCACGGATGAGAGCGATAACTAACGCTAATGATATGCAGAGTAGGCGTTCCCGTGCAAAAACACACGAAAACGCCACTTCGCGATAGATATTCTCAATGACCAGCCAGATCTGCGATGCAATCCAAAAACAGACGATACGGCACGTTAGCAGCAGGGATTTAACACCTGCCTTTTACTGGTGTTAACTGTTAAGCAGGACGACAACCTGCAGTATGAAAGGGAGCGCAGCCCAGAGCCATATCTGAAGACCAACACATGTCATGGAGCTACTGATCAGGCAGCTCGGACACCCAAGAGGGCCACAACACCCACCACCACCACCCCCAGGACCACCACCCCCAGGACCACCACCCCACCAACTACCACGAGACAGCACAGAACAGGACAGCGGACGTTCCGAAAACGTCATGGCCCCTCAGTCAAACAATAGCATAATGTGGGGAGAGGTGGGAACCAAGTATGTGTGAAGGAGGCAAGTCACCCATGAATAAGAATGCACACAATGCCAAGTGTGGCGGTGATGTGCTGGACAGACCTCAGTATGCAGAACACAGACCTGTCCATGTGGACATATATTGCTGGTGTGTGTAGTGTTGTGGACAGTGGACGCAACCATGTTACCTCAGGCAGTGGGGAAGACCTCGGTCATGTAGCTGTGTCATCCCCCCCTGTAAGCGTAAGCGCAGTGGGCTGGTCCAGCGTACGGCAGTTCAGCGTAGGAGTGTGAATAAATAGGCTGGGGCTCTGGGCGTGGTTCACTTCCGGGATGGCCAACGCATCTGCCAGGGCGGCGCCCCTCACCCTGCCACGAGGCCGCCGCCGTGGCCGCCAGCCTCCTCAGCCGATCACTGGCATCCGCGACACAGGCCCCCAGCGAACCCAGCAGCACAGCACTGCGGCGTTATGTCTGTGCTGATTACTGCCTGCGACCTACACTGTGGTCAGCAGGGCTCACAATTCAGATCGAGTCGCGACTGCAGATGACACAGTCCAGTAAGCAACAGACATTGCTACCAGTGTGGCCCGCCCTGACCATGTATCATCGCAGGCTGTGCACACGATGAGCACCACAGGTGCCACTAACTGTGCACCACAAGTCAACGCCACATGGCCTTATTGAGGCAGAATTCAGTAGGCAAAAGACATTGCTCCCAGTGCGGCCCGCCCGGATGACGCATCATCGCTGGCTGCGCACCCCCTGAGCACTTCAGGTGCTATTAACTCTGTGCACCACAAGTCAACGCCACGTGGCTGTGGGCCCCTGCTGACCTCTGCCTCCAGCCTACACTGAAGTCAGCAGGGCTCACACACATCCAATCCATTTCTGATGTTCATGGACGACGCATCATCGCAGGCTGCGCACCCGCTGAGCGCCACAGGTGCCACTAACTCTGTGCACCACAACTCATGGACCCTTCATGATTGAGTTACGTGATGTGGACTGCGGACGCAACAATGTCACCTCAGGTATTGTGGAAGACCTGGGACGATGATGATGAATATGAGGCAAGTGTAAAACACCCAGGGCAGCTGCAGCAGGTATAACCCAAAGGGACACAATCACTGAAAATTTCTTCACATGAGCACGCTCAGCTCTTGTGCCCCAAAGTCAGTGCACCGCAAGTCATGGGCCTTTCTGATTGAATATCGGATGACCTCTGCACTTGCTCCGGCTACCTCCATGATGTGTTGCAGTTGTCTGTGTTATGTTGGTGTTTTCTGTTTCCGCTTTAACAGTGATCACTGTTCAAGTTGTTGCCAGCACCAACCACCCTCTGAGGGCTGACTCACACTCACCCCACACCCATCCAGCACAGGCGTCACTGGATATGTGATCCTGGTAATAGAAAGGGGCCGGGCGCACGTGCCTATCCAAGTGTGTCCGTGTGGTCATTATGTATGAATGATGGCCCCGGGCCCTACCACATTACATTGTACTGTGGACAGCAGATGCAACCATGTCACCTCAGGCAGGTAAGAGCATGGACATGTAGCTAAGTAGTCCCCCCCTGTAAGCGACAATGTTGCAATGTAGCATACACCCAGAGGGCAGGCTTGCACGAACGGAGTAATTAAGGGGTCCACGATCATACATGCCAAGTGTTGTGTGTATCTGTATTGCTGCAGCATGAGCCAAATGTCTAGCCACATTAGCAGCACCAGTTCAGCCAGGCATGTACCCTACATCTGTGTCTGCCCTATCTTTATCATAGCGTTACAACAAACAAATGATGGACAGAATGCTGACAATGCAGACATTCTCCCCCAGTCAAGAGATCTGGGTTAAATCCATCGTTCTTTTGCCCACTACGCCACCCCAGTTTAGACATGGCCATATGCAAATCAGTCTTGACCCTGTGCCTCATGGGATTCCCAGACGTGGGACCCGTGCTCACTACGCCACTGGCTGATGACGGCTGATATCCAGAAACCGGTCCTAGGATGCTTGATTCCGGTCCAGGGAAGACATGGCTTGGCAGTTCGGGCTGGACTGTTCCCATGAGGCACAGGATCAAGACTGATTTGCATATGGCCATGTCTAAACTGGGGTGGTGTAGTGGGAAAAAGAACGATGGATTTAACCCAGAACTCTTGACTGGGGGAGAATGTCTGCATTGTCAGCATTCCGTCCATCATTTGTTTGTTGTAACGCTTTTCGCCCTAAGTGGGATGGGTATTCCCAGACGTGGGACCCGTGCTCACTACGCCACTGGAGTCAAGCTATCCTGGCAGATGACGGCTGATAGCCAGAAACCAGTCCTAGGATGCTTGATTCCGGTCCAGAGAAGACATGGCTTGGCAATTCGGGCTGGACTGTTCCCTTGAGGCACAGGGTCAAGACTGATTTGCATATGGCCATGTCTAAACTGGGGTGGTGTAGTGGGCAAAAGAACAATGGATTTAACCCAGATCTCTTTACTGGGGGAGAATGTCTGCATTGTCAGCATTCCGTCCATCATTTGTTTGTTGTAACGCTTTTTGCCCTAAGTGGGATGGGTATTCCCAGACGTGGGACCCGTGCTCACTACGCCACTGGAGTCAAGTTATCCTGGCTGATAGCCAGAAACCGGTCCTAGGATGCTTGATTCCGGTCCAGAGAAGACATGGCTTGGCAGTTCGGGCTGGACTGTTCCCATGAGGCACAGGGTCAAGACTGATTTGCATATGGCCATGTCTAAACTGGGGTGGTGTAGTGGGCCAAAGAACGATGGATTTAACCCAGATCTCTTGACTGGGGGAGAATGTCTGCATTGTCAGCATTCCGTCCATCATTTGTTTGTTGTAACGCTTTTCGCCCTAAGTGGGATGGGTATTCCCAGACGTGGGACCCGTGCTCACTATGCCACTGGAGTCAAGCTATCCTGGCTGATGACGGCTGATAGCCAGAAACCGGTCCTAGGATGCTTGATTCCGGTCCAGGGAAGACATGGCTTGGCAGTTCGGGCTGGACTGTTCCCATGAGGCACAGGGTCAAGACTGATTTGCATATGGCCATGTCTAAACTGGGGTGGTGTAGTGGGCAAAAGAACGATGGATTTAACCCAGATCTCTTGACTGGGGGAGAACGTCTGCATTGTCAGCATTCCGTCCATCATTTGTTTGTTGTAACGCTTTTCGCCCTAAGTTGGATGGGTATTCCCAGACGTGGGACCCGTGCTCACTACGCCACTGGAGTCAAGCTATCCTGGCTGATGACGGCTGATAGCCAGAAACCGGTCCTAGGATGCTTGATTCCGGTCCAGGGAAGACATGGCTTGGCAGTTCGGGCTGGACTGTTCCCATGAGGCACAGGGTCAAGACTGATTTGCATATGGCCATGTCTAAACTGGGGTGGTGTAGTGGGCAAAAGAACGATGGATTTAACCCAGATCGCTTGACTGGGGGAGAATGTCTGCATTGTCAGCATTCCGTCCATCATTTGTTTGTTGTAACGCTTTTCGCCCTAAGTGGGATGGGTATTCCCAGATGTGGGACCCGTGCTCACTACGCCACTGGAGTCAAGCTATCCTGGCTGATGACGGCTGATAGCCAGAAACCGGTCCTGGGATGCTTGATTCCGGTCCAGGGAAGACATGGCTTGGCAGTTCGGGCTGGACTGTTCCCATGAGGCACAGGATCAAGACTGATTTGCATATGGCCATGTCTAAACTGGGGTGGTGTAGTGGGCAAAAGAACGATGGATTTAACCCAGAACTCTTGACTGGGGGAGAATGTCTGCATTGTCAGCATTCCGTCCATCATTTGTTTGTTGTAACGCTTTTCGCCCTAAGTGGGATGGGTATTCCCAGACGTGGGACCCGTGCTCACTATGCCACTGGAGTCAAGCTATCCTGGCAGATGACGGCTGATAGCCAGAAACCAGTCCTAGGATGCTTGATTCCGGTCCAGAGAAGACATGGCTTGGCAGTTCGGGCTGGACTGTTCCCTTGAGGCACAGGGTCAAGACTGATTTGCATATGGCCATGTCTAAACTGGGGTGGTGTAGTGGGCAAAAGAACGATGGATTTAACCCAGATCTCTTGACTGGGGGAGAATGTCTGCATTGTCAACATTCCGTCCATCATTTGTTTGTTGTAACGCTTTTCGCCCTAAGTGGGATGGGTATTCCCAGACGTGGGACCCGTGCTCACTACGCCACTGGAGTCAAGCTATCCTGGCAGATGACGGCTGATAGCCAGAAACCGGTCCTAGGATGCTTGATTCCGGTCCAGGGAAGACATGGCTTGGCAGTTCGGGCTGGACTGTTCCCATGAGGCACAGGGTCAAGACTGATTTGCATATGGCCATGTCTGAACTGGGGTGGTGTAGTGGGCAAAAGAACGATGGATTTAACCCAGATCTCTTGACTGGGGGAGAATGTCTGCATTGTCAGCATTCCGTCCATCATTTGTTTGTTGTAACGCTTTTTGCCCTAAGTGGGATGGGTATTCCCAGACGTGGGACCCGTGCTCACTATGCCACTGGAGTCAAGCTATCCTGGCTGATGACGGCTGATAGCCAGAAACCGGTCCAGGGAAGACATGGCTTGGCAGTTCGGGCTGGACTGTTCCCATGAGGCACAGGGTCAAGCCTGATTTGCATATGGCCATGTCTAAACTGGGGTGGTGTAGTGGGCAAAAGAACAATGGATTTAACCCAGATCTCTTGACTGGGGGAGAATGTCTGCATTGTCAGCATTCCGTCCATCATTTGTTTGTTGTAACGCTTTTCGCCCTAAGTGGGATGGGTATTCCCAGACGTGGGACCCGTGCTCACTACGCCACTGGAGTCAAGCTATCCTGGCTGATAGCCAGAAACCGGTCCTAGGATGCTTGATTCCGGTCCAGGGAAGACATGGCTTGGCAGTTCGGGCTGGACTGTTCCCATGAGGCACAGGGTCAAGACTGATTTGCATATGGCCATGTCTAAACTGGGGTGGTGTAGTGGGCAAAAGAACGATGGATTTAACCCAGATCTCTTGACTGGGGGAGAATGTCTGCATTGTCAGCATTCCGTCCATCATTTGTTTGTTGTAACGCTTTTCGCCCTAAGTGGGATGGGTATTCCCAGACGTGGGACCCGTGCTAATTACGCCACTGGAGTCAAGCTATCCTGGCTGATGACGGCTGATAGCCAGAAACCGGTCCTAGGATGCTTGATTCTGGTCCAGGGAAGACATGGCTTGGCAGTTCGGGCTGGACTGTTCCCATGAGGCACAGGGTCAAGACTGATTTGCATATGGCCATGTCTAAACTGGGGTGGTGTAGTGGGCAAAAGAACGATGGATTTAACCCAGATCTCTTGACAGGGGGAGAATGTCTGCATTGTCAGCATTCCGTCCATCATTTGTTTGTTGTAACGCTTTTCGCCCTAAGTGGGATGGGTATTCCCAGACGTGGGACCCGTGCTCACTACGCCACTGGAGTCAAGCTATCCTGGCTGATGACGGCCGATAGCCAAAAACCGGTCCTAGGATGCTTGATTCTGGTCCAGGGAAGACATGGCTTGGCAGTTCGGGCTGGACTGTTCCCATGAGGCACAGGGTCAAGAATGATTTGCATATGGCCATGTCTAAACTGGGGTGGTGTAGTGGGCAAAAGAACGATGGATTTAACCCAGATCTCTTGACTGGGGGAGAATGTCTGCATTGTCAGCATTCCGTCCATCATTTGTTTGTTGTAACGCTTTTCGCCCTAAGTGGGATGGGTATTCCCAGACGTGGGACCCGTGCTCACTACACCACTGGAGTCAAGCTATCCTGGCTGATGACGGCTGATAGCCAGAAACCGGTCCTAGGATGCTTGATTCCGGTCCAGGGAAGACATGGCTTGGCAGATCGGGCTGGACTGTTCCCATGAGGCACAGGGTCAAGACTGATTTGCATATGGCCATGTCTAAACTGGGGTGGTGTAGTGGGCAAAAGAACGATGGATTTAACCCAGATCTCTTGACTGGGGGAGAATGTCTGCATTGTCAGCATTCCGTCCATCATTTGTTTGTTGTAACGCTTTTCGCCCTAAGTGGGATGGGTATTCCCAGACGTGGGACCCGTGCTCACTACGCCACTGGAGTCAAGCTATCCTGGCTGATGACAGCTGATAGCCAGAAACCGGTCCTAGGATGCTTGATTCCGGTCCAGGGAAGACATGGCTTGGCAGTTCGGGCTGGACTGTTCCCATGAAGCACAGGGTCAAGACTGATTTGCATATGGCCATGTCTAAACTGGGGTGGTGTAGTGGGCAAAAGAACGATAGATTTAACCAAGATCTCTTGACTGGGGAGAATGTCTGCATTGTCAGCATTCCGTCCATCATTTGTTTGTTGTAACGCTTTTCGCCCTAAGTGGGATGGGTATTCCCAGACGTGGGACCCGTGCTCACTACGCCACTGGAGTCAAGCTATCCTGGCTGATGACGGCTGATAGCCAGAAACCGGTCCTAGGATGCTTGATTGCGGTCCAGGGAAGACATGGCTTGGCAGTTCGGGCTGGACTGTTCCCATGAGGCACAGGGTCAAGACTGATTTGCATATGGCCATGTCTAAACTGGGGTGGTGTAGTGGGCTAAAGAACGATGGATTTAACCCAGATCTCTTGACTGGGGGAGAATGTCTGCATTGTCAGCATTCCGTCCATCATTTGTTTGTTGTAACGCTTTTCGCCCTAAGTGGGATGGGTATTCCCAGACGTGGGACCCGTGCTCACTACGCCACTGGAGTCAAGCTATCCTGGCTGATGACGGCTGATAGCCAGAAAACGGTCCTAGGATGCTTGATTCCGGTCCAGGGAAGACATGGCTTGGCAGTTCGGGCTGGACTGTTCCCATGAGGCACAGGGTCAGGACTGATTTGCATATGGCCATGTCTAAACTGGGGTGGTGTAGTGGGCAAAAGAACGATGGATTTAACCCTGATCTCTTGACTGGGGGAGAATGTCTGCATTGTCAGCATTCCGTCCATCATTTGTTTGTTGTAACGCTATCTTTAGCATAGGCCTGCACTCACGTGGCCAACCACCTTCAACGGTCAACATCACAGTGTTGTTGTCAGGCTTGTGGACATGTGCAGACAGGCATGACAATACTGTGTCGTAGGAGTGCAAGTTATGCAATCGTGCAGCGCATATAAGTAAATGGGTTCGGGGGGAGGAAGGAGGAGCTGTGTGGCAACGTAACACACAGTGATGCCGCTCATATGCCCCATGCAAGACATGTCAAAAATGAATCTCAAAGTCGCACTCATCCCACCCCATCCCCAAGACGCCACTTCACATTTAATAAATGCAAGCAGATTACAAACTTACACTAGGGATGAATGCTCCTTTGTCTGTGCTATCAGGCGGCAGCACTTCTGCACCTCCGACCTCGGAATTGCATGTCCCTAGCAACCCCTGTCAGATACTATAGCAGCTGATGCCGACTCCCACACTACGCACAGCCCGACGAGAGACTAACGTATACACACCCCACACACTGGAGTCTTTGTTCGAAGTTATCTTGCATGGAATGGCCTCCACACTTACTCCCACAACATCTCAGGCGTACAACCGGTGCACACTAAAGCAACTCATTGACCCGAGATGTGGCATTTCATCCACAGAACTGGCGCAGGTCAGAATAGTGCCGCTTCAACAAGAACCACTAACGCAATGGACGAACATCCCGGACACATGCACAACCCCTGTCACGTGGAACTGTACCGTGCACGAATGCTGCATTTACTGGGGGCACTGCCATTGGCAGTGCTGCGGATCAGTTACCGGCTTAGCTTCCGCCTTGCCAACGTCACCTGCGTTCAGCCTGTGTTGCATTGTTGAGCATGCATCTTCGAGTGGTCCATGGATATCTGCCTGTCCAACAGGCGGTAGATGAGCTGGATTTTGACGTGTGTGCACCCCTTGTTGGCCCACGACCAGGAGTGTCAGTCACCGTGATACCCGTTGATGCGATGCCTAGATACTTGGCATACATGCTGGCAGCTGGACCTGGGAGATTGCACAAATCCTCATGTGCAGTGACCACATTGAACCGCTCCCCTATTGGGTTGTAGAGCTAACTGGTGTAAGGGGGTGGATGCAGCACATCTGTCCAGACCTGCTTATGGATCTCCTTGCCATCCTGTTTGATAAAGTCGACAACGACCTCATGTTGGAAATGTTAGCCTACGAAGCTGCAATCGCTTTCATGGATGAGTAACTACATACCTGCAGCCACAATCGATTGGAACTTATTGCACATCTCCCGACACCTTGTTGCATCTTGGAGATCTGGTCAAATATCCCACGACAATAGTGGACATGGCTGCATTCGCCTGCACTCCGAATACATGAGCGGACAACAATGCGGCTTAACACACACCTGTGAAAGGTGAGGCACTCCTCCGGAGTGGACAGCGGCGCTTGGCACCGTTCCTCATTCTGACATACTGCTGCATTGGTCTGCATGTTGTGGCACTTATCTTGCCCGTACTGACAGACATATGATAATAACGTCTACGCACCTTCACTTGTATTCAACTGTGATGAGTGTTGATTTGAATGACAATGTGTGTCTCAATGCCTATCAGGGTCACAGCCATACATGTGCATTGATAGCATTACCCAGGGAGTACCTTTTTGTGGAATCACTGTCCCTACCTTCATCCATACTTTCATTCTTGATTGATCATGACCTTGACACATCTGTGTGAAATGGAATGTTTTTTTCACATTCAGTGGAGTGTTGAAGCTGGACCAGTACAGGGCCATGCAAACCCCACTTTACATTGTTGGCCCGTGGAGGGCCAGCCAGAGTCCTTTCAGGATTGACAAGTTCATAGGGAGTGAAAGACTACAGTCCGCAGTGTGATTGCTGTGTCATTGGCAACCAAACCAAATATGGCAGTCCATGTCGAGGTCCAGGGTGAGTGGCGCTCAGTGTACAGTGGGACAGTGGGAGGTGTTATTCCAGGGCATGATGCAGAGGGCAGAACCAAGCTGAACCCGGCCATATGGCGGAGATCAATGCTACCACTTCGTCCTAGCAACAAAGCCAGATTCATCATCATCTTCGTCCTCTGATGTGTTAGGTGCTTCACATGCTGGTGGTGGTGTTTTGTCTGCATCACTGTGTGGCAGTGACACATCAGGGGATGGAGGTGGAAAATCTGCCGCACTGTTGGCACTGACACGTCAGGGGGAGGAGATGTGGATGTAGTAGTAGCACCAGCATCCATCCGCGCCAGGCCTTGTGGTGGCAATGCCATGATGAGGATCTGCAGGGCAGAGAAGATCACAGCTACATCTCACTGGTGTGCAGCCGTGGCAGCCATTTGTGAGGCTTGCATCCACTCCATGTTCTCCATGATCATTCGCATGTGACGCAACTCCTTGCTGATATTGCTGGGGCCTCTCTGACTAGACAATTGTTCTTGGCTCAGAATCATTACTCCAGCAATGTCAGCCATGGCTTGTTGTAGAGCAAGTAGCGGACTGTGGGTGTCTGTTAGGGACTGTAAGTGGTCCCTGATGGGACTTAGACACCCACGTAGGGCATCTTGTTTGGCTGCCATGAGGTTGAACCCCACCCGCAGCTGGTCAGACAACTCCCCCTGGCACCCTAACACACGGCGTTGGAAGGCCTGTGTTGGTCATGGGGGTCCTGGGAGACAGCTGTGGTGGTGGGTGCTATCTGCAGTGTGGTCGGTGCAGGGGTTGGGGTCTCATGGATGCAGCTGGGCTGCCCCGCTCCTGGAAGTGTGGTGTCGGAACTGTCCCTGAGCTGTTGCAGTGCGTCGGTGTAGATGTTGGGGAGGTCCTCTTCATCATCAGTGCTGTGTTGTTGGGTCTGCTCTGCAGGAGGTGTTGATTCTCCCTCTGCAATGTGAAGGGGAAATGCAGATTGACATTGTGTTCACATGTATATTCACGCATTGTACCAGATTACTGTCAGACTGCATGGCAATGTACATTGTGACTGTTTATGAGGAGACGCCTATTTGAAGCGGGACACTTGGCATTTCTACACAATCAGGGCTGTGAGGTTGTACTTGTACATTGTCATCTCACAGTTTCCTGCTATGCCAAATGCGAATGGCTATTTTCTACACACAAGCGGCAGCAGTTGTGTCCTCTTTTCTGTTGGGAAAGTATTGCAGTTTGTACCACATTGTTGTAAATGTTGGGATGCTCTGCATCTTATGTGTGTGTGCTGCATTGTGGGTGAGTTGCCCCTTCGGCTCTGATTTGGCTGGCCCATATCCCTTTCAGGCGGTGTGCCTTTAACTTCTGTGCTTATACAGTCCTGATATGTTGCAGACGTGCGTAAATTGGGCTCTTGGTCGGAGTTGTGACACTTGGGCATGGTTTGTCTGCAGATGTGCTATACTTACTTGTGCATGTGTGCCATTGTGCCCATCTCCTCCCGTCCCCCCAGTCCCTGGCTGTTAGTCACCCTGTTGCTGTTGGATCAGGTCATGTTGTGTAGTGTCCGGTTCCCCAACTCCTGCCACCGTCTCCCCAATGATGGTCCTAGGCTGGTCCTCTGTGGGGCTTGTGGGGTTTTGGTTGTCCTCTGTACTTGCTCTGGCTACCTCCATGGTGCTTCGCATTTGTTTGGGTCTTGTTTGTGTTTTTGGTTGCCGCTTTTGTAGTGGTTTGGCCGCCTGACTTGTGGGACTTGCAGGCTGGCGATGCTTCTTGCTGGATTTTTTATCGCAGTTGTGCCTATCGCAACTTTTTTCACGTTCAGGTTTTGATTCTTATCGCCGTCCAGGGACTTTTATCGCGGACATTTGACGCGTTATCGGAAAACTATCACATGTTACCACCGTGTTGTGAATAGCACGTTAACACAAAGTTATTTGCCCATGATAGCCGGCGATCTGAAAGATTGCGTTAACCTATTTTGGCAATGATTATCGCACGTTCTTGAGAATATCCCTATAGTGTGAGACTACTATGTGTCTGGATACAAGTCCTTAATGTTGTGTAATGTGACATTTATTGTGTTACTCACCTTATGTGTGCACTTACCCTTTGAGATGACGTGATTTCCTTGTAGCTTACATTGTTGGAAGTCACTTCAGCTGGTCAGAATCCTATGCCACAGCCAATGCCTCACTTTGCAAGTGCAGCAGACCGCTTCCCGACGATACGTCCCTTTTTCAACAAATTATAAATACCACTGGGTCAGTTTTACAGGGGATTTTACATGGGAATGCCTACCTTGCATATATTAATACTAACGTGACACAGCAATTCCGACGAAGGTATAAACCGATGCAGGCCGTCAAAAAGTGACGCATTTGCCTAGATGCGTCACCTTGTAAATATGCAGCAAAGAAAGTGCCGCCAGTGCGTAAAAAAAAATGATGCAACAGCTGCATAATATGCCCCTTACTAAATAGACCCCACGGAGCTCTGTAACACACGTTTTTATTCTTCAGCATACGATCAAACAACTGTACGCATTGCTTCATGACTTGAATAGCCACATCTTAGCTGCTTACATAACTCCTGTTTAAAGTCCTCCAAGACCCACAAAAGTCCTAGCACTCATAATCTTAAAGACACTATATCTACCCCCTTGTTAAATAAAAAGTACAAACAACATTAACATCATATTTCTTCAATGAGTCCTCGAAGCCCTCGCGCTGGTCTCCCAGATTGGGTAGTATGAGGTGGTTGAGGGGTACATGGGTCATTAGCTGATGACATAGGGTCAGCTGCTTGATCTGGATGTTCAGGTGGGATTTCCTCACTCCCGCTCTAAAGAGCAGGTGAACACCGAGGCAAATTTCTAAAGTGTGACGAGTCCAGTGTGATGGACTTTCCAGGACAATGAGCAGTCACCATATGTCCTTTGGTCGTTAACTCTCAGAGGATCGACAGCAAATGGAGTATCCATTTTGCGCTTCCGTTTCTGTTTGGCCAGTACCACATCCCCTTTATCGAACACTGTGTCCTGTTCGTGTCAGCGCTGATCAGCTTTTGAGAAGTGTCTGTGACACTAATCTTAGCTGCGTTTATCTATCAGTCCATTGTGGTAGCTTAGTACTGATGGCTCTCCCAAATAGCAAGGTAGCAGGACTCTCACCAGTGGCAGAGTGAAGAGTAGATCGATAGGCATGAAGGGCTTGACGCATGGTTTGTTTTAGATCGATCCCCTCCATTGATGCTTGTTGAATTACCCTCTTGTGGGTACCCATAAATTAATCAACAACACCGTTGGCCTGGGGCCAGAGAGGCGTGCTCTTTTGATGCTTGATTTTGAGGCAACAAGAAACTCTGTGAATTCTTTGCTATTCAAAGGCGGGCCATTATCTGTTTTGAATATAGCAGGGATGACCCACGCTGCAAAGATGTCATCAAGTTGCTCGATGACTTTGTCATGGCTTGTCGATCATAAGTCTTTCACCAAAGGAAAACGTGAGTACTCATCGATGACTACCATGAGATGATGTCCTTTTTCTAAGGGCCCAAAGAAAACAACTGCCACTCTCCCCCAGGCATGCGCAGGAAGGTCAGACATGGTCAATGGATGCTGCATCACTTTGGGAGATAAGCAGTTACACAGATAGCACACTTTCAGTTTTTCTCAACTCGTTCATCTAGACGAGGGATAATGGTGCCCGCTCAGCAAACTTGCTATGCTCTGAAGGCGGTGCTGCTGCTGTGGCTGCCCTCATAGCAAAGAAATTCTAGCCAGGCAGGTGGGCATCTCTAAACAGGGTGGGCGGTCCTCTGCCTAAGGGTCAGAGCCGTTAGGCTGATTCCTTCTGCCAGATCTGCTGACTTTCCATCAGATTTTATCTGCCCCCCTAAGTGTGGTCAACAAGGATATAATAGGCAGGGCCTTTGACATATCAGGTGAGTCTTGTGGTCTTTGTGTATCATCAAAATCTATGCATGATTTTGATTACTTATGTAGCTATCCTCCATTATCTTATCATAGTACAAGAAGAAATTCGGAGCTGGTGACTGCAGGGAAATGGACAGAATAGATGGGTCTTGTCACTCTACCCAGACACACACACACACACACGCACACACATATCGACACACCACACAACACAGCCCCTTCTCTTTTTCTAATGCACCTGAAAAACTAAATGCTGCCAAACCAGGGAGTGGGGGGTAGGGCGAGGCAGGGACCAGGCAAGGGACTGCCCCCGGACCCTTTAATGGAAAATGGGCAAACTTGGTGGGATTGGTGACCTTAAACTAGGACTAAAATATTTTAAGCTATATACATTAATTGAATATCATTATGAATATTCTGGGTGATAATCAGTCCACATGGTAATGACCAGTACCCTAACTTCTCCTGAGTTTCCCACCTCAAAATGAAGCCAAACATGTGAAATTGGTGTTTTCCATATTGATTAGTGCATGTTTTGCATTTATGTCTTAAGGGCTGATTATGAGTTTGGCGGTCCCGGGACCGTCATTGGTGGTGGGAACACCGCCGCCGAGTAGGTGGCCCAACCACCCAGTTACGAACATGGCGGTTGGACCGCCACAAGACCTCCGCCAATGCCAGGATCCTGGATCCTGTGGCAGCGGCGGTGGGGAGGGTGGGGGATTGGATGTGGTGCAGATGCCGGCACCACCATGTCATTTTCAAGTTGGGGAGCCCGCCACGCAAAGATCAGCGGGAAGGCAGGTAAGGGGCACCAAACTGGGCTCCTGGGTTCTTTTGCCCATTGGTCATTGTGGATGAGGGCACATGTTGTGCCCCCCCTATGCCTGCACTGTTGTATGCACACTGTGTGCAATGCACAACATCGTGACTGGGAACAGTGCGCACACAACAGTGTGGCGGCATTGCCTATAGGTTCACACTGTGGGCCGAAGCATGCCGCCACCTCAAGAACACCGCCGGCACACCGCTGGTCCGGTGGTTAACTTGTAAAGTGGTGGTCGGGATGGTGCCGGCTTGGTGGCATTCTTCCGACCACCGCAATGGCGCTCCGGCAGTCGGACCGCCATATTCACAATCAGCCCCTTAGCATTTATAGATAGATTGCCTCAGTATTTCTCTGGTGAAATCTGTCAAGGGAAAATTGCAGAATGTGATAATTAATGCACAAATCAGAATTTTGAAATGTGTGCAAATGTCCATTTGCACATCGGTTGGAATTTTACATATACATTTTAATCAGGGTCTGAGTAAAGTCTGTACATTTATAGAAGGAGGGAATAGGTTTTGTCAATAGATTTTGGACTGTATGGCCTCGCAGTGCTGTTGGGCTCAAGTATGTTGTATTGTAGTTGTATTTACAGAGCGCTTCATACTCCTATTGAGGCGCCAAAGCGCATTTGTGGGTGGGCAGCATGCTATTTCGTGGGGTGTCATAGATTGAACAGTGCGTATTTTTTGTGCGGTCTACATGGGGAGTTTTTTATGTCAACTGTCAGGACCAGAGTAATGCTCCTAATATGTTTTGTGGCTAAGCCTCTGCAGGAATTTGAAGACAAAACAAGTGAATGATGGCTTGCTTAAACATTCCGTTTTAATGAATGGAAAGAAGTGTGCGAGTACAGTACAGTGTTTTGGTGTGTGGATACGGCTGAAGTTGTGCCATAAACAAACATGTGGTTGCATTTACTCATGGGTATGGAAGAGAAGTGTGAGGATAGATGCAGCCATAACAGCCAATACCTGCCATCTATAAAGTGATCTGTGTATATACCATTCAGGCAGCTTATGCAGCAGATGATGGGTAATAAGGAAAATGCTGTGATTGTTGCCGCAAAATTGCAAATTTCAGTGGCCCTACCCACAGTGAACAAAGGTGTGTGTCGTGCTGCAATTCAGCCTGTTTGTGAACCAGCGCTGGGGAAGAGAGCCGCAGCAGGCCATATTTAGTAAATATTGTGCTGCACTGCTCCTGTTGTCTGGTTTCCATGTGTCCTGTCATTATACAGACCTGTGCGTTCAGAAGTAAGTGTGCAGTGACAAAGGCTGTTACTAGATGTCCCTGACGAATCAACAGCACAGAGGTGCAGTAACACAAGCCATCTCTGCCTTTTGACTAAGATCAAGTGTAGTATCTGTTCTTATTATTTTAAACGTACAATGTTTGAGCAAGTAAAATTGATTTTATAGTAACTATGACTTGTACTTTAAAGCGAATAAATTTGCTGTATGCAAATGTGTACAAATTTCACAATCCGCACGACTAGCTTTTAATTGAGCAGGAGGAGGGGCACCAGCGTGCTGGTGTCTGTTTTGCTCATTAGGAGCACAAAAAAGGACCCCAAAGGAACTGTGGTCAGCGTTAGAACACTGGAAACGTTGTGCTCCGTAATTTCTCTCTTTCCTGGTGTTTCGGTGGACTAATGCTGGAGGATTAAAACCCCTCATAACACCCTTCACAGGCCTGTGCAGCCCCCAGACCTCTGGCGAGGGGATTCATGCTTCAGCGGTAACCCCTATAACCCTTGCTTTAGCTCTAGGGCGTGACTTTACGGTGTTTCTTGCACTGCATACTATTGTGGTCTGCTGCAAGACACTCCAGGTACCCAGGCGGAGGACCCCAGGTGACAATGGTAAACCCGACGGTAACCCAGAAATTGCCGGTAAGCCCAAAATACAACAAATGGGTGACAAAATGGACATTGGAGCCCCAGTGACCGTCACAGATGGCAACTCCACCCCGGAAGCCCTGAAGTCCAACCTCAAGCCCCATGGGGAGGGCAGCAAGGAGGCAAGTAAGGCTGCACCTCCGGAACCAAGCACCAGCGCTCGGAAGGCTGGTGCCCCGAAGGACTCAGGGCTTAAGGCAGGTGCACCTGAAAACCCCAATGCTACCAAACCAGGGAGCAGGGACCTGGCAAGGGACCGCCTCCGAACCCTTCAATGGGTACAATGTCTCCCACTGGCATGCCCAGGTAATGTGGTGGGAGGTAAGGGACAAGGAAGAGCCCAGACTGGACAGGGACTTGTTCTTAAACAAGGTCCGCAAACCAGCAGGAGTCCCAGTGACGGAGGTGCTGAGCTGCCAGACATCCGCGTCATGCATGATATTTCTCTTTAGTTTCATCACCCAGCCCCTCTTTAGGAAGAACTGGGATTTCTTCCAGAGGAAAAAGAAGGAGACACCCTACAGAACCTTCAGCCTGACTACAGGATGGGTGCCGGCAACAACGAAGAAGAGGGTGACCTTTCAGATGACCAACCCCCACATCCTAGATAGAGACACCGTGTCACTTCTCCAGAGGTACGGCACCATCATGAATGGACCCATTAAGGTCAGGGACAGCAACGGAATATGGAACACGACATGGCGAGCAAACATCAACCTCCACAAAGAACCTGCAGGAAGTGACGGAATAAAACACCCACTGGCAGGCTTCTACCTAGGAGCCGACGAAGGGAGGATCAGGCACTAGGGACAACCCTTCACCTGCAGATAGTGTGAGACCGTGGGCCACATAGGAAGAGACTGCCCGAAGAAGTTCTGCAGGGTCTGCAAACGGAGCGGGTACAACATGACACAGTGCACCAGCAACAAGATGTGCAACGTCTTTAGAGGAGAAGGACACATGTACTACCACTGCCCCAAATCGGACAAGCCAAAGACCTACACCAACGGTGGATCCCAACGCCAAGGTGAATGACATCCTGAAGGCTGCTAGGAAAGAAGTGGACAAGAAACCGGAGCCAACAAGGAAGGTCAAGCAGAAGAAACCAGCCCTGAAGGTGGCGCCACCACAAGGACCAGGCCGAGCACAATCTCAAGTGGACCCCATTGCGGAACCAACTACAGCGGAGGAACCAACACCCCCAATGGAGGAGAAATAAGCAATGGGAGCCCAGTGCCCCAATGGAGACCCCGAGGAAGGAGCACCTGAGGTCCAACCAATGGATCACCAGAGGGAGTTGGACCCAGAGCCAGAAGCAGGAGCCAAGAAAGGAGGGCAAGGAGAGGAGAAGGCACCAGCCAAGGCAAAGGGTAAGAAGAAGAACAAGAGAAAGAGAAAGAAGTCCCAGCCAGATAACAGCAACAGCAGCAACGCTCACAAGGTGATAGAGGAGGAATGGAAGAAAGTCAAATTGCAGATGCTGCGGGACAAATTAAAGAAGGAGAAGGCTGAAAAAGAGGAGAAAAGGAGGCAGACCAGGTCAGGAGGGAAGACCGGACCCACGCCGCCACTGACTGACATCAAGGCTGACCCCGACATCAACGAGGAGGAGACGAGAGACCAGACTCACCCCTGGAACAACAGAAAGAGGACAAGGCCTAGGAAGGACGACTTATACACTCAGAAGAAGCTCATCAAGGCCCAAGAACACAAGAAGACAGAGGACGGATACACCACCATGGACTCTGGAATTGAGGACAGCGACATGGAGGATCACAGAAACACCCGAATGTACCCGTAGAAGCTGTCGGAGAGGGCCTGCAGAGGCTGCACCAGATGGTCAGTGAAGCACCAGAGGCCGGAGCATAAAAGTAAGAGAGGGACGAGGAGGACACCATTGTGTGGATAGATGTCACAGAAGCCACCATGGAGCTCTCAATTGAAAACCCAGAAGAGACAACACCAGTGATAGAGGGCCTGCAGATGGTTCGGTACACTGCGGTATAGTAGCCCTCCTCACAGAAAGTTTCAGAAACCGGACACTGACTGCTAGCGCTGAGACAATGGCTAGATCATTGTTCCCCCTAAACGTCAGGAGCGTGAAGGATCAGGTTAGGCGGGTTGGCACGTTGCGCTTCCTGGCTGCACAGAACCTAGATAGCTACTTTTTGCAGGAGTGCAGAACTCTGTACGCCCAGTTGTACAGCCAGCCCAAAAGGCAGTGGATGCACGTCCCATCATTTGGTCTGGAGGAAACAATTACAAATCATCTGGAGTGGCCATTCTAATCAAGGGGAGGCAGTTCACCGTGGACAAGGTCACCTAGCAGGTCAATGGCAAAGTGCTGGATGTGGGTGGCTCGAGGGCTGGTGAGCCGTTAGGCTCATCAATGTCTATGCCCCCCCAGAGAAGAATGAGCGACTCGAGATTTTCAGAGTGCTCAGGATGCAACTTGTGACCTCCAGGACCATTCTGATGGATGATTATTTCAACTGCATAGTAGAGTTGGATGGACGCACTGGGTCAGGCTCTGCAGGGATGAATGTGACGTCCAGGCTGTTGGTGGAGATTATAGGTGAGACACCTCTCCGGGATGTCATTAGGAGCATGGGGCCGAATGCCAGGAATGTTTCCTGGAGTTGGCCGGGCAGAACCGTGCGTTCACTAATCAACTTCCTATTCACTTCTCCAATGGTAAACCCTGGGCGAAGGTCCATGGTCACCGTCTACTTCTCTGACCACAGGGCAGCCAGTTTTGAGGGGGGACTTGCAGGGAAGTTCCCCACCAGCCCAGGATCATGGAGGCTGAACTGCTCGTTGCTGGAAAATGAGGAGTTAGTGGTGAACCTCAGAGCCGTGTATGTAGAGTGGAGGGAAATGAGGGACTTATTTCACTCCACCAGCGAGTGGTCGAAATGGGTGAAGGACAGGTTCCGGAGCTTTTTCCAGGATGCAAGCAGAGCTGCTGCAAGGAAAAAGAAGAGGTCATTTAGAAAGATGCGGAGCAAACTGCAGTAAATGTATGAACTCGAGCTCAGGGGATGGGACCTGGATGACGAACTGGATGAAACCTGAAAAGGGCTCACGGAGCACTTCAGGGAAGAATCCAGGAAAATCATCTTCCGGACCAGAACTGAGAACCTCTAGAAGGACGAGAATTGCAACTTCACTTAGCCTTCACACCGCTGGTAGAGCTTCGGGACTCAGAGGGCAACCTCCAAAGTGAGAAGGAGAAAGTTCTGAAAGTTGTAACCGACTTTTATGGCGAGGTTTACTCACCAAAGTTGTCAGAGCCCAGGCGGATAGTTTCCTGGAGGGCATCTCAAAAACACTGGGGGCCTTATTTATGAGGCCATGCAACAGTTTTGCGCTTCCATTGCGTCACTTTTTGTGACGCATCGGCGGAGTAAAACATGCCTCCTGTTACGCCCTATTTACAAAGTGACTCATCTAAGCAGATGTGTCACTTTGTAAACCCCTGCGCTACATTATACCTGCGTCAGGTATAATGTATGCAGGGTTGGCGTTCTCACATAAGTAAGCCTCGTAGAAGTGACGCAGTGAAATCTACCAGACTTCACAGCGCCACTTCTAGGGTGCAAATGCGTCAATATCTTACGCCTGCCTCACAGCAGGCGTAAGACTGACACTGGGCCCCTTCACATGGGGCTTGCCCCATGTGAAAGGACACATTGCTGGAGTTGCGTCACTTTTGTGACACACTCCAGCAATGCGTCACTTTTGCGCCTACAGATACGTCAGAAATACTGATGCATCTGAAACTCCTTGCGACATGAGGCGTCATACTGTAAATATGACACATCCATCATGTCGCAAGGAGGGTGCACTGAGAAGTGACGCATCGCTGCTTTCACGCAGCGATGAGTCACTTCTCATAAATGAGGCCCTGGGTCCGGAATAGAGAGAGAAAGCCTGAACATGCCCTTCACACTGTAAGAGTTGCACTTGGTCGCATGACCTCCAAGAGGGGCAAGACGCCTGGAATAGACAATCTCCCAGTAGAGCTTTATGTCGAACTGTGGGACCTGATCATGCCAGACTTTCAGGACCTCTAAGAGGAAATGGTGGGCAAGGGCAGTATGCCACAATCCCTGCGTGAGGGTATGATAACGCTCTTGTGCGAGCAGAAGAGAGAGAGAGAGGACCTCAAGAACTGGAGGCCCATCTCTCTCCTCAATGTGGACTACAAGATTCTTGTGATGGTGATACACAACCGCCTAAAGAAAGTCATAGCGAAGATAGTCTACTCTGACTAGTCCTGTAGGATACCGGGTCGGCAAATCGCAGACAGTCCTTCCCACTCCTTTTCATCCACGTTATCGAGCTCTTTGCCGAATGGATCTGGCAGAACAGGAACATCAGAGGAGTGAAGGTGGCAGGAAGCAAGGGAAAGTGCGAGGTGAAGTGCTCCCTCTACAGGGACAACGTCTCAGTCTTCTGCTGGGATGGACCATCTGTGAAAGAGCTGGAGAGGACTTGTATCAAGTTTGGGAAGGCATCAGGAGCAAAGATCAACAGTGCCAAGTTAGAAACACCTACTCTTCTGCCCCTGGACACCCACCCGAGACCCACTGCCATTCCCCATAAAGCAGGACTTCTTGAAGATCCTTGGAGTCTGGTTTGGGAGAGAAGGTGCGCAGAGAACACCTGGGAAGTGAGACTGGTGAAGACGAGGCAGAAGCTGGGACTCTGGAGCCTCCGGAAGCTGAAGATCAAAGGGAAGTCTTTGATCCTGCAGAACGAGGCCCTGCCAGTGCTCCAGTATGTCGCTCAAGTGCGGCTGCTGCAGACCCGAACAGCCAAGGCCATCACACGAATGATCTTCTACTTCATTTGGAGCTCGAAGATGGATAGAGTGAAGAGGGCAGTCATGTTAAAGACCCATGACAAGTGAGGCAAGCGAGTGGCAGACATCGCCACCATCCTGAGGGGAATCTTCGTGTGCCACTGCATGAGGAACACCCTGAGGACCAAAGACGAGAGCCATGTCGACTTTCTGATGGTACGCTTCTTCCTGTTGCCAACGTGGAAGCACCTCGGATGGGCAGAGTGGGTGAGCGCCATCCCGTACAACTGGGAGACCCCATGGTTCTACAAAGAAGTCGAGAGGTTCCTGAAGGAGTTCGGGCTGGAGGCCACCGCCCCCGCCACATGGACCCCGAAGCCATGCCAGATACGAGCAAAGCACATCAGCGAACCAATTGGCGCCCTCCCCTCTGCCACAGCAGACCACGTGTGGGGGAAACATTGCATCCAAGCGCCTGACCAACCAGTACAAGGAAATCGCCTGGACGACCTTCCGTAACAGCCTTCATACACGCAAGAGGACTCAACCGATACAAGTCCTGCCTGAGAGGGTGCACCGCGGAAAAGACAACATACCATCTCTTATGGGAGTGCATGTACGCACAGGTGCTGCTGAAGGCCCTAGATACGGAGCTTAGGGCCTGGATACCTACTTCATGCATCACCGCGGACTCTGTGATGAATGGCTTGTTCCCAGGGACACATGCACTAGGTGACCTCCTGGACTGCTGGAGGCTCCTGTGCTGCTTTAAAGATGTTCTTCTGTTTTTTAGAAACCACCTGGTAGTAGGGAAGATGGAGACATCAACCCTGGTGTGCTGAAAGATGATCCACAGCCTCCTGCGTGAGTACGCTGCACTGGACGGATCAGATGAAGACAATGACTGAGGACCCAAAGGGGTCCCCTTGTACCCTTACACAGGGGGGCCTGGATGGGCCACTAACCTGTCATGTCCTTTTTTTCTTTAACCGAGGAACCGGTTGGCGACAGGGAGAGGAAAAGGTGAATGAAGACAGGTGGAGAAAATGTAGTTATTTACTGTATGTATTTGACTAACGTGACCTTTTCCCTTCACAGGTAAAAGGTTAATGGGATAGCTTCTGCACTTGGTGTCAAGTTTATTACCAATGACTGATGAATAAATAGGGTGTTGTGGAAGGTGACGATTGATGTATCTGAATCAGATACGATGCCCTGTCAAGCAGGAAAAAAAAATCAGTAGCACAAAGATGCAGTAACACAAACCACTACTAGATGTCCCTGTTGCATCAATAGCACAAAGGTGCAGTAACACAGGTATGTTATTTGATGTCCCGAAGAATCAACAGCACAACGTGCAGTAACACAAGCCATTACTAGATGTCCCTGCTGAGTGAGCTACTCACAGGTTCAGTAACATAATCTCTTTCAAGATGCACCAGTTACATCAATAGCACAAAGGTGCAATAACTAAAGGTGTTACTAGCTGTCCCTGTTGAGTAGCTAAAATGTACTGCGTTACAATCTTTAATAATCATATGTTGATCATTGTTAATATGCCTCTATATACATATAAAGAAGTTACACTTTATATAATTGAAGAATACTTATTAGCTTGTAGTATATTCACGTTAAACCAAATGTGCATTCTTATCGTTGGCCTGACTGCGAGTAGGCCTCAGCTGCTCAAAGCCTATCACTGTCAAACATGATGTTGACTTCAAAATGTGTTTTTACGTTTTCCTTCTCGTTTCAGGTGCAAGATAACCTATGCTAGTTAGAAGAGCAGCTCCTTGTTTGCTTGTAGAAATGTTAGCGCAAATAGGATTAATTAGAAGTTTATTGTGATTTACATCATGTTTGGGGTTAAGAAAGATCCTCCTGTACTCAGCAGTCTGAACCGAGTGTGTGTCCATTTGACTAACAATGGGAACGAAGGGAGTTTACCTGCTCCAAGAAGACGGCTCAACCTGATCGGCCCCATTGCCGGGTGGTTGGTAGGAAGAGGTTCTAGACAGAATGCAATGTATTTAACTGTGTGTCTTAGAACAGTTGAGGAGATCCTGTCCTGACTGCTGGATGAAGTCATTACTCCGTTCCCTGTCTCTGCTGATTCTCCTACTTGAGACCCTATATCTCACCAATGTCTTTCTCTATTCTGAAACTTTAATTTGTTCACTTCAAACTGGCACCTTCTGCTTGGGATTTTCCGCAGCCATCCATAGACGCTTTATTTAGTTTATGGAAGTTCCTTTATGGAACTGAAACCTTCCATTTGTTATTCTTTAAACAATTTGATTTCAGTTTACATGATCTCATGTTTCTGGATTGATTAACTCTACTGTATTTCATGCTTAACTGATAAATTATTTACGAAATGAATAACGCCTATAACTTTGATTAAATAGCTAAAAAACCTTTTGTTATTGTGGAGCCAGATGTGTCACTGTTCTTTGAATTTGCTGTACTGATGTGAGCTCTCAGAATACACTTTCAGCTGATATCAAAAGATCCATGCGACCGGTGGGGCAATTTGTTTTAGGGCTACACCAGATGCCACAGATATAGAACATTGTGCTGTATCAATGGTCAATATTGAAATAGTGTAAGTGAAGAAACATTAAATTAGGTGGGAGGAGTTTAGAACTCTTCCCACAAAGTGAAGAACGGCGAAGATGTCCAGGGTTTCTTGACAAAGGTAAAGTTTAACTCCAGCACCGATCAACTCCCTGCTAAAAGAGATCTTGTCCAAAAACTGGCAAAGAGGTCCTCGGCCCTGAGCAGTAGGGGGTAAATGCTGCAACAGTCACTGCTTGTCAGCCGTGCACAAGCAATTCTCCTAAAGCAGACAGTTTAACACTTGGAGAAAGGAATATCTAACATTAGAGAATTGTTTTTTTTTTAATTTGTCAACATTTCAGTTGGTGAAGTTTAAAGGGTCACCCAGAGTAGTGTGCAAAGCACAGTTCCTCCATCAGCAAACAACATTCTAGAATGTTGCCTTGTTTGGTGCCGTGAGCTGTGGTTTTGAGATGTATTGTGACATCATCATTCCCCGGATGGCCCTTTTTGAAACGAAGTTGTGAAAGGCTCCTTTTTCGTAATTTCATAAACCATATATGCCATAGTATCCAATTCCGGAGGGAAATTTGTGATTTTATAAGCAAAAATATGTTGATTTTTAGTGGTTGTAGGCGACTCGCTGTGTATTCCCTTTCCCGGCTATAATGGCTTGATACTGGTCACTTCTCGATGCCGTCCCGCTATGGGATGTAGGCACCATGCTGTGGACAATACTTCGTGCTCCTAATAAAGGTTTTTGAAAACTTTAAAAAAAAAAATGTAAGTTATGACACGTAAGAAGTTTTGACCATAAAAAAAAAATTTGATTTTAGTTTCCTCCTGCTTACAATAGCCCCCACTTACATGGACGTCAATGTGTAAAAGAAATCCAGCATTTTTTTTCAAAATTTCCCTCTTTCCTTTTTTCACATGTTGTCATTTATTACATCACCTGCATTAAACCATTTTAAACCAAAGATCACTGAGCGTTCTGAACCAAATCACTTCTATCTGCTTCAGATTTGGCAACTGAAGAAGGCCCTGCGCATACAGGAGGCTGGCAACAGCCAACCCCGGGCTCAGCGGGCTCTGGGTACCACAGCCTTTGGGTACTTTGGAACCAAGGTCTCATAGCAAAATCAAGGAAATTCACTGACCACATTATCAAAACCTCCTCGTCTGTGTTGTCTCATAAGGAGAGTGCTCTGGCTGTGCCAAATGAGATACCAGGATCGACCACCTCTTAGCCAATAGCCAATGCTATTTTGTTAATTAATTAATTACGACAACAATACTTTTGCACATTATAAAACATTCCACACGTTATAGTTTGTGCGCAGTAAAACTGTATGTCAATTGTCATTTAAATTGAAAATGTGTTGTCTGTAATGGAAGAGCTCTACCACACCATGAATATTCCACTCTACACCACTCCACTCTACATATCTCTAAGGTAGGTAATGGCTCAGCGAGGCGCTATGAGCAATTTTGCAGCGCCATGCTGCGTCATTTAAAAAACCCAGGTATGCACCGTAGTAACAAGAATACGGCGCACTGCTGTGTTTTCCCTTGCGTCGGGGGTGAAAATAGGTGCCTAGCGCCAGGGCAGACACCCTTGCGTCATTTTGCAAGGGTGCCTGCGTTGCAGGGATGGTTGTTTTTGTGCAGGAAGGTGTCCCATCCTGCACATAAACACAATAATGGTGATTTGCTACTTCTATGTGTGATGCATTCTGCGGCTCACATAGAAGTAGCAAATATACATTAATTAGTGATTGTTTTTGTGCAGGAAGGCACACCATTGATTGTGTTTTGCTCCTTCTATGTGCGCTGCAGAATCTTTTGCAATATTTCTCCTCGTTGCGCCACTCTAACACCTGCTTTTCACTGGCCTTAGTTTTTGGCAATGCATCAGATTTACAGATTCTTGTAAATCTGGGGCAGCGTCAAAATGCAATAGGTGTTGCACTGAAATGCCCACAGCAACACCCATTGCACGCCCCTTTCACCCAAAGTGATGCATCACAAAGGGCCGTATTTACAAGGCGGCATTAAGCCACACAAAGTGGTGTAGCGTCACCTTGTTAATATGGTGCAGAGCATTGCGCCCCGGTGCGCCGGTAAAAGTGACACTCCAGTGGCCCCTCTATGTCATTCCAGTCCATTCTATGGAACTCCATGACATGTCACTCCATTCAACAACACATCACGTCATTACACTCCATGACACGTCACTCCACCCTACACCCCTCCACTCTGACACTCTACGACATGCCACACCACTCCAGTCCATGCCACTCTACTCTATGCCACTCTATTCTACTCCCCTCCATTCTACACCCCTCCACTCATACCAAATACCCCACTCAAATCCACCCCAATCTACCCCACTCCTCTCCAGTCTACCCCACTCCACTCTGGTCTACCCTACTCCACTCCATCACAATCTACCCTACTCCACTCCACCCCAATCTATCCCACTCCACTCCAAGCTACCCCAATTCACTCCATTTAAATCCTCCCCAATCTACCCCACTCCACTATAATCTACCCCACTCTGCTACAATCTATCCCAGCCCAATCCAGTCTACCCCACTCCACTCCTTCCAAATTTACGTCACTCCACCCCAATGTATCCACTCCACTCCAATCTACCGCAATCCACTCTACTAAACTACACTCTACTCCATTCCACTCAAATCTACACCTCTCAACTACAATCTATCTCAATCTACCCCACTCCAGTCCAATACACTCCACCCCAATCTATTCTACTCCAATCTACCCCACTCTAATCTCCACTACACTGCAATCTATCCCACTTCACTTCCATCTACCCAGGTCCACTCCAGTCCAATCTACACCAATGCATCACAATCTACCCAACTATAATTACCACAATCTACACCACTCCAGTCTACCCCACTGCAATATACCCAATCTACTCCACTCCATCCCACTCCACTCTTCCCCAATCTTCCCTACTCCACTCTACCCCAATGTACCCCACTTCAATCTACCCCAATCTACCCCACTCAAATGTACCCTGATCCAATTGAATCCATCCCATCTGCACCACTCCACTCCAATCTACCCCATTTTACTCCACTCCAATTTACCCCACATCATCCCAATCTACTCAAATGTAATGTACCCAACTCCAGTTGACCCCACTCCAATCTACCATTCCAATCTGCCCCACTCCCTTACTCCAATCTAGCCCACACTAATCCACCCCACTTCAATTTTAATCATCTCCACTCCATTCTACCCTAGTCTACCCCACTCCATTAAAATTGATGCCACTCCAATCTACCCAATCTACCCCACCCCACTCCAGTCTACCCCAGTCCACTCCACTCAACCGTAATCTACCCCTCTCCACTCTAATCTACCCTACTCAACTCCATTCTAATCTCTTTATTCCTCTCCAAACTACCCTATCTACTCCACTCATTCTACCTCAATCTACCCCACTCCAATCTACCAAAATCCACTCCAGTCTACCCATTATACTCCACTCTACTCTACTCCAATCGACCCCAATTAATGCCTTTCCATTCCAGTCTGCCCTACTCCACCCAAATCTACCCCAATGTAATCTGTCCAACCCCAATCTACCCCACTCCAATCTACCACTCCAATCTACTCCATTCTACTCCACCCCACTCTAAATTATCCCATGCAACTCCAATCTACACACCTCCAATCTACTGCTCCAATCTACTCCATTCCACCCCACCCCACTCTAAATTATCCCATGCAACTCCAATCTACACACCTCCAATCTACCCCACTCTACTTCACTTCACCACATCCTCCCCATCCCACTCCACACCACTACCTTTTTGCCATGATGAACAGCAGCCACACTGGTGTACAACATGGCTAAAAACATATGTGTTTTTTTACATCATTTTACTTTTACTACATCTATCTTAATCTGTATCCTCCTCTTCCCGATCGCCATCTGATTCCTGGGTTGAAGAGAAAAAGGGACAAACATGTTAGTAGTCCCTCAAGGACCCCCCGACCCCAAGTTAGGGCAGGCGTGCCCCTTTGGGCCCTCAGGTGTTGTTGTTGCTGTCGTCGTCTGATCCGTCCAGTGCGCTTAGTACACAGGCGTCTGTGGATCATCTTCCAGCAGGCCAGAATCGATGTCTCCTTCTTCCCTACTACCAGGCGGTTTCTGGAAAACAGAACGTCTTTAAGGCAGAACAGGAGCCTGCAGCAGTCCTGGAAGTCTCCGAGAGTGTGAGTCCCTGGAAACAAAACATACATTACCAAGTCCAGGGTGATGCATGATGCTGGTATCTATGCTCCAAGCTCCATGTTTAGGTCCTTCAGCAGGTCCTGGGCTTAAGAGTATTCCCAGAAGAGATGGTAGGACGCCTCATCTGTGTGCATCCTTTTAGGCAGGACTTGTATCGATTGAGGCCTCTTGCTTGCATGAAGGCTCTCACTGGCAGACATCCTTGGGTGGCCATCCAGGCAATGTCCTTGTGGTGGTTGGTCAGGTGATTGGAGGTGACGTTCTACCACATGTGGGGCGCTGTTGCAGATGGAAGTGTGCCAATCGGTTTGCTGATGTCCTTAGCACGGATCTGGCATTGGACGATCTTAAACATCCACTGGTTCGGGCAGCAGCCACCAGACCAAACTCTTTGACAAACTTTTCCACTTTCTTGTAGAATCACTGGGGGTATCCAGTTGTAGGGGACGGAGCTCACCCACTCTGCCCATCCGAAGCACTTCCACAGTGGTAACTTGAAAAGGTGTGAACTCAGAAAGCCACCATTTGCTTTCATCTTCGGTCCTCAGGGATCTCCTCACATAGTGACACACGAAGATTCTCCTCAGAATTGTGGCGATGCACGGCACTCCCTTGGCTAAAACACATTGCCAAAGCCAATAGCTCTCACATAGGCGAGAACTATTGGCATTGCCAATACTTATTTATTATGGGGTTCAGTGCCCTTCCACCCTCACACAGGGAGCATCTAACTTGTATTTTGCGGATTTGGCATTATTTATTAAATACTGTAAAATATTGGAAATTTGAATCACACTGACATTATCATTAAAATAAACAATGAAACTTTGAAACCTGAAGCCAATCCAAAAGAAAACATAAGATTAGAATTGTTTTAAAAAGCCAAGTACCACGCATCAGGCATTAGACTAACGCATTTCATTGTGGTAGCCCGTAAATGCATTCTCATGCATATTTACCGCCTTAGCTCTGCTGTCAAGTGGCCGGAAAGCGCTGTCTGATTAGCGGTAGAACATGATTTGGTAAAAGTGGAGAGGGACAGGAAGTGCGCAGTGCACGCTGCTGGGCCAATTTCGGGGCTGGCTGAGCTCAAGTGAAAACAATGTAACACTAGAATTCAATCAAGCGCGGAGCGGCATACTGGTCAGGGATGTGAATTTGTATTAAACTAACACTCATAGGCAGACGGGTGGGTGGTGCGGTATTTGAAATCAGTTTAATTTTGCTCCTGCTGCAGTGCTTCCTGGAAACAGGAGCTCAGCTCCTGCGAGGCCGACACAGCCAGGTCCAGGCATGGCAGTGGGCCATCGTGGACGGCAGCTGAAACACGCGGAGCACTGAGGCGGCCGGCAGAGGTGTGGTTAATCGTTCAGAGCTCAACTGCAGTACCTATAGGGCTGCAGGTAGTAGCTGATCCAAGCGAGCTGCACCTGCACAGAGGCAACCCAGACAGCCTGCCGGCTTGTGTACGCAGTTACTTTCGTCAGCCGCCCTCTCCCTGATGCAAAAATGAGTACGTCGGCCTAAGCGCTTACTCTCAGTGTGCTGCAGTTAACGGTTGAAAGCTTCCACAATATTGAGATATGTTACCTATTGTTTGCTGCTTGCACATGGCTGCCCTCGCAGCCCACACCCTCACTTACCAAGCTTCGTTGGCCCACAACAGAGGCGCTTCCGACACCACCCGACTCTGTAAACGACAATCATATAAACTAACTTTGCCCGTCATGATTTAAAGCACCAGAAATCCCTCAGCCCGCCGGACGTATGTGCAGAATTTTCTCACTTACCATTTAATTCATGGAAATGTCATTTTTGGTAAAGCCTCATGTTAGGCACAATTACGTATCTTGACATTTGACAGGCAGGGTATGATCATGTGGTGTGCAGAGAATCCACTTGGCTAGGACATAACAGTCTGTGCTTTAGAATAGCACGGCTGAAGGAGAGCATCGTTCTTTTCTGCACCCAAATAACACTCTCTGTGCAGCTGAGACTGAGCGATGCATTGTATAGGTGACATATCTGCAAAAGTTATTCAGACTTTTGGGTGCATGGAACGAAGTCTACATTAAGTGCGCTGATTCACATGCAATCACGAGGCGACACACGATTTAAAGAGGGTAGGAGAGGTTTTCTTGGTAAGGAAGATTTTATAGTGTAGGATTTTGTCAGCTCTCTTTTTTTTTGCTGTGCCTGTTGCAAGTGCAGTGCCTCCCCAAAATACGGATGTCACTGTGACAAGTCCTTGTGTGGATTGACTTTCTTTAGCTGTTTCAGGGCCTGTTAGGTCTGGTGCGAAGCAAACGTTTTTACTGTTTATTTCCCTCAAAGAATTACCAAACCTTGCCCAGAGCTTAAATGAAGGCATCTATATCTTCTAAATCCACGGAGTTGGTATGCAGCAGCTTTCTTTTTAGGTCTCGGCTGGCGAAAGCAGCGCGCATGCGTTGCTCTCGTCTTACGAGGGCTTCTTGGAATCAATACAGATTCCAAAGCTCTCTGAGGCGGAGTTGAAGCCCCGCCCATCTTCCTCATTCGCTGGCAATATCCTGCATGTAAATCGCAGGCTCGGGATTGAAAAGGAGGCTTCTTAGTCCCTCCTTGTTGCCGCCTTGTCTCCTTTTAGCCCCGCCCACCGGGATTGGATCTCTCACTTGCGACGTTACACACTTATTATCTGCTATGCACGATAATTTTCCCAACGCCGACAGCTTGTTTATACATTCAGCTACCACAATCCGTGGTAAAATTTTAATTTCATAATTTGTTAAATATAATCATTGGTTCACGTTCGAAGGCAGCGGGGCATTTCACCACGATGATTTAACTCAATCACACGGGAGTTATCCTCTATGAGTTTGAAATGGTGATACATTATATCGAATTTAACATGTTTCCTTTTCAAGCTTTCACATTTATATCACGATTTTATAGCACACTCTTTATTTTCATATGTCCACTCGACATATTCCTTCTATAGCCCTTATACACAGCACTAGATGGCGCTCATGCTTTCGAGTGAGTCAGGAGTTCTGACAGCTGAGTCCTTTCTTTATGTTGATAATGTGTCCCGTGAATATCCGGGACTAGTTTCAAACGTTCGGCTTGAATCGCGTAACAGCATTTGCATTCAATTCCAGAGCACCATCGATATGTGAGTTTACACGCTATTTTATTGAATATACATTTTGCTACGCGCGAATCGTGTTTTCGTTTTCTTTTAAATCCGCTTGCACTCCTCTTTTTCACCGGTGCGTTAACACGAACACCTTGTATTTTCCCGGGATATAATTGACAGAAGCCATATGGCGATGCACTATCTAAACACCGTAATGTCTGCACACTGCCCAATACGTGTTTGAACATCTTTTAACTTTATTATCATCGGCGCGTTTTTTGTTGTTTCTAACATTACACATCCACTTCATTTTTTCACCACATCGTATGTTGCTATTCATGCAAAGATTGGTTATTGCATAGGTTAGAGTAATTCAAAGCCAATATTACTTTTTTATGGCCAATTAGAATATACTTGTATTAAGTACACCTGCCGGCCAGGAAACATATGTACTGCTCTGTAAATTCAATTATTAATTTTTTGTATCTGAACATTGCGAGCATATGTCAGCAACATTTAGATGGCAGCGTGTTTTTCTCCAGTTATTTTGGGACGGAACGCCCACTTTGCATCTCATTAGAGATGCAAAGGTGGGCGTTATGGGAAAGGGAGCTAATGCAAGGAATCACGCGTTAGCGTGACCTTGCTGATTAAGCGATAAAATTATCGCCGCTTTTCGTCCGGAAACGGACGCTAAAGCGGCAATAATTTTTTATCGCCAGCTTGCTGATATGCCCAAGAGGTTGTTACAGAACCGCTGACAACACCATGTTTAGTCCCTTGAGCCACGAACAGAGGGAGGTTCATCAATGCTCAAAGGCTATTGGTCAGATATCAGTGGAGAGGAAAATGATGTATTTGTGACATATGAGTAGCATAATCGCTTAAGTGAAGTATTTGACTTTTCTGACTGAGTCATGAGTGGAATGGGGCAAGAATCATTAATGTATGTAATATCAACTCTAAGTTAAGCCTGTGCCTTTTAAAAGCCTTGGGGCAGATTTATGTTTCCTGGTGCATCCCTGCAAATCAGCAGGGATGCGCCAGGAAAGATGCGTCACGCAAGTTTACCCTTGCGCCACCACAGATGCACCGCATTTACAATGCAGCGCATCATGGCGCAAGGATAAACAGATGCGTGACGCATCTGATGGCATAAGGGCGGCGCATTGCTGGAGTCGTGTCGAAAGCACGACGCAACTCCAGCAATGCTCAGGGGCTGCCCATACCGAACATGCTGCGTCATGCCATACGCCTGCTTCAAGCAGACGCAGGGTTTTGACGCAGCAGCGTCGGAATAGTGACTCAGTGAAATCTTGTAGATTTCACTGCGTCACTTTTCCGAGGCTTTTTCCGACGCAACGGCCACCCTGCATACATTAAACCTGATGCAGGTGTAATGTAGCGCAGGGCTTTACAACGTGATGCATCTCCCTAGATGCGTCACGTTGTAAATAAGGCGCAACATGGCGCATGGTTTACGCCGCCGCTGCGTCACAGAAGTGACGCAATGGTGGCGTAAATGTCTCGCAAGGGGCTTGTAAATCTGCCCCCTTGTTTTTTGGTTGGGCTTCAGAAGCCTCCTCACACCTTCCTGTAGGAGATATGAGCTCTAAAGCTCTCTTTGCCTAGTGATAACAGCAGTGACACACCATCCTTCTGTGTCAGATTGCTGCAAGAAGTAACAAGCATTAAAAATGCAATAGGTCGAGCATTTCATTAAACTAAAGCCATTTGCTTTGCTATACAATACCATTAGCAAAGCAAATGGCTTTAACTTAATCAAAGGCGAGACCTATTGCATTTCCAATGCGTGTTTCTTTAGACGCCATCTGCCAGGCCCCGAAGGATAGTTCATGTGACCAGTCAGTGTGTGCGCTGATTGCTTTTGGCTGTTTCTGGACTAGTGCAGCAGGTTTTACTGTTGATATCCCTGATAATATAACAAAGATAAACTGCAGCAACCTTAGATGCATGCAGTCTTCTATACATTGCAAAAATCTATAGAGTGTGTCTTCACAAGTTCAAAACTGCTCTCATTTGCAAATGGGGGCCAATTTTAATTGACTGATTTGCTAAAGGGGGGGCACTTTTAGTCTACTGCCAGGGTTTGTTTTTTGTCCCAGTCCTGGAGTGGGGGGTTTTCTTCTCCAGTCTGGCTGGCAGACACAAGTGAGCTCTATGACAGCTCAGGGCTGGACTGTCTGCAGCTCTTCAGTCTACATTAGCCTGCTACGCCACCATTCAATTTTGTAGCCATATTGTACTGAGAGCCCGAGGCATGATCGTCCTAATCTCAGTATATTTCTAGACACACTAGCCTCTAAAACTTACTTTGTGCCTGCTGCACAGTGTTGATCCACCTTGTCAGGCTAAGCAAGTGCCTCGCAGCCCCCTGTGAACTTCCTTCTAGCGTGTCTTCATTGCTGTTACTTTAAGTGTCACACATTTCGCAGATAAATGTTACTCATAAATACATTGAAACCATTGAAATGTTACACATTAGCAATCTCAAACCTTGGCAGCTGTGATAGACTGTGCGCATAAGAAATTAAGAGGCTGAACATTGTGCAGTGCAAGATATCTGTGTTGTGCACTAGTGCTTTACAGCTGTTTTAAGATCTTAGGGAGCAGATCAACAAGGAAGTGCCGCACCGTGGCACCGCAAGCCCTTTGGCTGCGCCACACTTTGGCACCTCCAAAGCACAGGGATGCGACATATTTAAAAGAATGTCGCATCTCTGTGCTTCCCCCTGCGCTGGTGCACAAACTGCAGCCATGCACTGGCGCAGGCACCGTTGCACCATGGTGCAAGGATACCTGAGTCGTGGTGAGATTGGTTTTGTGCAGGAAAGGTCACCTTCCTGCACAAAAACAGTCACTACAGGTTTTTTCCTCTTTCAATGCATGCTGTAGAATGCAGCACGCATTGAAAGTGGAAAAACCGAGGAGAAATGAAAACATTTCTCCTCATTGCACCTCGCTTCGCCACCTCTAGGGTGGCGTTGCATTCAGACGCATCTCCAGATTTACGATTGCTCGTAAATCCGGAGATGTGTCTTGTTCCATGGGTGTTGCGTGGGAACACCCACAGCAACAACCATGGAACGCCCCTTCAAGGCAAAGTGCTGCATGAGAAGGGGCCATATTTACAAGGAGAGGAAAAATCACGCAGGGTGGCTTTTCCTGTCCTTATAAATATGGAGGAGTCCCCTGTGCCACTAGTATGTCAAGAAAAGTGACTTACTGGTGGTGCAGGCGGCTTGTAAATCTGCCCCTCAGTGTTTCTTGTTGCTCCAATTGGTGTAATTTTTTATATTTCCCTCGCCAGAAAGTGCTAGTGCGATCAACGTTGCTATCCCAGCACTTTAATATACTTTTAGTTTTATTCTTTCTTAAACTGAATTGGGTAGCTCTATCAGAGATAGAGCTTTCAAAAATTGAGTGAAACTCTTTAATGTTCCTCTCCACGGAAATCTTTAGTAAAAGGCGAAAGATTTATTCGGTTTGAAGAGAAACCAGAGTATGTTCAAACAATTAATGTCCCAGAGACCGGAGGAAACACACCTCCTTGGACTTTCAGTGTGGGGCAGAAAATAAATGACAATTTCAAACATGTTCTAGAGAATACTTTTTTATTCATGTTTCGATCAAACTAAGTGGGAAAATTACTTTCAACTACATAAGAAGGAATATAAGTGACTGCGGATTTTGGGGATTGTGGGTATGTAAATAAGCCCTACTTGAACCCACGTGACAACAATTCTCAGTCACACGTGACCCTCGGGAGTGTAACAGGGTTTACATTCGATTCGTTGCTCTCGTTTGCTTTTCTGGGTATTACAATGCTATGCACGAGCATTAGTCTGCCTCCACTACACAGAGGCAGTTTTAAATAAATATTTAATTACCCGCGGGAACTTTAAATGATTTGCTAGGAGTAACAGGCTGTTGAGCCGAAGCCGGGACTCGAACCCGTTCTACAGATTCGGCAGCTCTGGCTGATAAATCGCCCCTTCGCCTCTCAGGCAGCACAAGCTCCTGCAGCAGGGGGTCTGAGGGGCCTGACCGGCCCAGTCACCGCCGGATCAGTCCTTCCCCTTCCCACAGCTTTGTTTAGGGGCATTGAATGGGGTCCATCCACAGAACAGCATTAAAAGATGCACATTTTGGAACTGGTGACGAGACTCGGATCACGGCTTCCGCCCAACCCCAGGGGATTCTAAGAAATCACTCTTCCTCGTGCCTGGAAGGTGACTGGTTGTCTTGTAAAGCGCTTAAGTGCTCTCGGGCCAGCATCGCGCTATATAAAACTGCAAAAAAATAGGAAAGAAACCTTTCGAAATTAAAAGGCCATTATTCACCGTGGGTCAGAATATGGCGCCACCGTGACATAGACACATTTATGAGAAAGATGCAGTGCTTTAAATGGGCTGGTACTCACCGGTCCTGAGTACCGGTACTTCTTAGATTTAACGCTCTGAGTACCGGCACTTCTCTTCTGCCGAGGAGAGTACCGGTACTCATGAAAAGGTAGGCTTTTTGGCTGTGAGTGCTGGTGAGCTGGAGTTGAAGGTGTCTTGGCAGCCAAGGCGCCACTTCTGTACCCCCGCTCTGAGCCCCAGCTGAGCTATTCAGCAGGGCTCATTGAATAATTCCCGGGTGCTCACCATCACGCTGTGTTTGACAGAGCAGGGTCCGGTCAGGCCCTGTGCTGTCAATCACAGTCACTATCCTGTGCATTTGTGCAAACAAGTGTCAGATGACAGAGGTTTCCGAGGGAGAAGTCAAAAAGAGCAGGATACGAGTCACAACTTTCATGGAGAACCTGATAAGTCAATGAACGTTTTATAATCATTAGAAAATGTAGGTTGTAGTACGAAACCACATTGGATGGTGCTCCCTACCTCAGGCCCAAAGATACTTTCCAAATCTTGTTCTCTATTCTTAGAAGTTTCATGCAAGCAGACGGAAACCATACCTCTGCACTGTATATTACCGAAAATACAGCCTTCACTTGATGGTACTCTGGCCTCGTATACATTTCAACAACACAACATATAGTTAGCATATTTTTCCACCAGCATTTTTCTTAAACATCACAGTTTTACAAAAAGTGTGTATGCACATGCCCCTGTTTGTGTGTGTGGGTGTGAGTGAACATGCGTGTTTCACATGAGGCTATCAGATAAATGTAATTGTGAATTATCAATGCCAAGGTAATTATGATATTCTCTTGTAAGGACCTACAACAGAGCTTGTTTTTTTCTGTAGTTAATTCTCAGTGGTTTTACATTTATTGTAGAAGAACAACTGTGAGCCATTTCTATAGACCACTTGGATTGCAGTGTACTTACAGAGTAAAGCAAGTGCAGCTCAAAGGTCAGGTGCAGCTTTAACCATTTTGGAAAAAATTATATAATTTAATATAAATTCTTGTTGTGAAAATGCTGATACGCATTTATCCGCCTGCTGATAAGTTGGTATGGCAAAACGTCCTTGTCGTAGGACAAACAGAGGTATCAACGTTGCTCTTGCCTTGTGTGACATGGCATCCGTGAGCTGCGCTGGGTACACTGCGGCGAGGGGAAGAGGTGTCTGTCTTATGTTAATCGTTCTTCCCAGCATTACTGTATTGATAGTGTAAATGTTAAATAAGGGCCAGAGGTGCCTCACACAAATTTAGTAGAGAAACGGTTCTTATGCAGAACAATTTTGATTGCATTAAATATTGAGACAACATTTCCTGAACGTTTGGAAGATTCTAAATATGACATAGACATTCGTGTAAGCTGCAAAAAAGGCTTTACAAGCACGTAGAAATAATGAGACATTGGCCCAATGTTATGAATTACTCATAAGTGAAAGTCACTGATAAATGCACGGGTTATGTAGCTGAAACGTTTTCAGTTCTTAACTTCTTCACTTCTGCAGCAAGCACTTTCGAAAACTCCCAAGAATGGTGGATGGAATAAAGAAATGAAAGGGTTGATGGATAGATGAGCGAAAGGATTGATGAATGAGCGAAAGGGTGGATAAAGAGATGGATGAGTGAAAGGATGTATGGATAGGTTTTGAGTTGGATGGATGGATAGGTTTGTATATGAAGGGTGGACAGACGGAATGGTGAAAAACTGAATGATGGATGAAAGACTGAATAGACAACAGAATGTAAAGGTTAAATGGTGGACATCAGCAGGTAAATGGTAGGTGAAAGGATGAATGGATAGATCGATGGAAGAGACAAGAGATATCTTCTGGAGAGGGTCATGATGATTTGCTTCATTTGCTTTGTGCCATAAGAGCTTTGGGTCGAAGTGGGGGTATTTTCAATTTCTTCCTACTCATGTGCTGAAAAATATATGGTTTTGCGCCAAACAACATCAATTAACAGTATGGCATTAAGAAGGTGCATCTATTGCAAAAAAAAAGGAAATGTTAACATATTATAGCATTTCTCTTTCATTTTGTGTAATGAGTTAACTTGCTTTGTTTGTATAAACACATTTCACGTGTGTTTTGGTATGTGCTGCAACTAATATAGAAGTCATCATCATGTCTTGCCTTTAGCCCTCATGGAGCCTCAGGCCCTCTGATATCATTGCTGATGTCTTTTCCATTGCTTTGTGCTAGTCTGTTTCAGACCTCGGGATGCTTAATGTCTAAATTTAAAAGGGGTTTGTGCGGGCATGCTGACAGAGGGGGGGGTCGGGGTAGAGAGGGAGGTAGGGGGGGTGGTAAATGTTGAAGAACTGGTTTCTCCTGATATGTGCATTGCTGATTGGGTCTCATATAAGATGCTATTGTATGTAACTGTGAGTTATTGATAAGACGGTTGGAAAAACTCAATAAAATACTTTAACAACAAAAAAATGTCTTGCCTTTAGCCCCGCCCCTAGCCCGCCCCCTCACTACACATCTAGCTCATTTTAATGAATACCTGCACTTATTTTTTCCCATTTAAAGCACTGGAAAGATGCACTAGTAACCAACTGTATTTGTAGCCTGCTCCCCAGCCTGGGAGCAGGGTAATGAACACGCCACACGCCAGATTTACTAGTTTGTCACTCAGCGCATTGCAGCAGCTGCGAATGCTGCGCTGCTTGAGAAGGAGAGAGCAGAAGAGCTAAATATTTACAGAAATATGGCACTCTCCTCCCCTCTCCCTCAGGCGTGACCCGTGCAGGTAAGAGCGGTGGGGCGGGGTGTGGGTGAGTCAACATACGGCAACGAGGGAAACTTAAATAAAAAAAAGACAACCATGGCGACATACGGCGACAAGGGAAACTTACATTTAAAAAAAAGACAACCATGGCGACATACGACGACGAGGGAAACTTAAAGTAAATCATGGTTTTCTTTTATTTTTAAAGTTTACCTTGTCGTCGTATGTCGACTCCCCCACTACCCTGCCCCACCACTCTGACCTGCGTGGGCTACGCCTGCTCTTCCTAATGCCTGTACAGAAATGTGCGGCCATGCGCTACGGACATACCTTTGCACCATAGTGCAAGGGTGTCTGTGTGAGTCTAACATTGGTATGGACTGGAAAAATACCCTACCAGAATAATAAACTATGCTTAGACTAAGCAGCATATTTACAAGGAGCCTACGTGGCGGCTGCGTCACTTTTTTTAATGCTTTTTTTTGATGCAGCGGCGCTGCAGAGTGGGAGACCCATATTTACATGGCAATGCAAAGCCAAAGCCACTTAACGTGGATTTTCATGGCCTTGTAGATATGGAGTAAGGAAAAGCAGCGCCAGTGCCTGCATTGCCTTATTCTCAGCCAAAAAGGCATTCCATGGGCGTTGCAGTGGGTTTTCCCACGCAACACCAATAGATTTTGATGCATTCCCAGATTTACAAGGACTTGGGAATGCAACATAAAACTGACGCAACTACAGCAATTCGTTAAAAAAACAGAGGCGGTGCATCAGTATTGACTGACGCAAATAGCTTACTGTATGGGGACCAGGTCAAAAACTCACCTTGGACTCTATTTACATTGGTCCTGTATGTCTCGCATACAAGTGGGCATTGTGTACTTCTGTGTACCACTATACCTACGTATATGTTACATATAGGGGCATATTCTCAAGGACTTATCGCCGAGTTATCGGCACTGTAGCGCAGCCAAAGTGCCGAAAGAATTATTGCCCCATTCTCAACCTGGTGCAAACTGCCGATATCGCTAGTTTTCCAGCGATAGCTTCGCAAAAAACATCGCCACGGATGAGAGCGATAACTAACGCTAATGATATGCAGAGTAGGCGTTCCCGTGCAAAAACACACGAAAACGCCACTTCGCGATAGATATTCTCAATGACCAGCCCGATCTGCGATGCAATCCAAAAACAGACGATACGGCACGTTAGCAGCAGGGATTTAACACCTGCCTTTTACTGGTGTTAACTGTTAAGCAGGACGACAACCTGCAGTATGAAAGGGAGCGCAGCCCAGAGCCATATCTGAAGACCAACACATGTCATGGAGCTACTGATCAGGCAGCTCGGACACCCAAGAGGGCCACAACACCCACCACCACCACCCCCAGGACCACCACCCCCAGGACCACCACCCCACCAACTACCACGAGACAGCACAGAACAGGACAGCGGACGTTCCGAAAACGTCATGGCCCCTCAGTCAAACAATAGCATAATGTGGGGAGAGGTGGGAACCAAGTATGTGTGAAGGAGGCAAGTCACCCATGAATAAGAATGCACACAATGCCAAGTTTGGCGGTGATGTGCTGGACAGACCTCAGTATGCAGAACACAGACCTGTCCATGTGGACATATATTGCTGGTGTGTGTAGTGTTGTGGACAGTGGACGCAACCATGTTACCTCAGGCAGTGGGGAAGACTTCGGTCATGTAGCTGTGTCATCCCCCCCTGTAAGCGTAAGCGCAGTGGGCTGGTCCAGCGTACGGCAGTTCAGCGTAGGAGTGTGAATAAATAGGCTGGGGCTCTGGGCGTGGTTCACTTCCGGGATGGCCAACGCATCTGCCAGGGCGGCGCCCCTCACCCTGCCACGAGGCCGCCGCCGTGGCCGCCAGCCTCCTCAGCCGATCACTGGCATCCGCGACACAGGCCCCCAGCGAACCCAGCAGCACAGCACTGCGGCGTTATGTCTGTGCTGATTACTGCCTGCGACCTACACTGTGGTCAGCAGGGCTCACAATTCAGATCGAGTCGCGACTGCAGATGACACAGTCCAGTAAGCAACAGACATTGCTACCAGTGTGGCCCGCCCTGACCATGTATCATCGCAGGCTGTGCACACGATGAGCACCACAGGTGCCACTAACTGTGCACCACAAGTCAACGCCACATGGCCTTATTGAGGCAGAATTCAGTAGGCAAAAGACATTGCTCCCAGTGCGGCCCGCCCGGATGACGCATCATCGCTGGCTATGCACCCCCTGAGCACTTCAGGTGCTACTAACTCTGTGCACCACAAGTCAACGCCACGTGGCTGTGGGCCCCTGCTGACCTCTGCCTCCAGCCTACACTGAAGTCAGCAGGGCTCACACACATCCAATCCATTCCTGATGTTCATGGACGACGCATCATCGCAGGCTGCGCACCCGCTGAGCGCCACAGGTGCCACTAACTCTGTGCACCACAACTCATGGACCCTTCATGATTGAGTTACGTGATGTGGACTGCGGACGCAACAATGTCACCTCAGGTATTGTGGAAGACCTGGGACGATGATGATGAATATGAGGCAAGTGTAAAACACCCAGGGCAGCTGCAGCAGGTATAACCCAAAGGGACACAATCACTGAAAATTTCTTCACATGAGCACGCTCAGCTCTTGTGCCCCAAAGTCAGTGCACCGCAAGTCATGGGCCTTTCTGATTGAATATCGGGTGACCTCTGCACTTGCTCCTGGCTACCTCCATGATGTGTTGCAGTTGTCTGTGTTATGTTGGTGTTTTCTGTTTCCGCTTTAACAGTGATCACTGTTCAAGTTGTTGCCAGCACCAACCACCCTCTGAGGGCTGACTCACACTCACCCCACACCCATCCAGCACAGGCGTCACTGGATATGTGATCCTGGTAATAGAAAGGGGCCGGGCGCACGTGCCTATCCAAGTGTGTCCGTGTGGTCATTATGTATGAATGATGGCCCCGGGCCCTACCACATTACATTGTACTGTGGACAGCAGATGCAACCATGTCACCTCAGGCAGGTAAGAGCATGGACATGTAGCTAAGTAGTCCCCCCCTGTAAGCGACAATGTTGCAATGTAGCATACACCCAGAGGGCAGGCTTGCACGGACGGAGTAATTAAGGGGTCCACGATCATACATGCCAAGTGTTGTGTGTATCTGTATTGCTGCAGCATGAGCCAAATGTCTAGCCACATTAGCAGCACCAGTTCAGCCAGGCATGTACCCTACATCTGTGTCTGCCCTATCTTTATCATAGCGTTACAACAAACAAATGATGGACAGAATGCTGACAATGCAGACATTCTCCCCCAGTCAAGAGATCTGGGTTAAATCCATCGTTCTTTTGCCCACTACGCCACCCCAGTTTAGACATGGCCATATGCAAATCAGTCTTGACCCTGTGCCTCATGGGATTCCCAGACGTGGGACCCGTGCTCACTACGCCACTGGAGTCAAGCTATCCTGGCTGATGACGGCTGATATCCAGAAACCGGTCCTAGGATGCTTGATTCCGGTCCAGGGAAGACATGGCTTGGCAGTTCGGGCTGGACTGTTCCCATGAGGCACAGGATCAAGACTGATTTGCATATGGCCATGTCTAAACTGGGGTGGTGTAGTGGGAAAAAGAACGATGGATTTAACCCAGAACTCTTGACTGGGGGAGAATGTCTGCATTGTCAGCATTCCGTCCATCATTTGTTTGTTGTAACGCTTTTCGCCCTAAGTGGGATGGGTATTCCCAGACGTGGGACCCGTGCTCACTACGCCACTGGAGTCAAGCTATCCTGGCAGATGACGGCTGATAGCCAGAAACCAGTCCTAAGATGCTTGATTCCGGTCCAGAGAAGACATGGCTTGGCAATTCGGGCTGGACTGTTCCCTTGAGGCACAGGGTCAAGACTGATTTGCATATGGCCATGTCTAAACTGGGGTGGTGTAGTGGGCAAATGAACAATGGATTTAACCCAGATCTCTTTACTGGGGGAGAATGTCTGCATTGTCAGCATTCCGTCCATCATTTGTTTGTTGTAACGCTTTTTGCCCTAAGTGGGATGGGTATTCCCAGACGTGGGACCCGTGCTCACTACGCCACTGGAGTCAAGTTATCCTGGCTGATGACGGCTGATAGCCAGAAACCGGTCCTAGGATGCTTGATTCCGGTCCAGAGAAGACATGGCTTGGCAGTTCGGGCTGGACTGTTCCCATGAGGCACAGGGTCAAGACTGATTTGCATATGGCCATGTCTAAACTGGGGTGGTGTAGTGGGCCAAAGAACGATGGATTTAACCCAGATCTCTTGACTGGGGGAGAATGTCTGCATTGTCAGCATTCCGTCCATCATTTGTTTGTTGTAACGCTTTTCGCCCTAAGTGGGATGGGTATTCCCAGACGTGGGACCCGTGCTCACTATGCCACTGGAGTCAAGCTATCCTGGCTGATGACGGCTGATAGCCAGAAACCGGTCCTAGGATGCTTGATTCCGGTCCAGGGAAGACATGGCTTGGCAGTTCGGGCTGGACTGTTCCCATGAGGCACAGGGTCAAGATTGATTTGCATATGGCCATGTCTAAACTGGGGTGGTGTAGTGGGCAAAAGAACGATGGATTTAACCCAGATCTCTTGACTGGGGGAGAATGTCTGCATTGTCAGCATTCCGTCCATCATTTGTTTGTTGTAACGCTATCTTTAGCATAGGCCTGCACTCACGTGGCCAACCACCTTCAACGGTCAACATCACAGTGTTGTTGTCAGGCTTGTGGACATGTGCAGACAGGCATGACAATACTGTGTCGTAGGAGTGCAAGTTATGCAATCGTGCAGCGCATATAAGTAAATGGGTTCGGGGGGAGGAAGGAGGAGCTGTGTGGCAACGTAACACACAGTGATGCCGCTCATATGCCCCATGCAAGACATGTCAAAAATGAATCTCAAAGTCGCACTCATCCCACCCCATCCCCAAGACGCCACTTCACATTTAATAAATGCAAGCAGATTACAAACTTACACTAGGGATGAATGCTCCTTTGTCTGTGCTATCAGGCGGCAGCACTTCTGCACCTCCGACCTCGGAATTGCATGTCCCTAGCAACCCCTGTCAGATACTATAGCAGCTGATGCCGACTCCCACACTACGCACAGCCCGACGAGAGACTAACGTATACACACCCCACACACTGGAGTCTTTGTTCGAAGTTATCTTGCATGGAATGGCCTCCACACTTACTCCCACAACATCTCAGGCGTACAACCGGTGCACACTAAAGCAACTCATTGACCCGAGATGTGGCATTTCATCCACAGAACTGGCGCAGGTCAGAATAGTGCCGCTTCAACAAGAACCACTAACGCAATGGACGAACATCCCGGACACATGCACAACCCCTGTCACGTGGAACTGTACCGTGCACAATGCTGCATTTACTGGGGGCACTGCCATTGGCAGTGCTGCGGATCAGTTACCGGCTTAGCTTCCGCCTTGCCAACGTCACCTGCGTTCAGCCTGTGTTGCATTGTTGAGCATGCATCTTCGAGTGGTCCATGGATGTCTGCCTGTCCAACAGGCGGTAGATGAGCTGGATTATGACGTGTGTGCACCCCTTGTTGGCCCACGACCAGGAGTGTCAGTCACCGTGATACCCGTTGATGCGATGCCTAGATACTTGGCATACATGCTGGCAGCTGGACCTGGGAGATTGCACAAATCCTCATGTGCAGTGACCACATTGAACCGCTCCCCTATTGGGTTGTAGAGCTAACTGGTGTAAGGGGGTGGATGCAGCACATCTGTCCAGACCTGCTTATGGATCTCCTTGCCATCCTGTTTGATAAAGTCGACAACGACCTCATGTTGGAAATGTTAGCCTACGAAGCTGCAATCGCTTTCATGGATGAGTAACTACATACCTGCAGCCACAATCGATTGGAACTTATTGCACATCTCCCGACACCTTGTTGCATCTTGGAGATCTGGTCAAATATCCCACGACAATAGTGGACATGGCTGCATTCGCCTGCACTCCGAATACATGAGCGGACAACAACGCGGCTTAACACACACCTGTGAAAGTTGAGGCACTCCTCCGGAGTGGACAGCGGCGCTTGGCAACGTTCCTCATTCTGACATACTGCTGCATTGGTCTGCATGTTGTGGCACTTATCTTGCCCGTACTGACAGACATATGATAATAACGTCTACGCACCTTCACTTGTATTCAACTGTGATGAGTGTTGATTTGAATGACAATGTGTGTCTCAATGCCTATCAGGGTCACAGCCATACATGCGCATTGATAGCATTACCCAGGGAGTACCTTTTTGTGGAATCACTGTCCTACCTTCATCCATACTTTCATTCTTGATTGATCATGACCTTGACACATCTGTGTGAAATGGAATGTTTTTTTCACATTCAGTGGAGTGTTGAAGCTGGACCAGTACAGGGCCATGCAAACCCCACTTTACATTGTTGGCCCGTGGAGGGCCAGCCAGAGTCCTTTCAGGATTGACAAGTTCATAGGGAGTGAAAGACTACAGTCCGCAGTGTGATTGCTGTGTCATTGGCAACCAAACCAAATATGGCAGTCTATGTCGAGGTCCAGGGTGAGTGTCGCTCAGTGTATAGGGGGACAGTGGGAGGTGTTATTCCAGGGCATGATGCAGAGGGCAGAACCAAGCTGAACCCGGCAATATGGCGGAGATCAATGCTACCACTTCGTCCTAGCAACAAAGCCAGATTCATCATCATCTTCGTCCACTGATGTGTTAGGTGCCTCACATGCTGGTGGTGGTGTTTTGTCTGCATCACTGTGTGGCAGTGACACATCAGGGGATGGAGGTGGAAAATCTGCCGCACTGTTGGCACTGACACGTCAGGGGGAGGAGATGTGGATGTAGTAGTAGCACCAGCATCCATCCGCGCCAGGCCTTGTGGTGGCAATGCCATGATGAGGATCTGCAGGGCAGAGAAGATCACAGCTACATCTCACTGGTGTGCAGCCGTGGCAGCCATTTGTGAGGCTTGCATCCACTCCATGTTCTCCATGATCATTCGCATGTGACGCAACTCCTTGCTGATATTGCTGGGGCCACTCTGACTAGACAATTGTTCTTGGCTCAGAATCATTACTCCAGCAATGTCAGCCATGGCTTTTTGTAGAGCAAGTAGCGGACTGTGGGTGTCTGTTAGGGACTGTAAGTGGTCCCTGATGGGACTTAGACACCCACGTAGGGCATCTTGTTTGGCTGCCATGAGGTTGAACCCCACCCGCAGCTGGTCAGACAACTCCCCCTGGCACCCTAACACACGGCGTTGGAAGGCCTGTGTTGGTCATGGGGGTCCTGGGAGACAGCTGTGGTGGTGGGTGCTATCTCCTGTGTGGTCGGTGCAGGGGTTGGGGTCTCATGGATGCAGCTGGGCTGCCCCGCTCCTGGAAGTGTGGTGTCGGAACTGTCCCTGAGCTGTTGCAGTGCGTCGGTGTAGATGTTGGGGAGGTCCTCTTCATCATCAGTGCTGTGTTGTTGGGTCTGCTCTGCAGGAGGTGTTGATTCTCCCTCTGCAATGTGAAGGGGAAATGCAGATTGACATTGTGTTCACATGTATATTCACGCATTGTACCAGATTACTGTCAGACTGCATGGCAATGTACATTGTGACTGTTTATGAGGAGACGCCTATTTGAAGCGGGACACTTGGCATTTCTACACAATCAGGGCTGTGAGGTTGTACTTGTACATTGTCATCTCACAGTTTCCTGCTATGCCAAATGCGAATGGCTATTTTCTACACACAAGCGGCAGCAGTTGTGTCCTCTTTTCTGTTGGGAAAGTATTGCAGTTTGTACCACATTGTTGTAAATGTTGGGATGCTCTGCATCTTATGTGTGTGTGCTGCATTGTGGGTGAGTTGCCCCTTCGGCTCTGATTTGGCTGGCCCATATCCCTTTCAGGCGGTGTGCCTTTAACTTCTGTGCTTATACAGTCCTGATATGTTGCAGACGTGCGTAAATTGGGCTCTTGGTCGGAGTTGTGACACTTGGGCATGGTTTGTCTGCAGATGTGCTATACTTACTTGTGCATGTGTGCCATTGTGCCCATCTCCTCCCGTCCCCCAAGTCCCTGGCTGTTAGTCACCCTGTTGCTGTTGGATCAGGTCATGTTGTGTAGTGTCCGGTTCCCCAACTCCTGCCACCGTCTCCCCAATGATGGTCCTAGGCTGGTCCTCTGTGGGGCTTGTGGGGTTTTGGTTGTCCTCTGTACTTGCTCTGGCTACCTCCATGGTGCTTCGCATTTGTTTGGGTCTTGTTTGTGTTTTTGGTTGCCGCTTTTGTAGTGGTTTGGCCGCCTGACTTGTGGGACTTGCAGGCTGGCGATGCTTCTTGCTGGATTTTTTATCGCAGTTGTGCCTATCGCAACTTTTTTCACGTTCAGGTTTTGATTCTTATCGCCGTCCAGGGACTTTTATCGCGGACATTTGACGCGTTATCGGAAAACTATCACATGTTACCACCGTGTTGTGAATAGCACGTTAACACAAAGTTATTTGCCCATGATAGCCGGCGATCTGAAAGATTGCGTTAACCTATTTTGGCAATGATTATCGCACGTTCTTGAGAATATCCCTATAGTGTGAGACTACTATGTGTCTGGATACAAGTCCTTAATGTTGTGTAATGTGACATTTATTGTGTTACTCACCTTATGTGTGCACTTACCCTTTGAGATGACGTGATTTCCTTGTAGCTTACATTGTTGGAAGTCACTTCAGCTGGTCAGAATCCTATGCCACAGCCAATGCCTCACTTTGCAAGTGCAGCAGACCGCTTCCCGACGATACGTCCCTTTTTCAACAAATTATAAATACCACTGGGTCAGTTTTACAGGGGATTTTACATGGGAATGCCTACCTTGCATATATTAATACTAACGTGACACAGCAATTCCGACGAAGGTATAAACCGATGCAGGCCGTCAAAAAGTGACGCATTTGCCTAGATGCGTCACCTTGTAAATATGCAGCAAAGAAAGTGCCGCCAGTGCGTAAAAAAAAAATTATGCAACAGCTGCATAATATGCCCCTTACTAAATAGACCCCACGGAGCTCTGTAACACACATTTTTATTCTTCAGCATACGATCAAACAACTGTACGCATTGCTTCATGACTTGAATAGCCACATCTTAGCTGCTTACATAACTCCTGTTTAAAGTCCTCCAAGACCCACAAAAGTCCTAGCACTCATAATCTTAAAGACACTATATCTACCCCCTTGTTAAATAAAAAGTACAAACAACATTAACATCATATTTCTTCAATGAGTCCTCGAAGCCCTCGCGCTGGTCTCCCAGATTGGGTAGTATGAGGTGGTTGAGGGGTACATGGGTCATTAGCTGATGACATAGGGTCAGCTGCTTGATCTGGATGTTCAGGTGGGATTTCCTCACTCCCGCTCTAAAGAGCAGGTGAACACCGAGGCAAATTTCTAAAGTGTGACGAGTCCAGTGTGATGGACTTTCCAGGACAATGAGCAGTCACCATATGTCCTTTGGTCGTTAACTCTCAGAGGATCGACAGCAAATGGAGTATCCATTTTGCGCTTCCGTTTCTGTTTGGCCGGTACCACATCCCCTTTATCGAACACTGTGTCCTGTTCGTGTCAGCGCTGATCAGCTTTTGAGAAGTGTCTGTGACACTAATCTTATCTGCGTTTATCGATCAGTCCATTGTGGTAGCTTAGTACTGATGGCTCTCCCAAATAGCAAGGTAGCAGGACTCTCACCAGTGGCAGAGTGAAGAGTAGATCGATAGGCATGAAGGGCTTGACGCATGGTTTGTTTTAGATCGATCCCCTCCATTGATGCTTGTTGAATTACCCTCTTGTGGGTACCCATAAATTAATCAACAACACCGTTGGCCTGGGGCCAGAGAGGCGTGCTCTTTTGATGCTTGATTTTGAGGCAACAAGAAACTCTGTGAATTCTTTGCTATTCAAAGGCGGGCCATTATCTGTTTTGAATATAGCAGGGATGACCCACGATGCAAAGATGTCATCAAGTTACTCGATGACTTTGTCATGGCTTGTCAATCATAAGTCTTTCACCAAAGGAAAACGTGAGTACTCATCGATGACTACCATGAGATGATGTCCTTTTTCTAAGGGCCCAAAGAAAACAACTGCCACTCTCCCCCAGGCATGCGCAGGAAGGTCAGACATGGTCAATGGATGCTGCATCACTTTGGGAGATAAGCAGTTACACAGATAGCACACTTTCAGTTTTTCTCAACTCGTTCATCTAGACGAGGGATAATGGTGCCCGCTCAGCAAACTTGCTATGCTCTGAAGGCGGTGCTGCTGCTGTGGCTGCCCTCATAGCAAAGAAATTCTAGCCAGGCAGGTGGGCATCTCTAAACAGGGTGGGCGGTCCTCTGCCTAAGGGTCAGAGCCGTTAGGCTGATTCCTTCTGCCAGATCTGCTGACTTTCCATCAGATTTTATCTGCCCCCCTAAGTGTGGTCAACAAGGATATAATAGGCAGGGCCTTTGACATATCAGGTGAGTCTTGTGGTCTTTGTGTATCATCAAAATCTATGCATGATTTTGATTACTTATGTAGCTATCCTCCATTATGTTATCATAGTACAAGAAGAAATTCGGAGCTGGTGACTGCAGGGAAATGGACAGAATAGATGGGTCTTGTCACTCTACCCAGACACACACACACACACACGCACACACATATCGACACACCACACAACACAGCCCCTTCTCTTTTTCTAATGCACCTGAAAAACTAAATGCTGCCAAACCAGGGAGTGGGGGGTAGGGCGAGGCAGGGACCAGGCAAGGGACTGCCCCCGGACCCTTTAATGGAAAATGGGCAAACTTGGTGGGATTGGTGACCTTAAACTAGGACTAAAATATTTTAAGCTATATACATTAATTGAATATCATTATGAATATTCTGGGTGATAATCAGTCCACATGGTAATGACCAGTACCCTAACTTCTCCTGAGTTTCCCACCTCAAAATGAAGCCAAACATGTGAAATTGGTGTTTTCCATATTGATTAGTGCATGTTTTGCATTTATGTCTTAAGGGCTGATTATGAGTTTGGCGGTCCCGGGACCGTCATTGGTGGTGGGAACACCGCCGCCGAGTAGGTGGCCCAACCACCCAGTTACGAACATGGCGGTTGGACCGCCACAAGACCTCCGCCAATGCCAGGATCCTGGATCCTGTGGCAGCGGCGGTGGGGAGGGTGGGGGATTGGATGTGGTGCAGATGCCGGCACCACCATGTCATTTTCAAGTTGGGGAGCCCGCCACGCAAAGATCAGCGGGAAGGCAGGTAAGGGGCACCAAACTGGGCTCCTGGGTTCTTTTGCCCATTGGTCATTGTGGATGAGGGCACATGTTGTGCCCCCCCTATGCCTGCACTGTTGTATGCACACTGTGTGCAATGCACAACATCGTGACTGGTAACAGTGCGCACACAACAGTGTGGCGGCATTGCCTATAGGTTCACACTGTGGGCCGAAGCATGCCGCCACCTCAAGAACACCACCGGCACACCGCTGGTCCGGTGGTTAACTTGTAAAGTGGTGGTCGGGATGGTGCCGGCTTGGTGGCATTCTTCCGACCACCGCAATGGCGCTCCGGCAGTCGGACCGCCATATTCACAATCAGCCCCTTAGCATTTATAGATAGATTGCCTCAGTATTTCTCTGGTGAAATCTGTCAAGGGAAAATTGCAGAATGTGATAATTAATGCATAAATCAGAATTTTGAAATGTGTGCAAATGTCCATTTGCACATCGGTTGGAATTTTACATATACATTTTAATCAGGGTCTGAGTAAAGTCTGTACATTTATAGAAGGAGGGAATAGGTTTTGTCAATAGATTTTGGACTGTGTCTTACCCTGTATGGCCTCGCAGTGCTGTTGGGCTCAAGTATGTTGTATTGTAGTTGTATTTACAGAGCGCTTCATACTCCTATTGAGGCGCCAAAGCGCATTTGTGGGTGGGCAGCATGCTATTTCGTGGGGTGTCATAGATTGAACAGTGCGTATTTTTTGTGCGGTCTACATGGGGAGTTTTTTATGTCAACTGTCAGGACCAGAGTAATGCTCCTAATATGTTTTGTGGCTAAGCCTCTGCAGGAATTTGAAGACAAAACAAGTGAATGATGGCTTGCTTAAACATTCCGTTTTAATGAATGGAAAGAAGTGTGCGAGTACAGTACAGTGTTTTGGTGTGTGGATACGGCTGAAGTTGTGCCATAAACAAACATGTGGTTGCATTTACTCATGGGTATGGAAGAGAAGTGTGAGGATAGATGCAGCCATAACAGCCAATACCTGCCATCTATAAAGTGATCTGTGTATATACCATTCAGGCAGCTTATGCAGCAGATGATGGGTAATAAGGAAAATGCTGTGATTGTTGCCGCAAAATTGCAAATTTCAGTGGCCCTACCCATAGTGAACAAAGGTGTGTGTCGTGCTGCAATTCAGCCTGTTTGTGAACCAGCGCTGGGGAAGAGAGCCGCAGCAGGCCATATTTAGTAAATATTGTGCTGCACTGCTCCTGTTGTCTGGTTTCCATGTGTCCTGTCATTATACAGACCTGTGCGTTCAGAAGTAAGTGTGCAGTGACAAAGGCTGTTACTAGATGTCCCTGACGAATCAACAGCACAGAGGTGCAGTAACAAAAGCCATCTCTGCCTTTTGACTAAGATCAAGTGTAGTATCTGTTCTTATTATTTTAAACGTACAATGTTTGAGCAAGTAAAATTGATTTTATAGTAACTATGACTTGTACTTGAAAGCGAATAAATTTGCTGTATGCAAATGTGTACAAATTTCACAATCCGCACGACTAGCTTTTAATTGAGCAGGAGGAGGGGCACCAGCGTGCTGGTGTCTGTTTTGCTCATTAGGAGCACAAAAAAGGACCCCAAAGGAACTGTGGTCAGCGTTAGAACACTGGAAACGTTGTGCTCCGTAATTTCTCTCTTTCCTGGTGTTTCGGTGGACTAATGCTGGAGGATTAAAACCCCTCATAACACCCTTCACAGGCCTGTGCAGCCCCCAGACCTCTGGCGAGGGGATTCATGCTTCAGCGGTAACCCCTATAACCCTTGCTTTAGCTCTAGGGCGTGACTTTACGGTGTTTCTTGCACTGCATACTATTGTGGTCTGCTGCAAGACACTCCAGGTACCCAGGCGGAGGACCCCAGGTGACAATGGTAAACCCGACGGTAACCCAGAAATTGCCGGTAAGCCCAAAATACAACAAATGGGTGACAAAATGGACATTGGAGCCCCAGTGACCGTCACAGATGGCAACTCCACCCCGGAAGCCCTGAAGTCCAACCTCAAGCCCCATGGGGAGGGCAGCAAGGAGGCAAGTAAGGCTGCACCTCCGGAACCAAGCACCAGCGCTCGGAAGGCTGGTGCCCCGAAGGACTCAGGGCTTAAGGCAGGTGCACCTGAAAACCCCAATGCTACCAAACCAGGGAGCAGGGACCTGGCAAGGGACCGCCTCCGAACCCTTCAATGGGTACAATGTCTCCCACTGGCATGCCCAGGTAATGTGGTGGGAGGTAAGGGACAAGTTAGAGCCCAGACTGGACAGGGACTTGTTCTTAAACAAGGTCCGCAAACCAGCAGGAGTCCCAGTGACGGAGGTGCTGAGCTGCCAGACATCCGCGTCATGCATGATATTTCTCTTTAGTTTCATCACCCAGCCCCTCTTTAGGAAGAACTGGGATTTCTTCCAGAGGAAAAAGAAGGAGACACCCTACAGAACCTTCAGCCTGACTACAGGATGGGTGCCGGCAACAACGAAGAAGAGGGTGACCTTTCAGATGACCAACCCCCACATCCTAGATAGAGACACCGTGTCACTTCTCCAGAGGTACGGCACCATCATGAATGGACCCATTAAGGTCAGGGACAGCAACGGAATATGGAACACGACATGGCGAGCAAACATCAACCTCCACAAAGAACCTGCAGGAAGTGACGGAATAAAACACCCACTGGCAGGCTTCTACCTAGGAGCCGACGAAGGGAGGATCAGGCACTAGGGACAACCCTTCACCTGCAGATAGTGTGAGACCGTGGGCCACATAGGAAGAGACTGCCCGAAGAAGTTCTGCAGGGTCTGCAAACGGAGCGGGTACAACATGACACAGTGCACCAGCAACAAGATGTGCAACGTCTTTAGAGGAGAAGGACACATGTACTACCACTGCCCCAAATCGGACAAGCCAAAGACCTACACCAACGGTGGATCCCAACGCCAAGGTGAATGACATCCTGAAGGCTGCTAGGAAAGAAGTGGACAAGAAACCGGAGCCAACAAGGAAGGTCAAGCAGAAGAAACCAGCCCTGAAGGTGGCGCCACCACAAGGACCAGGCCGAGCACAATCTCAAGTGGACCCCATTGCGGAACCAACTACAGCGGAGGAACCAACACCCCCAATGGAGGAGAAATAAGCAATGGGAGCCCAGTGCCCCAATGGAGACCCCGAAGAAGGAGCACCTGAGGTCCAACCAATGGATCACCAGAGGGAGTTAGACCCAGAGCCAGAAGCAGGAGCCAAGAAAGGAGGGCAAGGAGAGGAGAAGGCACCAGCCAAGGCAAAGGGTAAGAAGAAGAACAAGAGAAAGAGAAAGAAGTCCCAGCCAGATAACAGCAACAGCAGCAACGCTCACAAGGTGATAGAGGAGGAATGGAAGAAAGTCAAATTGCAGATGCTGCGGGACAAATTAAAGAAGGAGAAGGCTGAAAAAGAGGAGAAAAGGAGGCAGACCAGGTCAGGAGGGAAGACCGGACCCACGCCGCCACCGACTGACATCAAGGCTGACCCCGACATCAACGAGGAGGAGACGAGAGACCAGACTCACCCCTGGAACAACAGAAAGAGGACAAGGCCTAGGAAGGACGACTTATACACTCAGAAGAAGCTCATCAAGGCCCAAGAACACAAGAAGACAGAGGACGGATACACCACCATGGACTCTGGAATTGAGGACAGCGACATGGAGGATCACAGAAACACCCGAATGTACCCGTAGAAGCTGTCGGAGAGGGCCTGCAGAGGCTGCACCAGATGGTCAGTGAAGCACCAGAGGCCGGAGCATAAAAGTAAGAGAGGGACGAGGAGGACACCATTGTGTGGATAGATGTCACAGAAGCCACCATGGAGCTCTCAATTGAAAACCCAGAAGAGACAACACCAGTGATAGAGGGCCTGCAGATGGTTCGGTACACTGCGGTATAGTAGCCCTCCTCACAGAAAGTTTCAGAAACCGGACACTGACTGCTAGCGCTGAGACAATGGCTAGATCATTGTTCCCCCTAAACGTCAGGAGCGTGAAGGATCAGGTTAGGCGGGTTGGCACGTTGCGCTTCCTGGCTGCACAGAACCTAGATAGCTACTTTTTGCAGGAATGCAGAACTCTGTACGCCCAGTTGTACAGCCAGCCCAAAAGGCAGTCGATGCACGTCCCATCATTTGGTCTGGAGGAAACAATTACAAATCATCTGGAGTGGCCATTCTAATCAAGGGGAGGCAGTTCACCGTGGACAAGGTCACCTAGCAGGTCAATGGCAGAGTGCTGGATGTGGGTGGCTCGAGGGCTGGTGAGCCGTTAGGCTCATCAATGTCTATGCCCCCCCAGAGAAGAATGAGCGACTCGAGATTTTCAGAGTGCTCAGGATGCAACTTGTGACCTCCAGGACCATTCTGATGGATGATTATTTCAACTGCATAGTAGAGTTGGATGGACGCACTGGGTCAGGCTCTGCAGGGATGAATGTGACGTCCAGGCTGTTGGTGGAGATTATAGGTGAGACACCTCTCCGGGATGTCATTAGGAGCATGGGGCCGAATGCCAGGAATGTTTCCTGGAGTTGGCCGGGCAGAACCGTGCGTTCACTAATCAACTTCCTATTCACTTCTCCAATGGTAAACCCTGGGCGAAGGTCCATGGTCACCGTCTACTTCTCTGTCCACAGGGCAGCCAGTTTTGAGGGGGGACTTGCAGGGAAGTTCCCCACCAGCCCAGGATCATGGAGGCTGAACTGCTCGTTGCTGGAAAATGAGGAGTTAGTGGTGAACCTCAGAGCCGTGTATGTAGAGTGGAGGGAAATGAGGGACTTATTTCACTCCACCAGCGAGTGGTCGAAATGGGTGAAGGACAGGTTCCGGAGCTTTTTCCAGGATGCAAGCAGAGCTGCTGCAAGGAAAAAGAAGAGGTCATTTAGAAAGATGCGGAGCAAACTGCAGTAAATGTATGAACTCGAGCTCAGGGGATGGGACCTGGATGACGAACTGGATGAAACCTGAAAAGGGCTCACGGAGCACTTCAGGGAAGAATCCAGGAAAATCATCTTCCGGACCAGAACTGAGAACCTCTAGAAGGACGAGAATTGCAACTTCACTTAGCCTTCACACCGCTGGTAGAGCTTCGGGACTCAGAGGGCAACCTCCAAAGTGAGAAGGAGAAAGTTCTGAAAGTTGTAACCGACTTTTATGGCGAGGTTTACTCACCAAAGTTGTCAGAGCCCAGGCGGATAGTTTCCTGGAGGGCATCTCAAAAACACTGGGGGCCTTATTTATGAGGCCTTGCGACAGTTTTGCGCTTCCATTGCGTCACTTTTTGTGACGCATCGGCGGAGTAAAACATGCCTCCTGTTACGCCCTATTTACAAAGTGACTCATCTAAGCAGATGTGTCACTTTGTAAACCCCTGCGCTACATTATACCTGCGTCAGGTATAATGTATGCAGGGTTGGCATTCTCACATAAGTAAGCCTCGTAGAAGTGACGCAGTGAAATCTACCAGACTTCACTGCGCCACTTCTAGGGTGCAAATGCGTCAATATCTTACGCCTGCCTCACAGCAGGCGTAAGACTGACACTGGGCCCCTTCACATGGGGCTTGCCCCATGTGAAAGGACACATTGCTGGAGTTGCGTCACTTTTGTGACACACTCCAGCAATGCGTCACTTTTGCGCCTACAGATACGTCAGAAATACTGATGCATCTGAAACTCCTTGCGACATGAGGCGTCATACTGTAAATATGACACATCCATCATGTCGCAAGGAGGGTGCACTGAGAAGTGACGCATCGCTGCTTTCACGCAGCGATGAGTCACTTCTCATAAATGAGGCCCTGGGTCCGGAATAGAGAGAGAAAGCCTGAACATGCCCTTCACACTGTAAGAGTTGCACTTGGTCGCATGACCTCCAAGAGGGGCAAGACGCCTGGAAATGACAATCTCCCAGTAGAGCTTTATGTCGAACTGTGGGACCTGATCATGCCAGACTTTCAGGACCTCTAAGAGGAAATGGTGGGCAAGGGCAGTATGCCACAATCCCTGCGTGAGGGTATGATAACGCTCTTGTGCGAGCAGAAGAGAGAGAGAGAGGACCTCAGGAACTGGAGGCCCATCTCTCTCCTCAATGTGGACTACAAGATTCTTGTGATGGTGATACACAACCGCCTAAAGAAAGTCATAGCGAAGATAGTCTACTCTGACTAGTCCTGTAGGATACCGGGTCGGCAAATCGCAGACAGTCTGGCCCTGGTCCGGGAAACGATTGAGTACGTCAAGGGCCGCAAGGTCCCAACAGCCTTGGTCAGCCTGGATCAGGAAAAGGCGTTCAACCGCTTTACTCATGACTTCATGGAACGCACACTCAGAGCACTGGGACTGGAAGACTTCTTCTGTGATGTGGTGACCACAGTGTATAGAGACATCTCTAGCACACTGTTGGTAAATGGCTGGAGGACCGACCCCTTCCCTGTCTAGTCAGGGGTGAGGCAGGGCTGCCCGCCTTCCCACTCCTTTTCATCCACGTTATTGAGCTCTTTGCCGAATGGATCTGGCAGAACAGGAACATCAGAGGAGTGAAGGTGGCAGGAAGCAAGGGAAAGTGCGAGGTGAAGTGCTCCCTCTACAGGGACAACGTCTCAGTCTTCTGCTGGGATGGACCATCTGTGAAAGAGCTGGAGAGGACTTGTATCAAGTTTGGGAAGGCATCAGGAGCAAAGATCAACAGTGCCAAGTTAGAAACACCTACTCTTCGGCCCCTGGACACCCACCCGAGACCCACTGCCATTCCCCATAAAGCAGGACTTCTTGAAGATCCTTGGAGTCTGGTTTGGGAGAGAAGGTGCGCAGAGAACACCTGGGAAGTGAGACTGGTGAAGACGAGGCAGAAGCTGGGACTCTGGAGCCTCCCGAAGCTGAAGATCAAAGGGAAGTCTTTGATCCTGCAGAACGAGGCCCTGCCAGTGCTCCAGTATGTCGCTCAAGTGCGGCTGCTGCAGACCCGAACAGCCAAGGCCATCACACGAATGATCTTCTACTTCATTTGGAGCTCGAAGATGGATAGAGTGAAGAGGGCAGTCATGTTAAAGACCCATGACAAGTGAGGCAAGCGAGTGGCAGACATCGCCACCATCCTGAGGGGAATCTTCGTGTGCCACTGCATGAGGAACACCCTGCGGACCAAAGACGAGAGCCATGTCGACTTTCTGATGGTACGCTTCTTCCTGTTGCCAACGTGGAAGCACCTCGGATGGGCAGAGTGGGTGAGCGCCATCCCGTACAACTGGGAGACCCCATGGTTCTACAAAGAAGTCGAGAGGTTCCTGAAGGAGTTCGGGCTGGAGGCCACCGCCCCCGCCACATGGACCCCGAAGCCATGCCAGATACGAGCAAAGCACATCAGCGAACCAATTGGCGCCCTCCCCTCTGCCACAGCAGACCACGTGTGGGGGAAACATTGCATCCAAGCGCCTGACCAACCAGTACAAGGAAATCGCCTGGATGACCTTCCGTAACAGCCTTCATACACGCAAGAGGACTCAACCGATACAAGTCCTGCCTGAGAGGGTGCACCGCGGAAAAGACAACATACCATCTCTTATGGGAGTGCATGTACGCACAGGTGCTGCTGAAGGCCCTAGGTACGGAGCTTAGGGCCTGGATACCTACTTCATGCATCACCGCGGACTCTGTGATGAATGGCTTGTTCCCAGGGACACATACACTAGGTGACCTCCTGGACTGCTGGAGGCTCCTGTGCTGCTTTAAAGATGTTCTTCTGTTTTTTAGAAACCACCTGGTAGTAGGGAAGATGGAGACATCAACCCTGGTGTGCTGAAAGATGATCCACAGCCTCCTGCGTGACTACGCTGCACTGGACGGATCAGATGAAGACAATGACTGAGGACCCAAAGGGGTCCCCTTGTACCCTTACACAGGGGGGCCTGGATGGGCCACTAACCTGTCATGTCCTTTTTTTCTTTAACCGAGGAACCGGTTGGCGACAGGGAGAGGAAAAGGTGAATGAAGACAGGTGGAGAAAATGTAGTTATTTACTGTATGTATTTGACTAACGTGACCTTTTCCCTTCACAGGTAAAAGGTTAATGGGATAGCTTCTGCACTTGGTGTCAAGTTTATTACCAATGACTGATGAATAAATAGGGTGTTGTGGAAGGTGACGATTGATGTATCTGAATCAGATACGATGCCCTGTCAAGCAGGAAAAAAAAATCAGTAGCACAAAGATGCAGTAACACAAGCCACTACTAGATGTCCCTGTTGCATCAATAGCACAAAGGTGCAGTAACACAGGTATGTTATTTGATGTCCCGAAGAATCAACAGCACAACGTGCAGTAACACAAGCCATTACTAGATGTCCCTGCTGAGTGAGCTACTCACAGGTTCAGTAACATAATCTCTTTCAAGATGCACCAGTTACATCAATAGCACAAAGGTGCAATAACTAAAGGTGTTACTAGCTGTCCCTGTTGAGTAGCTAAAATGTACTGCGTTACAATCTTTAATAATCATATGTTGATCATTGTTAATATGCCTCTCTATACATATAAAGAAGTTACACTTTATATAATTGAAGAATACTTATTAGCTTGTAGTATATTCACGTTAAACCAAATGTGCATTCTTATCGTTGGCCTGACTGTGAGTAGGCCTCAGCTGCTCAAAGCCTATCGCTGTCAAACATGATGTTGATTTCAAAATGTGTTTTTACGTTTTCCTTCTCGTTTCAGGTGCAAGATAACCTATGCTAGTTAGAAGAGCAGCTCCTTGTTTGCTTGTAGAAATGTTAGCGCAAATAGGATTAATTAGAAGTTTATTGTGATTTACATCATGTTTGGGGTTAAGAAAGATCCTCCTGTACTCAGCAGTCTGAACCGAGTGTGTGTCCATTTGACTAACAATGGGAACGAAGGGAGTTTACCTGCTCCAAGAAGACGGCTCAACCGGATCGGCCCCATTGCCGGGTGGTTGGTAGGAAGAGGTTCTAGACAGAATGCAATGTATTTAACTGTGTGTCTTAGAACAGTTGAGGAGATCCTGTCCTGACTGCTGGATGAAGTCATCACTCCGTTCCCTGTCTCTGCTGATTCTCCTACTTGAGACCCTATATCTCACCAATGTCTTTCTCTATTCTGAAACTTTAATTTGTTCACTTCAAACTGGCACCTTCTGCTTGGGATTTTCCGCAGCCATCCATAGACGCTTTATTTAGTTTATGGAAGTTCCTTTATGGAACTGAAACCTTCCATTTGTTATTCTTTAAACAATTTGATTTCAGTTTACATGATCTCATGTTTCTGGATTGATTAACTCTACTGTATTTCATGCTTAACTGATAAATTATTTACGAAATGAATAACGCCTATAACTTTGATTAAATAGCTAAAAAACCTTTTGTTATTGTGGAGCCAGATGTGTCACTGTTCTTTGAATTTGCTGTACTGATGTGAGCTCTCAGAATACACTTTCAGCTGATATCAAAAGATCCATGCGACCGGTGGGGCAATTTGTTTTAGGGCTACACCAGATGCCACAGATATAGAACATTGTGCTGTATCAATGGTCAATATTGAAATAGTGTAAGTGAAGAAACATTAAAGTAGGTGGGAGGAGTTTAGAACTCTTCCCACAAAGTGAAGAACGGCGAAGATGTCCAGGGTTTCTTGACAAAGGTAAAGTTTAACTCCAGCACCAATCAACTCCCTGCTAAAAGAGATCTTGTCCAAAAACTGGCAAAGAGGTCCTCGGCCCTGAGCAGTAGGGGGTAAATGCTGTAGCAGTCACTGCTTGTCAGCCGTGCACAAGCAATTCTCCTAAAGCAGACAGTTTAACACTTGGAGAAAGGAATATCTAACATTAGAGAATTGTTTTTTTTTTTTATTTGTCAACATTTCAGTTGGTGAAGTTTAAAGGGTCACCCAGAGTAGTGTGCAAAGCACAGTTCCTCCATCAGCAAACAACATTCTAGAATGTTGCCTTGTTTGGTGCCGTGAGCTGTGGTTTTGAGATGTATTGTGACATCATCATTCCCCGGATGGCCCTTTTTGAAATGAAGTTGTGAAAGGCTCCTTTTTCGTAATTTCATAAACCATATATGCCATAGTATCCAATTCCGGAGGGAAATTTGTGATTTTATAAGCAAAAATATGTTGATTTTTAGTGGTTGTAGGCGACTCGCTGTGTATTCCCTTTCCCGGCTATAATGGCTTGATACTGGTCACTTCTCGATGCCGTCCCGCTATGGGATGTAGGCACCATGCTGTGGACAATACTTCGTGCTCCTAATAAAGGTTTTTGAAAACTTTAAAAAAAAAAAAATGTAAGTTATGACATGTAAGAAGTTTTGACCATAAAAAAAAATTTGATTTTAGTTTCCTCCTGCTTACAATAGCCCCCACTTACATGGACGTCAATGTGTAAAAGAAATCCAGCATTTTTTTTCAAAATTTCCCTCTTTCCTTTTTTCACATGTTGTCATTATTACATCACCTGCATTAAACCATTTTAAACCAAAGATCACTGAGCGTTCTGAACCAAATCACTTCTATCTGCTTCAGATTTGGCAACTGAAGAAGGCCCTGCGCATACAGGAGGCTGGCAACAGCCAACCCCGGGCTCAGCGGGCTCTGGGTACCACAGCCTTTGGGTACTTTGGAACCAAGGTCTCATAGCAAAATCAAGGAAATTCACTGACCACATTATCAAAACCTCCTCGTCTGTGTTGTCTCATAAGGAGAGTGCTCTGGCTGTGCCAAATGAGATACCAGGATCGACCACCTCTTAGCCAATAGCCAATGCTATTTTGTTAATTAATTAATTACGACAACAATACTTTTGCACATTATAAAACATTCCACACGTTATAGTTTGTGCGCAGTAAAACTGTATGTCAATTGTCATTTAAATTGAAAATGTGTTGTCTGTAATGGAAGAGCTCTACCACACCATGAATATTCCACTCTACACCACTCCACTCTACATATCTCTAAGGTAGGTAAAGGCTCAGCGAGGCGCTATGAGCAATTTTGCAGCGCCATGCTGCGTCATTTAAAAAACCCAGGTATGCACCGTAGTAACAAGAATACGGCGCACTGCTGTGTTTTCCCTTGCGTCGGGGGTGAAAATAGGTGCCTAGCGCCAGGGCAGACACCCTTGCGTCATTTTGCAAGGGTGCCTGCGTTGCAGGGATGGTTGTTTTTGTGCAGGAAGGTGTCCCATCCTGCACATAAACACAATAATGGTGATTTGCTACTTCTATGTGTGATGCATTCTGCGGCTCACATAGAAGTAGCAAATATACATTAATTAGTGATTGTTTTTGTGCAGGAAGGCACACCATTGATTGTGTTTTGCTCCTTCTATGTGCGCTGCAGAATTTTTTGCAATATTTCTCCTCGTTGCGCCACTCTAACACCTGCTTTTCACTGGCCTTAGTTTTTGGCAATGCATCAGATTTACAGATTCTTGTAAATCTGGGGCAGCGTCAAAATGCAATAGGTGTTGCACTGAAATGCCCACAGCAACACCCATTGCACGCCCCTTTCACCCAAAGTGATGCATCACAAAGGGCCGTATTTACAAGGCGGCATTAAGCCACACAAAGTGGTGTAGCGTCACCTTGTTAATATGGTGCAGAGCATTGCGCCCCGGTGCGCCGGTAAAAGTGACACTCCAGTGGCCCCTCTATGTCATTCCAGTCCATTCTATGGCACTCCATGACATGTCACTCCATTCAACAACACATCACGTCATTACACTCCATGACACGTCACTCCACCCTACACCCCTCCACTCTGACACTCTACGACATGCCACACCACTCCAGTCCATGCCACTCTACTCTATGCCACTCTATTCTACTCCCCTCCATTCTACACCCCTCCACTCATACCAAATACCCCACTCAAATCCACCCCAATCTACCCCACTCCTCTCCAGTCTACCCCACTCCACTCTGGTCTACCCTACCCCACTCCATCACAATCTACCCTACTCCACTCCACCCCAATCTATCCCACTCCACTCCAAGCTACCCCAATTCACTCCATTTAAATCCTCCCCAATCTACCCCACTCCACTATAATCTACCCCACTCTGCTGCAATCTATCCCAGCCCAATCCAGTCTACCCCACTCCACTCCTTCCAAATTTACGTCACTCCACCCCAATGTATCCACTCCACTCCAATCTACCGCAATCCACTCTACTAAACTACACTCTACTCCATTCCACTCAAATCTACACCTCTCAACTACAATCTATCTCAATCTACCCCACTCCAGTCCAATACACTCCACCCCAATCTATTCTACTCCAATCTACCCCACTCTAATCTCCACTACACTGCAATCTATCCCACTTCACTTCCATCTACCCAGGTCCACTCCAGTCCAATCTACACCAATGCATCACAATCTACCCAACTCTAATTACCACAATCTACACCACTCCAGTCTACCCCACTGCAATATACCCAATCTACTCCACTCCATCCCACTCCACTCTTCCCCAATCTTCCCTACTCCACTCTACCCCAATGTACCCCACTTCAATCTACCCCAATCTACCCCACTCAAATGTACCCTGATCCAATTGAATCCATCCCATCTGCACCACTCCACTCCAATCTACCCCATTTTACTCCACTCCAATTTACCCCACATCATCCCAATCTACTCAAATGTAATGTACCCAACTCCAGTTGACCCCACTCCAATCTACCATTCCAATCTGCCCCACTCCCCTACTCCAATCTAGCCCACACTAATCCACCCCACTTCAATTTTAATCATCTCCACTCCATTCTACCCTAGTCTACCCCACTCCATTAAAATTGATGCCACTCCAATCTACCCAATCTACCCCACCCCACTCCAGTCTACCCCAGTCCACTCCACTCAACCGTAATCTACCCCTCTCCACTCTAATCTACCCTACTCAACTCCATTCTAATCTCTTTATTCCTCTCCAAACTACCCTATCTACTCCACTCGTTCTACCCCAATCTACCCCACTCCAATCTACCAAAATCCACTCCAGTCTACCCATTATACTCCACTCTACTCTACTCCAATCGACCCCAATTAATGCCTTTCCATTCCAGTCTGCCCTACTCCACCCCAATCTACCCCAATGTAATCTGTCCAACCCCAATCTACCCCACTCCAATCTACCACTCCAATCTACTCCATTCTACTCCACCCCACTCTAAATTATCCCATGCAACTCCAATCTACACACCTCCAATCTACTGCTCCAATCTACTCCATTCCACCCCACCCCACTCTAAATTATCCCATGCAACTCCAATCTACACACCTCCAATCTACCCCACTCTACTTCACTTCACCACATCCTCCCCATCCCACTCCACACCACTACCTTTTTGCCATGATGAACAGCAGCCACACTGGTGTACAACATGGCTAAAAACATATGTGTTTTTTTACATCATTTTACTTTTACTACATCTATCTTAATCTGTATCCTCCTCTTCCCGATCGCCATCTGATTCCTGGGTTGAAGAGAAAAAGGGACAAACATGTTAGTAGTCCCTCAAGGACCCCCCGACCCCAAGTTAGGGCAGGCGTGCCCCTTTGGGCCCTCAGGTGTTGTTGTTGCTGTCGTCGTCTGATCCGTCCAGTGCGCTTAGTACACAGGCGTCTGTGGATCATCTTCCAGCAGGCTAGGATCGATGTCTCCTTCTTCCCTACTACCAGGCGGTTTCTGGAAAACAGAACGTCTTTAAGGCAGCACAGGAGCCTCCAGCAGTCCTGGAAGTCTCCGAGAGTGTGAGTCCCTGGAAACAAAACATACATTACCAAGTCCAGGGTGATGCATGATGCTGGTATCTATGCTCCAAGCTCCATGTTTAGGTCCTTCAGCAGGTCCTGGGCTTAAGAGTATTCCCAGAAGAGATGGTAGGACGCCTCATCTGTGTGCATCCTTTTAGGCAGGACTTGTATCGATTGAGGCCTCTTGCTTGCATGAAGGCTCTCACTGGCAGACATCCTTGGGTGGCCATCCAGGCAATGTCCTTGTGGTGGTTGGTCAGGTGATTGGAGGTGACGTTCTACCACATGTGGGGCGCTGTTGCAGATGGAAGTGTGCCAATCGGTTTGCTGATGTCCTTAGCACGGATCTGGCATTGGACGATCTTAAACATCCACTGGTTCGGGCAGCAGCCACCAGACCAAACTCTTTGACAAACTTTTCCACTTTCTTGTAGAATCACTGGGGGTATCCAGTTGTAGGGGACGGAGCTCACCCACTCTGCCCATCCGAAGCACTTCCACAGTGGTAACTTGAAAAGGTGTGAACTCAGAAAGCCACCATTTGCTTTCATCTTCGGTCCTCAGGGATCTCCTCACATAGTGACACACGAAGATTCTCCTCAGAATTGTGGCGATGCACGGCACTCCCTTGGCTAAAACACATTGCCAAAGCCAATAGCTCTCACATAGGCGAGAACTATTGGCATTGCCAATACTTATTTATTATGGGGTTCAGTGCCCTTCCACCCTCACACAGGGAGCATCTAACTTGTATTTTGCGGATTTGGCATTATTTATTAAATACTGTAAAATATTGGAAATTTGAATCACACTGACATTATCATTAAAATAAACAATGAAACTTTGAAACCTGAAGCCAATCCAAAAGAAAACATAAGATTAGAATTGTTTAAAAAAGCCAAGTACCACGCATCAGGCATTAGACTAACGCATTTCATTGTGGTAGCCCGTAAATGCATTCTCATGCATATTTACCGCCTTAGCTCTGCTGTCAAGTGGCCGGAAAGCGCTGTCTGATTAGCGGTAGAACATGATTTGGTAAAAGTGGAGAGGGACAGGAAGTGCGCAGTGCACGCTGCTGGGCCAATTTCGGGGCTGGCTGAGCTCAAGTGAAAACAATGTAACACAAGAATTCAATCAAGCGCGGAGCGGCATACTGGTCAGGGATGTGAATTTGTATTAAACTAACACTCATAGGCAGACGGGTGGGTGGTGCGGTATTTGAAATCAGTTTAATTTTGCTCCTGCTGCAGTGCTTCCTGGAAACAGGAGCTCAGCTCCTGCGAGGCCGACACAGCCAGGTCCAGGCATGGCAGTGGGCCATCGTGGACGGCAGCTGAAACACGCGGATCACTGAGGCGGCCGGCAGAGGTGTGGTTAATCGTTCAGAGCTCAACTGCAGTACCTATAGGGCTGCAGGTAGTAGCTGATCCAAGCGAGCTGCACCTGCACAGAGGCAACCCAGACAGCCTGCCGGCTTGTGTACGCAGTTACTTTCGTCAGCCGCCCTCTCCCTGATGCAAAAATGAGTACGTCGGCCTAAGCGCTTACTCTCAGTGTGCTGCAGTTAACGGTTGAAAGCTTCCACAATATTGAGATATGTTACCTATTGTTTGCTGCTTGCACATGGCTGCCCTCGCAGCCCACACCCTCACTTACCAAGCTTCGTTGGCCCACAACAGAGGCGCTTCCGACACCACCCGACTCTGTAAACGACAATCATATAAACTAACTTTGCCCGTCATGATTTAAAGCACCAGAAATCCCTCAGCCCGCCGGACGTATGTGCAGAATTTTCTCACTTACCATTTAATTCATGGAAATGTCATTTTTGGTAAAGCCTCATGTTAGGCACAATTACGTATCTTGACATTTGACAGGCAGGGTATGATCATGTGGTGTGCAGAGAATCCACTTGGCTAGGACATAACAGTCTGTGCTTTAGAATAGCACGGCTGAAGGAGAGCATCGTTCTTTTCTGCACCCAAATAACACTCTCTGTGCAGCTGAGACTGAGCGATGCATTGTATAGGTGACATATCTGCAAAAGTTATTCAGACTTTTGGGTGCATGGAACAAAGTCTACATTAAGTGCGCTGATTCACATGCAATCACGAGGCGACACACGATTTAAAGAGGGTAGGAGAGGTTTTCTTGGTAAGGAAGATTTTATAGTGTAGGATTTTGTCAGCTCTCTTTTTTTTTGCTGTGCCTGTTGCAAGTGCAGTGCCTCCCCAAAGTACGGATGTCACTGTGACAAGTCCTTGTGTGGATTGACTTTCTTTAGCTGTTTCAGGGCCTGTTAGGTCTGGTGCGAAGCAAACGTTTTTACTGTTTATTTCCCTCAAAGAATTACCAAACCTTGCCCAGAGCTTAAATGAAGGCATCTATATCTTCTAAATCCACGGAGTTGGTATGCAGCAGCTTTCTTTTTAGGTCTCGGCTGGCGAAAGCAGCGCGCATGCGTTGCTCTCGTCTTACGAGGGCTTCTTGGAATCAATACAGATTCCAAAGCTCTCTGAGGCGGAGTTGAAGCCCCGCCCATCTTCCTCATTCGCTGGCAATATCCTGCATGTAAATCGCAGGCTCGGGATTGAAAAGGAGGCTTCTAAGTCCCTCCTTGTTGCCGCCTTGTCTCCTTTTAGCCCCGCCCACCGGGATTGGATCTCTCACTTGCGACGTTACACACTTATTATCTGCTATGCACTATAATTTTCCCAACGCCGACAGCTTGTTTATACATTCAGCTACCACAATCCGTGGTAAAATTTTAATTTCATAATTTGTTAAATATAATCATTGGTTCACGTTCGAAGGCAGCGGGGCATTTCACCACGATGATTTAACTCAATCACACGGGAGTTATCCTCTATGAGTTTGAAATGGTGATACATTATATCGAATTTAACATGTTTCCTTTTCAAGCTTTCACATTTATATCACGATTTTATAGCACACTCTTTATTTTCATATGTCCACTCGACATATTCCTTCTATAGCCCTTATACACAGCACTAGATGGCGCTCATGCTTTCGAGTGAGTCAGGAGTTCTGACAGCTGAGTCCTTTCTTTATGTTGATAATGTGTCCCGTGAATATCCGGGACTAGTTTCAAACGTTCGGCTTGAATCGCGTCACAGCATTTGCATTCAATTCCAGAGCACCATCGATATGTGAGTTTACACGCTATTTTATTGAATATACATTTTGCTACGCGCGAATCGTGTTTTCGTTTTCTTTTAAATCCGCTTGCACTCCTCTTTTTCACCGGTGCGTTAACACGAACACCTTGTATTTTCCCGGGATATAATTGACAGAAGCCATATGGCGATGCACTATCTAAACACCGTAATGTCTGCACACTGCCCAATACGTGTTTGAACATCTTTTAACTTTATTATCATCGGCGCGTTTTTTGTTGTTTCTAACATTACACATCCACTTCATTTTTTCACCACATCGTATGTTGCTATTCATGCAAAGATTGGTTATTGCATAGGTTAGAGTAATTCAAAGCCAATATTACTTTTTTATGGCCAATTAGAATATACTTGTATTAAGTACACCTGCCGGCCAGGAAACATATGTACTGCTCTGTAAATTCAATTATTAATTTTTTGTATCTGAACATTGCGAGCATATGTCAGCAACATTTAGATGGCAGCGTGTTTTTCTCCAGTTATTTTGGGACGGAACGCCCACTTTGCATCTCATTAGAGATGCAAAGGTGGGCGTTATGGGAAAGGGAGCTAATGCAAGGAATCACGCGTTAGCGTGACCTTGCTGATTAAGCGATAAAATTATCGCCGCTTTTCGTCCGGAAACGGACGCTAAAGCGGCAATAATTTTTTATCGCCAGCTTGCTGATATGCCCAAGAGGTTGTTACAGAACCGCTGACAACACCATGTTTAGTCCCTTGAGCCACGAACAGAGGGAGGTTCATCAATGCTCAAAGGCTATTGGTCAGATATCAGTGGAGAGGAAAATGATGTATTTGTGACATATGAGTAGCATAATCGCTTAAGTGAAGTATTTGACTTTTCTGACTGAGTCATGAGTGGAATGGGGCAAGAATCATTAATGTATGTAATATCAACTCTAAGTTAAGCCTGTGCCTTTTAAAAGCCTTGGGGCAGATTTATGTTTCCTGGTGCATCCCTGCAAATCAGCAGGGATGCGCCAGGAAAGATGCGTCACGCAAGTTTACCCTTGCGCCACCACAGATGCACCGCATTTACAATGCAGCGCATCATGGCGCAAGGATAAACAGATGCGTGACGCATCTGATGGCATAAGGGCGGCGCATTGCTGGAGTCGTGTCGAAAGCACGACGCAACTCCAGCAATGCTCAGGGGCTGCCCATACCGAACATGCTGCGTCATGCCATACGCCTGCTTCAAGCAGACGCAGGGTTTTGACGCAGCAGCGTCGGAATAGTGACTCAGTGAAATCTTGTAGATTTCACTGCGTCACTTTTCCGAGGCTTTTTCCGACGCAACGGCCACCCTGCATACATTAAACCTGATGCAGGTGTAATGTAGCGCAGGGCTTTACAACGTGATGCATCTCCCTAGATGCGTCACGTTGTAAATAAGGCGCAACATGGCGCATGGTTTACGCCGCCGCTGCGTCACAGAAGTGACGCAATGGCAGCGTAAATGTCTCGCAAGGGGCTTGTAAATCTGCCCCCTTGTTTTTTGGTTGGGCTTCAGAAGCCTCCTCACACCTTCCTGTAGGAGATATGAGCTCTAAAGCTCTCTTTGCCTAGTGATAACAGCAGTGACACACCATCCTTCTGTCAGATTGCTGCAAGAAGTAACAAGCATTAAAAATGCAATAGGTCGAGCATTTCATTAAACTAAAGCCATTTGCTTTGCTACACAATACCATTAGCAAAGCAAATGGCTTTAACTTAATCAAAGGCGAGACCTATTGCATTTCCAATGCGTGTTTCTTTAGACGCCATCTGCCAGGCCCCGAAGGATAGTTCATGTGACCAGTCAGTGTGTGCGCTGATTGCTTTTGGCTGTTTCTGGACTAGTGCAGCAGGTTTTACTGTTGATATCCCTGATAATATAACAAAGATAAACTGCAGCAACCTTAGATGCATGCAGTCTTCTATACATTGCAAAAATCTATAGAGTGTGTCTTCACAAGTTCAAAACTGCTCTCATTTGCAAATGGGGGCCAATTTTAATTGACTGATTTGCTAAAGGGGGGGCACTTTTAGTCTACTGCCAGGGTTTGTTTTTTGTCCCAGTCCTGGAGTGGGGGGTTTTCTTCTCCAGTCTGGCTGGCAGACACAAGTGAGCTCTATGACAGCTCAGGGCTGGACTGTCTGCAGCTCTTCAGTCTACATTAGCCTGCTACGCCACCATTCAATTTTGTAGCCATATTGTACTGAGAGCCCGAGGCATGATCGTCCTAATCTCAGTATATTTCTAGACACACTAGCCTCTAAAACTTACTTTGTGCCTGCTGCACAGTGTTGATCCACCTTGTCAGGCTAAGCAAGTGCCTCGCAGCCCCCTGTGAACTTCCTTCTAGCGTGTCTTCATTGCTGTTACTTTAAGTGTCACACATTTCGCAGATAAATGTTACTCATAAATACATTGAAACCATTGAAATGTTACACATTAGCAATCTCAAACCTTGGCAGCTGTGATAGACTGTGCGCATAAGAAATTAAGAGGCTGAACATTGTGCAGTGCAAGATATCTGTGTTGTGCACTAGTGCTTTACAGCTGTTTTAAGATCTTAGGGAGCAGATCAACAAGGAAGTGCCGCACCGTGGCACCGCAAGCCCTTTGGCTGCGCCACACTTTGGCACCTCCAAAGCACAGGGATGCAACATATTTACAAGAATGTCGCATCTCTGTGCTTCCCCCTGCGCTGGTGCACAAACTGCAGCCATGCACTGGCGCAGGCACCGTTGCACCATGGTGCAAGGATACCTGAGTCGTGGTGAGATTGGTTTTGTGCAGGAAAGGTCACCTTCCTGCACAAACACAGTCACTACAGGTTTTTTCCTCTTTCAATGCATGCTGTAGAATGCAGCACGCATTGAAAGTGGAAAAACCGAGGAGAAATGAAAACATTTCTCCTCATTGCACCTCGCTTCGCCACCTCTAGGGTGGCGTTGCATTCAGACGCATCTCCAGATTTACGATTGCTCGTAAATCCGGAGATGTGTCTTGTTCCATGGGTGTTGCGTGGGAACACCCACAGCAACAACCATGGAACGCCCCTTCAAGGCAAAGTGCTGCATGAGAAGGGGCCATATTTACGAGGAGAGGAAAAATCACGCAGGGTGGCTTTTCCTGTCCTTACAAATATGGAGGAGTCCCCTGTGCCACTAGTATGTCACGAAAAGTGACTTACTGGTGGTGCAGGGGGCTTGTAAATCTGCCCCTCAGTGTTTCTTGTTGCTCCAATTGGTGTAATTTTTAGGTCTCGCCTGAAACAGCGCTTTAGCGCTGTTCTGGCGAGACTTATAGTAAGCACTTTTGGAAGTGCAAACGAGTGCTTTCAGGCCGCCAACTACTGTGCATGTGTGCCGGGCGCGCGCACCATTTGGCAGCCTGAAAGCACTCGTCTTTCACTTTCGCCTGTCACACAGCCGCGCTTTGAAGTGTGGCACGGCCGCTTTGATGTGATCGCGATCACTTTCACACTGTGGCAGCCTGCGTGTACAAAGAGCACTCTAAAAGAAAAAAGCATCGTTATATTCTTCATTTACAATTAAACAGTCTAAACATACAATGTACACATAGTGTCAAGACGCTGTAATGTGTGCCTCGTGCGCGTTTTACATAAATTACAACACACTCTTGCACCAACCACAGCATACAAAGAAACGTTTTCAGGTGAAACAGTTCTGGGAAAGAATGTACTCTGTTCTAATGTATGGGCTACCCCTCACACACTTGCAAACGGTTTAGGCTTGCATTTTAGTTGTTCGAAAGAAGTTCCCTTCCAACAAACTGACAAGGAAAACATAGTATGTACACCCATACTGAGTGCTGTTATTTTATGTTACTTAAACGCACATGCGGTTTCTATTAAAAAAAAAAAAGACAAGGCGGCGCGATTTATTTTAAGACGTGGCATTCCCCAACTGCTATACACACAGCAGCAGACAGGAGGCAAAATAGAGTTGTATTTTGAAAGGGGCAAATTTAAAAGTCACTGCCTGTATTGTCATTCACATTTTACTGTGTGTGTTACTTCCACGTGTACACAAAATCGTTGAACTGACAGCTTTTAGAAATGAAGTTCCCTTCCAACAAACTGACAAGGAAAACATAGTATGTACACCCATACTGAGTGCTGTTATTTTATGTTACTTAAACGCACATGCGGTTTCTATAAAAAAAAAAAAAAGACAAGGCGGCGCGATTTATTTTAAGACGTGGCATTCCCCAACTGCTATACACACAGCAGCAAACAGGAGGCAAAATACAGTTGTATTTTGAAAGGGGCTAATTTAAAAGTCACTGCCTGTATTGTCATCAGGCGCGCAACACCCATTGGACTCACAGGGCTTCAGCCCCCCCCCCCCCGTCGTGTGTGGCAGCCCGGGATGAGACACCTTCCCGGGCAAAAAAGCAGCCGCACCCGAGCACTTCACAGGTCTTTAAAAGACCATTTGCATGTTAATGAGGCCTCGCTGTTGTTTCACCCCTTCTAAGAGCCCCTGCAGCTCCACTCTGCCTATTGCTTAAAGTTCAGCCCCCCCCCCCGAAATTTTTGCTCAGCCCCCCCCCGAAATTTTTGCTCAGCCCCCCCCGAAATCTGGCTCTACTTGCGCTTCTGATTGTCATTCACATTTTACTGTGTGCGTTACTTCCACGTGTATACAAAATCGTTGAACTGACAGCTTTTAGAAATGATGAAGTTGCCAGATAGACTTCCTTCCTCTGTGGAGTTGCTGTCACCCCAATAACGTCTTTGCACATCCTCTGATCTAACGTGTATGAATCATTATTTTGAGCAATTATACAGATAGGGCTGTAGTGCCTAGAAGTGTCAGTGAGCTGTATCAGTAATATGCAGAATGTATTGTATATTTAAACCAGAACTGTTTACTCCTTTCATGATGTCATCTCGAGTGGTGCTCCCCCCACCCCCACCCCAGGACAAAAGAACTGCATGTCACTTCCCGTCTTGTCACCAAGAACGTGTGAGGTTTTCGTCACGGAGTGTGATTCGCTCTAGCCCTAAAGCAGCACCCTCTCCCCTCTTAAAGTGAGATGGCTCTTCTGTGGCTGTGAGGAGGGAGACGGGCACACAGTGACTTTATTCAGCGGGAATTCCCTGCAGCCAGAGTGCAATCTACTGTGCCACTGAAGGAAGGGGCGAAGCAAAGGTGGATAGCGGAAGTGTCACAGATGTCAAGCATTTGCAATGCAATAGGTCTCGCAGTTACGAGAGTTACAGCTATTGGCATTGTAAATAACAATGCCTTGTATTTATGTTTTTAAAACAAAAATAAAAGGCATTATTATTTGCTATGTCAATAGCTCAAACAAGCGTAAATGAGAGACCTATTGCATTGCAAATGCTTTTTTTTTTTTTTTTTTGCATGCAGCACAATTACAACACGGGCCCAGATACAGCTAACATATAAGAAGCTTCTAGCAGGCGACTGTGAAGGCCATAAACCCCCCACCCCCCCCTTTCAGTGTGAACACAAGGGATTGTAAACATCAAGGGGCCTTCATGTGGAGCTCAAAGACCTCATAAATCAGGTGCTTATCTCTGGGAAGCTCATTCCTTAGCTGCCCTCTAAGCAGGGACAGGAAGGCAGGATTACGGTTCCAGCAACAAACAGGCATTTGCAATGCAATAGGTCTCGTATTTACACGAGTTTAAGCTATTGGCATTGTAAATGACAATGCCTTTTATTTAGGTTTTAAAAACAAAAATAAAAGGCATTGTCATTTGCAATGTCAATATCTCAAACTCGCGTAAATGCGAGACCTATTGCATTTGCCTCAACTGGCTTCCCTTGGAGGCAAGAATACAGCTCAAACTAGCATGCATCACGCACAAAGCTTTACACTCTAACTCCCCCGCATACCTGACACAGAAACTCATGATCTCCGGAGGAACCAGAAACTCCAGATCCGCCAGGGATTTCCTGCTCCAACCTGCACGTTTTCGGAAAAATAAAACGTACAATCGGGCCTTCTCAGGGGCTGCTCCACGAATATGGAACTCTCTCCCACCCCACATCAGAAGAATCCCCTCACTGTCTCACTTCAAAAAGGATGCCAAAATCTTCCTTATGGGCAAATTTCTCGTCTAACACTACCTCAACTACTTCTTTGGCATAGCCTATGACGGCCCACTACCTCCCCCCTACCTACCGGGTCTCCCGAAACACCAGAATCTTGGGACCGGGTTAGAATTATTGAAAATGTACTCTGTAAATATGGTTTGTCGCTCTTTGTAATCGGTTATGTAAAATGTAAATACATACGTTGTGTATATATATTCCTGCACTATACTGCTACTTGAGCTGTAACTGGTTGACTCTAAATCTGTCTGTATATTGCTTTGCTCCCCTGTAAAGCGCTCTGATACCCTAACGGGTCAAGTTCGCGCTCTATAAAACACATAAATAAATAAATAAATAAATAAAAATTGCAAATGCTTGTTTATATTTCCCTCGTTCTCCATTGTCTAATTGTTCTCGCCAGAAAGTGCTACTCACAGCCCTTATGAATAGTGCGACATTGCTATCCCAGCACTTTAATACACTTTTAGTTTTATTCTTTCTTAAACTGAATTGGGTAGCTCTATCAGAGATAGAGCTTTCAAAAATTGAGTGAAACTCTTTAATGTTCCTCTCCACGGAAATCTTTAGTAAAAGGCGAAAGATTTATTCGGTTTGAAGAGAAACCAGAGTATGTTCAAACAATTAATGTCCCAGAGACCGGAGGAAACACACCTCCTTGGACTTTCAGTGTGGGGCAGAAAATAAATGACAATTTCAAACATGTTCTAGAGAATACTTTTTTATTCATGTTTCGATCAAACTAAGTGGGAAAATTACTTTCAACTACATAAGAAGGAATATAAGTGACTGCGGATTTTGGGGATTGTGGGTATGTAAATAAGCCCTACTTGAACCCACGTGACAACAATTCTCAGTCACACGTGACCCTCGGGAGTGTAACAGGGTTTACATTCGATTCGTTGCTCTCGTTTGCTTTTCTGGGTATTACAATGCTATGCACGAGCATTAGTCTGCCTCCACTACACAGAGGCAGTTTTAAATAAATATTTAATTACCCGCGGGAACTTTAAATGATTTGCTAGGAGTAACAGGCTGTTGAGCCGAAGCCGGGACTCGAACCCGTTCTCCAGACTCGGCAGCTCTGGCTGATAAATCGCCCCTTCGCCTCTCAGGCAGCACAAGCTCCTGCAGCAGGGGGTCTGAGGGGCCTGACCGGCCCAGTCACCGCCGGATCAGTCCTTCCCCTTCCCACAGCTTTGTTTAGGGGCATTGAATGGGGTCCATCCACAGAACAGCATTAAAAGATGCACATTTTGGAACTGGTGACGAGACTCGGATCACGGCTTCCGCCCAACCCCAGGGGATTCTAAGAAATCACTCTTCCTCGTGCCTGGAAGGTGACTGGTTGTCTTGTAAAGCGCTTAAGTGCTCTCGGGCCAGCATCGCGCTATATAAAACTGCAAAAAAATAGGAAAGAAACCTTTCGAAATTAAAAGGCCATTATTCACCGTGGGTCAGAATATGGCGCCACCGTGACATAGACACATTTATGAGAAAGATGCAGTGCTTTAAATGGGCTGGTACTCACCGGTCCTGAGTACCGGTACTTCTTAGATTTAACGCTCTGAGTACCGGCACTTCTCTTCTGCCGAGGAGAGTACCGGTACTCATGAAAAGGTAGGCTTTTTGGCTGTGAGTGCTGGTGAGCTGGAGTTGAAGGTGTCTTGGCAGCCAAGGCGCCACTTCTGTACCCCCGATCTGAGCCCCAGCTGAGCTATTCAGCAGGGCTCATTTGAGTAATTCCCGGGTGCTCACCATCACGCTGTGTTTGACAGAGCAGGGTCCGGTCAGGCCCTGTGCTGTCAATCACAGTCACTATCCTGTGCATTTGTGCAAACAAGTGTCAGATGACAGAGGTTTCCGAGGGAGAAGTCAAAAAGAGCAGGATACGAGTCACAACTTTCATGGAGAACCTGATAAGTCAATGAACGTTTTATAATCATTAGAAAATGTAGGTTGTAGTACGAAACCACATTGGATGGTGCTCCCTACCTCAGGCCCAAAGATACTTTCCAAATCTTGTTCTCTATTCTTAGAAGTTTCATGCAAGCAGACGGAAACCATACCTCTGCACTGTATATTACCGAAAATACAGCCTTCACTTGATGGTACTCTAGCCTCGTATACATTTCAACAACACAACATATAGTTAGCATATTTTTCCACCAGCATTTTTCTTAAACATCACAGTTTTACAAAAAGTGTGTATGCACATGCCCCTGTTTGTGTGTGTGGGTGTGAGTGAACATGCGTGTTTCACATGAGGCTATCAGATAAATGTAATTGTGAATTATCAATGCCAAGGTAATTATGATATTCTCTTGTAAGGACCTACAACAGAGCTTGTTTTTTTCTGTAGGTAATTCTCAGTGGTTTTACATTTATTGTAGAAGAACAACTGTGAGCCATTTCTATAGACCACTTGGATTGCAGTGTACTTACAGAGTAAAGCAAGTGCAGCTCAAAGGTCAGGTGCAGCTTTAACCATTTTGGAAAAAATTATATAATTTAATATAAATTCTTGTTGTGAAAATGCTGATACGCATTTATCCGCCTGCTGATAAGTTGGTATGGCAAAACGTCCTTGTCGTAGGACAAACAGAGGTATCAACGTTGCTCTTGCCTTGTGTGACATGGCATCCGTGAGCTGCGCTGGGTACACTGCGGCGAGGGGAAGAGGTGTCTGTCTTATGTTAATCGTTCTTCCCAGCATTACTGTATTGATAGTGTAAATGTTAAATAAGGGCCAGAGGTGCCTCACACAAATTTAGTAGAGAAACGGTTCTTATGCAGAACAATTTTGATTGCATTAAATATTGAGACAACATTTCCTGAACGTTTGGAAGATTCTAAATATGACATAGACATTCGTGTAAGCTGCAAAAAAGGCTTTACAAGCACGTAGAAATAATGAGACATTGGCCCAATGTTATGAATTACTCATAAGTGAAAGTCACTGATAAATGCACGGGTTATGTAGCTGAAACGTTTTCAGTTCTTAACTTCTTCACTTCTGCAGCAAGCACTTTCGAAAACTCCCAAGAATGGTGGATGGAATAAAGAAATGAAAGGGTTGATGGATAGATGAGCGAAAGGATTGATGAATGAGCGAAAGGGTGGATAAAGAGATGGATGAGTGAAAGGATGTATGGATAGGTTTTGAGTTGGATGGATGGATAGGTTTGTATATGAAGGGTGGACAGACGGAATGGTGAAAAACTGAATGATGGATGAAAGACTGAATAGACAACAGAATGTAAAGGTTAAATGGTGGACATCAGCAGGTAAATGGTAGGTGAAAGGATGAATGGATAGATCGATGGAAGAGACAAGAGATATCTTCTGGAGAGGGTCATGATGATTTGCTTCATTTGCTTTGTGCCATAAGAGCTTTGGGTCGAAGTGGGGGTATTTTCAATTTCTTCCTACTCATGTGCTGAAAAATATATGGTTTTGCGCCAAACAACATCAATTAACAGTATGGCATTAAGAAGGTGCATCTATTGCAAAAAAAAAGGAAATGTTAACATATTATAGCATTTCTCTTTCATTTTGTGTAATGAGTTAACTTGCTTTGTTTGTATAAACACATTTCACGTGTGTTTTGGTATGTGCTGCAACTAATATAGAAGTCATCATCATGTCTTGCCTTTAGCCCTCATGGAGCCTCAGGCCCTCTGATATCATTGCTGATGTCTTTTCCATTGCTTTGTGCTAGTCTGTTTCAGACCTCGGGATGCTTAATGTCTAAATTTAAAAGGGGTTTGTGCGGGCATGCTGACAGAGGGGGGGTCGGGGTAGAGAGGGAGGTAGGGGAGGTGGTAAATGTTGAAGAACTGGTTTCTCCTGATATGTGCATTGCTGATTGGGTCTCATATAAGATGCTATTGTATGTAACTGTGAGTTATTGATAAGACGGTTGGAAAAACTCAATAAAATACTTTAACAACAAAAAAATGTCTTGCCTTTAGCCCCGCCCCTAGCCCGCCCGCTCACTACACATCTAGCTCATTTTAATGAATACCTGCACTTATTTTTTCCCATTTAAAGCACTGGAAAGATGCACTAGTAACCAACTGTATTTGTAGCCTGCTCCCCAGCCTGGGAGCAGGGTAATGAACACGCCACACGCCAGATTTACTAGTTTGTCACTCAGCGCATTGCAGCAGCTGCGAATGCTGCGCTGCTTGAGAAGGAGAGAGCAGAAGAGCTAAATATTTACAGAAATATGGCACTCTCCTCCCCTCTCCCTCAGGCGTGACCCGTGCAGGTAAGAGCGGTGGGGCGGGGTGTGGGTGAGTCAACATACGGCAACGAGGGAAACTTAAATAAAAAAAAGACAACCATGGCGACATACGGCGACGAGGGAAACTTACATTTAAAAAAAAGACAACCATGGCGACATACGACGACGAGGGAAACTTAAAGTAAATCATGGTTTTCTTTTATTTTTAAAGTTTACCTTGTCGTCGTATGTCGACTCCCCCACTACCCTGCCCCACCACTCTGACCTGCGTGGGCCACGCCTGCTCTCCCTAATGCCTGTACAGAAATGTGCGGCCATGCGCTACGGACATACCTTTGCACCATAGTGCAAGGGTGTCTGTGTGAGTCTAACATTGGTATGGACTGGCAAAATACCCTACCAGAATAATAAACTATGCTTAGACTAAGCAGCATATTTACAAGGAGCCTACGTGGCGGCTGCGTCACTTTTTTTAATGCTTTTTTTTGATGCAGCGGCGCTGCAGAGTGGGAGACCCATATTTACATGGCAATGCAAAGCCAAAGCCACTTAACGTGGATTTTCATGGCCTTGTAGATATGGAGTAAGGAAAAGCAGCGCCAGTGCCTGCATTGCCTTATTCTCAGCCAAAAAGGCATTCCATGGGCGTTGCAGTGGGTTTTCCCACGCAACACCAATAGATTTTGATGCATTCCCAGATTTACAAGGACTTGGGAATGCAACATAAAACTGACGCAACTACAGCAATTCGTTAAAAAAACAGAGGCGGTGCATCAGTATTGACTGACGCAAATAGTTTACTGTATGGGGACCAGGTCAAAAACTCACCTTGGACTCTATTTACATTGGTCCTGTATGTCTCGCATACAAGTGGGCATTGTGTACTTCTGTGTACCACTATACCTACGTATATGTTACATATAGGGGCATATTCTCAAGGACTTATCGCCGAGTTATCGGCACTGTAGCGCAGCCAAAGTGCCGAAAGAATTATTGCCCCATTCTCAACCTGGTGCAAACTGCCGATATCGCTAGTTTTCCAGCGATAGCTTCGCAAAAAACATCGCCACGGATGAGAGCGATAACTAACGCTAATGATATGCAGAGTAGGCGTTCCCGTGCAAAAACACACGAAAACGCCACTTCGCGATAGATATTCTCAATGACCAGCCAGATCTGCGATGCAATCCAAAAACAGACGATACGGCACGTTAGCAGCAGGGATTTAACACCTGCCTTTTACTGGTGTTAACTGTTAAGCAGGACGACAACCTGCAGTATGAAAGGGAGCGCAGCCCAGAGCCATATCTGAAGACCAACACATGTCATGGAGCTACTGATCAGGCAGCTCGGACACCCAAGAGGGCCACAACACCCACCACCACCACCCCCAGGACCACCACCCCCAGGACCACCACCCCACCAACTACCACGAGACAGCACAGAACAGGACAGCGGACGTTCCGAAAACGTCATGGCCCCTCAGTCAAACAATAGCATAATGTGGGGAGAGGTGGGAACCAAGTATGTGTGAAGGAGGCAAGTCACCCATGAATAAGAATGCACACAATGCCAAGTGTGGCGGTGATGTGCTGGACAGACCTCAGTATGCAGAACACAGACCTGTCCATGTGGACATATATTGCTGGTGTGTGTAGTGTTGTGGACAGTGGACGCAACCATGTTACCTCAGGCAGTGGGGAAGACCTCGGTCATGTAGCTGTGTCATCCCCCCCTGTAAGCGTAAGCGCAGTGGGCTGGTCCAGCGTACGGCAGTTCAGCGTAGGAGTGTGAATAAATAGGCTGGGGCTCTGGGCGTGGTTCACTTCCGGGATGGCCAACGCATCTGCCAGGGCGGCGCCCCTCACCCTGCCACGAGGCCGCCGCCGTGGCCGCCAGCCTCCTCAGCCGATCACTGGCATCCGCGACACAGGCCCCCAGCGAACCCAGCAGCACAGCACTGCGGCGTTATGTCTGTGCTGATTACTGCCTGCGACCTACACTGTGGTCAGCAGGGCTCACAATTCAGATCGAGTCGCGACTGCAGATGACACAGTCCAGTAAGCAACAGACATTGCTACCAGTGTGGCCCGCCCTGACCATGTATCATCGCAGGCTGTGCACACGATGAGCACCACAGGTGCCACTAACTGTGCACCACAAGTCAACGCCACATGGCCTTATTGAGGCAGAATTCAGTAGGCAAAAGACATTGCTCCCAGTGCGGCCCGCCCGGATGACGCATCATCGCTGGCTGCGCACCCCCTGAGCACTTCAGGTGCTATTAACTCTGTGCACCACAAGTCAACGCCACGTGGCTGTGGGCCCCTGCTGACCTCTGCCTCCAGCCTACACTGAAGTCAGCAGGGCTCACACACATCCAATCCATTTCTGATGTTCATGGACGACGCATCATCGCAGGCTGCGCACCCGCTGAGCGCCACAGGTGCCACTAACTCTGTGCACCACAACTCATGGACCCTTCATGATTGAGTTACGTGATGTGGACTGCGGACGCAACAATGTCACCTCAGGTATTGTGGAAGACCTGGGACGATGATGATGAATATGAGGCAAGTGTAAAACACCCAGGGCAGCTGCAGCAGGTATAACCCAAAGGGACACAATCACTGAAAATTTCTTCACATGAGCACGCTCAGCTCTTGTGCCCCAAAGTCAGTGCACCGCAAGTCATGGGCCTTTCTGATTGAATATCGGATGACCTCTGCACTTGCTCCGGCTACCTCCATGATGTGTTGCAGTTGTCTGTGTTATGTTGGTGTTTTCTGTTTCCGCTTTAACAGTGATCACTGTTCAAGTTGTTGCCAGCACCAACCACCCTCTGAGGGCTGACTCACACTCACCCCACACCCATCCAGCACAGGCGTCACTGGATATGTGATCCTGGTAATAGAAAGGGGCCGGGCGCACGTGCCTATCCAAGTGTGTCCGTGTGGTCATTATGTATGAATGATGGCCCCGGGCCCTACCACATTACATTGTACTGTGGACAGCAGATGCAACCATGTCACCTCAGGCAGGTAAGAGCATGGACATGTAGCTAAGTAGTCCCCCCCTGTAAGCGACAATGTTGCAATGTAGCATACACCCAGAGGGCAGGCTTGCACGAACGGAGTAATTAAGGGGTCCACGATCATACATGCCAAGTGTTGTGTGTATCTGTATTGCTGCAGCATGAGCCAAATGTCTAGCCACATTAGCAGCACCAGTTCAGCCAGGCATGTACCCTACATCTGTGTCTGCCCTATCTTTATCATAGCGTTACAACAAACAAATGATGGACAGAATGCTGACAATGCAGACATTCTCCCCCAGTCAAGAGATCTGGGTTAAATCCATCGTTCTTTTGCCCACTACGCCACCCCAGTTTAGACATGGCCATATGCAAATCAGTCTTGACCCTGTGCCTCATGGGATTCCCAGACGTGGGACCCGTGCTCACTACGCCACTGGCTGATGACGGCTGATATCCAGAAACCGGTCCTAGGATGCTTGATTCCGGTCCAGGGAAGACATGGCTTGGCAGTTCGGGCTGGACTGTTCCCATGAGGCACAGGATCAAGACTGATTTGCATATGGCCATGTCTAAACTGGGGTGGTGTAGTGGGAAAAAGAACGATGGATTTAACCCAGAACTCTTGACTGGGGGAGAATGTCTGCATTGTCAGCATTCCGTCCATCATTTGTTTGTTGTAACGCTTTTCGCCCTAAGTGGGATGGGTATTCCCAGACGTGGGACCCGTGCTCACTACGCCACTGGAGTCAAGCTATCCTGGCAGATGACGGCTGATAGCCAGAAACCAGTCCTAGGATGCTTGATTCCGGTCCAGAGAAGACATGGCTTGGCAATTCGGGCTGGACTGTTCCCTTGAGGCACAGGGTCAAGACTGATTTGCATATGGCCATGTCTAAACTGGGGTGGTGTAGTGGGCAAAAGAACAATGGATTTAACCCAGATCTCTTTACTGGGGGAGAATGTCTGCATTGTCAGCATTCCGTCCATCATTTGTTTGTTGTAACGCTTTTTGCCCTAAGTGGGATGGGTATTCCCAGACGTGGGACCCGTGCTCACTACGCCACTGGAGTCAAGTTATCCTGGCTGATAGCCAGAAACCGGTCCTAGGATGCTTGATTCCGGTCCAGAGAAGACATGGCTTGGCAGTTCGGGCTGGACTGTTCCCATGAGGCACAGGGTCAAGACTGATTTGCATATGGCCATGTCTAAACTGGGGTGGTGTAGTGGGCCAAAGAACGATGGATTTAACCCAGATCTCTTGACTGGGGGAGAATGTCTGCATTGTCAGCATTCCGTCCATCATTTGTTTGTTGTAACGCTTTTCGCCCTAAGTGGGATGGGTATTCCCAGACGTGGGACCCGTGCTCACTATGCCACTGGAGTCAAGCTATCCTGGCTGATGACGGCTGATAGCCAGAAACCGGTCCTAGGATGCTTGATTCCGGTCCAGGGAAGACATGGCTTGGCAGTTCGGGCTGGACTGTTCCCATGAGGCACAGGGTCAAGACTGATTTGCATATGGCCATGTCTAAACTGGGGTGGTGTAGTGGGCAAAAGAACGATGGATTTAACCCAGATCTCTTGACTGGGGGAGAACGTCTGCATTGTCAGCATTCCGTCCATCATTTGTTTGTTGTAACGCTTTTCGCCCTAAGTTGGATGGGTATTCCCAGACGTGGGACCCGTGCTCACTACGCCACTGGAGTCAAGCTATCCTGGCTGATGACGGCTGATAGCCAGAAACCGGTCCTAGGATGCTTGATTCCGGTCCAGGGAAGACATGGCTTGGCAGTTCGGGCTGGACTGTTCCCATGAGGCACAGGGTCAAGACTGATTTGCATATGGCCATGTCTAAACTGGGGTGGTGTAGTGGGCAAAAGAACGATGGATTTAACCCAGATCGCTTGACTGGGGGAGAATGTCTGCATTGTCAGCATTCCGTCCATCATTTGTTTGTTGTAACGCTTTTCGCCCTAAGTGGGATGGGTATTCCCAGATGTGGGACCCGTGCTCACTACGCCACTGGAGTCAAGCTATCCTGGCTGATGACGGCTGATAGCCAGAAACCGGTCCTGGGATGCTTGATTCCGGTCCAGGGAAGACATGGCTTGGCAGTTCGGGCTGGACTGTTCCCATGAGGCACAGGATCAAGACTGATTTGCATATGGCCATGTCTAAACTGGGGTGGTGTAGTGGGCAAAAGAACGATGGATTTAACCCAGAACTCTTGACTGGGGGAGAATGTCTGCATTGTCAGCATTCCGTCCATCATTTGTTTGTTGTAACGCTTTTCGCCCTAAGTGGGATGGGTATTCCCAGACGTGGGACCCGTGCTCACTATGCCACTGGAGTCAAGCTATCCTGGCAGATGACGGCTGATAGCCAGAAACCAGTCCTAGGATGCTTGATTCCGGTCCAGAGAAGACATGGCTTGGCAGTTCGGGCTGGACTGTTCCCTTGAGGCACAGGGTCAAGACTGATTTGCATATGGCCATGTCTAAACTGGGGTGGTGTAGTGGGCAAAAGAACGATGGATTTAACCCAGATCTCTTGACTGGGGGAGAATGTCTGCATTGTCAACATTCCGTCCATCATTTGTTTGTTGTAACGCTTTTCGCCCTAAGTGGGATGGGTATTCCCAGACGTGGGACCCGTGCTCACTACGCCACTGGAGTCAAGCTATCCTGGCAGATGACGGCTGATAGCCAGAAACCGGTCCTAGGATGCTTGATTCCGGTCCAGGGAAGACATGGCTTGGCAGTTCGGGCTGGACTGTTCCCATGAGGCACAGGGTCAAGACTGATTTGCATATGGCCATGTCTGAACTGGGGTGGTGTAGTGGGCAAAAGAACGATGGATTTAACCCAGATCTCTTGACTGGGGGAGAATGTCTGCATTGTCAGCATTCCGTCCATCATTTGTTTGTTGTAACGCTTTTTGCCCTAAGTGGGATGGGTATTCCCAGACGTGGGACCCGTGCTCACTATGCCACTGGAGTCAAGCTATCCTGGCTGATGACGGCTGATAGCCAGAAACCGGTCCAGGGAAGACATGGCTTGGCAGTTCGGGCTGGACTGTTCCCATGAGGCACAGGGTCAAGCCTGATTTGCATATGGCCATGTCTAAACTGGGGTGGTGTAGTGGGCAAAAGAACAATGGATTTAACCCAGATCTCTTGACTGGGGGAGAATGTCTGCATTGTCAGCATTCCGTCCATCATTTGTTTGTTGTAACGCTTTTCGCCCTAAGTGGGATGGGTATTCCCAGACGTGGGACCCGTGCTCACTACGCCACTGGAGTCAAGCTATCCTGGCTGATAGCCAGAAACCGGTCCTAGGATGCTTGATTCCGGTCCAGGGAAGACATGGCTTGGCAGTTCGGGCTGGACTGTTCCCATGAGGCACAGGGTCAAGACTGATTTGCATATGGCCATGTCTAAACTGGGGTGGTGTAGTGGGCAAAAGAACGATGGATTTAACCCAGATCTCTTGACTGGGGGAGAATGTCTGCATTGTCAGCATTCCGTCCATCATTTGTTTGTTGTAACGCTTTTCGCCCTAAGTGGGATGGGTATTCCCAGACGTGGGACCCGTGCTAATTACGCCACTGGAGTCAAGCTATCCTGGCTGATGACGGCTGATAGCCAGAAACCGGTCCTAGGATGCTTGATTCTGGTCCAGGGAAGACATGGCTTGGCAGTTCGGGCTGGACTGTTCCCATGAGGCACAGGGTCAAGACTGATTTGCATATGGCCATGTCTAAACTGGGGTGGTGTAGTGGGCAAAAGAACGATGGATTTAACCCAGATCTCTTGACAGGGGGAGAATGTCTGCATTGTCAGCATTCCGTCCATCATTTGTTTGTTGTAACGCTTTTCGCCCTAAGTGGGATGGGTATTCCCAGACGTGGGACCCGTGCTCACTACGCCACTGGAGTCAAGCTATCCTGGCTGATGACGGCCGATAGCCAAAAACCGGTCCTAGGATGCTTGATTCCGGTCCAGGGAAGACATGGCTTGGCAGTTCGGGCTGGACTGTTCCCATGAGGCACAGGGTCAAGAATGATTTGCATATGGCCATGTCTAAACTGGGGTGGTGTAGTGGGCAAAAGAACGATGGATTTAACCCAGATCTCTTGACTGGGGGAGAATGTCTGCATTGTCAGCATTCCGTCCATCATTTGTTTGTTGTAACGCTTTTCGCCCTAAGTGGGATGGGTATTCCCAGACGTGGGACCCGTGCTCACTACACCACTGGAGTCAAGCTATCCTGGCTGATGACGGCTGATAGCCAGAAACCGGTCCTAGGATGCTTGATTCCGGTCCAGGGAAGACATGGCTTGGCAGATCGGGCTGGACTGTTCCCATGAGGCACAGGGTCAAGACTGATTTGCATATGGCCATGTCTAAACTGGGGTGGTGTAGTGGGCAAAAGAACGATGGATTTAACCCAGATCTCTTGACTGGGGGAGAATGTCTGCATTGTCAGCATTCCGTCCATCATTTGTTTGTTGTAACGCTTTTCGCCCTAAGTGGGATGGGTATTCCCAGACGTGGGACCCGTGCTCACTACGCCACTGGAGTCAAGCTATCCTGGCTGATGACAGCTGATAGCCAGAAACCGGTCCTAGGATGCTTGATTCCGGTCCAGGGAAGACATGGCTTGGCAGTTCGGGCTGGACTGTTCCCATGAAGCACAGGGTCAAGACTGATTTGCATATGGCCATGTCTAAACTGGGGTGGTGTAGTGGGCAAAAGAACGATAGATTTAACCAAGATCTCTTGACTGGGGAGAATGTCTGCATTGTCAGCATTCCGTCCATCATTTGTTTGTTGTAACGCTTTTCGCCCTAAGTGGGATGGGTATTCCCAGACGTGGGACCCGTGCTCACTACGCCACTGGAGTCAAGCTATCCTGGCTGATGACGGCTGATAGCCAGAAACCGGTCCTAGGATGCTTGATTGCGGTCCAGGGAAGACATGGCTTGGCAGTTCGGGCTGGACTGTTCCCATGAGGCACAGGGTCAAGACTGATTTGCATATGGCCATGTCTAAACTGGGGTGGTGTAGTGGGCTAAAGAACGATGGATTTAACCCAGATCTCTTGACTGGGGGAGAATGTCTGCATTGTCAGCATTCCGTCCATCATTTGTTTGTTGTAACGCTTTTCGCCCTAAGTGGGATGGGTATTCCCAGACGTGGGACCCGTGCTCACTACGCCACTGGAGTCAAGCTATCCTGGCTGATGACGGCTGATAGCCAGAAAACGGTCCTAGGATGCTTGATTCCGGTCCAGGGAAGACATGGCTTGGCAGTTCGGGCTGGACTGTTCCCATGAGGCACAGGGTCAGGACTGATTTGCATATGGCCATGTCTAAACTGGGGTGGTGTAGTGGGCAAAAGAACGATGGATTTAACCCTGATCTCTTGACTGGGGGAGAATGTCTGCATTGTCAGCATTCCGTCCATCATTTGTTTGTTGTAACGCTATCTTTAGCATAGGCCTGCACTCACGTGGCCAACCACCTTCAACGGTCAACATCACAGTGTTGTTGTCAGGCTTGTGGACATGTGCAGACAGGCATGACAATACTGTGTCGTAGGAGTGCAAGTTATGCAATCGTGCAGCGCATATAAGTAAATGGGTTCGGGGGGAGGAAGGAGGAGCTGTGTGGCAACGTAACACACAGTGATGCCGCTCATATGCCCCATGCAAGACATGTCAAAAATGAATCTCAAAGTCGCACTCATCCCACCCCATCCCCAAGACGCCACTTCACATTTAATAAATGCAAGCAGATTACAAACTTACACTAGGGATGAATGCTCCTTTGTCTGTGCTATCAGGCGGCAGCACTTCTGCACCTCCGACCTCGGAATTGCATGTCCCTAGCAACCCCTGTCAGATACTATAGCAGCTGATGCCGACTCCCACACTACGCACAGCCCGACGAGAGACTAACGTATACACACCCCACACACTGGAGTCTTTGTTCGAAGTTATCTTGCATGGAATGGCCTCCACACTTACTCCCACAACATCTCAGGCGTACAACCGGTGCACACTAAAGCAACTCATTGACCCGAGATGTGGCATTTCATCCACAGAACTGGCGCAGGTCAGAATAGTGCCGCTTCAACAAGAACCACTAACGCAATGGACGAACATCCCGGACACATGCACAACCCCTGTCACGTGGAACTGTACCGTGCACGAATGCTGCATTTACTGGGGGCACTGCCATTGGCAGTGCTGCGGATCAGTTACCGGCTTAGCTTCCGCCTTGCCAACGTCACCTGCGTTCAGCCTGTGTTGCATTGTTGAGCATGCATCTTCGAGTGGTCCATGGATATCTGCCTGTCCAACAGGCGGTAGATGAGCTGGATTTTGACGTGTGTGCACCCCTTGTTGGCCCACGACCAGGAGTGTCAGTCACCGTGATACCCGTTGATGCGATGCCTAGATACTTGGCATACATGCTGGCAGCTGGACCTGGGAGATTGCACAAATCCTCATGTGCAGTGACCACATTGAACCGCTCCCCTATTGGGTTGTAGAGCTAACTGGTGTAAGGGGGTGGATGCAGCACATCTGTCCAGACCTGCTTATGGATCTCCTTGCCATCCTGTTTGATAAAGTCGACAACGACCTCATGTTGGAAATGTTAGCCTACGAAGCTGCAATCGCTTTCATGGATGAGTAACTACATACCTGCAGCCACAATCGATTGGAACTTATTGCACATCTCCCGACACCTTGTTGCATCTTGGAGATCTGGTCAAATATCCCACGACAATAGTGGACATGGCTGCATTCGCCTGCACTCCGAATACATGAGCGGACAACAATGCGGCTTAACACACACCTGTGAAAGGTGAGGCACTCCTCCGGAGTGGACAGCGGCGCTTGGCACCGTTCCTCATTCTGACATACTGCTGCATTGGTCTGCATGTTGTGGCACTTATCTTGCCCGTACTGACAGACATATGATAATAACGTCTACGCACCTTCACTTGTATTCAACTGTGATGAGTGTTGATTTGAATGACAATGTGTGTCTCAATGCCTATCAGGGTCACAGCCATACATGTGCATTGATAGCATTACCCAGGGAGTACCTTTTTGTGGAATCACTGTCCCTACCTTCATCCATACTTTCATTCTTGATTGATCATGACCTTGACACATCTGTGTGAAATGGAATGTTTTTTTCACATTCAGTGGAGTGTTGAAGCTGGACCAGTACAGGGCCATGCAAACCCCACTTTACATTGTTGGCCCGTGGAGGGCCAGCCAGAGTCCTTTCAGGATTGACAAGTTCATAGGGAGTGAAAGACTACAGTCCGCAGTGTGATTGCTGTGTCATTGGCAACCAAACCAAATATGGCAGTCCATGTCGAGGTCCAGGGTGAGTGGCGCTCAGTGTACAGTGGGACAGTGGGAGGTGTTATTCCAGGGCATGATGCAGAGGGCAGAACCAAGCTGAACCCGGCCATATGGCGGAGATCAATGCTACCACTTCGTCCTAGCAACAAAGCCAGATTCATCATCATCTTCGTCCTCTGATGTGTTAGGTGCTTCACATGCTGGTGGTGGTGTTTTGTCTGCATCACTGTGTGGCAGTGACACATCAGGGGATGGAGGTGGAAAATCTGCCGCACTGTTGGCACTGACACGTCAGGGGGAGGAGATGTGGATGTAGTAGTAGCACCAGCATCCATCCGCGCCAGGCCTTGTGGTGGCAATGCCATGATGAGGATCTGCAGGGCAGAGAAGATCACAGCTACATCTCACTGGTGTGCAGCCGTGGCAGCCATTTGTGAGGCTTGCATCCACTCCATGTTCTCCATGATCATTCGCATGTGACGCAACTCCTTGCTGATATTGCTGGGGCCTCTCTGACTAGACAATTGTTCTTGGCTCAGAATCATTACTCCAGCAATGTCAGCCATGGCTTGTTGTAGAGCAAGTAGCGGACTGTGGGTGTCTGTTAGGGACTGTAAGTGGTCCCTGATGGGACTTAGACACCCACGTAGGGCATCTTGTTTGGCTGCCATGAGGTTGAACCCCACCCGCAGCTGGTCAGACAACTCCCCCTGGCACCCTAACACACGGCGTTGGAAGGCCTGTGTTGGTCATGGGGGTCCTGGGAGACAGCTGTGGTGGTGGGTGCTATCTGCAGTGTGGTCGGTGCAGGGGTTGGGGTCTCATGGATGCAGCTGGGCTGCCCCGCTCCTGGAAGTGTGGTGTCGGAACTGTCCCTGAGCTGTTGCAGTGCGTCGGTGTAGATGTTGGGGAGGTCCTCTTCATCATCAGTGCTGTGTTGTTGGGTCTGCTCTGCAGGAGGTGTTGATTCTCCCTCTGCAATGTGAAGGGGAAATGCAGATTGACATTGTGTTCACATGTATATTCACGCATTGTACCAGATTACTGTCAGACTGCATGGCAATGTACATTGTGACTGTTTATGAGGAGACGCCTATTTGAAGCGGGACACTTGGCATTTCTACACAATCAGGGCTGTGAGGTTGTACTTGTACATTGTCATCTCACAGTTTCCTGCTATGCCAAATGCGAATGGCTATTTTCTACACACAAGCGGCAGCAGTTGTGTCCTCTTTTCTGTTGGGAAAGTATTGCAGTTTGTACCACATTGTTGTAAATGTTGGGATGCTCTGCATCTTATGTGTGTGTGCTGCATTGTGGGTGAGTTGCCCCTTCGGCTCTGATTTGGCTGGCCCATATCCCTTTCAGGCGGTGTGCCTTTAACTTCTGTGCTTATACAGTCCTGATATGTTGCAGACGTGCGTAAATTGGGCTCTTGGTCGGAGTTGTGACACTTGGGCATGGTTTGTCTGCAGATGTGCTATACTTACTTGTGCATGTGTGCCATTGTGCCCATCTCCTCCCGTCCCCCCAGTCCCTGGCTGTTAGTCACCCTGTTGCTGTTGGATCAGGTCATGTTGTGTAGTGTCCGGTTCCCCAACTCCTGCCACCGTCTCCCCAATGATGGTCCTAGGCTGGTCCTCTGTGGGGCTTGTGGGGTTTTGGTTGTCCTCTGTACTTGCTCTGGCTACCTCCATGGTGCTTCGCATTTGTTTGGGTCTTGTTTGTGTTTTTGGTTGCCGCTTTTGTAGTGGTTTGGCCGCCTGACTTGTGGGACTTGCAGGCTGGCGATGCTTCTTGCTGGATTTTTTATCGCAGTTGTGCCTATCGCAACTTTTTTCACGTTCAGGTTTTGATTCTTATCGCCGTCCAGGGACTTTTATCGCGGACATTTGACGCGTTATCGGAAAACTATCACATGTTACCACCGTGTTGTGAATAGCACGTTAACACAAAGTTATTTGCCCATGATAGCCGGCGATCTGAAAGATTGCGTTAACCTATTTTGGCAATGATTATCGCACGTTCTTGAGAATATCCCTATAGTGTGAGACTACTATGTGTCTGGATACAAGTCCTTAATGTTGTGTAATGTGACATTTATTGTGTTACTCACCTTATGTGTGCACTTACCCTTTGAGATGACGTGATTTCCTTGTAGCTTACATTGTTGGAAGTCACTTCAGCTGGTCAGAATCCTATGCCACAGCCAATGCCTCACTTTGCAAGTGCAGCAGACCGCTTCCCGACGATACGTCCCTTTTTCAACAAATTATAAATACCACTGGGTCAGTTTTACAGGGGATTTTACATGGGAATGCCTACCTTGCATATATTAATACTAACGTGACACAGCAATTCCGACGAAGGTATAAACCGATGCAGGCCGTCAAAAAGTGACGCATTTGCCTAGATGCGTCACCTTGTAAATATGCAGCAAAGAAAGTGCCGCCAGTGCGTAAAAAAAAATGATGCAACAGCTGCATAATATGCCCCTTACTAAATAGACCCCACGGAGCTCTGTAACACACGTTTTTATTCTTCAGCATACGATCAAACAACTGTACGCATTGCTTCATGACTTGAATAGCCACATCTTAGCTGCTTACATAACTCCTGTTTAAAGTCCTCCAAGACCCACAAAAGTCCTAGCACTCATAATCTTAAAGACACTATATCTACCCCCTTGTTAAATAAAAAGTACAAACAACATTAACATCATATTTCTTCAATGAGTCCTCGAAGCCCTCGCGCTGGTCTCCCAGATTGGGTAGTATGAGGTGGTTGAGGGGTACATGGGTCATTAGCTGATGACATAGGGTCAGCTGCTTGATCTGGATGTTCAGGTGGGATTTCCTCACTCCCGCTCTAAAGAGCAGGTGAACACCGAGGCAAATTTCTAAAGTGTGACGAGTCCAGTGTGATGGACTTTCCAGGACAATGAGCAGTCACCATATGTCCTTTGGTCGTTAACTCTCAGAGGATCGACAGCAAATGGAGTATCCATTTTGCGCTTCCGTTTCTGTTTGGCCAGTACCACATCCCCTTTATCGAACACTGTGTCCTGTTCGTGTCAGCGCTGATCAGCTTTTGAGAAGTGTCTGTGACACTAATCTTATCTGCGTTTATCGATCAGTCCATTGTGGTAGCTTAGTACTGATGGCTCTCCCAAATAGCAAGGTAGCAGGACTCTCACCAGTGGCAGAGTGAAGAGTTGATCGATAGGCATGAAGGGCTTGACGCATGTTTTGTTTTAGATCGATCCCCTCCATTGATGCTTGTTGAATTACCCTCTTGTGGGTACCCATAAATTAATCAACAACACCGTTGGCCTGGGGCCAGAGAGGCGTGCTCTTTTGATGCTTGATTTTGAGGCAACAAGAAACTCTGTGAATTCTTTGCTATTCAAAGGCGGGCCATTATCTGTTTTGAATATAGCAGGGATGACCCACGCTGCAAAGATGTCATCAAGTTGCTCGATGACTTTGTCATGGCTTGTCGATCATAAGTCTTTCACCAAAGGAAAACGTGAGTACTCATCGATGACTACCATGAGATGATGTCCTTTTTCTAAGGGCCCAAAGAAAACAACTGCCACTCTCCCCCAGGCATGCGCAGGAAGGTCAGACATGGTCAATGGATGCTGCATCACTTTGGGAGATAAGCAGTTACACAGATAGCACACTTTCAGTTTTTCTCAACTCGTTCATCTAGACGAGGGATAATGGTGCCCGCTCAGCAAACTTGCTATGCTCTGAAGGCGGTGCTGCTGCTGTGGCTGCCCTCATAGCAAAGAAATTCTAGCCAGGCAGGTGGGCATCTCTAAACAGGGTGGGCGGTCCTCTGCCTAAGGGTCAGAGCCGTTAGGCTGATTCCTTCTGCCAGATCTGCTGACTTTCCATCAGATTTTATCTGCCCCCCTAAGTGTGGTCAACAAGGATATAATAGGCAGGGCCTTTGACATATCAGGTGAGTCTTGTGGTCTTTGTGTATCATCAAAATCTATGCATGATTTTGATTACTTATGTAGCTATCCTCCATTATCTTATCATAGTACAAGAAGAAATTCGGAGCTGGTGACTGCAGGGAAATGGACAGAATAGATGGGTCTTGTCACTCTACCCAGACACACACACACGCACACACATATCGACACACCACACAACACAGCCCCTTCTCTTTTTCTAATGCACCTGAAAAACTAAATGCTGCCAAACCAGGGAGTGGGGGGTAGGGCGAGGCAGGGACCAGGCAAGGGACTGCCCCCGGACCCTTTAATGGAAAATGGGCAAACTTGGTGGGATTGGTGACCTTAAACTAGGACTAAAATATTTTAAGCTATATACATTAATTGAATATCATTATGAATATTCTGGGTGATAATCAGTCCACATGGTAATGACCAGTACCCTAACTTCTCCTGAGTTTCCCACCTCAAAATGAAGCCAAACATGTGAAATTGGTGTTTTCCATATTGATTAGTGCATGTTTTGCATTTATGTCTTAAGGGCTGATTATGAGTTTGGCGGTCCCGGGACCGTCATTGGTGGTGGGAACACCGCCGCCGAGTAGGTGGCCCAACCACCCAGTTACGAACATGGCGGTTGGACCGCCACAAGACCTCCGCCAATGCCAGGATCCTGGATCCTGTGGCAGCGGCGGTGGGGAGGGTGGGGGATTGGATGTGGTGCAGATGCCGGCACCACCATGTCATTTTCAAGTTGGGGAGCCCGCCACGCAAAGATCAGCGGGAAGGCAGGTAAGGGGCACCAAACTGGGCTCCTGGGTTCTTTTGCCCATTGGTCATTGTGGATGAGGGCACATGTTGTGCCCCCCCTATGCCTGCACTGTTGTATGCACACTGTGTGCAATGCACAACATCGTGACTGGGAACAGTGCGCACACAACAGTGTGGCGGCATTGCCTATAGGTTCACACTGTGGGCCGAAGCATGCCGCCACCTCAAGAACACCGCCGGCACACCGCTGGTCCGGTGGTTAACTTGTAAAGTGGTGGTCGGGATGGTGCCGGCTTGGTGGCATTCTTCCGACCACCGCAATGGCGCTCCGGCAGTCGGACCGCCATATTCACAATCAGCCCCTTAGCATTTATAGATAGATTGCCTCAGTATTTCTCTGGTGAAATCTGTCAAGGGAAAATTGCAGAATGTGATAATTAATGCACAAATCAGAATTTTGAAATGTGTGCAAATGTCCATTTGCACATCGGTTGGAATTTTACATATACATTTTAATCAGGGTCTGAGTAAAGTCTGTACATTTATAGAAGGAGGGAATAGGTTTTGTCAATAGATTTTGGACTGTATGGCCTCGCAGTGCTGTTGGGCTCAAGTATGTTGTATTGTAGTTGTATTTACAGAGCGCTTCATACTCCTATTGAGGCGCCAGAGCGCATTTGTGGGTGGGCAGCATGCTATTTCGTGGGGTGTCATAGATTGAACAGTGCGTATTTTTTGTGCGGTCTACATGGGGAGTTTTTTATGTCAACTGTCAGGACCAGAGTAATGCTCCTAATATGTTTTGTGGCTAAGCCTCTGCAGGAATTTGAAGACAAAACAAGTGAATGATGGCTTGCTTAAACATTCCGTTTTAATGAATGGAAAGAAGTGTGCGAGTACAGTACAGTGTTTTGGTGTGTGGATACGGCTGAAGTTGTGCCATAAACAAACATGTGGTTGCATTTACTCATGGGTATGGAAGAGAAGTGTGAGGATAGATGCAGCCATAACAGCCAATACCTGCCATCTATAAAGTGATCTGTGTATATACCATTCAGGCAGCTTATGCAGCAGATGATGGGTAATAAGGAAAATGCTGTGATTGTTGCCGCAAAATTGCAAATTTCAGTGGCCCTACCCACAGTGAACAAAGGTGTGTGTCGTGCTGCAATTCAGCCTGTTTGTGAACCAGCGCTGGGGAAGAGAGCCGCAGCAGGCCATATTTAGTAAATATTGTGCTGCACTGCTCCTGTTGTCTGGTTTCCATGTGTCCTGTCATTATACAGACCTGTGCGTTCAGAAGTAAGTGTGCAGTGACAAAGGCTGTTACTAGATGTCCCTGACGAATCAACAGCACAGAGGTGCAGTAACACAAGCCATCTCTGCCTTTTGACTAAGATCAAGTGTAGTATCTGTTCTTATTATTTTAAACGTACAATGTTTGAGCAAGTAAAATTGATTTTATAGTAACTATGACTTGTACTTTAAAGCGAATAAATTTGCTGTATGCAAATGTGTACAAATTTCACAATCCGCACGACTAGCTTTTAATTGAGCAGGAGGAGGGGCACCAGCGTGCTGGTGTCTGTTTTGCTCATTAGGAGCACAAAAAAGGACCCCAAAGGAACTGTGGTCAGCGTTAGAACACTGGAAACGTTGTGCTCCGTAATTTCTCTCTTTCCTGGTGTTTCGGTGGACTAATGCTGGAGGATTAAAACCCCTCATAACACCCTTCACAGGCCTGTGCAGCCCCCAGACCTCTGGCGAGGGGATTCATGCTTCAGCGGTAACCCCTATAACCCTTGCTTTAGCTCTAGGGCGTGACTTTACGGTGTTTCTTGCACTGCATACTATTGTGGTCTGCTGCAAGACACTCCAGGTACCCAGGCGGAGGACCCCAGGTGACAATGGTAAACCCGACGGTAACCCAGAAATTGCCGGTAAGCCCAAAATACAACAAATGGGTGACAAAATGGACATTGGAGCCCCAGTGACCGTCACAGATGGCAACTCCACCCCGGAAGCCCTGAAGTCCAACCTCAAGCCCCATGGGGAGGGCAGCAAGGAGGCAAGTAAGGCTGCACCTCCGGAACCAAGCACCAGCGCTCGGAAGGCTGGTGCCCCGAAGGACTCAGGGCTTAAGGCAGGTGCACCTGAAAACCCCAATGCTACCAAACCAGGGAGCAGGGACCTGGCAAGGGACCGCCTCCGAACCCTTCAATGGGTACAATGTCTCCCACTGGCATGCCCAGGTAATGTGGTGGGAGGTAAGGGACAAGGAAGAGCCCAGACTGGACAGGGACTTGTTCTTAAACAAGGTCCGCAAACCAGCAGGAGTCCCAGTGACGGAGGTGCTGAGCTGCCAGACATCCGCGTCATGCATGATATTTCTCTTTAGTTTCATCACCCAGCCCCTCTTTAGGAAGAACTGGGATTTCTTCCAGAGGAAAAAGAAGGAGACACCCTACAGAACCTTCAGCCTGACTACAGGATGGGTGCCGGCAACAACGAAGAAGAGGGTGACCTTTCAGATGACCAACCCCCACATCCTAGATAGAGACACCGTGTCACTTCTCCAGAGGTACGGCACCATCATGAATGGACCCATTAAGGTCAGGGACAGCAACGGAATATGGAACACGACATGGCGAGCAAACATCAACCTCCACAAAGAACCTGCAGGAAGTGACGGAATAAAACACCCACTGGCAGGCTTCTACCTAGGAGCCGACGAAGGGAGGATCAGGCACTAGGGACAACCCTTCACCTGCAGATAGTGTGAGACCGTGGGCCACATAGGAAGAGACTGCCCGAAGAAGTTCTGCAGGGTCTGCAAACGGAGCGGGTACAACATGACACAGTGCACCAGCAACAAGATGTGCAACGTCTTTAGAGGAGAAGGACACATGTACTACCACTGCCCCAAATCGGACAAGCCAAAGACCTACACCAACGGTGGATCCCAACGCCAAGGTGAATGACATCCTGAAGGCTGCTAGGAAAGAAGTGGACAAGAAACCGGAGCCAACAAGGAAGGTCAAGCAGAAGAAACCAGCCCTGAAGGTGGCGCCACCACAAGGACCAGGCCGAGCACAATCTCAAGTGGACCCCATTGCGGAACCAACTACAGCGGAGGAACCAACACCCCCAATGGAGGAGAAATAAGCAATGGGAGCCCAGTGCCCCAATGGAGACCCCGAGGAAGGAGCACCTGAGGTCCAACCAATGGATCACCAGAGGGAGTTGGACCCAGAGCCAGAAGCAGGAGCCAAGAAAGGAGGGCAAGGAGAGGAGAAGGCACCAGCCAAGGCAAAGGGTAAGAAGAAGAACAAGAGAAAGAGAAAGAAGTCCCAGCCAGATAACAGCAACAGCAGCAACGCTCACAAGGTGATAGAGGAGGAATGGAAGAAAGTCAAATTGCAGATGCTGCGGGACAAATTAAAGAAGGAGAAGGCTGAAAAAGAGGAGAAAAGGAGGCAGACCAGGTCAGGAGGGAAGACCGGACCCACGCCGCCACTGACTGACATCAAGGCTGACCCCGACATCAACGAGGAGGAGACGAGAGACCAGACTCACCCCTGGAACAACAGAAAGAGGACAAGGCCTAGGAAGGACGACTTATACACTCAGAAGAAGCTCATCAAGGCCCAAGAACACAAGAAGACAGAGGACGGATACACCACCATGGACTCTGGAATTGAGGACAGCGACATGGAGGATCACAGAAACACCCGAATGTACCCGTAGAAGCTGTCGGAGAGGGCCTGCAGAGGCTGCACCAGATGGTCAGTGAAGCACCAGAGGCCGGAGCATAAAAGTAAGAGAGGGACGAGGAGGACACCATTGTGTGGATAGATGTCACAGAAGCCACCATGGAGCTCTCAATTGAAAACCCAGAAGAGACAACACCAGTGATAGAGGGCCTGCAGATGGTTCGGTACACTGCGGTATAGTAGCCCTCCTCACAGAAAGTTTCAGAAACCGGACACTGACTGCTAGCGCTGAGACAATGGCTAGATCATTGTTCCCCCTAAACGTCAGGAGCGTGAAGGATCAGGTTAGGCGGGTTGGCACGTTGCGCTTCCTGGCTGCACAGAACCTAGATAGCTACTTTTTGCAGGAGTGCAGAACTCTGTACGCCCAGTTGTACAGCCAGCCCAAAAGGCAGTGGATGCACGTCCCATCATTTGGTCTGGAGGAAACAATTACAAATCATCTGGAGTGGCCATTCTAATCAAGGGGAGGCAGTTCACAGTGGACAAGGTCACCTAGCAGGTCAATGGCAAAGTGCTGGATGTGGGTGGCTCGAGGGCTGGTGAGCCGTTAGGCTCATCAATGTCTATGCCCCCCCAGAGAAGAATGAGCGACTCGAGATTTTCAGAGTGCTCAGGATGCAACTTGTGACCTCCAGGACCATTCTGATGGATGATTATTTCAACTGCATAGTAGAGTTGGATGGACGCACTGGGTCAGGCTCTGCAGGGATGAATGTGACGTCCAGGCTGTTGGTGGAGATTATAGGTGAGACACCTCTCCGGGATGTCATTAGGAGCATGGGGCCGAATGCCAGGAATGTTTCCTGGAGTTGGCCGGGCAGAACCGTGCGTTCACTAATCAACTTCCTATTCACTTCTCCAATGGTAAACCCTGGGCGAAGGTCCATGGTCACCGTCTACTTCTCTGACCACAGGGCAGCCAGTTTTGAGGGGGGACTTGCAGGGAAGTTCCCCACCAGCCCAGGATCATGGAGGCTGAACTGCTCGTTGCTGGAAAATGAGGAGTTAGTGGTGAACCTCAGAGCCGTGTATGTAGAGTGGAGGGAAATGAGGGACTTATTTCACTCCACCAGCGAGTGGTCGAAATGGGTGAAGGACAGGTTCCGGAGCTTTTTCCAGGATGCAAGCAGAGCTGCTGCAAGGAAAAAGAAGAGGTCATTTAGAAAGATGCGGAGCAAACTGCAGTAAATGTATGAACTCGAGCTCAGGGGATGGGACCTGGATGACGAACTGGATGAAACCTGAAAAGGGCTCACGGAGCACTTCAGGGAAGAATCCAGGAAAATCATCTTCCGGACCAGAACTGAGAACCTCTAGAAGGACGAGAATTGCAACTTCACTTAGCCTTCACACCGCTGGTAGAGCTTCGGGACTCAGAGGGCAACCTCCAAAGTGAGAAGGAGAAAGTTCTGAAAGTTGTAACCGACTTTTATGGCGAGGTTTACTCACCAAAGTTGTCAGAGCCCAGGCGGATAGTTTCCTGGAGGGCATCTCAAAAACACTGGGGGCCTTATTTATGAGGCCATGCAACAGTTTTGCGCTTCCATTGCGTCACTTTTTGTGACGCATCGGCGGAGTAAAACATGCCTCCTGTTACGCCCTATTTACAAAGTGACTCATCTAAGCAGATGTGTCACTTTGTAAACCCCTGCGCTACATTATACCTGCGTCAGGTATAATGTATGCAGGGTTGGCGTTCTCACATAAGTAAGCCTCGTAGAAGTGACGCAGTGAAATCTACCAGACTTCACAGCGCCACTTCTAGGGTGCAAATGCGTCAATATCTTACGCCTGCCTCACAGCAGGCGTAAGACTGACACTGGGCCCCTTCACATGGGGCTTGCCCCATGTGAAAGGACACATTGCTGGAGTTGCGTCACTTTTGTGACACACTCCAGCAATGCGTCACTTTTGCGCCTACAGATACGTCAGAAATACTGATGCATCTGAAACTCCTTGCGACATGAGGCGTCATACTGTAAATATGACACATCCATCATGTCGCAAGGAGGGTGCACTGAGAAGTGACGCATCGCTGCTTTCACGCAGCGATGAGTCACTTCTCATAAATGAGGCCCTGGGTCCGGAATAGAGAGAGAAAGCCTGAACATGCCCTTCACACTGTAAGAGTTGCACTTGGTCGCATGACCTCCAAGAGGGGCAAGACGCCTGGAAATGACAATCTCCCAGTAGAGCTTTATGTCGAACTGTGGGACCTGATCATGCCAGACTTTCAGGACCTCTAAGAGGAAATGGTGGGCAAGGGCAGTATGCCACAATCCCTGCGTGAGGGTATGATAACGCTCTTGTGCGAGCAGAAGAGAGAGAGAGAGGACCTCAAGAACTGGAGGCCCATCTCTCTCCTCAATGTGGACTACAAGATTCTTGTGATGGTGATACACAACCGCCTAAAGAAAGTCATAGCGAAGATAGTCTACTCTGACTAGTCCTGTAGGATACCGGGTCGGCAAATCGCAGACAGTCCTTCCCACTCCTTTTCATCCACGTTATCGAGCTCTTTGCCGAATGGATCTGGCAGAACAGGAACATCAGAGGAGTGAAGGTGGCAGGAAGCAAGGGAAAGTGCGAGGTGAAGTGCTCCCTCTACAGGGACAACGTCTCAGTCTTCTGCTGGGATGGACCATCTGTGAAAGAGCTGGAGAGGACTTGTATCAAGTTTGGGAAGGCATCAGGAGCAAAGATCAACAGTGCCAAGTTAGAAACACCTACTCTTCTGCCCCTGGACACCCACCCGAGACCCACTGCCATTCCCCATAAAGCAGGACTTCTTGAAGATCCTTGGAGTCTGGTTTGGGAGAGAAGGTGCGCAGAGAACACCTGGGAAGTGAGACTGGTGAAGACGAGGCAGAAGCTGGGACTCTGGAGCCTCCGGAAGCTGAAGATCAAAGGGAAGTCTTTGATCCTGCAGAACGAGGCCCTGCCAGTGCTCCAGTATGTCGCTCAAGTGCGGCTGCTGCAGACCCGAACAGCCAAGGCCATCACACGAATGATCTTCTACTTCATTTGGAGCTCGAAGATGGATAGAGTGAAGAGGGCAGTCATGTTAAAGACCCATGACAAGTGAGGCAAGCGAGTGGCAGACATCGCCACCATCCTGAGGGGAATCTTCGTGTGCCACTGCATGAGGAACACCCTGAGGACCAAAGACGAGAGCCATGTCGACTTTCTGATGGTACGCTTCTTCCTGTTGCCAACGTGGAAGCACCTCGGATGGGCAGAGTGGGTGAGCGCCATCCCGTACAACTGGGAGACCCCATGGTTCTACAAAGAAGTCGAGAGGTTCCTGAAGGAGTTCGGGCTGGAGGCCACCGCCCCCGCCACATGGACCCCGAAGCCATGCCAGATACGAGCAAAGCACATCAGCGAACCAATTGGCGCCCTCCCCTCTGCCACAGCAGACCACGTGTGGGGGAAACATTGCATCCAAGCGCCTGACCAACCAGTACAAGGAAATCGCCTGGACGACCTTCCGTAACAGCCTTCATACACGCAAGAGGACTCAACCGATACAAGTCCTGCCTGAGAGGGTGCACCGCGGAAAAGACAACATACCATCTCTTATGGGAGTGCATGTACGCACATGTGCTGCTGAAGGCCCTAGATACGGAGCTTAGGGCCTGGATACCTACTTCATGCATCACCGCGGACTCTGTGATGAATGGCTTGTTCCCAGGGACACATGCACTAGGTGACCTCCTGGACTGCTGGAGGCTCCTGTGCTGCTTTAAAGATGTTCTTCTGTTTTTTAGAAACCACCTGGTAGTAGGGAAGATGGAGACATCAACCCTGGTGTGCTGAAAGATGATCCACAGCCTCCTGCGTGAGTACGCTGCACTGGACGGATCAGATGAAGACAATGACTGAGGACCCAAAGGGGTCCCCTTGTACCCTTACACAGGGGGGCCTGGATGGGCCACTAACCTGTCATGTCCTTTTTTTCTTTAACCGAGGAACCGGTTGGCGACAGGGAGAGGAAAAGGTGAATGAAGACAGGTGGAGAAAATGTAGTTATTTACTGTATGTATTTGACTAACGTGACCTTTTCCCTTCACAGGTAAAAGGTTAATGGGATAGCTTCTGCACTTGGTGTCAAGTTTATTACCAATGACTGATGAATAAATAGGGTGTTGTGGAAGGTGACGATTGATGTATCTGAATCAGATACGATGCCCTGTCAAGCAGGAAAAAAAAATCAGTAGCACAAAGATGCAGTAACACAAGCCACTACTAGATGTCCCTGTTGCATCAATAGCACAAAGGTGCAGTAACACAGGTATGTTATTTGATGTCCCGAAGAATCAACAGCACAACGTGCAGTAACACAAGCCATTACTAGATGTCCCTGCTGAGTGAGCTACTCACAGGTTCAGTAACATAATCTCTTTCAAGATGCACCAGTTACATCAATAGCACAAAGGTGCAATAACTAAAGGTGTTACTAGCTGTCCCTGTTGAGTAGCTAAAATGTACTGCGTTACAATCTTTAATAATCATATGTTGATCATTGTTAATATGCCTCTATATACATATAAAGAAGTTACACTTTATATAATTGAAGAATACTTATTAGCTTGTAGTATATTCACGTTAAACCAAATGTGCATTCTTATCGTTGGCCTGACTGTGAGTAGGCCTCAGCTGCTCAAAGCCTATCACTGTTAAACATGATGTTGATTTCAAAATGTGTTTTTACGTTTTCCTTCTCGTTTCAGGAGCAAGATAACCTATGCTAGTTAGAGGAGCAGCTCCTTGTTTGCTTGTAGAAATGTTAGCGCAAATAGGATTAATTAGAAGTTTATTGTGATTTACATCATGTTTGGGGTTAAGAAAGATCCTCCTGTACTCAGCAGTCTGAACCGAGTGTGTGTCCATTTGACTAACAATGGGAACGAAGGGAGTTTACCTGCTCCAAGAAGACGGCTCAACCTGATCGGCCCCATTGCCGGGTGGTTGGTAGGAAGAGGTTCTAGACAGTATTTAATTGTGTGTCTTAGAACAGTTGAGGAGATCCTGTCCTGACTGCTGGATGAAGTCATCACTCCGTTCCCTGTCTCTGCTGATTCTCCTACTTGAGACCCTATATCTCACCAATGTCTTTCTCTATTCTGAAACTTTAATTTGTTCACTTCAAACTGGCACCTTCTGCTTGGGATTTTCCGCAGCCATCCATAGACGCTTTATTTAGTTTATGGAAGTTCCTTTATGGAACTGAAACCTTCCATTTGTTATTCTTTAAACAATTTGATTTCAGTTTACATGATCTCATGTTTCTGGATTGATTAACTCTACTGTATTTCATGCTTAACTGATAAATTATTTACGAAATGAATAACGCCTATAACTTTGATTAAATAGCTAAAAAACCTTTTGTTATTGTGGAGCCAGATGTGTCACTGTTCTTTGAATTTGCTGTACTGATGTGAGCTCTCAGAATACACTTTCAGCTGATATCAAAAGATCCATGCGACCGGTGGGGCAATTTGTTTTAGGGCTACACCAGATGCCACAGATATAGAACATTGTGCTGTATCAATGGTCAATATTGAAATAGTGTAAGTGAAGAAACATTAAATTAGGTGGGAGGAGTTTAGAACTCTTCCCACAAAGTGAAGAACGGCGAAGATGTCCAGGGTTTCTTGACAAAGGTAAAGTTTAACTCCAGCACCAATCAACTCCCTGCTAAAAGAGATCTTGTCCCAAAAATGGCAAAGAGGTCCTCGGCCCTGAGCAGTAGGGGGTAAATGCTGTAGCAGTCACTGCTTGTCAGCCGTGCACAAGCAATTCTCCTAAAGCAGACAGTTTAACACTTGGAGAAAGGAATATCTAACATTAGAGAATTGTTTTTTTTTTTTATTTGTCAACATTTCAGTTGGTGAAGTTTAAAGGGTCACCCAGAGTAGTGTGCAAAGCACAGTTCCTCCATCAGCAAACAACATTCTAGAATGTTGCCTTGTTTGGTGCCGTGAGCTGTGGTTTTGAGATGTATTGTGACATCATCATTCCCCGGATGGCCCTTTTTGAAACGAAGTTGTGAAAGGCTCCTTTTTCGTAATTTCATAAACCATATATGCCATAGTATCCAATTCCGGAGGGAAATTTGTGATTTTATAAGCAAAAATATGTTGATTTTTAGTGGTTGTAGGCGACTCGCTGTGTATTCCCTTTCCCGGCTATAATGGCTTGATACTGGTCACTTCTCGATGCCGTCCCGCTATGGGATGTAGGCACCATGCTGTGGACAATACTTCGTGCTCCTAATAAAGGTTTTTGAAAACTTTAAAAAAAAAAATGTAAGTTATGACACGTAAGAAGTTTTGACCATAAAAAAAAAATTTGATTTTAGTTTCCTCCTGCTTACAATAGCCCCCACTTACATGGACGTCAATGTGTAAAAGAAATCCAGCATTTTTTTTCAAAATTTCCCTCTTTCCTTTTTTCACATGTTGTCATTTATTACATCACCTGCATTAAACCATTTTAAACCAAAGATCACTGAGCGTTCTGAACCAAATCACTTCTATCTGCTTCAGATTTGGCAACTGAAGAAGGCCCTGCGCATACAGGAGGCTGGCAACAGCCAACCCCGGGCTCAGCGGGCTCTGGGTACCACAGCCTTTGGGTACTTTGGAACCAAGGTCTCATAGCAAAATCAAGGAAATTCACTGACCACATTATCAAAACCTCCTCGTCTGTGTTGTCTCATAAGGAGAGTGCTCTGGCTGTGCCAAATGAGATACCAGGATCGACCACCTCTTAGCCAATAGCCAATGCTATTTTGTTAATTAATTAATTACGACAACAATACTTTTGCACATTATAAAACATTCCACACGTTATAGTTTGTGCGCAGTAAAACTGTATGTCAATTGTCATTTAAATTGAAAATGTGTTGTCTGTAATGGAAGAGCTCTACCACACCATGAATATTCCACTCTACACCACTCCACTCTACATATCTCTAAGGTAGGTAATGGCTCAGCGAGGCGCTATGAGCAATTTTGCAGCGCCATGCTGCGTCATTTAAAAAACCCAGGTATGCACCGTAGTAACAAGAATACGGCGCACTGCTGTGTTTTCCCTTGCGTCGGGGGTGAAAATAGGTGCCTAGCGCCAGGGCAGACACCCTTGCGTCATTTTGCAAGGGTGCCTGCGTTGCAGGGATGGTTGTTTTTGTGCAGGAAGGTGTCCCATCCTGCACATAAACACAATAATGGTGATTTGCTACTTCTATGTGTGATGCATTCTGCGGCTCACATAGAAGTAGCAAATATACATTAATTAGTGATTGTTTTTGTGCAGGAAGGCACACCATTGATTGTGTTTTGCTCCTTCTATGTGCGCTGCAGAATCTTTTGCAATATTTCTCCTCGTTGCGCCACTCTAACACCTGCTTTTCACTGGCCTTAGTTTTTGGCAATGCATCAGATTTACAGATTCTTGTAAATCTGGGGCAGCGTCAAAATGCAATAGGTGTTGCACTGAAATGCCCACAGCAACACCCATTGCACGCCCCTTTCACCCAAAGTGATGCATCACAAAGGGCCGTATTTACAAGGCGGCATTAAGCCACACAAAGTGGTGTAGCGTCACCTTGTTAATATGGTGCAGAGCATTGCGCCCCGGTGCGCCGGTAAAAGTGACACTCCAGTGGCCCCTCTATGTCATTCCAGTCCATTCTATGGAACTCCATGACATGTCACTCCATTCAACAACACATCACGTCATTACACTCCATAACACGTCACTCCACCCTACACCCCTCCACTCTGACACTCTACGACATGCCACACCACTCCAGTCCATGCCACTCTACTCTATGCCACTCTATTCTACTCCCCTCCATTCTACACCCCTCCACTCATACCAAATACCCCACTCAAATCCACCCCAATCTACCCCACTCCTCTCCAGTCTACCCCACTCCACTCTGGTCTACCCTACTCCACTCCATCACAATCTACCCTACTCCACTCCACCCCAATCTATCCCACTCCACTCCAAGCTACCCCAATTCACTCCATTTAAATCCTCCCCAATCTACCCCACTCCACTATAATCTACCCCACTCTGCTACAATCTATCCCAGCCCAATCCAGTCTACCCCACTCCACTCCTTCCAAATTTACGTCACTCCACCCCAATGTATCCACTCCACTCCAATCTACCGCAATCCACTCTACTAAACTACACTCTACTCCATTCCACTCAAATCTACACCTCTCAACTACAATCTATCTCAATCTACCCCACTCCAGTCCAATACACTCCACCCCAATCTATTCTACTCCAATCTACCCCACTCTAATCTCCACTACACTGCAATCTATCCCACTTCACTTCCATCTACCCAGGTCCACTCCAGTCCAATCTACACCAATGCATCACAATCTACCCAACTATAATTACCACAATCTACACCACTCCAGTCTACCCCACTGCAATATACCCAATCTACTCCACTCCATCCCACTCCACTCTTCCCCAATCTTCCCTACTCCACTCTACCCCAATGTACCCCACTTCAATCTACCCCAATCTACCCCACTCAAATGTACCCTGATCCAATTGAATCCATCCCATCTGCACCACTCCACTCCAATCTACCCCATTTTACTCCACTCCAATTTACCCCACATCATCCCAATCTACTCAAATGTAATGTACCCAACTCCAGTTGACCCCACTCCAATCTACCATTCCAATCTGCCCCACTCCCTTACTCCAATCTAGCCCACACTAATCCACCCCACTTCAATTTTAATCATCTCCACTCCATTCTACCCTAGTCTACCCCACTCCATTAAAATTGATGCCACTCCAATCTACCCAATCTACCCCACCCCACTCCAGTCTACCCCAGTCCACTCCACTCAACCGTAATCTACCCCTCTCCACTCTAATCTACCCTACTCAACTCCATTCTAATCTCTTTATTCCTCTCCAAACTACCCTATCTACTCCACTCATTCTACCTCAATCTACCCCACTCCAATCTACCAAAATCCACTCCAATCTACCCATTATACTCCACTCTACTCTACTCCAATCGACCCCAATTAATGCCTTTCCATTCCAGTCTGCCCTACTCCACCCAAATCTACCCCAATGTAATCTGTCCAACCCCAATCTACCCCACTCCAATCTACCACTCCAATCTACTCCATTCTACTCCACCCCACTCTAAATTATCCCATGCAACTCCAATCTACACACCTCCAATCTACTGCTCCAATCTACTCCATTCCACCCCACCCCACTCTAAATTATCCCATGCAACTCCAATCTACACACCTCCAATCTACCCCACTCTACTTCACTTCACCACATCCTCCCCATCCCACTCCACACCACTACCTTTTTGCCATGATGAACAGCAGCCACACTGGTGTACAACATGGCTAAAAACATATGTGTTTTTTTACATCATTTTACTTTTACTACATCTATCTTAATCTGTATCCTCCTCTTCCCGATCGCCATCTGATTCCTGGGTTGAAGAGAAAAAGGGACAAACATGTTAGTAGTCCCTCAAGGACCCCCCGACCCCAAGTTAGGGCAGGCGTGCCCCTTTGGGCCCTCAGGTGTTGTTGTTGCTGTCGTCGTCTGATCCGTCCAGTGCGCTTAGTACACAGGCGTCTGTGGATCATCTTCCAGCAGGCCAGAATCGATGTCTCCTTCTTCCCTACTACCAGGCGGTTTCTGGAAAACAGAACGTCTTTAAGGCAGAACAGGAGCCTGCAGCAGTCCTGGAAGTCTCCGAGAGTGTGAGTCCCTGGAAACAAAACATACATTACCAAGTCCAGGGTGATGCATGATGCTGGTATCTATGCTCCAAGCTCCATGTTTAGGTCCTTCAGCAGGTCCTGGGCTTAAGAGTATTCCCAGAAGAGATGGTAGGACGCCTCATCTGTGTGCATCCTTTTAGGCAGGACTTGTATCGATTGAGGCCTCTTGCTTGCATGAAGGCTCTCACTGGCAGACATCCTTGGGTGGCCATCCAGGCAATGTCCTTGTGGTGGTTGGTCAGGTGATTGGAGGTGACGTTCTACCACATGTGGGGCGCTGTTGCAGATGGAAGTGTGCCAATCGGTTTGCTGATGTCCTTAGCACGGATCTGGCATTGGACGATCTTAAACATCCACTGGTTCGGGCAGCAGCCACCAGACCAAACTCTTTGACAAACTTTTCCACTTTCTTGTAGAATCACTGGGGGTATCCAGTTGTAGGGGACGGAGCTCACCCACTCTGCCCATCCGAAGCACTTCCACAGTGGTAACTTGAAAAGGTGTGAACTCAGAAAGCCACCATTTGCTTTCATCTTCGGTCCTCAGGGATCTCCTCACATAGTGACACACGAAGATTCTCCTCAGAATTGTGGCGATGCACGGCACTCCCTTGGCTAAAACACATTGCCAAAGCCAATAGCTCTCACATAGGCGAGAACTATTGGCATTGCCAATACTTATTTATTATGGGGTTCAGTGCCCTTCCACCCTCACACAGGGAGCATCTAACTTGTATTTTGCGGATTTGGCATTATTTATTAAATACTGTAAAATATTGGAAATTTGAATCACACTGACATTATCATTAAAATAAACAATGAAACTTTGAAACCTGAAGCCAATCCAAAAGAAAACATAAGATTAGAATTGTTTTAAAAAGCCAAGTACCACGCATCAGGCATTAGACTAACGCATTTCATTGTGGTAGCCCGTAAATGCATTCTCATGCATATTTACCGCCTTAGCTCTGCTGTCAAGTGGCCGGAAAGCGCTGTCTGATTAGCGGTAGAACATGATTTGGTAAAAGTGGAGAGGGACAGGAAGTGCGCAGTGCACGCTGCTGGGCCAATTTCGGGGCTGGCTGAGCTCAAGTGAAAACAATGTAACACTAGAATTCAATCAAGCGCGGAGCGGCATACTGGTCAGGGATGTGAATTTGTATTAAACTAACACTCATAGGCAGACGGGTGGGTGGTGCGGTATTTGAAATCAGTTTAATTTTGCTCCTGCTGCAGTGCTTCCTGGAAACAGGAGCTCAGCTCCTGCGAGGCCGACACAGCCAGGTCCAGGCATGGCAGTGGGCCATCGTGGACGGCAGCTGAAACACGCGGAGCACTGAGGCGGCCGGCAGAGGTGTGGTTAATCGTTCAGAGCTCAACTGCAGTACCTATAGGGCTGCAGGTAGTAGCTGATCCAAGCGAGCTGCACCTGCACAGAGGCAACCCAGACAGCCTGCCGGCTTGTGTACGCAGTTACTTTCGTCAGCCGCCCTCTCCCTGATGCAAAAATGAGTACGTCGGCCTAAGCGCTTACTCTCAGTGTGCTGCAGTTAACGGTTGAAAGCTTCCACAATATTGAGATATGTTACCTATTGTTTGCTGCTTGCACATGGCTGCCCTCGCAGCCCACACCCTCACTTACCAAGCTTCGTTGGCCCACAACAGAGGCGCTTCCGACACCACCCGACTCTGTAAACGACAATCATATAAACTAACTTTGCCCGTCATGATTTAAAGCACCAGAAATCCCTCAGCCCGCCGGACGTATGTGCAGAATTTTCTCACTTACCATTTAATTCATGGAAATGTCATTTTTGGTAAAGCCTCATGTTAGGCACAATTACGTATCTTGACATTTGACAGGCAGGGTATGATCATGTGGTGTGCAGAGAATCCACTTGGCTAGGACATAACAGTCTGTGCTTTAGAATAGCACGGCTGAAGGAGAGCATCGTTCTTTTCTGCACCCAAATAACACTCTCTGTGCAGCTGAGACTGAGCGATGCATTGTATAGGTGACATATCTGCAAAAGTTATTCAGACTTTTGGGTGCATGGAACGAAGTCTACATTAAGTGCGCTGATTCACATGCAATCACGAGGCGACACACGATTTAAAGAGGGTAGGAGAGGTTTTCTTGGTAAGGAAGATTTTATAGTGTAGGATTTTGTCAGCTCTCTTTTTTTTTGCTGTGCCTGTTGCAAGTGCAGTGCCTCCCCAAAATACGGATGTCACTGTGACAAGTCCTTGTGTGGATTGACTTTCTTTAGCTGTTTCAGGGCCTGTTAGGTCTGGTGCGAAGCAAACGTTTTTACTGTTTATTTCCCTCAAAGAATTACCAAACCTTGCCCAGAGCTTAAATGAAGGCATCTATATCTTCTAAATCCACGGAGTTGGTATGCAGCAGCTTTCTTTTTAGGTCTCGGCTGGCGAAAGCAGCGCGCATGCGTTGCTCTCGTCTTACGAGGGCTTCTTGGAATCAATACAGATTCCAAAGCTCTCTGAGGCGGAGTTGAAGCCCCGCCCATCTTCCTCATTCGCTGGCAATATCCTGCATGTAAATCGCAGGCTCGGGATTGAAAAGGAGGCTTCTTAGTCCCTCCTTGTTGCCGCCTTGTCTCCTTTTAGCCCCGCCCACCGGGATTGGATCTCTCACTTGCGACGTTACACACTTATTATCTGCTATGCACGATAATTTTCCCAACGCCGACAGCTTGTTTATACATTCAGCTACCACAATCCGTGGTAAAATTTTAATTTCATAATTTGTTAAATATAATCATTGGTTCACGTTCGAAGGCAGCGGGGCATTTCACCACGATGATTTAACTCAATCACACGGGAGTTATCCTCTATGAGTTTGAAATGGTGATACATTATATCGAATTTAACATGTTTCCTTTTCAAGCTTTCACATTTATATCACGATTTTATAGCACACTCTTTATTTTCATATGTCCACTCGACATATTCCTTCTATAGCCCTTATACACAGCACTAGATGGCGCTCATGCTTTCGAGTGAGTCAGGAGTTCTGACAGCTGAGTCCTTTCTTTATGTTGATAATGTGTCCCGTGAATATCCGGGACTAGTTTCAAACGTTCGGCTTGAATCGCGTAACAGCATTTGCATTCAATTCCAGAGCACCATCGATATGTGAGTTTACACGCTATTTTATTGAATATACATTTTGCTACGCGCGAATCGTGTTTTCGTTTTCTTTTAAATCCGCTTGCACTCCTCTTTTTCACCGGTGCGTTAACACGAACACCTTGTATTTTCCCGGGATATAATTGACAGAAGCCATATGGCGATGCACTATCTAAACACCGTAATGTCTGCACACTGCCCAATACGTGTTTGAACATCTTTTAACTTTATTATCATCGGCGCGTTTTTTGTTGTTTCTAACATTACACATCCACTTCATTTTTTCACCACATCGTATGTTGCTATTCATGCAAAGATTGGTTATTGCATAGGTTAGAGTAATTCAAAGCCAATATTACTTTTTTATGGCCAATTAGAATATACTTGTATTAAGTACACCTGCCGGCCAGGAAACATATGTACTGCTCTGTAAATTCAATTATTAATTTTTTGTATCTGAACATTGCGAGCATATGTCAGCAACATTTAGATGGCAGCGTGTTTTTCTCCAGTTATTTTGGGACGGAACGCCCACTTTGCATCTCATTAGAGATGCAAAGGTGGGCGTTATGGGAAAGGGAGCTAATGCAAGGAATCACGCGTTAGCGTGACCTTGCTGATTAAGCGATAAAATTATCGCCGCTTTTCGTCCGGAAACGGACGCTAAAGCGGCAATAATTTTTTATCGCCAGCTTGCTGATATGCCCAAGAGGTTGTTACAGAACCGCTGACAACACCATGTTTAGTCCCTTGAGCCACGAACAGAGGGAGGTTCATCAATGCTCAAAGGCTATTGGTCAGATATCAGTGGAGAGGAAAATGATGTATTTGTGACATATGAGTAGCATAATCGCTTAAGTGAAGTATTTGACTTTTCTGACTGAGTCATGAGTGGAATGGGGCAAGAATCATTAATGTATGTAATATCAACTCTAAGTTAAGCCTGTGCCTTTTAAAAGCCTTGGGGCAGATTTATGTTTCCTGGTGCATCCCTGCAAATCAGCAGGGATGCGCCAGGAAAGATGCGTCACGCAAGTTTACCCTTGCGCCACCACAGATGCACCGCATTTACAATGCAGCGCATCATGGCGCAAGGATAAACAGATGCGTGACGCATCTGATGGCATAAGGGCGGCGCATTGCTGGAGTCGTGTCGAAAGCACGACGCAACTCCAGCAATGCTCAGGGGCTGCCCATACCGAACATGCTGCGTCATGCCATACGCCTGCTTCAAGCAGACGCAGGGTTTTGACGCAGCAGCGTCGGAATAGTGACTCAGTGAAATCTTGTAGATTTCACTGCGTCACTTTTCCGAGGCTTTTTCCGACGCAACGGCCACCCTGCATACATTAAACCTGATGCAGGTGTAATGTAGCGCAGGGCTTTACAACGTGATGCATCTCCCTAGATGCGTCACGTTGTAAATAAGGCGCAACATGGCGCATGGTTTACGCCGCCGCTGCGTCACAGAAGTGACGCAATGGTGGCGTAAATGTCTCGCAAGGGGCTTGTAAATCTGCCCCCTTGTTTTTTGGTTGGGCTTCAGAAGCCTCCTCACACCTTCCTGTAGGAGATATGAGCTCTAAAGCTCTCTTTGCCTAGTGATAACAGCAGTGACACACCATCCTTCTGTGTCAGATTGCTGCAAGAAGTAACAAGCATTAAAAATGCAATAGGTCGAGCATTTCATTAAACTAAAGCCATTTGCTTTGCTATACAATACCATTAGCAAAGCAAATGGCTTTAACTTAATCAAAGGCGAGACCTATTGCATTTCCAATGCGTGTTTCTTTAGACGCCATCTGCCAGGCCCCGAAGGATAGTTCATGTGACCAGTCAGTGTGTGCGCTGATTGCTTTTGGCTGTTTCTGGACTAGTGCAGCAGGTTTTACTGTTGATATCCCTGATAATATAACAAAGATAAACTGCAGCAACCTTAGATGCATGCAGTCTTCTATACATTGCAAAAATCTATAGAGTGTGTCTTCACAAGTTCAAAACTGCTCTCATTTGCAAATGGGGGCCAATTTTAATTGACTGATTTGCTAAAGGGGGGGCACTTTTAGTCTACTGCCAGGGTTTGTTTTTTGTCCCAGTCCTGGAGTGGGGGGTTTTCTTCTCCAGTCTGGCTGGCAGACACAAGTGAGCTCTATGACAGCTCAGGGCTGGACTGTCTGCAGCTCTTCAGTCTACATTAGCCTGCTACGCCACCATTCAATTTTGTAGCCATATTGTACTGAGAGCCCGAGGCATGATCGTCCTAATCTCAGTATATTTCTAGACACACTAGCCTCTAAAACTTACTTTGTGCCTGCTGCACAGTGTTGATCCACCTTGTCAGGCTAAGCAAGTGCCTCGCAGCCCCCTGTGAACTTCCTTCTAGCGTGTCTTCATTGCTGTTACTTTAAGTGTCACACATTTCGCAGATAAATGTTACTCATAAATACATTGAAACCATTGAAATGTTACACATTAGCAATCTCAAACCTTGGCAGCTGTGATAGACTGTGCGCATAAGAAATTAAGAGGCTGAACATTGTGCAGTGCAAGATATCTGTGTTGTGCACTAGTGCTTTACAGCTGTTTTAAGATCTTAGGGAGCAGATCAACAAGGAAGTGCCGCACCGTGGCACCGCAAGCCCTTTGGCTGCGCCACACTTTGGCACCTCCAAAGCACAGGGATGCGACATATTTAAAAGAATGTCGCATCTCTGTGCTTCCCCCTGCGCTGGTGCACAAACTGCAGCCATGCACTGGCGCAGGCACCGTTGCACCATGGTGCAAGGATACCTGAGTCGTGGTGAGATTGGTTTTGTGCAGGAAAGGTCACCTTCCTGCACAAAAACAGTCACTACAGGTTTTTTCCTCTTTCAATGCATGCTGTAGAATGCAGCACGCATTGAAAGTGGAAAAACCGAGGAGAAATGAAAACATTTCTCCTCATTGCACCTCGCTTCGCCACCTCTAGGGTGGCGTTGCATTCAGACGCATCTCCAGATTTACGATTGCTCGTAAATCCGGAGATGTGTCTTGTTCCATGGGTGTTGCGTGGGAACACCCACAGCAACAACCATGGAACGCCCCTTCAAGGCAAAGTGCTGCATGAGAAGGGGCCATATTTACAAGGAGAGGAAAAATCACGCAGGGTGGCTTTTCCTGTCCTTATAAATATGGAGGAGTCCCCTGTGCCACTAGTATGTCACGAAAAGTGACTTACTGGTGGTGCAGGCGGCTTGTAAATCTGCTAGTGCGATCAACGTTGCTATCCCAGCACTTTAATATACTTTTAGTTTTATTCTTTCTTAAACTGAATTGGGTAGCTCTATCAGAGATAGAGCTTTCAAAAATTGAGTGAAACTCTTTAATATTCCTCTCCACGGAAATCTTTAGTAAAAGGCGAAAGATTTATTCGGTTTGAAGAGAAACCAGAGTATGTTCAAACAATTAATGTCCCAGAGACCGGAGGAAACACACCTCCTTGGACTTTCAGTGTGGGGCAGAAAATAAATGACAATTTCAAACATGTTCTAGAGAATACTTTTTTATTCATGTTTCGATCAAACTAAGTGGGAAAATTACTTTCAACTACATAAGAAGGAATATAAGTGACTGCGGATTTTGGGGATTGTGGGTATGTAAATAAGCCCTACTTGAACCCACGTGACAACAATTCTCAGTCACACGTGACCCTCGGGAGTGTAACAGGGTTTACATTCGATTCGTTGCTCTCGTTTGCTTTTCTGGGTATTACAATGCTATGCACGAGCATTAGTCTGCCTCCACTACACAGAGGCAGTTTTAAATAAATATTTAATTACCCGCGGGAACTTTAAATGATTTGCTAGGAGTAACAGGCTGTTGAGCCGAAGCCGGGACTCGAACCCGTTCTACAGATTCGGCAGCTCTGGCTGATAAATCGCCCCTTCGCCTCTCAGGCAGCACAAGCTCCTGCAGCAGGGGGTCTGAGGGGCCTGACCGGCCCAGTCACCGCCGGATCAGTCCTTCCCCTTCCCACAGCTTTGTTTAGGGGCATTGAATGGGGTCCATCCACAGAACAGCATTAAAAGATGCACATTTTGGAACTGGTGACGAGACTCGGATCACGGCTTCCGCCCAACCCCAGGGGATTCTAAGAAATCACTCTTCCTCGTGCCTGGAAGGTGACTGGTTGTCTTGTAAAGCGCTTAAGTGCTCTCGGGCCAGCATCGCGCTATATAAAACTGCAAAAAAATAGGAAAGAAACCTTTCGAAATTAAAAGGCCATTATTCACCGTGGGTCAGAATATGGCGCCACCGTGACATAGACACATTTATGAGAAAGATGCAGTGCTTTAAATGGGCTGGTACTCACCGGTCCTGAGTACCGGTACTTCTTAGATTTAACGCTCTGAGTACCGGCACTTCTCTTCTGCCGAGGAGAGTACCGGTACTCATGAAAAGGTAGGCTTTTTGGCTGTGAGTGCTGGTGAGCTGGAGTTGAAGGTGTCTTGGCAGCCAAGGCGCCACTTCTGTACCCCCGCTCTGAGCCCCAGCTGAGCTATTCAGCAGGGCTCATTGAATAATTCCCGGGTGCTCACCATCACGCTGTGTTTGACAGAGCAGGGTCCGGTCAGGCCCTGTGCTGTCAATCACAGTCACTATCCTGTGCATTTGTGCAAACAAGTGTCAGATGACAGAGGTTTCCGAGGGAGAAGTCAAAAAGAGCAGGATACGAGTCACAACTTTCATGGAGAACCTGATAAGTCAATGAACGTTTTATAATCATTAGAAAATGTAGGTTGTAGTACGAAACCACATTGGATGGTGCTCCCTACCTCAGGCCCAAAGATACTTTCCAAATCTTGTTCTCTATTCTTAGAAGTTTCATGCAAGCAGACGGAAACCATACCTCTGCACTGTATATTACCGAAAATACAGCCTTCACTTGATGGTACTCTGGCCTCGTATACATTTCAACAACACAACATATAGTTAGCATATTTTTCCACCAGCATTTTTCTTAAACATCACAGTTTTACAAAAAGTGTGTATGCACATGCCCCTGTTTGTGTGTGTGGGTGTGAGTGAACATGCGTGTTTCACATGAGGCTATCAGATAAATGTAATTGTGAATTAACAATGCCAAGGTAATTATGATATTCTCTTGTAAGGACCTACAACAGAGCTTGTTTTTTTCTGTAGTTAATTCTCAGTGGTTTTACATTTATTGTAGAAGAACAACTGTGAGCCATTTCTATAGACCACTTGGATTGCAGTGTACTTACAGAGTAAAGCAAGTGCAGCTCAAAGGTCAGGTGCAGCTTTAACCATTTTGGAAAAAATTATATAATTTAATATAAATTCTTGTTGTGAAAATGCTGATACGCATTTATCCGCCTGCTGATAAGTTGGTATGGCAAAACGTCCTTGTCGTAGGACAAACAGAGGTATCAACGTTGCTCTTGCCTTGTGTGACATGGCATCCGTGAGCTGCGCTGGGTACACTGCGGCGAGGGGAAGAGGTGTCTGTCTTATGTTAATCGTTCTTCCCAGCATTACTGTATTGATAGTGTAAATGTTAAATAAGGGCCAGAGGTGCCTCACACAAATTTAGTAGAGAAACGGTTCTTATGCAGAACAATTTTGATTGCATTAAATATTGAGACAACATTTCCTGAACGTTTGGAAGATTCTAAATATGACATAGACATTCGTGTAAGCTGCAAAAAAGGCTTTACAAGCACGTAGAAATAATGAGACATTGGCCCAATGTTATGAATTACTCATAAGTGAAAGTCACTGATAAATGCACGGGTTATGTAGCTGAAACGTTTTCAGTTCTTAACTTCTTCACTTCTGCAGCAAGCACTTTCGAAAACTCCCAAGAATGGTGGATGGAATAAAGAAATGAAAGGGTTGATGGATAGATGAGCGAAAGGATTGATGAATGAGCGAAAGGGTGGATAAAGAGATGGATGAGTGAAAGGATGTATGGATAGGTTTTGAGTTGGATGGATGGATAGGTTTGTATATGAAGGGTGGACAGACGGAATGGTGAAAAACTGAATGATGGATGAAAGACTGAATAGACAACAGAATGTAAAGGTTAAATGGTGGACATCAGCAGGTAAATGGTAGGTGAAAGGATGAATGGATAGATCGATGGAAGAGACAAGAGATATCTTCTGGAGAGGGTCATGATGATTTGCTTCATTTGCTTTGTGCCATAAGAGCTTTGGGTCGAAGTGGGGGTATTTTCAATTTCTTCCTACTCATGTGCTGAAAAATATATGGTTTTGCGCCAAACAACATCAATTAACAGTATGGCATTAAGAAGGTGCATCTATTGCAAAAAAAAAGGAAATGTTAACATATTATAGCATTTCTCTTTCATTTTGTGTAATGAGTTAACTTGCTTTGTTTGTATAAACACATTTCACGTGTGTTTTGGTATGTGCTGCAACTAATATAGAAGTCATCATCATGTCTTGCCTTTAGCCCTCATGGAGCCTCAGGCCCTCTGATATCATTGCTGATGTCTTTTCCATTGCTTTGTGCTAGTCTGTTTCAGACCTCGGGATGCTTAATGTCTAAATTTAAAAGGGGTTTGTGCGGGCATGCTGACAGAGGGGGGGGTCGGGGTAGAGAGGGAGGTAGGGGGGGTGGTAAATGTTGAAGAACTGGTTTCTCCTGATATGTGCATTGCTGATTGGGTCTCATATAAGATGCTATTGTATGTAACTGTGAGTTATTGATAAGACGGTTGGAAAAACTCAATAAAATACTTTAACAACAAAAAAATGTCTTGCCTTTAGCCCCGCCCCTAGCCCGCCCCCTCACTACACATCTAGCTCATTTTAATGAATACCTGCACTTATTTTTTCCCATTTAAAGCACTGGAAAGATGCACTAGTAACCAACTGTATTTGTAGCCTGCTCCCCAGCCTGGGAGCAGGGTAATGAACACGCCACACGCCAGATTTACTAGTTTGTCACTCAGCGCATTGCAGCAGCTGCGAATGCTGCGCTGCTTGAGAAGGAGAGAGCAGAAGAGCTAAATATTTACAGAAATATGGCACTCTCCTCCCCTCTCCCTCAGGCGTGACCCGTGCAGGTAAGAGCGGTGGGGCGGGGTGTGGGTGAGTCAACATACGGCAACGAGGGAAACTTAAATAAAAAAAAGACAACCATGGCGACATACGGCGACGAGGGAAACTTACATTTAAAAAAAAGACAACCATGGCGACATACGACGACGAGGGAAACTTAAAGTAAATCATGGTTTTCTTTTATTTTTAAAGTTTACCTTGTCGTCGTATGTCGACTCCCCCACTACCCTGCCCCACCACTCTGACCTGCGTGGGCTACGCCTGCTCTTCCTAATGCCTGTACAGAAATGTGCGGCCATGCGCTACGGACATACCTTTGCACCATAGTGCAAGGGTGTCTGTGTGAGTCTAACATTGGTATGGACTGGAAAAATACCCTACCAGAATAATAAACTATGCTTAGACTAAGCAGCATATTTACAAGGAGCCTACGTGGCGGCTGCGTCACTTTTTTTAATGCTTTTTTTTGATGCAGCGGCGCTGCAGAGTGGGAGACCCATATTTACATGGCAATGCAAAGCCAAAGCCACTTAACGTGGATTTTCATGGCCTTGTAGATATGGAGTAAGGAAAAGCAGCGCCAGTGCCTGCATTGCCTTATTCTCAGCCAAAAAGGCATTCCATGGGCGTTGCAGTGGGTTTTCCCACGCAACACCAATAGATTTTGATGCATTCCCAGATTTACAAGGACTTGGGAATGCAACATAAAACTGACGCAACTACAGCAATTCGTTAAAAAAACAGAGGCGGTGCATCAGTATTGACTGACGCAAATAGCTTACTGTATGGGGACCAGGTCAAAAACTCACCTTGGACTCTATTTACATTGGTCCTGTATGTCTCGCATACAAGTGGGCATTGTGTACTTCTGTGTACCACTATACCTACGTATATGTTACATATAGGGGCATATTCTCAAGGACTTATCGCCGAGTTATCGGCACTGTAGCGCAGCCAAAGTGCCGAAAGAATTATTGCCCCATTCTCAACCTGGTGCAAACTGCCGATATCGCTAGTTTTCCAGCGATAGCTTCGCAAAAAACATCGCCACGGATGAGAGCGATAACTAACGCTAATGATATGCAGAGTAGGCGTTCCCGTGCAAAAACACACGAAAACGCCACTTCGCGATAGATATTCTCAATGACCAGCCCGATCTGCGATGCAATCCAAAAACAGACGATACGGCACGTTAGCAGCAGGGATTTAACACCTGCCTTTTACTGGTGTTAACTGTTAAGCAGGACGACAACCTGCAGTATGAAAGGGAGCGCAGCCCAGAGCCATATCTGAAGACCAACACATGTCATGGAGCTACTGATCAGGCAGCTCGGACACCCAAGAGGGCCACAACACCCACCACCACCACCCCCAGGACCACCACCCCCAGGACCACCACCCCACCAACTACCACGAGACAGCACAGAACAGGACAGCGGACGTTCCGAAAACGTCATGGCCCCTCAGTCAAACAATAGCATAATGTGGGGAGAGGTGGGAACCAAGTATGTGTGAAGGAGGCAAGTCACCCATGAATAAGAATGCACACAATGCCAAGTTTGGCGGTGATGTGCTGGACAGACCTCAGTATGCAGAACACAGACCTGTCCATGTGGACATATATTGCTGGTGTGTGTAGTGTTGTGGACAGTGGACGCAACCATGTTACCTCAGGCAGTGGGGAAGACTTCGGTCATGTAGCTGTGTCATCCCCCCCTGTAAGCGTAAGCGCAGTGGGCTGGTCCAGCGTACGGCAGTTCAGCGTAGGAGTGTGAATAAATAGGCTGGGGCTCTGGGCGTGGTTCACTTCCGGGATGGCCAACGCATCTGCCAGGGCGGCGCCCCTCACCCTGCCACGAGGCCGCCGCCGTGGCCGCCAGCCTCCTCAGCCGATCACTGGCATCCGCGACACAGGCCCCCAGCGAACCCAGCAGCACAGCACTGCGGCGTTATGTCTGTGCTGATTACTGCCTGCGACCTACACTGTGGTCAGCAGGGCTCACAATTCAGATCGAGTCGCGACTGCAGATGACACAGTCCAGTAAGCAACAGACATTGCTACCAGTGTGGCCCGCCCTGACCATGTATCATCGCAGGCTGTGCACACGATGAGCACCACAGGTGCCACTAACTGTGCACCACAAGTCAACGCCACATGGCCTTATTGAGGCAGAATTCAGTAGGCAAAAGACATTGCTCCCAGTGCGGCCCGCCCGGATGACGCATCATCGCTGGCTATGCACCCCCTGAGCACTTCAGGTGCTACTAACTCTGTGCACCACAAGTCAACGCCACGTGGCTGTGGGCCCCTGCTGACCTCTGCCTCCAGCCTACACTGAAGTCAGCAGGGCTCACACACATCCAATCCATTCCTGATGTTCATGGACGACGCATCATCGCAGGCTGCGCACCCGCTGAGCGCCACAGGTGCCACTAACTCTGTGCACCACAACTCATGGACCCTTCATGATTGAGTTACGTGATGTGGACTGCGGACGCAACAATGTCACCTCAGGTATTGTGGAAGACCTGGGACGATGATGATGAATATGAGGCAAGTGTAAAACACCCAGGGCAGCTGCAGCAGGTATAACCCAAAGGGACACAATCACTGAAAATTTCTTCACATGAGCACGCTCAGCTCTTGTGCCCCAAAGTCAGTGCACCGCAAGTCATGGGCCTTTCTGATTGAATATCGGGTGACCTCTGCACTTGCTCCTGGCTACCTCCATGATGTGTTGCAGTTGTCTGTGTTATGTTGGTGTTTTCTGTTTCCGCTTTAACAGTGATCACTGTTCAAGTTGTTGCCAGCACCAACCACCCTCTGAGGGCTGACTCACACTCACCCCACACCCATCCAGCACAGGCGTCACTGGATATGTGATCCTGGTAATAGAAAGGGGCCGGGCGCACGTGCCTATCCAAGTGTGTCCGTGTGGTCATTATGTATGAATGATGGCCCCGGGCCCTACCACATTACATTGTACTGTGGACAGCAGATGCAACCATGTCACCTCAGGCAGGTAAGAGCATGGACATGTAGCTAAGTAGTCCCCCCCTGTAAGCGACAATGTTGCAATGTAGCATACACCCAGAGGGCAGGCTTGCACGGACGGAGTAATTAAGGGGTCCACGATCATACATGCCAAGTGTTGTGTGTATCTGTATTGCTGCAGCATGAGCCAAATGTCTAGCCACATTAGCAGCACCAGTTCAGCCAGGCATGTACCCTACATCTGTGTCTGCCCTATCTTTATCATAGCGTTACAACAAACAAATGATGGACAGAATGCTGACAATGCAGACATTCTCCCCCAGTCAAGAGATCTGGGTTAAATCCATCGTTCTTTTGCCCACTACGCCACCCCAGTTTAGACATGGCCATATGCAAATCAGTCTTGACCCTGTGCCTCATGGGATTCCCAGACGTGGGACCCGTGCTCACTACGCCACTGGAGTCAAGCTATCCTGGCTGATGACGGCTGATATCCAGAAACCGGTCCTAGGATGCTTGATTCCGGTCCAGGGAAGACATGGCTTGGCAGTTCGGGCTGGACTGTTCCCATGAGGCACAGGATCAAGACTGATTTGCATATGGCCATGTCTAAACTGGGGTGGTGTAGTGGGAAAAAGAACGATGGATTTAACCCAGAACTCTTGACTGGGGGAGAATGTCTGCATTGTCAGCATTCCGTCCATCATTTGTTTGTTGTAACGCTTTTCGCCCTAAGTGGGATGGGTATTCCCAGACGTGGGACCCGTGCTCACTACGCCACTGGAGTCAAGCTATCCTGGCAGATGACGGCTGATAGCCAGAAACCAGTCCTAAGATGCTTGATTCCGGTCCAGAGAAGACATGGCTTGGCAATTCGGGCTGGACTGTTCCCTTGAGGCACAGGGTCAAGACTGATTTGCATATGGCCATGTCTAAACTGGGGTGGTGTAGTGGGCAAATGAACAATGGATTTAACCCAGATCTCTTTACTGGGGGAGAATGTCTGCATTGTCAGCATTCCGTCCATCATTTGTTTGTTGTAACGCTTTTTGCCCTAAGTGGGATGGGTATTCCCAGACGTGGGACCCGTGCTCACTACGCCACTGGAGTCAAGTTATCCTGGCTGATGACGGCTGATAGCCAGAAACCGGTCCTAGGATGCTTGATTCCGGTCCAGAGAAGACATGGCTTGGCAGTTCGGGCTGGACTGTTCCCATGAGGCACAGGGTCAAGACTGATTTGCATATGGCCATGTCTAAACTGGGGTGGTGTAGTGGGCCAAAGAACGATGGATTTAACCCAGATCTCTTGACTGGGGGAGAATGTCTGCATTGTCAGCATTCCGTCCATCATTTGTTTGTTGTAACGCTTTTCGCCCTAAGTGGGATGGGTATTCCCAGACGTGGGACCCGTGCTCACTATGCCACTGGAGTCAAGCTATCCTGGCTGATGACGGCTGATAGCCAGAAACCGGTCCTAGGATGCTTGATTCCGGTCCAGGGAAGACATGGCTTGGCAGTTCGGGCTGGACTGTTCCCATGAGGCACAGGGTCAAGATTGATTTGCATATGGCCATGTCTAAACTGGGGTGGTGTAGTGGGCAAAAGAACGATGGATTTAACCCAGATCTCTTGACTGGGGGAGAATGTCTGCATTGTCAGCATTCCGTCCATCATTTGTTTGTTGTAACGCTATCTTTAGCATAGGCCTGCACTCACGTGGCCAACCACCTTCAACGGTCAACATCACAGTGTTGTTGTCAGGCTTGTGGACATGTGCAGACAGGCATGACAATACTGTGTCGTAGGAGTGCAAGTTATGCAATCGTGCAGCGCATATAAGTAAATGGGTTCGGGGGGAGGAAGGAGGAGCTGTGTGGCAACGTAACACACAGTGATGCCGCTCATATGCCCCATGCAAGACATGTCAAAAATGAATCTCAAAGTCGCACTCATCCCACCCCATCCCCAAGACGCCACTTCACATTTAATAAATGCAAGCAGATTACAAACTTACACTAGGGATGAATGCTCCTTTGTCTGTGCTATCAGGCGGCAGCACTTCTGCACCTCCGACCTCGGAATTGCATGTCCCTAGCAACCCCTGTCAGATACTATAGCAGCTGATGCCGACTCCCACACTACGCACAGCCCGACGAGAGACTAACGTATACACACCCCACACACTGGAGTCTTTGTTCGAAGTTATCTTGCATGGAATGGCCTCCACACTTACTCCCACAACATCTCAGGCGTACAACCGGTGCACACTAAAGCAACTCATTGACCCGAGATGTGGCATTTCATCCACAGAACTGGCGCAGGTCAGAATAGTGCCGCTTCAACAAGAACCACTAACGCAATGGACGAACATCCCGGACACATGCACAACCCCTGTCACGTGGAACTGTACCGTGCACAATGCTGCATTTACTGGGGGCACTGCCATTGGCAGTGCTGCGGATCAGTTACCGGCTTAGCTTCCGCCTTGCCAACGTCACCTGCGTTCAGCCTGTGTTGCATTGTTGAGCATGCATCTTCGAGTGGTCCATGGATGTCTGCCTGTCCAACAGGCGGTAGATGAGCTGGATTATGACGTGTGTGCACCCCTTGTTGGCCCACGACCAGGAGTGTCAGTCACCGTGATACCCGTTGATGCGATGCCTAGATACTTGGCATACATGCTGGCAGCTGGACCTGGGAGATTGCACAAATCCTCATGTGCAGTGACCACATTGAACCGCTCCCCTATTGGGTTGTAGAGCTAACTGGTGTAAGGGGGTGGATGCAGCACATCTGTCCAGACCTGCTTATGGATCTCCTTGCCATCCTGTTTGATAAAGTCGACAACGACCTCATGTTGGAAATGTTAGCCTACGAAGCTGCAATCGCTTTCATGGATGAGTAACTACATACCTGCAGCCACAATCGATTGGAACTTATTGCACATCTCCCGACACCTTGTTGCATCTTGGAGATCTGGTCAAATATCCCACGACAATAGTGGACATGGCTGCATTCGCCTGCACTCCGAATACATGAGCGGACAACAACGCGGCTTAACACACACCTGTGAAAGTTGAGGCACTCCTCCGGAGTGGACAGCGGCGCTTGGCAACGTTCCTCATTCTGACATACTGCTGCATTGGTCTGCATGTTGTGGCACTTATCTTGCCCGTACTGACAGACATATGATAATAACGTCTACGCACCTTCACTTGTATTCAACTGTGATGAGTGTTGATTTGAATGACAATGTGTGTCTCAATGCCTATCAGGGTCACAGCCATACATGCGCATTGATAGCATTACCCAGGGAGTACCTTTTTGTGGAATCACTGTCCTACCTTCATCCATACTTTCATTCTTGATTGATCATGACCTTGACACATCTGTGTGAAATGGAATGTTTTTTTCACATTCAGTGGAGTGTTGAAGCTGGACCAGTACAGGGCCATGCAAACCCCACTTTACATTGTTGGCCCGTGGAGGGCCAGCCAGAGTCCTTTCAGGATTGACAAGTTCATAGGGAGTGAAAGACTACAGTCCGCAGTGTGATTGCTGTGTCATTGGCAACCAAACCAAATATGGCAGTCTATGTCGAGGTCCAGGGTGAGTGTCGCTCAGTGTATAGGGGGACAGTGGGAGGTGTTATTCCAGGGCATGATGCAGAGGGCAGAACCAAGCTGAACCCGGCAATATGGCGGAGATCAATGCTACCACTTCGTCCTAGCAACAAAGCCAGATTCATCATCATCTTCGTCCACTGATGTGTTAGGTGCCTCACATGCTGGTGGTGGTGTTTTGTCTGCATCACTGTGTGGCAGTGACACATCAGGGGATGGAGGTGGAAAATCTGCCGCACTGTTGGCACTGACACGTCAGGGGGAGGAGATGTGGATGTAGTAGTAGCACCAGCATCCATCCGCGCCAGGCCTTGTGGTGGCAATGCCATGATGAGGATCTGCAGGGCAGAGAAGATCACAGCTACATCTCACTGGTGTGCAGCCGTGGCAGCCATTTGTGAGGCTTGCATCCACTCCATGTTCTCCATGATCATTCGCATGTGACGCAACTCCTTGCTGATATTGCTGGGGCCACTCTGACTAGACAATTGTTCTTGGCTCAGAATCATTACTCCAGCAATGTCAGCCATGGCTTTTTGTAGAGCAAGTAGCGGACTGTGGGTGTCTGTTAGGGACTGTAAGTGGTCCCTGATGGGACTTAGACACCCACGTAGGGCATCTTGTTTGGCTGCCATGAGGTTGAACCCCACCCGCAGCTGGTCAGACAACTCCCCCTGGCACCCTAACACACGGCGTTGGAAGGCCTGTGTTGGTCATGGGGGTCCTGGGAGACAGCTGTGGTGGTGGGTGCTATCTCCTGTGTGGTCGGTGCAGGGGTTGGGGTCTCATGGATGCAGCTGGGCTGCCCCGCTCCTGGAAGTGTGGTGTCGGAACTGTCCCTGAGCTGTTGCAGTGCGTCGGTGTAGATGTTGGGGAGGTCCTCTTCATCATCAGTGCTGTGTTGTTGGGTCTGCTCTGCAGGAGGTGTTGATTCTCCCTCTGCAATGTGAAGGGGAAATGCAGATTGACATTGTGTTCACATGTATATTCACGCATTGTACCAGATTACTGTCAGACTGCATGGCAATGTACATTGTGACTGTTTATGAGGAGACGCCTATTTGAAGCGGGACACTTGGCATTTCTACACAATCAGGGCTGTGAGGTTGTACTTGTACATTGTCATCTCACAGTTTCCTGCTATGCCAAATGCGAATGGCTATTTTCTACACACAAGCGGCAGCAGTTGTGTCCTCTTTTCTGTTGGGAAAGTATTGCAGTTTGTACCACATTGTTGTAAATGTTGGGATGCTCTGCATCTTATGTGTGTGTGCTGCATTGTGGGTGAGTTGCCCCTTCGGCTCTGATTTGGCTGGCCCATATCCCTTTCAGGCGGTGTGCCTTTAACTTCTGTGCTTATACAGTCCTGATATGTTGCAGACGTGCGTAAATTGGGCTCTTGGTCGGAGTTGTGACACTTGGGCATGGTTTGTCTGCAGATGTGCTATACTTACTTGTGCATGTGTGCCATTGTGCCCATCTCCTCCCGTCCCCCAAGTCCCTGGCTGTTAGTCACCCTGTTGCTGTTGGATCAGGTCATGTTGTGTAGTGTCCGGTTCCCCAACTCCTGCCACCGTCTCCCCAATGATGGTCCTAGGCTGGTCCTCTGTGGGGCTTGTGGGGTTTTGGTTGTCCTCTGTACTTGCTCTGGCTACCTCCATGGTGCTTCGCATTTGTTTGGGTCTTGTTTGTGTTTTTGGTTGCCGCTTTTGTAGTGGTTTGGCCGCCTGACTTGTGGGACTTGCAGGCTGGCGATGCTTCTTGCTGGATTTTTTATCGCAGTTGTGCCTATCGCAACTTTTTTCACGTTCAGGTTTTGATTCTTATCGCCGTCCAGGGACTTTTATCGCGGACATTTGACGCGTTATCGGAAAACTATCACATGTTACCACCGTGTTGTGAATAGCACGTTAACACAAAGTTATTTGCCCATGATAGCCGGCGATCTGAAAGATTGCGTTAACCTATTTTGGCAATGATTATCGCACGTTCTTGAGAATATCCCTATAGTGTGAGACTACTATGTGTCTGGATACAAGTCCTTAATGTTGTGTAATGTGACATTTATTGTGTTACTCACCTTATGTGTGCACTTACCCTTTGAGATGACGTGATTTCCTTGTAGCTTACATTGTTGGAAGTCACTTCAGCTGGTCAGAATCCTATGCCACAGCCAATGCCTCACTTTGCAAGTGCAGCAGACCGCTTCCCGACGATACGTCCCTTTTTCAACAAATTATAAATACCACTGGGTCAGTTTTACAGGGGATTTTACATGGGAATGCCTACCTTGCATATATTAATACTAACGTGACACAGCAATTCCGACGAAGGTATAAACCGATGCAGGCCGTCAAAAAGTGACGCATTTGCCTAGATGCGTCACCTTGTAAATATGCAGCAAAGAAAGTGCCGCCAGTGCGTAAAAAAAAAATTATGCAACAGCTGCATAATATGCCCCTTACTAAATAGACCCCACGGAGCTCTGTAACACACATTTTTATTCTTCAGCATACGATCAAACAACTGTACGCATTGCTTCATGACTTGAATAGCCACATCTTAGCTGCTTACATAACTCCTGTTTAAAGTCCTCCAAGACCCACAAAAGTCCTAGCACTCATAATCTTAAAGACACTATATCTACCCCCTTGTTAAATAAAAAGTACAAACAACATTAACATCATATTTCTTCAATGAGTCCTCGAAGCCCTCGCGCTGGTCTCCCAGATTGGGTAGTATGAGGTGGTTGAGGGGTACATGGGTCATTAGCTGATGACATAGGGTCAGCTGCTTGATCTGGATGTTCAGGTGGGATTTCCTCACTCCCGCTCTAAAGAGCAGGTGAACACCGAGGCAAATTTCTAAAGTGTGACGAGTCCAGTGTGATGGACTTTCCAGGACAATGAGCAGTCACCATATGTCCTTTGGTCGTTAACTCTCAGAGGATCGACAGCAAATGGAGTATCCATTTTGCGCTTCCGTTTCTGTTTGGCCGGTACCACATCCCCTTTATCGAACACTGTGTCCTGTTCGTGTCAGCGCTGATCAGCTTTTGAGAAGTGTCTGTGACACTAATCTTATCTGCGTTTATCGATCAGTCCATTGTGGTAGCTTAGTACTGATGGCTCTCCCAAATAGCAAGGTAGCAGGACTCTCACCAGTGGCAGAGTGAAGAGTAGATCGATAGGCATGAAGGGCTTGACGCATGGTTTGTTTTAGATCGATCCCCTCCATTGATGCTTGTTGAATTACCCTCTTGTGGGTACCCATAAATTAATCAACAACACCGTTGGCCTGGGGCCAGAGAGGCGTGCTCTTTTGATGCTTGATTTTGAGGCAACAAGAAACTCTGTGAATTCTTTGCTATTCAAAGGCGGGCCATTATCTGTTTTGAATATAGCAGGGATGACCCACGATGCAAAGATGTCATCAAGTTGCTCGATGACTTTGTCATGGCTTGTCGATCATAAGTCTTTCACCAAAGGAAAACGTGAGTACTCATCGATGACTACCATGAGATGATGTCCTTTTTCTAAGGGCCCAAAGAAAACAACTGCCACTCTCCCCCAGGCATGCGCAGGAAGGTCAGACATGGTCAATGGATGCTGCATCACTTTGGGAGATAAGCAGTTACACAGATAGCACACTTTCAGTTTTTCTCAACTCGTTCATCTAGACGAGGGATAATGGTGCCCGCTCAGCAAACTTGCTATGCTCTGAAGGCGGTGCTGCTGCTGTGGCTGCCCTCATAGCAAAGAAATTCTAGCCAGGCAGGTGGGCATCTCTAAACAGGGTGGGCGGTCCTCTGCCTAAGGGTCAGAGCCGTTAGGCTGATTCCTTCTGCCAGATCTGCTGACTTTCCATCAGATTTTATCTGCCCCCCTAAGTGTGGTCAACAAGGATATAATAGGCAGGGCCTTTGACATATCAGGTGAGTCTTGTGGTCTTTGTGTATCATCAAAATCTATGCATGATTTTGATTACTTATGTAGCTATCCTCCATTATGTTATCATAGTACAAGAAGAAATTCGGAGCTGGTGACTGCAGGGAAATGGACAGAATAGATGGGTCTTGTCACTCTACCCAGACACACACACACACACACGCACACACATATCGACACACCACACAACACAGCCCCTTCTCTTTTTCTAATGCACCTGAAAAACTAAATGCTGCCAAACCAGGGAGTGGGGGGTAGGGCGAGGCAGGGACCAGGCAAGGGACTGCCCCCGGACCCTTTAATGGAAAATGGGCAAACTTGGTGGGATTGGTGACCTTAAACTAGGACTAAAATATTTTAAGCTATATACATTAATTGAATATCATTATGAATATTCTGGGTGATAATCAGTCCACATGGTAATGACCAGTACCCTAACTTCTCCTGAGTTTCCCACCTCAAAATGAAGCCAAACATGTGAAATTGGTGTTTTCCATATTGATTAGTGCATGTTTTGCATTTATGTCTTAAGGGCTGATTATGAGTTTGGCGGTCCCGGGACCGTCATTGGTGGTGGGAACACCGCCGCCGAGTAGGTGGCCCAACCACCCAGTTACGAACATGGCGGTTGGACCGCCACAAGACCTCCGCCAATGCCAGGATCCTGGATCCTGTGGCAGCGGCGGTGGGGAGGGTGGGGGATTGGATGTGGTGCAGATGCCGGCACCACCATGTCATTTTCAAGTTGGGGAGCCCGCCACGCAAAGATCAGCGGGAAGGCAGGTAAGGGGCACCAAACTGGGCTCCTGGGTTCTTTTGCCCATTGGTCATTGTGGATGAGGGCACATGTTGTGCCCCCCCTATGCCTGCACTGTTGTATGCACACTGTGTGCAATGCACAACATCGTGACTGGTAACAGTGCGCACACAACAGTGTGGCGGCATTGCCTATAGGTTCACACTGTGGGCCGAAGCATGCCGCCACCTCAAGAACACCACCGGCACACCGCTGGTCCGGTGGTTAACTTGTAAAGTGGTGGTCGGGATGGTGCCGGCTTGGTGGCATTCTTCCGACCACCGCAATGGCGCTCCGGCAGTCGGACCGCCATATTCACAATCAGCCCCTTAGCATTTATAGATAGATTGCCTCAGTATTTCTCTGGTGAAATCTGTCAAGGGAAAATTGCAGAATGTGATAATTAATGCATAAATCAGAATTTTGAAATGTGTGCAAATGTCCATTTGCACATCGGTTGGAATTTTACATATACATTTTAATCAGGGTCTGAGTAAAGTCTGTACATTTATAGAAGGAGGGAATAGGTTTTGTCAATAGATTTTGGACTGTGTCTTACCCTGTATGGCCTCGCAGTGCTGTTGGGCTCAAGTATGTTGTATTGTAGTTGTATTTACAGAGCGCTTCATACTCCTATTGAGGCGCCAAAGCGCATTTGTGGGTGGGCAGCATGCTATTTCGTGGGGTGTCATAGATTGAACAGTGCGTATTTTTTGTGCGGTCTACATGGGGAGTTTTTTATGTCAACTGTCAGGACCAGAGTAATGCTCCTAATATGTTTTGTGGCTAAGCCTCTGCAGGAATTTGAAGACAAAACAAGTGAATGATGGCTTGCTTAAACATTCCGTTTTAATGAATGGAAAGAAGTGTGCGAGTACAGTACAGTGTTTTGGTGTGTGGATACGGCTGAAGTTGTGCCATAAACAAACATGTGGTTGCATTTACTCATGGGTATGGAAGAGAAGTGTGAGGATAGATGCAGCCATAACAGCCAATACCTGCCATCTATAAAGTGATCTGTGTATATACCATTCAGGCAGCTTATGCAGCAGATGATGGGTAATAAGGAAAATGCTGTGATTGTTGCCGCAAAATTGCAAATTTCAGTGGCCCTACCCATAGTGAACAAAGGTGTGTGTCGTGCTGCAATTCAGCCTGTTTGTGAACCAGCGCTGGGGAAGAGAGCCGCAGCAGGCCATATTTAGTAAATATTGTGCTGCACTGCTCCTGTTGTCTGGTTTCCATGTGTCCTGTCATTATACAGACCTGTGCGTTCAGAAGTAAGTGTGCAGTGACAAAGGCTGTTACTAGATGTCCCTGACGAATCAACAGCACAGAGGTGCAGTAACAAAAGCCATCTCTGCCTTTTGACTAAGATCAAGTGTAGTATCTGTTCTTATTATTTTAAACGTACAATGTTTGAGCAAGTAAAATTGATTTTATAGTAACTATGACTTGTACTTGAAAGCGAATAAATTTGCTGTATGCAAATGTGTACAAATTTCACAATCCGCACGACTAGCTTTTAATTGAGCAGGAGGAGGGGCACCAGCGTGCTGGTGTCTGTTTTGCTCATTAGGAGCACAAAAAAGGACCCCAAAGGAACTGTGGTCAGCGTTAGAACACTGGAAACGTTGTGCTCCGTAATTTCTCTCTTTCCTGGTGTTTCGGTGGACTAATGCTGGAGGATTAAAACCCCTCATAACACCCTTCACAGGCCTGTGCAGCCCCCAGACCTCTGGCGAGGGGATTCATGCTTCAGCGGTAACCCCTATAACCCTTGCTTTAGCTCTAGGGCGTGACTTTACGGTGTTTCTTGCACTGCATACTATTGTGGTCTGCTGCAAGACACTCCAGGTACCCAGGCGGAGGACCCCAGGTGACAATGGTAAACCCGACGGTAACCCAGAAATTGCCGGTAAGCCCAAAATACAACAAATGGGTGACAAAATGGACATTGGAGCCCCAGTGACCGTCACAGATGGCAACTCCACCCCGGAAGCCCTGAAGTCCAACCTCAAGCCCCATGGGGAGGGCAGCAAGGAGGCAAGTAAGGCTGCACCTCCGGAACCAAGCACCAGCGCTCGGAAGGCTGGTGCCCCGAAGGACTCAGGGCTTAAGGCAGGTGCACCTGAAAACCCCAATGCTACCAAACCAGGGAGCAGGGACCTGGCAAGGGACCGCCTCCGAACCCTTCAATGGGTACAATGTCTCCCACTGGCATGCCCAGGTAATGTGGTGGGAGGTAAGGGACAAGTTAGAGCCCAGACTGGACAGGGACTTGTTCTTAAACAAGGTCCGCAAACCAGCAGGAGTCCCAGTGACGGAGGTGCTGAGCTGCCAGACATCCGCGTCATGCATGATATTTCTCTTTAGTTTCATCACCCAGCCCCTCTTTAGGAAGAACTGGGATTTCTTCCAGAGGAAAAAGAAGGAGACACCCTACAGAACCTTCAGCCTGACTACAGGATGGGTGCCGGCAACAACGAAGAAGAGGGTGACCTTTCAGATGACCAACCCCCACATCCTAGATAGAGACACCGTGTCACTTCTCCAGAGGTACGGCACCATCATGAATGGACCCATTAAGGTCAGGGACAGCAACGGAATATGGAACACGACATGGCGAGCAAACATCAACCTCCACAAAGAACCTGCAGGAAGTGACGGAATAAAACACCCACTGGCAGGCTTCTACCTAGGAGCCGACGAAGGGAGGATCAGGCACTAGGGACAACCCTTCACCTGCAGATAGTGTGAGACCGTGGGCCACATAGGAAGAGACTGCCCGAAGAAGTTCTGCAGGGTCTGCAAACGGAGCGGGTACAACATGACACAGTGCACCAGCAACAAGATGTGCAACGTCTTTAGAGGAGAAGGACACATGTACTACCACTGCCCCAAATCGGACAAGCCAAAGACCTACACCAACGGTGGATCCCAACGCCAAGGTGAATGACATCCTGAAGGCTGCTAGGAAAGAAGTGGACAAGAAACCGGAGCCAACAAGGAAGGTCAAGCAGAAGAAACCAGCCCTGAAGGTGGCGCCACCACAAGGACCAGGCCGAGCACAATCTCAAGTGGACCCCATTGCGGAACCAACTACAGCGGAGGAACCAACACCCCCAATGGAGGAGAAATAAGCAATGGGAGCCCAGTGCCCCAATGGAGACCCCGAAGAAGGAGCACCTGAGGTCCAACCAATGGATCACCAGAGGGAGTTAGACCCAGAGCCAGAAGCAGGAGCCAAGAAAGGAGGGCAAGGAGAGGAGAAGGCACCAGCCAAGGCAAAGGGTAAGAAGAAGAACAAGAGAAAGAGAAAGAAGTCCCAGCCAGATAACAGCAACAGCAGCAACGCTCACAAGGTGATAGAGGAGGAATGGAAGAAAGTCAAATTGCAGATGCTGCGGGACAAATTAAAGAAGGAGAAGGCTGAAAAAGAGGAGAAAAGGAGGCAGACCAGGTCAGGAGGGAAGACCGGACCCACGCCGCCACCGACTGACATCAAGGCTGACCCCGACATCAACGAGGAGGAGACGAGAGACCAGACTCACCCCTGGAACAACAGAAAGAGGACAAGGCCTAGGAAGGACGACTTATACACTCAGAAGAAGCTCATCAAGGCCCAAGAACACAAGAAGACAGAGGACGGATACACCACCATGGACTCTGGAATTGAGGACAGCGACATGGAGGATCACAGAAACACCCGAATGTACCCGTAGAAGCTGTCGGAGAGGGCCTGCAGAGGCTGCACCAGATGGTCAGTGAAGCACCAGAGGCCGGAGCATAAAAGTAAGAGAGGGACGAGGAGGACACCATTGTGTGGATAGATGTCACAGAAGCCACCATGGAGCTCTCAATTGAAAACCCAGAAGAGACAACACCAGTGATAGAGGGCCTGCAGATGGTTCGGTACACTGCGGTATAGTAGCCCTCCTCACAGAAAGTTTCAGAAACCGGACACTGACTGCTAGCGCTGAGACAATGGCTAGATCATTGTTCCCCCTAAACGTCAGGAGCGTGAAGGATCAGGTTAGGCGGGTTGGCACGTTGCGCTTCCTGGCTGCACAGAACCTAGATAGCTACTTTTTGCAGGAATGCAGAACTCTGTACGCCCAGTTGTACAGCCAGCCCAAAAGGCAGTCGATGCACGTCCCATCATTTGGTCTGGAGGAAACAATTACAAATCATCTGGAGTGGCCATTCTAATCAAGGGGAGGCAGTTCACCGTGGACAAGGTCACCTAGCAGGTCAATGGCAGAGTGCTGGATGTGGGTGGCTCGAGGGCTGGTGAGCCGTTAGGCTCATCAATGTCTATGCCCCCCCAGAGAAGAATGAGCGACTCGAGATTTTCAGAGTGCTCAGGATGCAACTTGTGACCTCCAGGACCATTCTGATGGATGATTATTTCAACTGCATAGTAGAGTTGGATGGACGCACTGGGTCAGGCTCTGCAGGGATGAATGTGACGTCCAGGCTGTTGGTGGAGATTATAGGTGAGACACCTCTCCGGGATGTCATTAGGAGCATGGGGCCGAATGCCAGGAATGTTTCCTGGAGTTGGCCGGGCAGAACCGTGCGTTCACTAATCAACTTCCTATTCACTTCTCCAATGGTAAACCCTGGGCGAAGGTCCATGGTCACCGTCTACTTCTCTGTCCACAGGGCAGCCAGTTTTGAGGGGGGACTTGCAGGGAAGTTCCCCACCAGCCCAGGATCATGGAGGCTGAACTGCTCGTTGCTGGAAAATGAGGAGTTAGTGGTGAACCTCAGAGCCGTGTATGTAGAGTGGAGGGAAATGAGGGACTTATTTCACTCCACCAGCGAGTGGTCGAAATGGGTGAAGGACAGGTTCCGGAGCTTTTTCCAGGATGCAAGCAGAGCTGCTGCAAGGAAAAAGAAGAGGTCATTTAGAAAGATGCGGAGCAAACTGCAGTAAATGTATGAACTCGAGCTCAGGGGATGGGACCTGGATGACGAACTGGATGAAACCTGAAAAGGGCTCACGGAGCACTTCAGGGAAGAATCCAGGAAAATCATCTTCCGGACCAGAACTGAGAACCTCTAGAAGGACGAGAATTGCAACTTCACTTAGCCTTCACACCGCTGGTAGAGCTTCGGGACTCAGAGGGCAACCTCCAAAGTGAGAAGGAGAAAGTTCTGAAAGTTGTAACCGACTTTTATGGCGAGGTTTACTCACCAAAGTTGTCAGAGCCCAGGCGGATAGTTTCCTGGAGGGCATCTCAAAAACACTGGGGGCCTTATTTATGAGGCCTTGCGACAGTTTTGCGCTTCCATTGCGTCACTTTTTGTGACGCATCGGCGGAGTAAAACATGCCTCCTGTTACGCCCTATTTACAAAGTGACTCATCTAAGCAGATGTGTCACTTTGTAAACCCCTGCGCTACATTATACCTGCGTCAGGTATAATGTATGCAGGGTTGGCATTCTCACATAAGTAAGCCTCGTAGAAGTGACGCAGTGAAATCTACCAGACTTCACTGCGCCACTTCTAGGGTGCAAATGCGTCAATATCTTACGCCTGCCTCACAGCAGGCGTAAGACTGACACTGGGCCCCTTCACATGGGGCTTGCCCCATGTGAAAGGACACATTGCTGGAGTTGCGTCACTTTTGTGACACACTCCAGCAATGCGTCACTTTTGCGCCTACAGATACGTCAGAAATACTGATGCATCTGAAACTCCTTGCGACATGAGGCGTCATACTGTAAATATGACACATCCATCATGTCGCAAGGAGGGTGCACTGAGAAGTGACGCATCGCTGCTTTCACGCAGCGATGAGTCACTTCTCATAAATGAGGCCCTGGGTCCGGAATAGAGAGAGAAAGCCTGAACATGCCCTTCACACTGTAAGAGTTGCACTTGGTCGCATGACCTCCAAGAGGGGCAAGACGCCTGGAAATGACAATCTCCCAGTAGAGCTTTATGTCGAACTGTGGGACCTGATCATGCCAGACTTTCAGGACCTCTAAGAGGAAATGGTGGGCAAGGGCAGTATGCCACAATCCCTGCGTGAGGGTATGATAACGCTCTTGTGCGAGCAGAAGAGAGAGAGAGAGGACCTCAGGAACTGGAGGCCCATCTCTCTCCTCAATGTGGACTACAAGATTCTTGTGATGGTGATACACAACCGCCTAAAGAAAGTCATAGCGAAGATAGTCTACTCTGACTAGTCCTGTAGGATACCGGGTCGGCAAATCGCAGACAGTCTGGCCCTGGTCCGGGAAACGATTGAGTACGTCAAGGGCCGCAAGGTCCCAACAGCCTTGGTCAGCCTGGATCAGGAAAAGGCGTTCAACCGCTTTACTCATGACTTCATGGAACGCACACTCAGAGCACTGGGACTGGAAGACTTCTTCTGTGATGTGGTGACCACAGTGTATAGAGACATCTCTAGCACACTGTTGGTAAATGGCTGGAGGACCGACCCCTTCCCTGTCTAGTCAGGGGTGAGGCAGGGCTGCCCGCCTTCCCACTCCTTTTCATCCACGTTATTGAGCTCTTTGCCGAATGGATCTGGCAGAACAGGAACATCAGAGGAGTGAAGGTGGCAGGAAGCAAGGGAAAGTGCGAGGTGAAGTGCTCCCTCTACAGGGACAACGTCTCAGTCTTCTGCTGGGATGGACCATCTGTGAAAGAGCTGGAGAGGACTTGTATCAAGTTTGGGAAGGCATCAGGAGCAAAGATCAACAGTGCCAAGTTAGAAACACCTACTCTTCGGCCCCTGGACACCCACCCGAGACCCACTGCCATTCCCCATAAAGCAGGACTTCTTGAAGATCCTTGGAGTCTGGTTTGGGAGAGAAGGTGCGCAGAGAACACCTGGGAAGTGAGACTGGTGAAGACGAGGCAGAAGCTGGGACTCTGGAGCCTCCCGAAGCTGAAGATCAAAGGGAAGTCTTTGATCCTGCAGAACGAGGCCCTGCCAGTGCTCCAGTATGTCGCTCAAGTGCGGCTGCTGCAGACCCGAACAGCCAAGGCCATCACACGAATGATCTTCTACTTCATTTGGAGCTCGAAGATGGATAGAGTGAAGAGGGCAGTCATGTTAAAGACCCATGACAAGTGAGGCAAGCGAGTGGCAGACATCGCCACCATCCTGAGGGGAATCTTCGTGTGCCACTGCATGAGGAACACCCTGCGGACCAAAGACGAGAGCCATGTCGACTTTCTGATGGTACGCTTCTTCCTGTTGCCAACGTGGAAGCACCTCGGATGGGCAGAGTGGGTGAGCGCCATCCCGTACAACTGGGAGACCCCATGGTTCTACAAAGAAGTCGAGAGGTTCCTGAAGGAGTTCGGGCTGGAGGCCACCGCCCCCGCCACATGGACCCCGAAGCCATGCCAGATACGAGCAAAGCACATCAGCGAACCAATTGGCGCCCTCCCCTCTGCCACAGCAGACCACGTGTGGGGGAAACATTGCATCCAAGCGCCTGACCAACCAGTACAAGGAAATCGCCTGGATGACCTTCCGTAACAGCCTTCATACACGCAAGAGGACTCAACCGATACAAGTCCTGCCTGAGAGGGTGCACCGCGGAAAAGACAACATACCATCTCTTATGGGAGTGCATGTACGCACAGGTGCTGCTGAAGGCCCTAGGTACGGAGCTTAGGGCCTGGATACCTACTTCATGCATCACCGCGGACTCTGTGATGAATGGCTTGTTCCCAGGGACACATACACTAGGTGACCTCCTGGACTGCTGGAGGCTCCTGTGCTGCTTTAAAGATGTTCTTCTGTTTTTTAGAAACCACCTGGTAGTAGGGAAGATGGAGACATCAACCCTGGTGTGCTGAAAGATGATCCACAGCCTCCTGCGTGACTACGCTGCACTGGACGGATCAGATGAAGACAATGACTGAGGACCCAAAGGGGTCCCCTTGTACCCTTACACAGGGGGGCCTGGATGGGCCACTAACCTGTCATGTCCTTTTTTTCTTTAACCGAGGAACCGGTTGGCGACAGGGAGAGGAAAAGGTGAATGAAGACAGGTGGAGAAAATGTAGTTATTTACTGTATGTATTTGACTAACGTGACCTTTTCCCTTCACAGGTAAAAGGTTAATGGGATAGCTTCTGCACTTGGTGTCAAGTTTATTACCAATGACTGATGAATAAATAGGGTGTTGTGGAAGGTGACGATTGATGTATCTGAATCAGATACGATGCCCTGTCAAGCAGGAAAAAAAAATCAGTAGCACAAAGATGCAGTAACACAAGCCACTACTAGATGTCCCTGTTGCATCAATAGCACAAAGGTGCAGTAACACAGGTATGTTATTTGATGTCCCGAAGAATCAACAGCACAACGTGCAGTAACACAAGCCATTACTAGATGTCCCTGCTGAGTGAGCTACTCACAGGTTCAGTAACATAATCTCTTTCAAGATGCACCAGTTACATCAATAGCACAAAGGTGCAATAACTAAAGGTGTTACTAGCTGTCCCTGTTGAGTAGCTAAAATGTACTGCGTTACAATCTTTAATAATCATATGTTGATCATTGTTAATATGCCTCTCTATACATATAAAGAAGTTACACTTTATATAATTGAAGAATACTTATTAGCTTGTAGTATATTCACGTTAAACCAAATGTGCATTCTTATCGTTGGCCTGACTGTGAGTAGGCCTCAGCTGCTCAAAGCCTATCGCTGTCAAACATGATGTTGATTTCAAAATGTGTTTTTACGTTTTCCTTCTCGTTTCAGGTGCAAGATAACCTATGCTAGTTAGAAGAGCAGCTCCTTGTTTGCTTGTAGAAATGTTAGCGCAAATAGGATTAATTAGAAGTTTATTGTGATTTACATCATGTTTGGGGTTAAGAAAGATCCTCCTGTACTCAGCAGTCTGAACCGAGTGTGTGTCCATTTGACTAACAATGGGAACGAAGGGAGTTTACCTGCTCCAAGAAGACGGCTCAACCTGATCGGCCCCATTGCCGGGTGGTTGGTAGGAAGAGGTTCTAGACAGAATGCAATGTATTTAACTGTGTGTCTTAGAACAGTTGAGGAGATCCTGTCCTGACTGCTGGATGAAGTCATTACTCCGTTCCCTGTCTCTGCTGATTCTCCTACTTGAGACCCTATATCTCACCAATGTCTTTCTCTATTCTGAAACTTTAATTTGTTCACTTCAAACTGGCACCTTCTGCTTGGGATTTTCCGCAGCCATCCATAGACGCTTTATTTAGTTTATGGAAGTTCCTTTATGGAACTGAAACCTTCCATTTGTTATTCTTTAAACAATTTGATTTCAGTTTACATGATCTCATGTTTCTGGATTGATTAACTCTACTGTATTTCATGCTTAACTGATAAATTATTTACGAAATGAATAACGCCTATAACTTTGATTAAATAGCTAAAAAACCTTTTGTTATTGTGGAGCCAGATGTGTCACTGTTCTTTGAATTTGCTGTACTGATGTGAGCTCTCAGAATACACTTTCAGCTGATATCAAAAGATCCATGCGACCGGTGGGGCAATTTGTTTTAGGGCTACACCAGATGCCACAGATATAGAACATTGTGCTGTATCAATGGTCAATATTGAAATAGTGTAAGTGAAGAAACATTAAATTAGGTGGGAGGAGTTTAGAACTCTTCCCACAAAGTGAAGAACGGCGAAGATGTCCAGGGTTTCTTGACAAAGGTAAAGTTTAACTCCAGCACCGATCAACTCCCTGCTAAAAGAGATCTTGTCCCAAAAATGGCAAAGAGGTCCTCGGCCCTGAGCAGTAGGGGGTAAATGCTGTAGCAGTCACTGCTTGTCAGCCGTGCACAAGCAATTCTCCTAAAGCAGACAGTTTAACACTTGGAGAAAGGAATATCTAACATTAGAGAATTGTTTTTTTTTTTTATTTGTCAACATTTCAGTTGGTGAAGTTTAAAGGGTCACCCAGAGTAGTGTGCAAAGCACAGTTCCTCCATCAGCAAACAACATTCTAGAATGTTGCCTTGTTTGGTGCCGTGAGCTGTGGTTTTGAGATGTATTGTGACATCATCATTCCCCGGATGGCCCTTTTTGAAATGAAGTTGTGAAAGGCTCCTTTTTCGTAATTTCATAAACCATATATGCCATAGTATCCAATTCCGGAGGGAAATTTGTGATTTTATAAGCAAAAATATGTTGATTTTTAGTGGTTGTAGGCGACTCGCTGTGTATTCCCTTTCCCGGCTATAATGGCTTGATACTGGTCACTTCTCGATGCCGTCCCGCTATGGGATGTAGGCACCATGCTGTGGACAATACTTCGTGCTCCTAATAAAGGTTTTTGAAAACTTTAAAAAAAAAAAAATGTAAGTTATGACACGTAAGAAGTTTTGACCATAAAAAAAAATTTGATTTTAGTTTCCTCCTGCTTACAATAGCCCCCACTTACATGGACGTCAATGTGTAAAAGAAATCCAGCATTTTTTTTCAAAATTTCCCTCTTTCCTTTTTTCACATGTTGTCATTATTACATCACCTGCATTAAACCATTTTAAACCAAAGATCACTGAGCGTTCTGAACCAAATCACTTCTATCTGCTTCAGATTTGGCAACTGAAGAAGGCCCTGCGCATACAGGAGGCTGGCAACAGCCAACCCCGGGCTCAGCGGGCTCTGGGTACCACAGCCTTTGGGTACTTTGGAACCAAGGTCTCATAGCAAAATCAAGGAAATTCACTGACCACATTATCAAAACCTCCTCGTCTGTGTTGTCTCATAAGGAGAGTGCTCTGGCTGTGCCAAATGAGATACCAGGATCGACCACCTCTTAGCCAATAGCCAATGCTATTTTGTTAATTAATTAATTACGACAACAATACTTTTGCACATTATAAAACATTCCACACGTTATAGTTTGTGCGCAGTAAAACTGTATGTCAATTGTCATTTAAATTGAAAATGTGTTGTCTGTAATGGAAGAGCTCTACCACACCATGAATATTCCACTCTACACCACTCCACTCTACATATCTCTAAGGTAGGTAAAGGCTCAGCGAGGCGCTATGAGCAATTTTGCAGCGCCATGCTGCGTCATTTAAAAAACCCAGGTATGCACCGTAGTAACAAGAATACGGCGCACTGCTGTGTTTTCCCTTGCGTCGGGGGTGAAAATAGGTGCCTAGCGCCAGGGCAGACACCCTTGCGTCATTTTGCAAGGGTGCCTGCGTTGCAGGGATGGTTGTTTTTGTGCAGGAAGGTGTCCCATCCTGCACATAAACACAATAATGGTGATTTGCTACTTCTATGTGTGATGCATTCTGCGGCTCACATAGAAGTAGCAAATATACATTAATTAGTGATTGTTTTTGTGCAGGAAGGCACACCATTGATTGTGTTTTGCTCCTTCTATGTGCGCTGCAGAATTTTTTGCAATATTTCTCCTCGTTGCGCCACTCTAACACCTGCTTTTCACTGGCCTTAGTTTTTGGCAATGCATCAGATTTACAGATTCTTGTAAATCTGGGGCAGCGTCAAAATGCAATAGGTGTTGCACTGAAATGCCCACAGCAACACCCATTGCACGCCCCTTTCACCCAAAGTGATGCATCACAAAGGGCCGTATTTACAAGGCGGCATTAAGCCACACAAAGTGGTGTAGCGTCACCTTGTTAATATGGTGCAGAGCATTGCGCCCCGGTGCGCCGGTAAAAGTGACACTCCAGTGGCCCCTCTATGTCATTCCAGTCCATTCTATGGCACTCCATGACATGTCACTCCATTCAACAACACATCACGTCATTACACTCCATGACACGTCACTCCACCCTACACCCCTCCACTCTGACACTCTACGACATGCCACACCACTCCAGTCCATGCCACTCTACTCTATGCCACTCTATTCTACTCCCCTCCATTCTACACCCCTCCACTCATACCAAATACCCCACTCAAATCCACCCCAATCTACCCCACTCCTCTCCAGTCTACCCCACTCCACTCTGGTCTACCCTACCCCACTCCATCACAATCTACCCTACTCCACTCCACCCCAATCTATCCCACTCCACTCCAAGCTACCCCAATTCACTCCATTTAAATCCTCCCCAATCTACCCCACTCCACTATAATCTACCCCACTCTGCTGCAATCTATCCCAGCCCAATCCAGTCTACCCCACTCCACTCCTTCCAAATTTACGTCACTCCACCCCAATGTATCCACTCCACTCCAATCTACCGCAATCCACTCTACTAAACTACACTCTACTCCATTCCACTCAAATCTACACCTCTCAACTACAATCTATCTCAATCTACCCCACTCCAGTCCAATACACTCCACCCCAATCTATTCTACTCCAATCTACCCCACTCTAATCTCCACTACACTGCAATCTATCCCACTTCACTTCCATCTACCCAGGTCCACTCCAGTCCAATCTACACCAATGCATCACAATCTACCCAACTCTAATTACCACAATCTACACCACTCCAGTCTACCCCACTGCAATATACCCAATCTACTCCACTCCATCCCACTCCACTCTTCCCCAATCTTCCCTACTCCACTCTACCCCAATGTACCCCACTTCAATCTACCCCAATCTACCCCACTCAAATGTACCCTGATCCAATTGAATCCATCCCATCTGCACCACTCCACTCCAATCTACCCCATTTTACTCCACTCCAATTTACCCCACATCATCCCAATCTACTCAAATGTAATGTACCCAACTCCAGTTGACCCCACTCCAATCTACCATTCCAATCTGCCCCACTCCCCTACTCCAATCTAGCCCACACTAATCCACCCCACTTCAATTTTAATCATCTCCACTCCATTCTACCCTAGTCTACCCCACTCCATTAAAATTGATGCCACTCCAATCTACCCAATCTACCCCACCCCACTCCAGTCTACCCCAGTCCACTCCACTCAACCGTAATCTACCCCTCTCCACTCTAATCTACCCTACTCAACTCCATTCTAATCTCTTTATTCCTCTCCAAACTACCCTATCTACTCCACTCATTCTACCCCAATCTACCCCACTCCAATCTACCAAAATCCACTCCAGTCTACCCATTATACTCCACTCTACTCTACTCCAATCGACCCCAATTAATGCCTTTCCATTCCAGTCTGCCCTACTCCACCCCAATCTACCCCAATGTAATCTGTCCAACCCCAATCTACCCCACTCCAATCTACCACTCCAATCTACTCCATTCTACTCCACCCCACTCTAAATTATCCCATGCAACTCCAATCTACACACCTCCAATCTACTGCTCCAATCTACTCCATTCCACCCCACCCCACTCTAAATTATCCCATGCAACTCCAATCTACACACCTCCAATCTACCCCACTCTACTTCACTTCACCACATCCTCCCCATCCCACTCCACACCACTACCTTTTTGCCATGATGAACAGCAGCCACACTGGTGTACAACATGGCTAAAAACATATGTGTTTTTTTACATCATTTTACTTTTACTACATCTATCTTAATCTGTATCCTCCTCTTCCCGATCGCCATCTGATTCCTGGGTTGAAGAGAAAAAGGGACAAACATGTTAGTAGTCCCTCAAGGACCCCCCGACCCCAAGTTAGGGCAGGCGTGCCCCTTTGGGCCCTCAGGTGTTGTTGTTGCTGTCGTCGTCTGATCCGTCCAGTGCGCTTAGTACACAGGCGTCTGTGGATCATCTTCCAGCAGGCTAGGATCGATGTCTCCTTCTTCCCTACTACCAGGCGGTTTCTGGAAAACAGAACGTCTTTAAGGCAGCACAGGAGCCTCCAGCAGTCCTGGAAGTCTCCGAGAGTGTGAGTCCCTGGAAACAAAACATACATTACCAAGTCCAGGGTGATGCATGATGCTGGTATCTATGCTCCAAGCTCCATGTTTAGGTCCTTCAGCAGGTCCTGGGCTTAAGAGTATTCCCAGAAGAGATGGTAGGACGCCTCATCTGTGTGCATCCTTTTAGGCAGGACTTGTATCGATTGAGGCCTCTTGCTTGCATGAAGGCTCTCACTGGCAGACATCCTTGGGTGGCCATCCAGGCAATGTCCTTGTGGTGGTTGGTCAGGTGATTGGAGGTGACGTTCTACCACATGTGGGGCGCTGTTGCAGATGGAAGTGTGCCAATCGGTTTGCTGATGTCCTTAGCACGGATCTGGCATTGGACGATCTTAAACATCCACTGGTTCGGGCAGCAGCCACCAGACCAAACTCTTTGACAAACTTTTCCACTTTCTTGTAGAATCACTGGGGGTATCCAGTTGTAGGGGACGGAGCTCACCCACTCTGCCCATCCGAAGCACTTCCACAGTGGTAACTTGAAAAGGTGTGAACTCAGAAAGCCACCATTTGCTTTCATCTTCGGTCCTCAGGGATCTCCTCACATAGTGACACACGAAGATTCTCCTCAGAATTGTGGCGATGCACGGCACTCCCTTGGCTAAAACACATTGCCAAAGCCAATAGCTCTCACATAGGCGAGAACTATTGGCATTGCCAATACTTATTTATTATGGGGTTCAGTGCCCTTCCACCCTCACACAGGGAGCATCTAACTTGTATTTTGCGGATTTGGCATTATTTATTAAATACTGTAAAATATTGGAAATTTGAATCACACTGACATTATCATTAAAATAAACAATGAAACTTTGAAACCTGAAGCCAATCCAAAAGAAAACATAAGATTAGAATTGTTTAAAAAAGCCAAGTACCATGCATCAGGCATTAGACTAACGCATTTCATTGTGGTAGCCCGTAAATGCATTCTCATGCATATTTACCGCCTTAGCTCTGCTGTCAAGTGGCCGGAAAGCGCTGTCTGATTAGCGGTAGAACATGATTTGGTAAAAGTGGAGAGGGACAGGAAGTGCGCAGTGCACGCTGCTGGGCCAATTTCGGGGCTGGCTGAGCTCAAGTGAAAACAATGTAACACAAGAATTCAATCAAGCGCGGAGCGGCATACTGGTCAGGGATGTGAATTTGTATTAAACTAACACTCATAGGCAGACGGGTGGGTGGTGCGGTATTTGAAATCAGTTTAATTTTGCTCCTGCTGCAGTGCTTCCTGGAAACAGGAGCTCAGCTCCTGCGAGGCCGACACAGCCAGGTCCAGGCATGGCAGTGGGCCATCGTGGACGGCAGCTGAAACACGCGGATCACTGAGGCGGCCGGCAGAGGTGTGGTTAATCGTTCAGAGCTCAACTGCAGTACCTATAGGGCTGCAGGTAGTAGCTGATCCAAGCGAGCTGCACCTGCACAGAGGCAACCCAGACAGCCTGCCGGCTTGTGTACGCAGTTACTTTCGTCAGCCGCCCTCTCCCTGATGCAAAAATGAGTACGTCGGCCTAAGCGCTTACTCTCAGTGTGCTGCAGTTAACGGTTGAAAGCTTCCACAATATTGAGATATGTTACCTATTGTTTGCTGCTTGCACATGGCTGCCCTCGCAGCCCACACCCTCACTTACCAAGCTTCGTTGGCCCACAACAGAGGCGCTTCCGACACCACCCGACTCTGTAAACGACAATCATATAAACTAACTTTGCCCGTCATGATTTAAAGCACCAGAAATCCCTCAGCCCGCCGGACGTATGTGCAGAATTTTCTCACTTACCATTTAATTCATGGAAATGTCATTTTTGGTAAAGCCTCATGTTAGGCACAATTACGTATCTTGACATTTGACAGGCAGGGTATGATCATGTGGTGTGCAGAGAATCCACTTGGCTAGGACATAACAGTCTGTGCTTTAGAATAGCACGGCTGAAGGAGAGCATCGTTCTTTTCTGCACCCAAATAACACTCTCTGTGCAGCTGAGACTGAGCGATGCATTGTATAGGTGACATATCTGCAAAAGTTATTCAGACTTTTGGGTGCATGGAACAAAGTCTACATTAAGTGCGCTGATTCACATGCAATCACGAGGCGACACACGATTTAAAGAGGGTAGGAGAGGTTTTCTTGGTAAGGAAGATTTTATAGTGTAGGATTTTGTCAGCTCTCTTTTTTTTTGCTGTGCCTGTTGCAAGTGCAGTGCCTCCCCAAAGTACGGATGTCACTGTGACAAGTCCTTGTGTGGATTGACTTTCTTTAGCTGTTTCAGGGCCTGTTAGGTCTGGTGCGAAGCAAACGTTTTTACTGTTTATTTCCCTCAAAGAATTACCAAACCTTGCCCAGAGCTTAAATGAAGGCATCTATATCTTCTAAATCCACGGAGTTGGTATGCAGCAGCTTTCTTTTTAGGTCTCGGCTGGCGAAAGCAGCGCGCATGCGTTGCTCTCGTCTTACGAGGGCTTCTTGGAATCAATACAGATTCCAAAGCTCTCTGAGGCGGAGTTGAAGCCCCGCCCATCTTCCTCATTCGCTGGCAATATCCTGCATGTAAATCGCAGGCTCGGGATTGAAAAGGAGGCTTCTAAGTCCCTCCTTGTTGCCGCCTTGTCTCCTTTTAGCCCCGCCCACCGGGATTGGATCTCTCACTTGCGACGTTACACACTTATTATCTGCTATGCACTATAATTTTCCCAACGCCGACAGCTTGTTTATACATTCAGCTACCACAATCCGTGGTAAAATTTTAATTTCATAATTTGTTAAATATAATCATTGGTTCACGTTCGAAGGCAGCGGGGCATTTCACCACGATGATTTAACTCAATCACACGGGAGTTATCCTCTATGAGTTTGAAATGGTGATACATTATATCGAATTTAACATGTTTCCTTTTCAAGCTTTCACATTTATATCACGATTTTATAGCACACTCTTTATTTTCATATGTCCACTCGACATATTCCTTCTATAGCCCTTATACACAGCACTAGATGGCGCTCATGCTTTCGAGTGAGTCAGGAGTTCTGACAGCTGAGTCCTTTCTTTATGTTGATAATGTGTCCCGTGAATATCCGGGACTAGTTTCAAACGTTCGGCTTGAATCGCGTCACAGCATTTGCATTCAATTCCAGAGCACCATCGATATGTGAGTTTACACGCTATTTTATTGAATATACATTTTGCTACGCGCGAATCGTGTTTTCGTTTTCTTTTAAATCCGCTTGCACTCCTCTTTTTCACCGGTGCGTTAACACGAACACCTTGTATTTTCCCGGGATATAATTGACAGAAGCCATATGGCGATGCACTATCTAAACACCGTAATGTCTGCACACTGCCCAATACGTGTTTGAACATCTTTTAACTTTATTATCATCGGCGCGTTTTTTGTTGTTTCTAACATTACACATCCACTTCATTTTTTCACCACATCGTATGTTGCTATTCATGCAAAGATTGGTTATTGCATAGGTTAGAGTAATTCAAAGCCAATATTACTTTTTTATGGCCAATTAGAATATACTTGTATTAAGTACACCTGCCGGCCAGGAAACATATGTACTGCTCTGTAAATTCAATTATTAATTTTTTGTATCTGAACATTGCGAGCATATGTCAGCAACATTTAGATGGCAGCGTGTTTTTCTCCAGTTATTTTGGGACGGAACGCCCACTTTGCATCTCATTAGAGATGCAAAGGTGGGCGTTATGGGAAAGGGAGCTAATGCAAGGAATCACGCGTTAGCGTGACCTTGCTGATTAAGCGATAAAATTATCGCCGCTTTTCGTCCGGAAACGGACGCTAAAGCGGCAATAATTTTTTATCGCCAGCTTGCTGATATGCCCAAGAGGTTGTTACAGAACCGCTGACAACACCATGTTTAGTCCCTTGAGCCACGAACAGAGGGAGGTTCATCAATGCTCAAAGGCTATTGGTCAGATATCAGTGGAGAGGAAAATGATGTATTTGTGACATATGAGTAGCATAATCGCTTAAGTGAAGTATTTGACTTTTCTGACTGAGTCATGAGTGGAATGGGGCAAGAATCATTAATGTATGTAATATCAACTCTAAGTTAAGCCTGTGCCTTTTAAAAGCCTTGGGGCAGATTTATGTTTCCTGGTGCATCCCTGCAAATCAGCAGGGATGCGCCAGGAAAGATGCGTCACGCAAGTTTACCCTTGCGCCACCACAGATGCACCGCATTTACAATGCAGCGCATCATGGCGCAAGGATAAACAGATGCGTGACGCATCTGATGGCATAAGGGCGGCGCATTGCTGGAGTCGTGTCGAAAGCACGACGCAACTCCAGCAATGCTCAGGGGCTGCCCATACCGAACATGCTGCGTCATGCCATACGCCTGCTTCAAGCAGACGCAGGGTTTTGACGCAGCAGCGTCGGAATAGTGACTCAGTGAAATCTTGTAGATTTCACTGCGTCACTTTTCCGAGGCTTTTTCCGACGCAACGGCCACCCTGCATACATTAAACCTGATGCAGGTGTAATGTAGCGCAGGGCTTTACAACGTGATGCATCTCCCTAGATGCGTCACGTTGTAAATAAGGCGCAACATGGCGCATGGTTTACGCCGCCGCTGCGTCACAGAAGTGACGCAATGGCAGCGTAAATGTCTCGCAAGGGGCTTGTAAATCTGCCCCCTTGTTTTTTGGTTGGGCTTCAGAAGCCTCCTCACACCTTCCTGTAGGAGATATGAGCTCTAAAGCTCTCTTTGCCTAGTGATAACAGCAGTGACACACCATCCTTCTGTCAGATTGCTGCAAGAAGTAACAAGCATTAAAAATGCAATAGGTCGAGCATTTCATTAAACTAAAGCCATTTGCTTTGCTACACAATACCATTAGCAAAGCAAATGGCTTTAACTTAATCAAAGGCGAGACCTATTGCATTTCCAATGCGTGTTTCTTTAGACGCCATCTGCCAGGCCCCGAAGGATAGTTCATGTGACCAGTCAGTGTGTGCGCTGATTGCTTTTGGCTGTTTCTGGACTAGTGCAGCAGGTTTTACTGTTGATATCCCTGATAATATAACAAAGATAAACTGCAGCAACCTTAGATGCATGCAGTCTTCTATACATTGCAAAAATCTATAGAGTGTGTCTTCACAAGTTCAAAACTGCTCTCATTTGCAAATGGGGGCCAATTTTAATTGACTGATTTGCTAAAGGGGGGGCACTTTTAGTCTACTGCCAGGGTTTGTTTTTTGTCCCAGTCCTGGAGTGGGGGGTTTTCTTCTCCAGTCTGGCTGGCAGACACAAGTGAGCTCTATGACAGCTCAGGGCTGGACTGTCTGCATCTCTTCAGTCTACATTAGCCTGCTACGCCACCATTCAATTTTGTAGCCATATTGTACTGAGAGCCCGAGGCATGATCGTCCTAATCTCAGTATATTTCTAGACACACTAGCCTCTAAAACTTACTTTGTGCCTGCTGCACAGTGTTGATCCACCTTGTCAGGCTAAGCAAGTGCCTCGCAGCCCCCTGTGAACTTCCTTCTAGCGTGTCTTCATTGCTGTTACTTTAAGTGTCACACATTTCGCAGATAAATGTTACTCATAAATACATTGAAACCATTGAAATGTTACACATTAGCAATCTCAAACCTTGGCAGCTGTGATAGACTGTGCGCATAAGAAATTAAGAGGCTGAACATTGTGCAGTGCAAGATATCTGTGTTGTGCACTAGTGCTTTACAGCTGTTTTAAGATCTTAGGGAGCAGATCAACAAGGAAGTGCCGCACCGTGGCACCGCAAGCCCTTTGGCTGCGCCACACTTTGGCACCTCCAAAGCACAGGGATGCGACATATTTACAAGAATGTCGCATCTCTGTGCTTCCCCCTGCGCTGGTGCACAAACTGCAGCCATGCACTGGCGCAGGCACCGTTGCACCATGGTGCAAGGATACCTGAGTCGTGGTGAGATTGGTTTTGTGCAGGAAAGGTCACCTTCCTGCACAAACACAGTCACTACAGGTTTTTTCCTCTTTCAATGCATGCTGTAGAATGCAGCACGCATTGAAAGTGGAAAAACCGAGGAGAAATGAAAACATTTCTCCTCATTGCACCTCGCTTCGCCACCTCTAGGGTGGCGTTGCATTCAGACGCATCTCCAGATTTACGATTGCTCGTAAATCCGGAGATGTGTCTTGTTCCATGGGTGTTGCGTGGGAACACCCACAGCAACAACCATGGAACGCCCCTTCAAGGCAAAGTGCTGCATGAGAAGGGGCCATATTTACGAGGAGAGGAAAAATCACGCAGGGTGGCTTTTCCTGTCCTTACAAATATGGAGGAGTCCCCTGTGCCACTAGTATGTCACGAAAAGTGACTTACTGGTGGTGCAGGGGGCTTGTAAATCTGCCCCTCAGTGTTTCTTGTTGCTCCAATTGGTGTAATTTTTAGGTCTCGCCTGAAACAGCGCTTTAGCGCTGTTCTGGCGAGACTTATAGTAAGCACTTTTGGAAGTGCAAACGAGTGCTTTCAGGCCGCCAACTACTGTGCATGTGTGCCGGGCGCGCGCACCATTTGGCAGCCTGAAAGCACTCGTCTTTCACTTTCGCCTGTCACACAGCCGCGCTTTGAAGTGTGGCACGGCCGCTTTGATGTGATCGCGATCACTTTCACACTGTGGCAGCCTGCGTGTACAAAGAGCACTCTAAAAGAAAAAAGCATCGTTATATTCTTCATTTACAATTAAACAGTCTAAACATACAATGTACACATTGTGTCAAGACGCTGTAATGTGTGCCTCGTGCGCGTTTTACATAAATTACAACACACTCTTGCACCAACCACAGCATACAAAGAAACGTTTTCAGGTGAAACAGTTCTGGGAAAGAATGTACTCTGTTCTAATGTATGGGCTACCCCTCACACACTTGCAAACGGTTTAGGCTTGCATTTTAGTTGTTCGAAAGAAGTTCCCTTCCAACAAACTGACAAGGAAAACATAGTATGTACACCCATACTGAGTGCTGTTATTTTATGTTACTTAAACGCACATGCGGTTTCTATTAAAAAAAAAAAAGACAAGGCGGCGCGATTTATTTTAAGACGTGGCATTCCCCAACTGCTATACACACAGCAGCAGACAGGAGGCAAAATAGAGTTGTATTTTGAAAGGGGCAAATTTAAAAGTCACTGCCTGTATTGTCATTCACATTTTACTGTGTGTGTTACTTCCACGTGTACACAAAATCGTTGAACTGACAGCTTTTAGAAATGAAGTTCCCTTCCAACAAACTGACAAGGAAAACATAGTATGTACACCCATACTGAGTGCTGTTATTTTATGTTACTTAAACGCACATGCGGTTTCTATAAAAAAAAAAAAAAGACAAGGCGGCGCGATTTATTTTAAGACGTGGCATTCCCCAACTGCTATACACACAGCAGCAAACAGGAGGCAAAATACAGTTGTATTTTGAAAGGGGCTAATTTAAAAGTCACTGCCTGTATTGTCATCAGGCGCGCAACACCCATTGGACTCACAGGGCTTCAGCCCCCCCCCCCCGTCGTGTGTGGCAGCCCGGGATGAGACACCTTCCCGGGCAAAAAAGCAGCCGCACCCGAGCACTTCACAGGTCTTTAAAAGACCATTTGCATGTTAATGAGGCCTCGCTGTTGTTTCACCCCTTCTAAGAGCCCCTGCAGCTCCACTCTGCCTATTGCTTAAAGTTCAGCCCCCCCCCCCGAAATTTTTGCTCAGCCCCCCCCCCGAAATTTTTGCTCAGCCCCCCCCGAAATCTGGCTCTACTTGCGCTTCTGATTGTCATTCACATTTTACTGTGTGCGTTACTTCCACGTGTATACAAAATCGTTGAACTGACAGCTTTTAGAAATGATGAAGTTGCCAGATAGACTTCCTTCCTCTGTGGAGTTGCTGTCACCCCAATAACGTCTTTGCACATCCTCTGATCTAACGTGTATGAATCATTATTTTGAGCAATTATACAGATAGGGCTGTAGTGCCTAGAAGTGTCAGTGAGCTGTATCAGTAATATGCAGAATGTATTGTATATTTAAACCAGAACTGTTTACTCCTTTCATGATGTCATCTCGAGTGGTGCTCCCCCCACCCCCACCCCAGGACAAAAGAACTGCATGTCACTTCCCGTCTTGTCACCAAGAACGTGTGAGGTTTTCGTCACGGAGTGTGATTCGCTCTAGCCCTAAAGCAGCACCCTCTCCCCTCTTAAAGTGAGATGGCTCTTCTGTGGCTGTGAGGAGGGAGACGGGCACACAGTGACTTTATTCAGCGGGAATTCCCTGCAGCCAGAGTGCAATCTACTGTGCCACTGAAGGAAGGGGCGAAGCAAAGGTGGATAGCGGAAGTGTCACAGATGTCAAGCATTTGCAATGCAATAGGTCTCGCAGTTACGAGAGTTACAGCTATTGGCATTGTAAATAACAATGCCTTGTATTTATGTTTTTAAAACAAAAATAAAAGGCATTATTATTTGCTATGTCAATAGCTCAAACAAGCGTAAATGAGAGACCTATTGCATTGCAAATGCTTTTTTTTTTTTTTTTTTGCATGCAGCACAATTACAACACGGGCCCAGATACAGCTAACATATAAGAAGCTTCTAGCAGGCGACTGTGAAGGCCATAAACCCCCCACCCCCCCCTTTCAGTGTGAACACAAGGGATTGTAAACATCAAGGGGCCTTCATGTGGAGCTCAAAGACCTCATAAATCAGGTGCTTATCTCTGGGAAGCTCATTCCTTAGCTGCCCTCTAAGCAGGGACAGGAAGGCAGGATTACGGTTCCAGCAACAAACAGGCATTTGCAATGCAATAGGTCTCGTATTTACACGAGTTTAAGCTATTGGCATTGTAAATGACAATGCCTTTTATTTAGGTTTTAAAAACAAAAATAAAAGGCATTGTCATTTGCAATGTCAATATCTCAAACTCGCGTAAATGCGAGACCTATTGCATTTGCCTCAACTGGCTTCCCTTGGAGGCAAGAATACAGCTCAAACTAGCATGCATCACGCACAAAGCTTTACACTCTAACTCCCCCGCATACCTGACACAGAAACTCATGATCTCCGGAGGAACCAGAAACTCCAGATCCGCCAGGGATTTCCTGCTCCAACCTGCACGTTTTCGGAAAAATAAAACGTACAATCGGGCCTTCTCAGGGGCTGCTCCACGAATATGGAACTCTCTCCCACCCCACATCAGAAGAATCCCCTCACTGTCTCACTTCAAAAAGGATGCCAAAATCTTCCTTATGGGCAAATTTCTCGTCTAACACTACCTCAACTACTTCTTTGGCATAGCCTATGACGGCCCACTACCTCCCCCCTACCTACCGGGTCTCCCGAAACACCAGAATCTTGGGACCGGGTTAGAATTATTGAAAATGTACTCTGTAAATATGGTTTGTCGCTCTTTGTAATCGGTTATGTAAAATGTAAATACATACGTTGTGTATATATATTCCTGCACTATACTGCTACTTGAGCTGTAACTGGTTGACTCTAAATCTGTCTGTATATTGCTTTGCTCCCCTGTAAAGCGCTCTGATACCCTAACGGGTCAAGTTCGCGCTCTATAAAACACATAAATAAATAAATAAATAAAAATTGCAAATGCTTGTTTATATTTCCCTCGTTCTCCATTGTCTAATTGTTCTCGCCAGAAAGTGCTACTCACAGCCCTTAAGAATAGTGCGACATTGCTATCCCAGCACTTTAATACACTTTTAGTTTTATTCTTTCTTAAACTGAATTGGGTAGCTCTATCAGAGATAGAGCTTTCAAAAATTGAGTGAAACTCTTTAATGTTCCTCTCCACGGAAATCTTTAGTAAAAGGCGAAAGATTTATTCGGTTTGAAGAGAAACCAGAGTATGTTCAAACAATTAATGTCCCAGAGACCGGAGGAAACACACCTCCTTGGACTTTCAGTGTGGGGCAGAAAATAAATGACAATTTCAAACATGTTCTAGAGAATACTTTTTTATTCATGTTTCGATCAAACTAAGTGGGAAAATTACTTTCAACTACATAAGAAGGAATATAAGTGACTGCGGATTTTGGGGATTGTGGGTATGTAAATAAGCCCTACTTGAACCCACGTGACAACAATTCTCAGTCACACGTGACCCTCGGGAGTGTAACAGGGTTTACATTCGATTCGTTGCTCTCGTTTGCTTTTCTGGGTATTACAATGCTATGCACGAGCATTAGTCTGCCTCCACTACACAGAGGCAGTTTTAAATAAATATTTAATTACCCGCGGGAACTTTAAATGATTTGCTAGGAGTAACAGGCTGTTGAGCCGAAGCCGGGACTCGAACCCGTTCTCCAGACTCGGCAGCTCTGGCTGATAAATCGCCCCTTCGCCTCTCAGGCAGCACAAGCTCCTGCAGCAGGGGGTCTGAGGGGCCTGACCGGCCCAGTCACCGCCGGATCAGTCCTTCCCCTTCCCACAGCTTTGTTTAGGGGCATTGAATGGGGTCCATCCACAGAACAGCATTAAAAGATGCACATTTTGGAACTGGTGACGAGACTCGGATCACGGCTTCCGCCCAACCCCAGGGGATTCTAAGAAATCACTCTTCCTCGTGCCTGGAAGGTGACTGGTTGTCTTGTAAAGCGCTTAAGTGCTCTCGGGCCAGCATCGCGCTATATAAAACTGCAAAAAAATAGGAAAGAAACCTTTCGAAATTAAAAGGCCATTATTCACCGTGGGTCAGAATATGGCGCCACCGTGACATAGACACATTTATGAGAAAGATGCAGTGCTTTAAATGGGCTGGTACTCACCGGTCCTGAGTACCGGTACTTCTTAGATTTAACGCTCTGAGTACCGGCACTTCTCTTCTGCCGAGGAGAGTACCGGTACTCATGAAAAGGTAGGCTTTTTGGCTGTGAGTGCTGGTGAGCTGGAGTTGAAGGTATCTTGGCAGCCAAGGCGCCACTTCTGTATCCCCGATCTGAGCCCCAGGTGAGCTATTCAGCAGGGCTCATTGAATAATTCCCGGGTGCTCACCATCACGCTGTGTTTGACAGAGCAGGGTCCGGTCAGGCCCTGTGCTGTCAATCACAGTCACTATCCTGTGCATTTGTGCAAACAAGTGTCAGATGACAGAGGTTTCCGACGGAGAAGTCAAAAAGAGCAGGATACAACGAGTCACAACTTTCATGGAGAACCTGATAAGTCAATGAACGTTTTATAATCATTAGAAAATGTAGGTTGTAGTACGAAACCACATTGGATGGTGCTCCCTACCTCAGGCCCAAAGATACTTTCCAAATCTTGCTCTCTATTCTTAGAAGTTTCATGCAAGCAGACGGAAACCATACCTCTGCACTGTATATTACCGAAAATACAGCCTTCACTTGATGGTACTCTGGCCTCGTATACATTTCAACAACACAACATATAGTTAGCATATTTTTCCACCAGCATTTTTCTTAAACATCACAGTTTTACAAAAAGTGTGTATGCACATGCCCCTGTTTGTGTGTGTGGGTGTGAGTGAACATGCGTGTTTCACATGAGGCTATCAGATAAATGTAATTGTGAATTATCAATGCCAAGGTAATTATGATATTCTCTTGTAAGGACCTACAACAGAGCTTGTTTTTTTCTGTAGTTAATTCTCAGTGGTTTTACATTTATTGTAGAAGAACAACTGTGAGCCATTTCTATAGACCACTTGGATTGCAGTGTACTTACAGAGTAAAGCAAGTGCAGCTCAAAGGTCAGGTGCAGCTTTAACCATTTTGGAAAAAATTATATAATTTAATATAAATTCTTGTTGTGAAAATGCTGATACGCATTTATCCGCCTGCTGATAAGTTGGTATGGCAAAACGTCCTTGTCGTAGGACAAACAGAGGTATCAACGTTGCTCTTGCCTTGTGTGACATGGCATCCGTGAGCTGCGCTGGGTACACTGCGGCGAGGGGAAGAGGTGTCTGTCTTATGTTAATCGTTCTTCCCAGCATTACTGTATTGATAGTGTAAATGTTAAATAAGGGCCAGAGGTGCCTCACACAAATTTAGTAGAGAAACGGTTCTTATGCAGAACAATTTTGATTGCATTAAATATTGAGACAACATTTCCTGAACGTTTGGAAGATTCTAAATATGACATAGACATTCGTGTAAGCTGCAAAAAAGGCTTTACAAGCACGTAGAAATAATGAGACATTGGCCCAATGTTATGAATTACTCATAAGTGAAAGTCACTGATAAATGCACGGGTTATGTAGCTGAAACGTTTTCAGTTCTTAACTTCTTCACTTCTGCAGCAAGCACTTTCGAAAACTCCCAAGAATGGTGGATGGAATAAAGAAATGAAAGGGTTGATGGATAGATGAGCGAAAGGATTGATGAATGAGCGAAAGGGTGGATAAAGAGATGGATGAGTGAAAGGATGTATGGATAGGTTTTGAGTTGGATGGATGGATAGGTTTGTATATGAAGGGTGGACAGACGGAATGGTGAAAAACTGAATGATGGATGAAAGACTGAATAGACAACAGAATGTAAAGGTTAAATGGTGGACATCAGCAGGTAAATGGTAGGTGAAAGGATGAATGGATAGATCGATGGAAGAGACAAGAGATATCTTCTGGAGAGGGTCATGATGATTTGCTTCATTTGCTTTGTGCCATAAGAGCTTTGGGTCGAAGTGGGGGTATTTTCAATTTCTTCCTACTCATGTGCTGAAAAATATATGGTTTTGCGCCAAACAACATCAATTAACAGTATGGCATTAAGAAGGTGCATCTATTGCAAAAAAAAAGGAAATGTTAACATATTATAGCATTTCTCTTTCATTTTGTGTAATGAGTTAACTTGCTTTGTTTGTATAAACACATTTCACGTGTGTTTTGGTATGTGCTGCAACTAATATAGAAGTCATCATCATGTCTTGCCTTTAGCCCTCATGGAGCCTCAGGCCCTCTGATATCATTGCTGATGTCTTTTCCATTGCTTTGTGCTAGTCTGTTTCAGACCTCGGGATGCTTAATGTCTAAATTTAAAAGGGGTTTGTGCGGGCATGCTGACAGAGGGGGGGTCGGGGTAGAGAGGGAGGTAGGGGAGGTGGTAAATGTTGAAGAACTGGTTTCTCCTGATATGTGCATTGCTGATTGGGTCTCATATAAGATGCTATTGTATGTAACTGTGAGTTATTGATAAGACGGTTGGAAAAACTCAATAAAATACTTTAACAACAAAAAAATGTCTTGCCTTTAGCCCCGCCCCTAGCCCGCCCGCTCACTACACATCTAGCTCATTTTAATGAATACCTGCACTTATTTTTTCCCATTTAAAGCACTGGAAAGATGCACTAGTAACCAACTGTATTTGTAGCCTGCTCCCCAGCCTGGGAGCAGGGTAATGAACACGCCACACGCCAGATTTACTAGTTTGTCACTCAGCGCATTGCAGCAGCTGCGAATGCTGCGCTGCTTGAGAAGGAGAGAGCAGAAGAGCTAAATATTTACAGAAATATGGCACTCTCCTCCCCTCTCCCTCAGGCGTGACCCGTGCAGGTAAGAGCGGTGGGGCGGGGTGTGGGTGAGTCAACATACGGCAACGAGGGAAACTTAAATAAAAAAAAGACAACCATGGCGACATACGGCGACGAGGGAAACTTACATTTAAAAAAAAGACAACCATGGCGACATACGACGACGAGGGAAACTTAAAGTAAATCATGGTTTTCTTTTATTTTTAAAGTTTACCTTGTCGTCGTATGTCGACTCCCCCACTACCCTGCCCCACCACTCTGACCTGCGTGGGCCACGCCTGCTCTCCCTAATGCCTGTACAGAAATGTGCGGCCATGCGCTACGGACATACCTTTGCACCATAGTGCAAGGGTGTCTGTGTGAGTCTAACATTGGTATGGACTGGCAAAATACCCTACCAGAATAATAAACTATGCTTAGACTAAGCAGCATATTTACAAGGAGCCTACGTGGCGGCTGCGTCACTTTTTTTAATGCTTTTTTTTGATGCAGCGGCGCTGCAGAGTGGGAGACCCATATTTACATGGCAATGCAAAGCCAAAGCCACTTAACGTGGATTTTCATATCCTTGTAGATATGGAGTAAGGAAAAGCAGCGCCAGTGCCTGCATTGCCTTATTCTCAGCCAAAAAGGCATTCCATGGGCGTTGCAGTGGGTTTTCCCACGCAACACCAATAGATTTTGATGCATTCCCAGATTTACAAGGACTTGGGAATGCAACATAAAACTGACGCAACTACAGCAATTCGTTAAAAAAACAGAGGCGGTGCATCAGTATTGACTGACGCAAATAGTTTACTGTATGGGGACCAGGTCAAAAACTCACCTTGGACTCTATTTACATTGGTCCTGTATGTCTCGCATACAAGTGGGCATTGTGTACTTCTGTGTACCACTATACCTACGTATATGTTACATATAGGGGCATATTCTCAAGGACTTATCGCCGAGTTATCGGCACTGTAGCGCAGCCAAAGTGCCGAAAGAATTATTGCCCCATTCTCAACCTGGTGCAAACTGCCGATATCGCTAGTTTTCCAGCGATAGCTTCGCAAAAAACATCGCCACGGATGAGAGCGATAACTAACGCTAATGATATGCAGAGTAGGCGTTCCCGTGCAAAAACACACGAAAACGCCACTTCGCGATAGATATTCTCAATGACCAGCCAGATCTGCGATGCAATCCAAAAACAGACGATACGGCACGTTAGCAGCAGGGATTTAACACCTGCCTTTTACTGGTGTTAACTGTTAAGCAGGACGACAACCTGCAGTATGAAAGGGAGCGCAGCCCAGAGCCATATCTGAAGACCAACACATGTCATGGAGCTACTGATCAGGCAGCTCGGACACCCAAGAGGGCCACAACACCCACCACCACCACCCCCAGGACCACCACCCCCAGGACCACCACCCCACCAACTACCACGAGACAGCACAGAACAGGACAGCGGACGTTCCGAAAACGTCATGGCCCCTCAGTCAAACAATAGCATAATGTGGGGAGAGGTGGGAACCAAGTATGTGTGAAGGAGGCAAGTCACCCATGAATAAGAATGCACACAATGCCAAGTGTGGCGGTGATGTGCTGGACAGACCTCAGTATGCAGAACACAGACCTGTCCATGTGGACATATATTGCTGGTGTGTGTAGTGTTGTGGACAGTGGACGCAACCATGTTACCTCAGGCAGTGGGGAAGACCTCGGTCATGTAGCTGTGTCATCCCCCCCTGTAAGCGTAAGCGCAGTGGGCTGGTCCAGCGTACGGCAGTTCAGCGTAGGAGTGTGAATAAATAGGCTGGGGCTCTGGGCGTGGTTCACTTCCGGGATGGCCAACGTATCTGCCAGGGCGGCGCCCCTCACCCTGCCACGAGGCCGCCGCCGTGGCCGCCAGCCTCCTCAGCCGATCACTGGCATCCGCGACACAGGCCCCCAGCGAACCCAGCAGCACAGCACTGCGGCGTTATGTCTGTGCTGATTACTGCCTGCGACCTACACTGTGGTCAGCAGGGCTCACAATTCAGATCGAGTCGCGACTGCAGATGACACAGTCCAGTAAGCAACAGACATTGCTACCAGTGTGGCCCGCCCTGACCATGTATCATCGCAGGCTGTGCACACGATGAGCACCACAGGTGCCACTAACTGTGCACCACAAGTCAACGCCACATGGCCTTATTGAGGCAGAATTCAGTAGGCAAAAGACATTGCTCCCAGTGCGGCCCGCCCGGATGACGCATCATCGCTGGCTGCGCACCCCCTGAGCACTTCAGGTGCTATTAACTCTGTGCACCACAAGTCAACGCCACGTGGCTGTGGGCCCCTGCTGACCTCTGCCTCCAGCCTACACTGAAGTCAGCAGGGCTCACACACATCCAATCCATTTCTGATGTTCATGGACGACGCATCATCGCAGGCTGCGCACCCGCTGAGCGCCACAGGTGCCACTAACTCTGTGCACCACAACTCATGGACCCTTCATGATTGAGTTACGTGATGTGGACTGCGGACGCAACAATGTCACCTCAGGTATTGTGGAAGACCTGGGACGATGATGATGAATATGAGGCAAGTGTAAAACACCCAGGGCAGCTGCAGCAGGTATAACCCAAAGGGACACAATCACTGAAAATGTCTTCACATGAGCACGCTCAGCTCTTGTGCCCCAAAGTCAGTGCACCGCAAGTCATGGGCCTTTCTGATTGAATATCGGATGACCTCTGCACTTGCTCCGGCTACCTCCATGATGTGTTGCAGTTGTCTGTGTTATGTTGGTGTTTTCTGTTTCCGCTTTAACAGTGATCACTGTTCAAGTTGTTGCCAGCACCAACCACCCTCTGAGGGCTGACTCACACTCACCCCACACCCATCCAGCACAGGCGTCACTGGATATGTGATCCTGGTAATAGAAAGGGGCCGGGCGCACGTGCCTATCCAAGTGTGTCCGTGTGGTCATTATGTATGAATGATGGCCCCGGGCCCTACCACATTACATTGTACTGTGGACAGCAGATGCAACCATGTCACCTCAGGCAGGTAAGAGCATGGACATGTAGCTAAGTAGTCCCCCCCTGTAAGCGACAATGTTGCAATGTAGCATACACCCAGAGGGCAGGCTTGCACGAACGGAGTAATTAAGGGGTCCACGATCATACATGCCAAGTGTTGTGTGTATCTGTATTGCTGCAGCATGAGCCAAATGTCTAGCCACATTAGCAGCACCAGTTCAGCCAGGCATGTACCCTACATCTGTGTCTGCCCTATCTTTATCATAGCGTTACAACAAACAAATGATGGACAGAATGCTGACAATGCAGACATTCTCCCCCAGTCAAGAGATCTGGGTTAAATCCATCGTTCTTTTGCCCACTACGCCACCCCAGTTTAGACATGGCCATATGCAAATCAGTCTTGACCCTGTGCCTCATGGGATTCCCAGACGTGGGACCCGTGCTCACTACGCCACTGGCTGATGACGGCTGATATCCAGAAACCGGTCCTAGGATGCTTGATTCCGGTCCAGGGAAGACATGGCTTGGCAGTTCGGGCTGGACTGTTCCCATGAGGCACAGGATCAAGACTGATTTGCATATGGCCATGTCTAAACTGGGGTGGTGTAGTGGGAAAAAGAACGATGGATTTAACCCAGAACTCTTGACTGGGGGAGAATGTCTGCATTGTCAGCATTCCGTCCATCATTTGTTTGTTGTAACGCTTTTCGCCCTAAGTGGGATGGGTATTCCCAGACGTGGGACCCGTGCTCACTACGCCACTGGAGTCAAGCTATCCTGGCAGATGACGGCTGATAGCCAGAAACCAGTCCTAGGATGCTTGATTCCGGTCCAGAGAAGACATGGCTTGGCAATTCGGGCTGGACTGTTCCCTTGAGGCACAGGGTCAAGACTGATTTGCATATGGCCATGTCTAAACTGGGGTGGTGTAGTGGGCAAAAGAACAATGGATTTAACCCAGATCTCTTTACTGGGGGAGAATGTCTGCATTGTCAGCATTCCGTCCATCATTTGTTTGTTGTAACGCTTTTTGCCCTAAGTGGGATGGGTATTCCCAGACGTGGGACCCGTGCTCACTACGCCACTGGAGTCAAGTTATCCTGGCTGATAGCCAGAAACCGGTCCTAGGATGCTTGATTCCGGTCCAGAGAAGACATGGCTTGGCAGTTCGGGCTGGACTGTTCCCATGAGGCACAGGGTCAAGACTGATTTGCATATGGCCATGTCTAAACTGGGGTGGTGTAGTGGGCCAAAGAACGATGGATTTAACCCAGATCTCTTGACTGGGGGAGAATGTCTGCATTGTCAGCATTCCGTCCATCATTTGTTTGTTGTAACGCTTTTCGCCCTAAGTGGGATGGGTATTCCCAGACGTGGGACCCGTGCTCACTATGCCACTGGAGTCAAGCTATCCTGGCTGATGACGGCTGATAGCCAGAAACCGGTCCTAGGATGCTTGATTCCGGTCCAGGGAAGACATGGCTTGGCAGTTCGGGCTGGACTGTTCCCATGAGGCACAGGGTCAAGACTGATTTGCATATGGCCATGTCTAAACTGGGGTGGTGTAGTGGGCAAAAGAACGATGGATTTAACCCAGATCTCTTGACTGGGGGAGAACGTCTGCATTGTCAGCATTCCGTCCATCATTTGTTTGTTGTAACGCTTTTCGCCCTAAGTTGGATGGGTATTCCCAGACGTGGGACCCGTGCTCACTACGCCACTGGAGTCAAGCTATCCTGGCTGATGACGGCTGATAGCCAGAAACCGGTCCTAGGATGCTTGATTCCGGTCCAGGGAAGACATGGCTTGGCAGTTCGGGCTGGACTGTTCCCATGAGGCACAGGGTCAAGACTGATTTGCATATGGCCATGTCTAAACTGGGGTGGTGTAGTGGGCAAAAGAACGATGGATTTAACCCAGATCGCTTGACTGGGGGAGAATGTCTGCATTGTCAGCATTCCGTCCATCATTTGTTTGTTGTAACGCTTTTCGCCCTAAGTGGGATGGGTATTCCCAGATGTGGGACCCGTGCTCACTACGCCACTGGAGTCAAGCTATCCTGGCTGATGACGGCTGATAGCCAGAAACCGGTCCTGGGATGCTTGATTCCGGTCCAGGGAAGACATGGCTTGGCAGTTCGGGCTGGACTGTTCCCATGAGGCACAGGATCAAGACTGATTTGCATATGGCCATGTCTAAACTGGGGTGGTGTAGTGGGCAAAAGAACGATGGATTTAACCCAGAACTCTTGACTGGGGGAGAATGTCTGCATTGTCAGCATTCCGTCCATCATTTGTTTGTTGTAACGCTTTTCGCCCTAAGTGGGATGGGTATTCCCAGACGTGGGACCCGTGCTCACTATGCCACTGGAGTCAAGCTATCCTGGCAGATGACGGCTGATAGCCAGAAACCAGTCCTAGGATGCTTGATTCCGGTCCAGAGAAGACATGGCTTGGCAGTTCGGGCTGGACTGTTCCCTTGAGGCACAGGGTCAAGACTGATTTGCATATGGCCATGTCTAAACTGGGGTGGTGTAGTGGGCAAAAGAACGATGGATTTAACCCAGATCTCTTGACTGGGGGAGAATGTCTGCATTGTCAACATTCCGTCCATCATTTGTTTGTTGTAACGCTTTTCGCCCTAAGTGGGATGGGTATTCCCAGACGTGGGACCCGTGCTCACTACGCCACTGGAGTCAAGCTATCCTGGCAGATGACGGCTGATAGCCAGAAACCGGTCCTAGGATGCTTGATTCCGGTCCAGGGAAGACATGGCTTGGCAGTTCGGGCTGGACTGTTCCCATGAGGCACAGGGTCAAGACTGATTTGCATATGGCCATGTCTGAACTGGGGTGGTGTAGTGGGCAAAAGAACGATGGATTTAACCCAGATCTCTTGACTGGGGGAGAATGTCTGCATTGTCAGCATTCCGTCCATCATTTGTTTGTTGTAACGCTTTTTGCCCTAAGTGGGATGGGTATTCCCAGACGTGGGACCCGTGCTCACTATGCCACTGGAGTCAAGCTATCCTGGCTGATGACGGCTGACAGCCAGAAACCGGTCCAGGGAAGACATGGCTTGGCAGTTCGGGCTGGACTGTTCCCATGAGGCACAGGGTCAAGCCTGATTTGCATATGGCCATGTCTAAACTGGGGTGGTGTAGTGGGCAAAAGAACAATGGATTTAACCCAGATCTCTTGACTGGGGGAGAATGTCTGCATTGTCAGCATTCCGTCCATCATTTGTTTGTTGTAACGCTTTTCGCCCTAAGTGGGATGGGTATTCCCAGACGTGGGACCCGTGCTCACTACGCCACTGGAGTCAAGCTATCCTGGCTGATAGCCAGAAACCGGTCCTAGGATGCTTGATTCCGGTCCAGGGAAGACATGGCTTGGCAGTTCGGGCTGGACTGTTCCCATGAGGCACAGGGTCAAGACTGATTTGCATATGGCCATGTCTAAACTGGGGTGGTGTAGTGGGCAAAAGAACGATGGATTTAACCCAGATCTCTTGACTGGGGGAGAATGTCTGCATTGTCAGCATTCCGTCCATCATTTGTTTGTTGTAACGCTTTTCGCCCTAAGTGGGATGGGTATTCCCAGACGTGGGACCCGTGCTAATTACGCCACTGGAGTCAAGCTATCCTGGCTGATGACGGCTGATAGCCAGAAACCGGTCCTAGGATGCTTGATTCTGGTCCAGGGAAGACATGGCTTGGCAGTTCGGGCTGGACTGTTCCCATGAGGCACAGGGTCAAGACTGATTTGCATATGGCCATGTCTAAACTGGGGTGGTGTAGTGGGCAAAAGAACGATGGATTTAACCCAGATCTCTTGACAGGGGGAGAATGTCTGCATTGTCAGCATTCCGTCCATCATTTGTTTGTTGTAACGCTTTTCGCCCTAAGTGGGATGGGTATTCCCAGACGTGGGACCCGTGCTCACTACGCCACTGGAGTCAAGCTATCCTGGCTGATGACGGCCGATAGCCAAAAACCGGTCCTAGGATGCTTGATTCCGGTCCAGGGAAGACATGGCTTGGCAGTTCGGGCTGGACTGTTCCCATGAGGCACAGGGTCAAGAATGATTTGCATATGGCCATGTCTAAACTGGGGTGGTGTAGTGGGCAAAAGAACGATGGATTTAACCCAGATCTCTTGACTGGGGGAGAATGTCTGCATTGTCAGCATTCCGTCCATCATTTGTTTGTTGTAACGCTTTTCGCCCTAAGTGGGATGGGTATTCCCAGACGTGGGACCCGTGCTCACTACACCACTGGAGTCAAGCTATCCTGGCTGATGACGGCTGATAGCCAGAAACCGGTCCTAGGATGCTTGATTCCGGTCCAGGGAAGACATGGCTTGGCAGATCGGGCTGGACTGTTCCCATGAGGCACAGGGTCAAGACTGATTTGCATATGGCCATGTCTAAACTGGGGTGGTGTAGTGGGCAAAAGAACGATGGATTTAACCCAGATCTCTTGACTGGGGGAGAATGTCTGCATTGTCAGCATTCCGTCCATCATTTGTTTGTTGTAACGCTTTTCGCCCTAAGTGGGATGGGTATTCCCAGACGTGGGACCCGTGCTCACTACGCCACTGGAGTCAAGCTATCCTGGCTGATGACAGCTGATAGCCAGAAACCGGTCCTAGGATGCTTGATTCCGGTCCAGGGAAGACATGGCTTGGCAGTTCGGGCTGGACTGTTCCCATGAAGCACAGGGTCAAGACTGATTTGCATATGGCCATGTCTAAACTGGGGTGGTGTAGTGGGCAAAAGAACGATAGATTTAACCAAGATCTCTTGACTGGGGAGAATGTCTGCATTGTCAGCATTCCGTCCATCATTTGTTTGTTGTAACGCTTTTCGCCCTAAGTGGGATGGGTATTCCCAGACGTGGGACCCGTGCTCACTACGCCACTGGAGTCAAGCTATCCTGGCTGATGACGGCTGATAGCCAGAAACCGGTCCTAGGATGCTTGATTGCGGTCCAGGGAAGACATGGCTTGGCAGTTCGGGCTGGACTGTTCCCATGAGGCACAGGGTCAAGACTGATTTGCATATGGCCATGTCTAAACTGGGGTGGTGTAGTGGGCTAAAGAACGATGGATTTAACCCAGATCTCTTGACTGGGGGAGAATGTCTGCATTGTCAGCATTCCGTCCATCATTTGTTTGTTGTAACGCTTTTCGCCCTAAGTGGGATGGGTATTCCCAGACGTGGGACCCGTGCTCACTACGCCACTGGAGTCAAGCTATCCTGGCTGATGACGGCTGATAGCCAGAAAACGGTCCTAGGATGCTTGATTCCGGTCCAGGGAAGACATGGCTTGGCAGTTCGGGCTGGACTGTTCCCATGAGGCACAGGGTCAGGACTGATTTGCATATGGCCATGTCTAAACTGGGGTGGTGTAGTGGGCAAAAGAACGATGGATTTAACCCTGATCTCTTGACTGGGGGAGAATGTCTGCATTGTCAGCATTCCGTCCATCATTTGTTTGTTGTAACGCTATCTTTAGCATAGGCCTGCACTCACGTGGCCAACCACCTTCAACGGTCAACATCACAGTGTTGTTGTCAGGCTTGTGGACATGTGCAGACAGGCATGACAATACTGTGTCGTAGGAGTGCAAGTTATGCAATCGTGCAGCGCATATAAGTAAATGGGTTCGGGGGGAGGAAGGAGGAGCTGTGTGGCAACGTAACACACAGTGATGCCGCTCATATGCCCCATGCAAGACATGTCAAAAATGAATCTCAAAGTCGCACTCATCCCACCCCATCCCCAAGACGCCACTTCACATTTAATAAATGCAAGCAGATTACAAACTTACACTAGGGATGAATGCTCCTTTGTCTGTGCTATCAGGCGGCAGCACTTCTGCACCTCCGACCTCGGAATTGCATGTCCCTAGCAACCCCTGTCAGATACTATAGCAGCTGATGCCGACTCCCACACTACGCACAGCCCGACGAGAGACTAACGTATACACACCCCACACACTGGAGTCTTTGTTCGAAGTTATCTTGCATGGAATGGCCTCCACACTTACTCCCACAACATCTCAGGCGTACAACCGGTGCACACTAAAGCAACTCATTGACCCGAGATGTGGCATTTCATCCACAGAACTGGCGCAGGTCAGAATAGTGCCGCTTCAACAAGAACCACTAACGCAATGGACGAACATCCCGGACACATGCACAACCCCTGTCACGTGGAACTGTACCGTGCACGAATGCTGCATTTACTGGGGGCACTGCCATTGGCAGTGCTGCGGATCAGTTACCGGCTTAGCTTCCGCCTTGCCAACGTCACCTGCGTTCAGCCTGTGTTGCATTGTTGAGCATGCATCTTCGAGTGGTCCATGGATATCTGCCTGTCCAACAGGCGGTAGATGAGCTGGATTTTGACGTGTGTGCACCCCTTGTTGGCCCACGACCAGGAGTGTCAGTCACCGTGATACCCGTTGATGGGATGCCTAGATACTTGGCATACATGCTGGCAGCTGGACCTGGGAGATTGCACAAATCCTCATGTGCAGTGACCACATTGAACCGCTCCCCTATTGGGTTGTAGAGCTAACTGGTGTAAGGGGGTGGATGCAGCACATCTGTCCAGACCTGCTTATGGATCTCCTTGCCATCCTGTTTGATAAAGTCGACAACGACCTCATGTTGGAAATGTTAGCCTACGAAGCTGCAATCGCTTTCATGGATGAGTAACTACATACCTGCAGCCACAATCGATTGGAACTTATTGCACATCTCCCGACACCTTGTTGCATCTTGGAGATCTGGTCAAATATCCCACGACAATAGTGGACATGGCTGCATTCGCCTGCACTCCGAATACATGAGCGGACAACAATGCGGCTTAACACACACCTGTGAAAGGTGAGGCACTCCTCCGGAGTGGACAGCGGCGCTTGGCACCGTTCCTCATTCTGACATACTGCTGCATTGGTCTGCATGTTGTGGCACTTATCTTGCCCGTACTGACAGACATATGATAATAACGTCTACGCACCTTCACTTGTATTCAACTGTGATGAGTGTTGATTTGAATGACAATGTGTGTCTCAATGCCTATCAGGGTCACAGCCATACATGTGCATTGATAGCATTACCCAGGGAGTACCTTTTTGTGGAATCACTGTCCCTACCTTCATCCATACTTTCATTCTTGATTGATCATGACCTTGACACATCTGTGTGAAATGGAATGTTTTTTTCACATTCAGTGGAGTGTTGAAGCTGGACCAGTACAGGGCCATGCAAACCCCACTTTACATTGTTGGCCCGTGGAGGGCCAGCCAGAGTCCTTTCAGGATTGACAAGTTCATAGGGAGTGAAAGACTACAGTCCGCAGTGTGATTGCTGTGTCATTGGCAACCAAACCAAATATGGCAGTCCATGTCGAGGTCCAGGGTGAGTGGCGCTCAGTGTACAGTGGGACAGTGGGAGGTGTTATTCCAGGGCATGATGCAGAGGGCAGAACCAAGCTGAACCCGGCCATATGGCGGAGATCAATGCTACCACTTCGTCCTAGCAACAAAGCCAGATTCATCATCATCTTCGTCCTCTGATGTGTTAGGTGCTTCACATGCTGGTGGTGGTGTTTTGTCTGCATCACTGTGTGGCAGTGACACATCAGGGGATGGAGGTGGAAAATCTGCCGCACTGTTGGCACTGACACGTCAGGGGGAGGAGATGTGGATGTAGTAGTAGCACCAGCATCCATCCGCGCCAGGCCTTGTGGTGGCAATGCCATGATGAGGATCTGCAGGGCAGAGAAGATCACAGCTACATCTCACTGGTGTGCAGCCGTGGCAGCCATTTGTGAGGCTTGCATCCACTCCATGTTCTCCATGATCATTCGCATGTGACGCAACTCCTTGCTGATATTGCTGGGGCCTCTCTGACTAGACAATTGTTCTTGGCTCAGAATCATTACTCCAGCAATGTCAGCCATGGCTTGTTGTAGAGCAAGTAGCGGACTGTGGGTGTCTGTTAGGGACTGTAAGTGGTCCCTGATGGGACTTAGACACCCACGTAGGGCATCTTGTTTGGCTGCCATGAGGTTGAACCCCACCCGCAGCTGGTCAGACAACTCCCCCTGGCACCCTAACACACGGCGTTGGAAGGCCTGTGTTGGTCATGGGGGTCCTGGGAGACAGCTGTGGTGGTGGGTGCTATCTGCAGTGTGGTCGGTGCAGGGGTTGGGGTCTCATGGATGCAGCTGGGCTGCCCCGCTCCTGGAAGTGTGGTGTCGGAACTGTCCCTGAGCTGTTGCAGTGCGTCGGTGTAGATGTTGGGGAGGTCCTCTTCATCATCAGTGCTGTGTTGTTGGGTCTGCTCTGCAGGAGGTGTTGATTCTCCCTCTGCAATGTGAAGGGGAAATGCAGATTGACATTGTGTTCACATGTATATTCACGCATTGTACCAGATTACTGTCAGACTGCATGGCAATGTACATTGTGACTGTTTATGAGGAGACGCCTATTTGAAGCGGGACACTTGGCATTTCTACACAATCAGGGCTGTGAGGTTGTACTTGTACATTGTCATCTCACAGTTTCCTGCTATGCCAAATGCGAATGGCTATTTTCTACACACAAGCGGCAGCAGTTGTGTCCTCTTTTCTGTTGGGAAAGTATTGCAGTTTGTACCACATTGTTGTAAATGTTGGGATGCTCTGCATCTTATGTGTGTGTGCTGCATTGTGGGTGAGTTGCCCCTTCGGCTCTGATTTGGCTGGCCCATATCCCTTTCAGGCGGTGTGCCTTTAACTTCTGTGCTTATACAGTCCTGATATGTTGCAGACGTGCGTAAATTGGGCTCTTGGTCGGAGTTGTGACACTTGGGCATGGTTTGTCTGCAGATGTGCTATACTTACTTGTGCATGTGTGCCATTGTGCCCATCTCCTCCCGTCCCCCCAGTCCCTGGCTGTTAGTCACCCTGTTGCTGTTGGATCAGGTCATGTTGTGTAGTGTCCGGTTCCCCAACTCCTGCCACCGTCTCCCCAATGATGGTCCTAGGCTGGTCCTCTGTGGGGCTTGTGGGGTTTTGGTTGTCCTCTGTACTTGCTCTGGCTACCTCCATGGTGCTTCGCATTTGTTTGGGTCTTGTTTGTGTTTTTGGTTGCCGCTTTTGTAGTGGTTTGGCCGCCTGACTTGTGGGACTTGCAGGCTGGCGATGCTTCTTGCTGGATTTTTTATCGCAGTTGTGCCTATCGCAACTTTTTTCACGTTCAGGTTTTGATTCTTATCGCCGTCCAGGGACTTTTATCGCGGACATTTGACGCGTTATCGGAAAACTATCACATGTTACCACCGTGTTGTGAATAGCACGTTAACACAAAGTTATTTGCCCATGATAGCCGGCGATCTGAAAGATTGCGTTAACCTATTTTGGCAATGATTATCGCACGTTCTTGAGAATATCCCTATAGTGTGAGACTACTATGTGTCTGGATACAAGTCCTTAATGTTGTGTAATGTGACATTTATTGTGTTACTCACCTTATGTGTGCACTTACCCTTTGAGATGACGTGATTTCCTTGTAGCTTACATTGTTGGAAGTCACTTCAGCTGGTCAGAATCCTATGCCACAGCCAATGCCTCACTTTGCAAGTGCAGCAGACCGCTTCCCGACGATACGTCCCTTTTTCAACAAATTATAAATACCACTGGGTCAGTTTTACAGGGGATTTTACATGGGAATGCCTACCTTGCATATATTAATACTAACGTGACACAGCAATTCCGACGAAGGTATAAACCGATGCAGGCCGTCAAAAAGTGACGCATTTGCCTAGATGCGTCACCTTGTAAATATGCAGCAAAGAAAGTGCCGCCAGTGCGTAAAAAAAAATGATGCAACAGCTGCATAATATGCCCCTTACTAAATAGACCCCACGGAGCTCTGTAACACACGTTTTTATTCTTCAGCATACGATCAAACAACTGTACGCATTGCTTCATGACTTGAATAGCCACATCTTAGCTGCTTACATAACTCCTGTTTAAAGTCCTCCAAGACCCACAAAAGTCCTAGCACTCATAATCTTAAAGACACTATATCTACCCCCTTGTTAAATAAAAAGTACAAACAACATTAACATCATATTTCTTCAATGAGTCCTCGAAGCCCTCGCGCTGGTCTCCCAGATTGGGTAGTATGAGGTGGTTGAGGGGTACATGGGTCATTAGCTGATGACATAGGGTCAGCTGCTTGATCTGGATGTTCAGGTGGGATTTCCTCACTCCCGCTCTAAAGAGCAGGTGAACACCGAGGCAAATTTCTAAAGTGTGACGAGTCCAGTGTGATGGACTTTCCAGGACAATGAGCAGTCACCATATGTCCTTTGGTCGTTAACTCTCAGAGGATCGACAGCAAATGGAGTATCCATTTTGCGCTTCCGTTTCTGTTTGGCCAGTACCACATCCCCTTTATCGAACACTGTGTCCTGTTCGTGTCAGCGCTGATCAGCTTTTGAGAAGTGTCTGTGACACTAATCTTATCTGCGTTTATCGATCAGTCCATTGTGGTAGCTTAGTACTGATGGCTCTCCCAAATAGCAAGGTAGCAGGACTCTCACCAGTGGCAGAGTGAAGAGTTGATCGATAGGCATGAAGGGCTTGACGCATGTTTTGTTTTAGATCGATCCCCTCCATTGATGCTTGTTGAATTACCCTCTTGTGGGTACCCATAAGTTAATCAACAACACCGTTGGCCTGGGGCCAGAGAGGCGTGCTCTTTTGATGCTTGATTTTGAGGCAACAAGAAACTCTGTGAATTCTTTGCTATTCAAAGGCGGGCCATTATCTGTTTTGAATATAGCAGGGATGACCCACGCTGCAAAGATGTCATCAAGTTGCTCGATGACTTTGTCATGGCTTGTCGATCATAAGTCTTTCACCAAAGGAAAACGTGAGTACTCATCGATGACTACCATGAGATGATGTCCTTTTTCTAAGGGCCCAAAGAAAACAACTGCCACTCTCCCCCAGGCATGCGCAGGAAGGTCAGACATGGTCAATGGATGCTGCATCACTTTGGGAGATAAGCAGTTACACAGATAGCACACTTTCAGTTTTTCTCAACTCGTTCATCTAGACGAGGGATAATGGTGCCCGCTCAGCAAACTTGCTATGCTCTGAAGGCGGTGCTGCTGCTGTGGCTGCCCTCATAGCAAAGAAATTCTAGCCAGGCAGGTGGGCATCTCAAAACAGGGTGGGCGGTCCTCTGCCTAAGGGTCAGAGCCGTTAGGCTGATTCCTTCTGCCAGATCTGCTGACTTTCCATCAGATTTTATCTGCCCCCCTAAGTGTGGTCAACAAGGATATAATAGGCAGGGCCTTTGACATATCAGGTGAGTCTTGTGGTCTTTGTGTATCATCAAAATCTATGCATGATTTTGATTACTTATGTAGCTATCCTCCATTATCTTATCATAGTACAAGAAGAAATTCGGAGCTGGTGACTGCAGGGAAATGGACAGAATAGATGGGTCTTGTCACTCTACCCAGACACACACACACACACACGCACACACATATCGACACACCACACAACACAGCCCCTTCTCTTTTTCTAATGCACCTGAAAAACTAAATGCTGCCAAACCAGGGAGTGGGGGGTAGGGCGAGGCAGGGACCAGGCAAGGGACTGCCCCCGGACCCTTTAATGGAAAATGGGCAAACTTGGTGGGATTGGTGACCTTAAACTAGGACTAAAATATTTTAAGCTATATACATTAATTGAATATCATTATGAATATTCTGGGTGATAATCAGTCCACATGGTAATGACCAGTACCCTAACTTCTCCTGAGTTTCCCACCTCAAAATGAAGCCAAACATGTGAAATTGGTGTTTTCCATATTGATTAGTGCATGTTTTGCATTTATGTCTTAAGGGCTGATTATGAGTTTGGCGGTCCCGGGACCGTCATTGGTGGTGGGAACACCGCCGCCGAGTAGGTGGCCCAACCACCCAGTTACGAACATGGCGGTTGGACCGCCACAAGACCTCCGCCAATGCCAGGATCCTGGATCCTGTGGCAGCGGCGGTGGGGAGGGTGGGGGATTGGATGTGGTGCAGATGCCGGCACCACCATGTCATTTTCAAGTTGGGGAGCCCGCCACGCAAAGATCAGCGGGAAGGCAGGTAAGGGGCACCAAACTGGGCTCCTGGGTTCTTTTGCCCATTGGTCATTGTGGATGAGGGCACATGTTGTGCCCCCCCTATGCCTGCACTGTTGTATGCACACTGTGTGCAATGCACAACATCGTGACTGGGAACAGTGCGCACACAACAGTGTGGCGGCATTGCCTATAGGTTCACACTGTGGGCCGAAGCATGCCGCCACCTCAAGAACACCGCCGGCACACCGCTGGTCCGGTGGTTAACTTGTAAAGTGGTGGTCGGGATGGTGCCGGCTTGGTGGCATTCTTCCGACCACCGCAATGGCGCTCCGGCAGTCGGACCGCCATATTCACAATCAGCCCCTTAGCATTTATAGATAGATTGCCTCAGTATTTCTCTGGTGAAATCTGTCAAGGGAAAATTGCAGAATGTGATAATTAATGCACAAATCAGAATTTTGAAATGTGTGCAAATGTCCATTTGCACATCGGTTGGAATTTTACATATACATTTTAATCAGGGTCTGAGTAAAGTCTGTACATTTATAGAAGGAGGGAATAGGTTTTGTCAATAGATTTTGGACTGTATGGCCTCGCAGTGCTGTTGGGCTCAAGTATGTTGTATTGTAGTTGTATTTACAGAGCGCTTCATACTCCTATTGAGGCGCCAAAGCGCATTTGTGGGTGGGCAGCATGCTATTTCGTGGGGTGTCATAGATTGAACAGTGCGTATTTTTTGTGCGGTCTACATGGGGAGTTTTTTATGTCAACTGTCAGGACCAGAGTAATGCTCCTAATATGTTTTGTGGCTAAGCCTCTGCAGGAATTTGAAGACAAAACAAGTGAATGATGGCTTGCTTAAACATTCCGTTTTAATGAATGGAAAGAAGTGTGCGAGTACAGTACAGTGTTTTGGTGTGTGGATACGGCTGAAGTTGTGCCATAAACAAACATGTGGTTGCATTTACTCATGGGTATGGAAGAGAAGTGTGAGGATAGATGCAGCCATAACAGCCAATACCTGCCATCTATAAAGTGATCTGTGTATATACCATTCAGGCAGCTTATGCAGCAGATGATGGGTAATAAGGAAAATGCTGTGATTGTTGCCGCAAAATTGCAAATTTCAGTGGCCCTACCCACAGTGAACAAAGGTGTGTGTCGTGCTGCAATTCAGCCTGTTTGTGAACCAGCGCTGGGGAAGAGAGCCGCAGCAGGCCATATTTAGTAAATATTGTGCTGCACTGCTCCTGTTGTCTGGTTTCCATGTGTCCTGTCATTATACAGACCTGTGCGTTCAGAAGTAAGTGTGCAGTGACAAAGGCTGTTACTAGATGTCCCTGACGAATCAACAGCACAGAGGTGCAGTAACACAAGCCATCTCTGCCTTTTGACTAAGATCAAGTGTAGTATCTGTTCTTATTATTTTAAACGTACAATGTTTGAGCAAGTAAAATTGATTTTATAGTAACTATGACTTGTACTTTAAAGCGAATAAATTTGCTGTATGCAAATGTGTACAAATTTCACAATCCGCACGACTAGCTTTTAATTGAGCAGGAGGAGGGGCACCAGCGTGCTGGTGTCTGTTTTGCTCATTAGGAGCACAAAAAAGGACCCCAAAGGAACTGTGGTCAGCGTTAGAACACTGGAAACGTTGTGCTCCGTAATTTCTCTCTTTCCTGGTGTTTCGGTGGACTAATGCTGGAGGATTAAAACCCCTCATAACACCCTTCACAGGCCTGTGCAGCCCCCAGACCTCTGGCGAGGGGATTCATGCTTCAGCGGTAACCCCTATAACCCTTGCTTTAGCTCTAGGGCGTGACTTTACGGTGTTTCTTGCACTGCATACTATTGTGGTCTGCTGCAAGACACTCCAGGTACCCAGGCGGAGGACCCCAGGTGACAATGGTAAACCCGACGGTAACCCAGAAATTGCCGGTAAGCCCAAAATACAACAAATGGGTGACAAAATGGACATTGGAGCCCCAGTGACCGTCACAGATGGCAACTCCACCCCGGAAGCCCTGAAGTCCAACCTCAAGCCCCATGGGGAGGGCAGCAAGGAGGCAAGTAAGGCTGCACCTCCGGAACCAAGCACCAGCGCTCGGAAGGCTGGTGCCCCGAAGGACTCAGGGCTTAAGGCAGGTGCACCTGAAAACCCCAATGCTACCAAACCAGGGAGCAGGGACCTGGCAAGGGACCGCCTCCGAACCCTTCAATGGGTACAATGTCTCCCACTGGCATGCCCAGGTAATGTGGTGGGAGGTAAGGGACAAGGAAGAGCCCAGACTGGACAGGGACTTGTTCTTAAACAAGGTCCGCAAACCAGCAGGAGTCCCAGTGACGGAGGTGCTGAGCTGCCAGACATCCGCGTCATGCATGATATTTCTCTTTAGTTTCATCACCCAGCCCCTCTTTAGGAAGAACTGGGATTTCTTCCAGAGGAAAAAGAAGGAGACACCCTACAGAACCTTCAGCCTGACTACAGGATGGGTGCCGGCAACAACGAAGAAGAGGGTGACCTTTCAGATGACCAACCCCCACATCCTAGATAGAGACACCGTGTCACTTCTCCAGAGGTACGGCACCATCATGAATGGACCCATTAAGGTCAGGGACAGCAACGGAATATGGAACACGACATGGCGAGCAAACATCAACCTCCACAAAGAACCTGCAGGAAGTGACGGAATAAAACACCCACTGGCAGGCTTCTACCTAGGAGCCGACGAAGGGAGGATCAGGCACTAGGGACAACCCTTCACCTGCAGATAGTGTGAGACCGTGGGCCACATAGGAAGAGACTGCCCGAAGAAGTTCTGCAGGGTCTGCAAACGGAGCGGGTACAACATGACACAGTGCACCAGCAACAAGATGTGCAACGTCTTTAGAGGAGAAGGACACATGTACTACCACTGCCCCAAATCGGACAAGCCAAAGACCTACACCAACGGTGGATCCCAACGCCAAGGTGAATGACATCCTGAAGGCTGCTAGGAAAGAAGTGGACAAGAAACCGGAGCCAACAAGGAAGGTCAAGCAGAAGAAACCAGCCCTGAAGGTGGCGCCACCACAAGGACCAGGCCGAGCACAATCTCAAGTGGACCCCATTGCGGAACCAACTACAGCGGAGGAACCAACACCCCCAATGGAGGAGAAATAAGCAATGGGAGCCCAGTGCCCCAATGGAGACCCCGAGGAAGGAGCACCTGAGGTCCAACCAATGGATCACCAGAGGGAGTTGGACCCAGAGCCAGAAGCAGGAGCCAAGAAAGGAGGGCAAGGAGAGGAGAAGGCACCAGCCAAGGCAAAGGGTAAGAAGAAGAACAAGAGAAAGAGAAAGAAGTCCCAGCCAGATAACAGCAACAGCAGCAACGCTCACAAGGTGATAGAGGAGGAATGGAAGAAAGTCAAATTGCAGATGCTGCGGGACAAATTAAAGAAGGAGAAGGCTGAAAAAGAGGAGAAAAGGAGGCAGACCAGGTCAGGAGGGAAGACCGGACCCACGCCGCCACTGACTGACATCAAGGCTGACCCCGACATCAACGAGGAGGAGACGAGAGACCAGACTCACCCCTGGAACAACAGAAAGAGGACAAGGCCTAGGAAGGACGACTTATACACTCAGAAGAAGCTCATCAAGGCCCAAGAACACAAGAAGACAGAGGACGGATACACCACCATGGACTCTGGAATTGAGGACAGCGACATGGAGGATCACAGAAACACCCGAATGTACCCGTAGAAGCTGTCGGAGAGGGCCTGCAGAGGCTGCACCAGATGGTCAGTGAAGCACCAGAGGCCGGAGCATAAAAGTAAGAGAGGGACGAGGAGGACACCATTGTGTGGATAGATGTCACAGAAGCCACCATGGAGCTCTCAATTGAAAACCCAGAAGAGACAACACCAGTGATAGAGGGCCTGCAGATGGTTCGGTACACTGCGGTATAGTAGCCCTCCTCACAGAAAGTTTCAGAAACCGGACACTGACTGCTAGCGCTGAGACAATGGCTAGATCATTGTTCCCCCTAAACGTCAGGAGCGTGAAGGATCAGGTTAGGCGGGTTGGCACGTTGCGCTTCCTGGCTGCACAGAACCTAGATAGCTACTTTTTGCAGGAGTGCAGAACTCTGTACGCCCAGTTGTACAGCCAGCCCAAAAGGCAGTGGATGCACGTCCCATCATTTGGTCTGGAGGAAACAATTACAAATCATCTGGAGTGGCCATTCTAATCAAGGGGAGGCAGTTCACCGTGGACAAGGTCACCTAGCAGGTCAATGGCAAAGTGCTGGATGTGGGTGGCTCGAGGGCTGGTGAGCCGTTAGGCTCATCAATGTCTATGCCCCCCCAGAGAAGAATGAGCGACTCGAGATTTTCAGAGTGCTCAGGATGCAACTTGTGACCTCCAGGACCATTCTGATGGATGATTATTTCAACTGCATAGTAGAGTTGGATGGACGCACTGGGTCAGGCTCTGCAGGGATGAATGTGACGTCCAGGCTGTTGGTGGAGATTATAGGTGAGACACCTCTCCGGGATGTCATTAGGAGCATGGGGCCGAATGCCAGGAATGTTTCCTGGAGTTGGCCGGGCAGAACCGTGCGTTCACTAATCAACTTCCTATTCACTTCTCCAATGGTAAACCCTGGGCGAAGGTCCATGGTCACCGTCTACTTCTCTGACCACAGGGCAGCCAGTTTTGAGGGGGGACTTGCAGGGAAGTTCCCCACCAGCCCAGGATCATGGAGGCTGAACTGCTCGTTGCTGGAAAATGAGGAGTTAGTGGTGAACCTCAGAGCCGTGTATGTAGAGTGGAGGGAAATGAGGGACTTATTTCACTCCACCAGCGAGTGGTCGAAATGGGTGAAGGACAGGTTCCGGAGCTTTTTCCAGGATGCAAGCAGAGCTGCTGCAAGGAAAAAGAAGAGGTCATTTAGAAAGATGCGGAGCAAACTGCAGTAAATGTATGAACTCGAGCTCAGGGGATGGGACCTGGATGACGAACTGGATGAAACCTGAAAAGGGCTCACGGAGCACTTCAGGGAAGAATCCAGGAAAATCATCTTCCGGACCAGAACTGAGAACCTCTAGAAGGACGAGAATTGCAACTTCACTTAGCCTTCACACCGCTGGTAGAGCTTCGGGACTCAGAGGGCAACCTCCAAAGTGAGAAGGAGAAAGTTCTGAAAGTTGTAACCGACTTTTATGGCGAGGTTTACTCACCAAAGTTGTCAGAGCCCAGGCGGATAGTTTCCTGGAGGGCATCTCAAAAACACTGGGGGCCTTATTTATGAGGCCATGCAACAGTTTTGCGCTTCCATTGCGTCACTTTTTGTGACGCATCGGCGGAGTAAAACATGCCTCCTGTTACGCCCTATTTACAAAGTGACTCATCTAAGCAGATGTGTCACTTTGTAAACCCCTGCGCTACATTATACCTGCGTCAGGTATAATGTATGCAGGGTTGGCGTTCTCACATAAGTAAGCCTCGTAGAAGTGACGCAGTGAAATCTACCAGACTTCACAGCGCCACTTCTAGGGTGCAAATGCGTCAATATCTTACGCCTGCCTCACAGCAGGCGTAAGACTGACACTGGGCCCCTTCACATGGGGCTTGCCCCATGTGAAAGGACACATTGCTGGAGTTGCGTCACTTTTGTGACACACTCCAGCAATGCGTCACTTTTGCGCCTACAGATACGTCAGAAATACTGATGCATCTGAAACTCCTTGCGACATGAGGCGTCATACTGTAAATATGACACATCCATCATGTCGCAAGGAGGGTGCACTGAGAAGTGACGCATCGCTGCTTTCACGCAGCGATGAGTCACTTCTCATAAATGAGGCCCTGGGTCCGGAATAGAGAGAGAAAGCCTGAACATGCCCTTCACACTGTAAGAGTTGCACTTGGTCGCATGACCTCCAAGAGGGGCAAGACGCCTGGAATAGACAATCTCCCAGTAGAGCTTTATGTCGAACTGTGGGACCTGATCATGCCAGACTTTCAGGACCTCTAAGAGGAAATGGTGGGCAAGGGCAGTATGCCACAATCCCTGCGTGAGGGTATGATAACGCTCTTGTGCGAGCAGAAGAGAGAGAGAGAGGACCTCAAGAACTGGAGGCCCATCTCTCTCCTCAATGTGGACTACAAGATTCTTGTGATGGTGATACACAACCGCCTAAAGAAAGTCATAGCGAAGATAGTCTACTCTGACTAGTCCTGTAGGATACCGGGTCGGCAAATCGCAGACAGTCCTTCCCACTCCTTTTCATCCACGTTATCGAGCTCTTTGCCGAATGGATCTGGCAGAACAGGAACATCAGAGGAGTGAAGGTGGCAGGAAGCAAGGGAAAGTGCGAGGTGAAGTGCTCCCTCTACAGGGACAACGTCTCAGTCTTCTGCTGGGATGGACCATCTGTGAAAGAGCTGGAGAGGACTTGTATCAAGTTTGGGAAGGCATCAGGAGCAAAGATCAACAGTGCCAAGTTAGAAACACCTACTCTTCTGCCCCTGGACACCCACCCGAGACCCACTGCCATTCCCCATAAAGCAGGACTTCTTGAAGATCCTTGGAGTCTGGTTTGGGAGAGAAGGTGCGCAGAGAACACCTGGGAAGTGAGACTGGTGAAGACGAGGCAGAAGCTGGGACTCTGGAGCCTCCGGAAGCTGAAGATCAAAGGGAAGTCTTTGATCCTGCAGAACGAGGCCCTGCCAGTGCTCCAGTATGTCGCTCAAGTGCGGCTGCTGCAGACCCGAACAGCCAAGGCCATCACACGAATGATCTTCTACTTCATTTGGAGCTCGAAGATGGATAGAGTGAAGAGGGCAGTCATGTTAAAGACCCATGACAAGTGAGGCAAGCGAGTGGCAGACATCGCCACCATCCTGAGGGGAATCTTCGTGTGCCACTGCATGAGGAACACCCTGAGGACCAAAGACGAGAGCCATGTCGACTTTCTGATGGTACGCTTCTTCCTGTTGCCAACGTGGAAGCACCTCGGATGGGCAGAGTGGGTGAGCGCCATCCCGTACAACTGGGAGACCCCATGGTTCTACAAAGAAGTCGAGAGGTTCCTGAAGGAGTTCGGGCTGGAGGCCACCGCCCCCGCCACATGGACCCCGAAGCCATGCCAGATACGAGCAAAGCACATCAGCGAACCAATTGGCGCCCTCCCCTCTGCCACAGCAGACCACGTGTGGGGGAAACATTGCATCCAAGCGCCTGACCAACCAGTACAAGGAAATCGCCTGGACGACCTTCCGTAACAGCCTTCATACACGCAAGAGGACTCAACCGATACAAGTCCTGCCTGAGAGGGTGCACCGCGGAAAAGACAACATACCATCTCTTATGGGAGTGCATGTACGCACAGGTGCTGCTGAAGGCCCTAGATACGGAGCTTAGGGCCTGGATACCTACTTCATGCATCACCGCGGACTCTGTGATGAATGGCTTGTTCCCAGGGACACATGCACTAGGTGACCTCCTGGACTGCTGGAGGCTCCTGTGCTGCTTTAAAGATGTTCTTCTGTTTTTTAGAAACCACCTGGTAGTAGGGAAGATGGAGACATCAACCCTGGTGTGCTGAAAGATGATCCACAGCCTCCTGCGTGAGTACGCTGCACTGGACGGATCAGATGAAGACAATGACTGAGGACCCAAAGGGGTCCCCTTGTACCCTTACACAGGGGGGCCTGGATGGGCCACTAACCTGTCATGTCCTTTTTTTCTTTAACCGAGGAACCGGTTGGCGACAGGGAGAGGAAAAGGTGAATGAAGACAGGTGGAGAAAATGTAGTTATTTACTGTATGTATTTGACTAACGTGACCTTTTCCCTTCACAGGTAAAAGGTTAATGGGATAGCTTCTGCACTTGGTGTCAAGTTTATTACCAATGACTGATGAATAAATAGGGTGTTGTGGAAGGTGACGATTGATGTATCTGAATCAGATACGATGCCCTGTCAAGCAGGAAAAAAAAATCAGTAGCACAAAGATGCAGTAACACAAGCCACTACTAGATGTCCCTGTTGCATCAATAGCACAAAGGTGCAGTAACACAGGTATGTTATTTGATGTCCCGAAGAATCAACAGCACAACGTGCAGTAACACAAGCCATTACTAGATGTCCCTGCTGAGTGAGCTACTCACAGGTTCAGTAACATAATCTCTTTCAAGATGCACCAGTTACATCAATAGCACAAAGGTGCAATAACTAAAGGTGTTACTAGCTGTCCCTGTTGAGTAGCTAAAATGTACTGCGTTACAATCTTTAATAATCATATGTTGATCATTGTTAATATGCCTCTATATACATATAAAGAAGTTACACTTTATATAATTGAAGAATACTTATTAGCTTGTAGTATATTCACGTTAAACCAAATGTGCATTCTTATCGTTGGCCTGACTGTGAGTAGGCCTCAGCTGCTCAAAGCCTATCACTGTTAAACATGATGTTGATTTCAAAATGTGTTTTTACGTTTTCCTTCTCGTTTCAGGAGCAAGATAACCTATGCTAGTTAGAGGAGCAGCTCCTTGTTTGCTTGTAGAAATGTTAGCGCAAATAGGATTAATTAGAAGTTTATTGTGATTTACATCATGTTTGGGGTTAAGAAAGATCCTCCTGTACTCAGCAGTCTGAACCGAGTGTGTGTCCATTTGACTAACAATGGGAACGAAGGGAGTTTACCTGCTCCAAGAAGACGGCTCAACCTGATCGGCCCCATTGCCGGGTGGTTGGTAGGAAGAGGTTCTAGACAGAATGCAATGTATTTAACTGTGTGTCTTAGAACAGTTGAGGAGATCCTGTCCTGACTGCTGGATGAAGTCATTACTCCGTTCCCTGTCTCTGCTGATTCTCCTACTTGAGACCCTATATCTCACCAATGTCTTTCTCTATTCTGAAACTTTAATTTGTTCACTTCAAACTGGCACCTTCTGCTTGGGATTTTCCGCAGCCATCCATAGACGCTTTATTTAGTTTATGGAAGTTCCTTTATGGAACTGAAACCTTCCATTTGTTATTCTTTAAACAATTTGATTTCAGTTTACATGATCTCATGTTTCTGGATTGATTAACTCTACTGTATTTCATGCTTAACTGATAAATTATTTACGAAATGAATAACGCCTATAACTTTGATTAAATAGCTAAAAAACCTTTTGTTATTGTGGAGCCAGATGTGTCACTGTTCTTTGAATTTGCTGTACTGATGTGAGCTCTCAGAATACACTTTCAGCTGATATCAAAAGATCCATGCGACCGATGGGGCAATTTGTTTTAGGGCTACACCAGATGCCACAGATATAGAACATTGTGCTGTATCAATGGTCAATATTGAAATAGTGTAAGTGAAGCAACATTAAAGTAGGTGGGAGGAGTTTAGAACTCTTCCCACAAAGTGAAGAACGGCGAAGATGTCCAGGGTTTCTTGACAAAGGTAAAGTTTAACTCCAGCACCGATCAACTCCCTGCTAAAAGAGATCTTGTCCAAAAACTGGCAAAGAGGTCCTCGGCCCTGAGCAGTAGGGGGTAAATGCTGTAGCAGTCACTGCTTGTCAGCCGTGCACAAGCAATTCTCCTAAAGCAGACAGTTTAACACTTGGAGAAAGGAATATCTAACATTAGAGAATTGTTTTTTTTTTAATTTGTCAACATTTCAGTTGGTGAAGTTTAAAGGGTCACCCAGAGTAGTGTGCAAAGCACAGTTCCTCCATCAGCAAACAACATTCTAGAATGTTGCCTTGTTTGGTGCCGTGAGCTGTGGTTTTGAGATGTATTGTGACATCATCATTCCCCGGATGGCCCTTTTTGAAACGAAGTTGTGAAAGGCTCCTTTTTCGTAATTTCATAAACCATATATGCCATAGTATCCAATTCCGGAGGGAAATTTGTGATTTTATAAGCAAAAATATGTTGATTTTTAGTGGTTGTAGGCGACTCGCTGTGTATTCCCTTTCCCGGCTATAATGGCTTGATACTGGTCACTTCTCGATGCCGTCCCGCTATGGGATGTAGGCACCATGCTGTGGACAATACTTCGTGCTCCTAATAAAGGTTTTTGAAAACTTTAAAAAAAAAAATGTAAGTTATGACACGTAAGAAGTTTTGACCATAAAAAAAAAATTTGATTTTAGTTTCCTCCTGCTTACAATAGCCCCCACTTACATGGACGTCAATGTGTAAAAGAAATCCAGCATTTTTTTTCAAAATTTCCCTCTTTCCTTTTTTCACATGTTGTCATTTATTACATCACCTGCATTAAACCATTTTAAACCAAAGATCACTGAGCGTTCTGAACCAAATCACTTCTATCTGCTTCAGATTTGGCAACTGAAGAAGGCCCTGCGCATACAGGAGGCTGGCAACAGCCAACCCCGGGCTCAGCGGGCTCTGGGTACCACAGCCTTTGGGTACTTTGGAACCAAGGTCTCATAGCAAAATCAAGGAAATTCACTGACCACATTATCAAAACCTCCTCGTCTGTGTTGTCTCATAAGGAGAGTGCTCTGGCTGTGCCAAATGAGATACCAGGATCGACCACCTCTTAGCCAATAGCCAATGCTATTTTGTTAATTAATTAATTACGACAACAATACTTTTGCACATTATAAAACATTCCACACGTTATAGTTTGTGCGCAGTAAAACTGTATGTCAATTGTCATTTAAATTGAAAATGTGTTGTCTGTAATGGAAGAGCTCTACCACACCATGAATATTCCACTCTACACCACTCCACTCTACATATCTCTAAGGTAGGTAATGGCTCAGCGAGGCGCTATGAGCAATTTTGCAGCGCCATGCTGCGTCATTTAAAAAACCCAGGTATGCACCGTAGTAACAAGAATACGGCGCACTGCTGTGTTTTCCCTTGCGTCGGGGGTGAAAATAGGTGCCTAGCGCCAGGGCAGACACCCTTGCGTCATTTTGCAAGGGTGCCTGCGTTGCAGGGATAGTTGTTTTTGTGCAGGAAGGTGTCCCATCCTGCACATAAACACAATAATGGTGATTTGCTACTTCTATGTGTGATGCATTCTGCGGCTCACATAGAAGTAGCAAATATACATTAATTAGTGATTGTTTTTGTGCAGGAAGGCACACCATTGATTGTGTTTTGCTCCTTCTATGTGCGCTGCAGAATCTTTTGCAATATTTCTCCTCGTTGCGCCACTCTAACACCTGCTTTTCACTGGCCTTAGTTTTTGGCAATGCATCAGATTTACAGATTCTTGTAAATCTGGGGCAGCGTCAAAATGCAATAGGTGTTGCACTGAAATGCCCACAGCAACACCCATTGCACGCCCCTTTCACCCAAAGTGATGCATCACAAAGGGCCGTATTTACAAGGCGGCATTAAGCCACACAAAGTGGTGTAGCGTCACCTTGTTAATATGGTGCAGAGCATTGCGCCCCGGTGCGCCGGTAAAAGTGACACTCCAGTGGCCCCTCTATGTCATTCCAGTCCATTCTATGGAACTCCATGACATGTCACTCCATTCAACAACACATCACGTCATTACACTCCATGACACGTCACTCCACCCTACACCCCTCCACTCTGACACTCTACGACATGCCACACCACTCCAGTCCATGCCACTCTACTCTATGCCACTCTATTCTACTCCCCTCCATTCTACACCCCTCCACTCATACCAAATACCCCACTCAAATCCACCCCAATCTACCCCACTCCTCTCCAGTCTACCCCACTCCACTCTGGTCTACCCTACTCCACTCCATCACAATCTACCCTACTCCACTCCACCCCAATCTATCCCACTCCACTCCAAGCTACCCCAATTCACTCCATTTAAATCCTCCCCAATCTACCCCACTCCACTATAATCTACCCCACTCTGCTACAATCTATCCCAGCCCAATCCAGTCTACCCCACTCCACTCCTTCCAAATTTACGTCACTCCACCCCAATGTATCCACTCCACTCCAATCTACCGCAATCCACTCTACTAAACTACACTCTACTCCATTCCACTCAAATCTACACCTCTCAACTACAATCTATCTCAATCTACCCCACTCCAGTCCAATACACTCCACCCCAATCTATTCTACTCCAATCTACCCCACTCTAATCTCCACTACACTGCAATCTATCCCACTTCACTTCCATCTACCCAGGTCCACTCCAGTCCAATCTACACCAATGCATCACAATCTACCCAACTATAATTACCACAATCTACACCACTCCAGTCTACCCCACTGCAATATACCCAATCTACTCCACTCCATCCCACTCCACTCTTCCCCAATCTTCCCTACTCCACTCTACCCCAATGTACCCCACTTCAATCTACCCCAATCTACCCCACTCAAATGTACCCTGATCCAATTGAATCCATCCCATCTGCACCACTCCACTCCAATCTACCCCATTTTACTCCACTCCAATTTACCCCACATCATCCCAATCTACTCAAATGTAATGTACCCAACTCCAGTTGACCCCACTCCAATCTACCATTCCAATCTGCCCCACTCCCTTACTCCAATCTAGCCCACACTAATCCACCCCACTTCAATTTTAATCATCTCCACTCCATTCTACCCTAGTCTACCCCACTCCATTAAAATTGATGCCACTCCAATCTACCCAATCTACCCCACCCCACTCCAGTCTACCCCAGTCCACTCCACTCAACCGTAATCTACCCCTCTCCACTCTAATCTACCCTACTCAACTCCATTCTAATCTCTTTATTCCTCTCCAAACTACCCTATCTACTCCACTCATTCTACCTCAATCTACCCCACTCCAATCTACCAAAATCCACTCCAGTCTACCCATTATACTCCACTCTACTCTACTCCAATCGACCCCAATTAATGCCTTTCCATTCCAGTCTGCCCTACTCCACCCAAATCTACCCCAATGTAATCTGTCCAACCCCAATCTACCCCACTCCAATCTACCACTCCAATCTACTCCATTCTACTCCACCCCACTCTAAATTATCCCATGCAACTCCAATCTACACACCTCCAATCTACTGCTCCAATCTACTCCATTCCACCCCACCCCACTCTAAATTATCCCATGCAACTCCAATCTACACACCTCCAATCTACCCCACTCTACTTCACTTCACCACATCCTCCCCATCCCACTCCACACCACTACCTTTTTGCCATGATGAACAGCAGCCACACTGGTGTACAACATGGCTAAAAACATATGTGTTTTTTTACATCATTTTACTTTTACTACATCTATCTTAATCTGTATCCTCCTCTTCCCGATCGCCATCTGATTCCTGGGTTGAAGAGAAAAAGGGACAAACATGTTAGTAGTCCCTCAAGGACCCCCCGACCCCAAGTTAGGGCAGGCGTGCCCCTTTGGGCCCTCAGGTGTTGTTGTTGCTGTCGTCGTCTGATCCGTCCAGTGCGCTTAGTACACAGGCGTCTGTGGATCATCTTCCAGCAGGCCAGAATCGATGTCTCCTTCTTCCCTACTACCAGGCGGTTTCTGGAAAACAGAACGTCTTTAAGGCAGAACAGGAGCCTGCAGCAGTCCTGGAAGTCTCCGAGAGTGTGAGTCCCTGGAAACAAAACATACATTACCAAGTCCAGGGTGATGCATGATGCTGGTATCTATGCTCCAAGCTCCATGTTTAGGTCCTTCAGCAGGTCCTGGGCTTAAGAGTATTCCCAGAAGAGATGGTAGGACGCCTCATCTGTGTGCATCCTTTTAGGCAGGACTTGTATCGATTGAGGCCTCTTGCTTGCATGAAGGCTCTCACTGGCAGACATCCTTGGGTGGCCATCCAGGCAATGTCCTTGTGGTGGTTGGTCAGGTGATTGGAGGTGACGTTCTACCACATGTGGGGCGCTGTTGCAGATGGAAGTGTGCCAATCGGTTTGCTGATGTCCTTAGCACGGATCTGGCATTGGACGATCTTAAACATCCACTGGTTCGGGCAGCAGCCACCAGACCAAACTCTTTGACAAACTTTTCCACTTTCTTGTAGAATCACTGGGGGTATCCAGTTGTAGGGGACGGAGCTCACCCACTCTGCCCATCCGAAGCACTTCCACAGTGGTAACTTGAAAAGGTGTGAACTCAGAAAGCCACCATTTGCTTTCATCTTCGGTCCTCAGGGATCTCCTCACATAGTGACACACGAAGATTCTCCTCAGAATTGTGGCGATGCACGGCACTCCCTTGGCTAAAACACATTGCCAAAGCCAATAGCTCTCACATAGGCGAGAACTATTGGCATTGCCAATACTTATTTATTATGGGGTTCAGTGCCCTTCCACCCTCACACAGGGAGCATCTAACTTGTATTTTGCGGATTTGGCATTATTTATTAAATACTGTAAAATATTGGAAATTTGAATCACACTGACATTATCATTAAAATAAACAATGAAACTTTGAAACCTGAAGCCAATCCAAAAGAAAACATAAGATTAGAATTGTTTTAAAAAGCCAAGTACCACGCATCAGGCATTAGACTAACGCATTTCATTGTGGTAGCCCGTAAATGCATTCTCATGCATATTTACCGCCTTAGCTCTGCTGTCAAGTGGCCGGAAAGCGCTGTCTGATTAGCGGTAGAACATGATTTGGTAAAAGTGGAGAGGGACAGGAAGTGCGCAGTGCACGCTGCTGGGCCAATTTCGGGGCTGGCTGAGCTCAAGTGAAAACAATGTAACACTAGAATTCAATCAAGCGCGGAGCGGCATACTGGTCAGGGATGTGAATTTGTATTAAACTAACACTCATAGGCAGACGGGTGGGTGGTGCGGTATTTGAAATCAGTTTAATTTTGCTCCTGCTGCAGTGCTTCCTGGAAACAGGAGCTCAGCTCCTGCGAGGCCGACACAGCCAGGTCCAGGCATGGCAGTGGGCCATCGTGGACGGCAGCTGAAACACGCGGAGCACTGAGGCGGCCGGCAGAGGTGTGGTTAATCGTTCAGAGCTCAACTGCAGTACCTATAGGGCTGCAGGTAGTAGCTGATCCAAGCGAGCTGCACCTGCACAGAGGCAACCCAGACAGCCTGCCGGCTTGTGTACGCAGTTACTTTCGTCAGCCGCCCTCTCCCTGATGCAAAAATGAGTACGTCGGCCTAAGCGCTTACTCTCAGTGTGCTGCAGTTAACGGTTGAAAGCTTCCACAATATTGAGATATGTTACCTATTGTTTGCTGCTTGCACATGGCTGCCCTCGCAGCCCACACCCTCACTTACCAAGCTTCGTTGGCCCACAACAGAGGCGCTTCCGACACCACCCGACTCTGTAAACGACAATCATATAAACTAACTTTGCCCGTCATGATTTAAAGCACCAGAAATCCCTCAGCCCGCCGGACGTATGTGCAGAATTTTCTCACTTACCATTTAATTCATGGAAATGTCATTTTTGGTAAAGCCTCATGTTAGGCACAATTACGTATCTTGACATTTGACAGGCAGGGTATGATCATGTGGTGTGCAGAGAATCCACTTGGCTAGGACATAACAGTCTGTGCTTTAGAATAGCACGGCTGAAGGAGAGCATCGTTCTTTTCTGCACCCAAATAACACTCTCTGTGCAGCTGAGACTGAGCGATGCATTGTATAGGTGACATATCTGCAAAAGTTATTCAGACTTTTGGGTGCATGGAACGAAGTCTACATTAAGTGCGCTGATTCACATGCAATCACGAGGCGACACACGATTTAAAGAGGGTAGGAGAGGTTTTCTTGGTAAGGAAGATTTTATAGTGTAGGATTTTGTCAGCTCTCTTTTTTTTTGCTGTGCCTGTTGCAAGTGCAGTGCCTCCCCAAAATACGGATGTCACTGTGACAAGTCCTTGTGTGGATTGACTTTCTTTAGCTGTTTCAGGGCCTGTTAGGTCTGGTGCGAAGCAAACGTTTTTACTGTTTATTTCCCTCAAAGAATTACCAAACCTTGCCCAGAGCTTAAATGAAGGCATCTATATCTTCTAAATCCACGGAGTTGGTATGCAGCAGCTTTCTTTTTAGGTCTCGGCTGGCGAAAGCAGCGCGCATGCGTTGCTCTCGTCTTACGAGGGCTTCTTGGAATCAATACAGATTCCAAAGCTCTCTGAGGCGGAGTTGAAGCCCCGCCCATCTTCCTCATTCGCTGGCAATATCCTGCATGTAAATCGCAGGCTCGGGATTGAAAAGGAGGCTTCTTAGTCCCTCCTTGTTGCCGCCTTGTCTCCTTTTAGCCCCGCCCACCGGGATTGGATCTCTCACTTGCGACGTTACACACTTATTATCTGCTATGCACGATAATTTTCCCAACGCCGACAGCTTGTTTATACATTCAGCTACCACAATCCGTGGTAAAATTTTAATTTCATAATTTGTTAAATATAATCATTGGTTCACGTTCGAAGGCAGCGGGGCATTTCACCACGATGATTTAACTCAATCACACGGGAGTTATCCTCTATGAGTTTGAAATGGTGATACATTATATCGAATTTAACATGTTTCCTTTTCAAGCTTTCACATTTATATCACGATTTTATAGCACACTCTTTATTTTCATATGTCCACTCGACATATTCCTTCTATAGCCCTTATACACAGCACTAGATGGCGCTCATGCTTTCGAGTGAGTCAGGAGTTCTGACAGCTGAGTCCTTTCTTTATGTTGATAATGTGTCCCGTGAATATCCGGGACTAGTTTCAAACGTTCGGCTTGAATCGCGTAACAGCATTTGCATTCAATTCCAGAGCACCATCGATATGTGAGTTTACACGCTATTTTATTGAATATACATTTTGCTACGCGCGAATCGTGTTTTCGTTTTCTTTTAAATCCGCTTGCACTCCTCTTTTTCACCGGTGCGTTAACACGAACACCTTGTATTTTCCCGGGATATAATTGACAGAAGCCATATGGCGATGCACTATCTAAACACCGTAATGTCTGCACACTGCCCAATACGTGTTTGAACATCTTTTAACTTTATTATCATCGGCGCGTTTTTTGTTGTTTCTAACATTACACATCCACTTCATTTTTTCACCACATCGTATGTTGCTATTCATGCAAAGATTGGTTATTGCATAGGTTAGAGTAATTCAAAGCCAATATTACTTTTTTATGGCCAATTAGAATATACTTGTATTAAGTACACCTGCCGGCCAGGAAACATATGTACTGCTCTGTAAATTCAATTATTAATTTTTTGTATCTGAACATTGCGAGCATATGTCAGCAACATTTAGATGGCAGCGTGTTTTTCTCCAGTTATTTTGGGACGGAACGCCCACTTTGCATCTCATTAGAGATGCAAAGGTGGGCGTTATGGGAAAGGGAGCTAATGCAAGGAATCACGCGTTAGCGTGACCTTGCTGATTAAGCGATAAAATTATCGCCGCTTTTCGTCCGGAAACGGACGCTAAAGCGGCAATAATTTTTTATCGCCAGCTTGCTGATATGCCCAAGAGGTTGTTACAGAACCGCTGACAACACCATGTTTAGTCCCTTGAGCCACGAACAGAGGGAGGTTCATCAATGCTCAAAGGCTATTGGTCAGATATCAGTGGAGAGGAAAATGATGTATTTGTGACATATGAGTAGCATAATCGCTTAAGTGAAGTATTTGACTTTTCTGACTGAGTCATGAGTGGAATGGGGCAAGAATCATTAATGTATGTAATATCAACTCTAAGTTAAGCCTGTGCCTTTTAAAAGCCTTGGGGCAGATTTATGTTTCCTGGTGCATCCCTGCAAATCAGCAGGGATGCGCCAGGAAAGATGCGTCACGCAAGTTTACCCTTGCGCCACCACAGATGCACCGCATTTACAATGCAGCGCATCATGGCGCAAGGATAAACAGATGCGTGACGCATCTGATGGCATAAGGGCGGCGCATTGCTGGAGTCGTGTCGAAAGCACGACGCAACTCCAGCAATGCTCAGGGGCTGCCCATACCGAACATGCTGCGTCATGCCATACGCCTGCTTCAAGCAGACGCAGGGTTTTGACGCAGCAGCGTCGGAATAGTGACTCAGTGAAATCTTGTAGATTTCACTGCGTCACTTTTCCGAGGCTTTTTCCGACGCAACGGCCACCCTGCATACATTAAACCTGATGCAGGTGTAATGTAGCGCAGGGCTTTACAACGTGATGCATCTCCCTAGATGCGTCACGTTGTAAATAAGGCGCAACATGGCGCATGGTTTACGCCGCCGCTGCGTCACAGAAGTGACGCAATGGTGGCGTAAATGTCTCGCAAGGGGCTTGTAAATCTGCCCCCTTGTTTTTTGGTTGGGCTTCAGAAGCCTCCTCACACCTTCCTGTAGGAGATATGAGCTCTAAAGCTCTCTTTGCCTAGTGATAACAGCAGTGACACACCATCCTTCTGTGTCAGATTGCTGCAAGAAGTAACAAGCATTAAAAATGCAATAGGTCGAGCATTTCATTAAACTAAAGCCATTTGCTTTGCTATACAATACCATTAGCAAAGCAAATGGCTTTAACTTAATCAAAGGCGAGACCTATTGCATTTCCAATGCGTGTTTCTTTAGACGCCATCTGCCAGGCCCCGAAGGATAGTTCATGTGACCAGTCAGTGTGTGCGCTGATTGCTTTTGGCTGTTTCTGGACTAGTGCAGCAGGTTTTACTGTTGATATCCCTGATAATATAACAAAGATAAACTGCAGCAACCTTAGATGCATGCAGTCTTCTATACATTGCAAAAATCTATAGAGTGTGTCTTCACAAGTTCAAAACTGCTCTCATTTGCAAATGGGGGCCAATTTTAATTGACTGATTTGCTAAAGGGGGGGCACTTTTAGTCTACTGCCAGGGTTTGTTTTTTGTCCCAGTCCTGGAGTGGGGGGTTTTCTTCTCCAGTCTGGCTGGCAGACACAAGTGAGCTCTATGACAGCTCAGGGCTGGACTGTCTGCAGCTCTTCAGTCTACATTAGCCTGCTACGCCACCATTCAATTTTGTAGCCATATTGTACTGAGAGCCCGAGGCATGATCGTCCTAATCTCAGTATATTTCTAGACACACTAGCCTCTAAAACTTACTTTGTGCCTGCTGCACAGTGTTGATCCACCTTGTCAGGCTAAGCAAGTGCCTCGCAGCCCCCTGTGAACTTCCTTCTAGCGTGTCTTCATTGCTGTTACTTTAAGTGTCACACATTTCGCAGATAAATGTTACTCATAAATACATTGAAACCATTGAAATGTTACACATTAGCAATCTCAAACCTTGGCAGCTGTGATAGACTGTGCGCATAAGAAATTAAGAGGCTGAACATTGTGCAGTGCAAGATATCTGTGTTGTGCACTAGTGCTTTACAGCTGTTTTAAGATCTTAGGGAGCAGATCAACAAGGAAGTGCCGCACCGTGGCACCGCAAGCCCTTTGGCTGCGCCACACTTTGGCACCTCCAAAGCACAGGGATGCGACATATTTAAAAGAATGTCGCATCTCTGTGCTTCCCCCTGCGCTGGTGCACAAACTGCAGCCATGCACTGGCGCAGGCACCGTTGCACCATGGTGCAAGGATACCTGAGTCGTGGTGAGATTGGTTTTGTGCAGGAAAGGTCACCTTCCTGCACAAAAACAGTCACTACAGGTTTTTTCCTCTTTCAATGCATGCTGTAGAATGCAGCACGCATTGAAAGTGGAAAAACGGAGGAGAAATGAAAACATTTCTCCTCATTGCACCTCGCTTCGCCACCTCTAGGGTGGCGTTGCATTCAGACGCATCTCCAGATTTACGATTGCTCGTAAATCCGGAGATGTGTCTTGTTCCATGGGTGTTGCGTGGGAACACCCACAGCAACAACCATGGAACGCCCCTTCAAGGCAAAGTGCTGCATGAGAAGGGGCCATATTTACAAGGAGAGGAAAAATCACGCAGGGTGGCTTTTCCTGTCCTTACAAATATGGAGGAGTCCCCTGTGCCACTAGTATGTCACGAAAAGTGACTTACTGGTGGTGCAGGGGGCTTGTAAATCTGCCCCTCAGTGTTTCTTGTTGCTCCAATTGGTGTAATTTTTAGGTCTCGCCTGAGACAGCGCTTTAGCGCTGTTCTGGCGAGACTTATAGTAAGCACTTTTGGAAGTGCAAACGAGTGCTTTCAGGCCGCCAACTACTGTGCATGTGTGCCGGGCGCGCGCACCATTTGGCAGCCTGAAAGCACTCGTCTTTCACTTTCGCCTGTCACACAGCCGCGCTTTGAAGTGTGGCACGGCCGCTTTGATGTGATCGCGATCACTTTCACACTGTGGCAGCCTGCGTGTACAAAGAGCACTCTAAAAGAAAACAGCATCGTTATATTCTTCATTTACAATTAAACAGTCTAAACATACAATGTACACATTGTGTCAAGACGCTGTAATGTGTGCCTCGTGCGCGTTTTACATAAATTACAACACACTCTTGCACCAACCACAGCATACAAAGAAACGTTTTCAGGTGAAACAGTTCTGGGAAAGAATGTACTCTGTTCTAATGTATGGGCTACCCCTCACACACTTGCAAACGGTTTAGGCTTGCATTTTAGTTGTTCGAAAGAAGTTCCCTTCCAACAAACTGACAAGGAAAACATAGTATGTACACCCATACTGAGTGCTGTTATTTTATGTTACTTAAACGCACATGCGGTTTCTATTAAAAAAAAAAAAGACAAGGCGGCGCGATTTATTTTAAGACGTGGCATTCCCCAACTGCTATACACACAGCAGCACACAGGAGGCAAAATAGAGTTGTATTTTGAAAGGGGCAAATTTAAAAGTCACTGCCTGTATTGTCATTCACATTTTACTGTGTGTGTTACTTCCACGTGTACACAAAATCGTTGAACTGACAGCTTTTAGAAATGAAGTTCCCTTCCAACAAACTGACAAGGAAAACATAGTATGTACACCCATACTGAGTGCTGTTATTTTATGTTACTTAAACGCACATGCGGTTTCTATAAAAAAAAAAAAAAGACAAGGCGGCACGATTTATTTTAAGACGTGGCATTCCCCAACTGCTATACACACAGCAGCAAACAGGAGGCAAAATACAGTTGTATTTTGAAAGGGGCTAATTTAAAAGTCACTGCCTGTATTGTCATCAGGCGCGCAACACCCATTGGACTCACAGGGCTTCAGCCACCCCCCCCCCCGTCCCCCGTCGTGTGTGGCAGCCCGGGATGAGACACCTTCCCGGGCAAAAAAGCAGCCGCACCCGAGCACTTCACAGGTCTTTAAAAGACCATTTGCATGTTAATGAGGCCTCGCTGTTGTTTCACCCCTTCTAAGAGCCCCTGCAGCTCCACTCTGCCTATTGCTTAAAGTTCAGCCCCCCCCCCGAAATTTTTGCTCAGCCCCCCCCGAAATTTTTGCTCAGCCCCCCCCGAAATCTGGCTCTAGTTGCGCTTCTGATTGTCATTCACATTTTACTATGTGCGTTACTTCCACGTGTATACAAAATCGTTGAACTGACAGCTTTTAGAAATGATGAAGTTGCCAGATAGACTTCCTTCCTCTGTGGAGTTGTTTAGACTTCCTTCCTCTGTGGAGTTGCTGTCACCCCAATAACGTCTTTGCACATCCTCTGATCTAACGTGTATGAATCATTATTTTGAGCAATTATACAGATAGGGCTGTAGTGCCTAGAAGTGTCAGTGAGCTGTATCAGTAATATGCAGAATGTATTGTATATTTAAACCAGAACTGTTTACTCCTTTCATGATGTCATCTCGAGTGGTGCTCCCCCCACCACCACCCCAGGACAAAAGAACTGCATGTCACTTCCCGTCTTGTCACCAAGAACGTGTGAGGTTTTCGTCACGGAGTGTGATTCGCTCTAGCCCTAAAGCAGCACCCTCTCCCCTCTTAAAGTGAGATGGCTCTTCTGTGGCTGTGAGGAGGGAGACGGGCACACAGTGACTTTATTCAGCGGGAATTCCCTGCAGCCAGAGTACAATCTACTGTGCCACTGAAGGAAGGGGCGAAGCAAAGGTGGATAGCGGAAGTGTCACAGATGTCAAGCATTTGCAATGCAATAGGTCTCGCAGTTACGAGAGTTACAGCTATTGGCATTGTAAATAACAATGCCTTGTATTTATGTTTTTAAAACAAAAATAAAAGGCATTATTATTTGCTATGTCAATAGCTCAAACAAGCGTAAATGAGAGACCTATTGCATTGCAAATGCTTTTTTTTTGTTTTTTTGCATGCAGCACAATTACAACACAGGCCCAGATACAGCTAACATATAAGAAGCTTCTAGCAGGCGACTGTGAAGGCCATAAACCCCCCCCCCCCCCCCCCTTTCAGTGTGAACACAAGGGATTGTAAACATCAAGGGGCCTTCATGTGGAGCTCAAAGACCTCATAAATCAGGTGCTTATCTCTGGGAAGCTCATTCCTTAGCTGCCCTCTAAGCAGGGACAGGAAGGCAGGATTACGGTTCCAGCAACAAACAAGCATTTGCAATGCAATAGGTCTCGTATTTACACGAGTTTAAGCTATTGGCATTGTAAATGACAATGCCTTTTATTTAGGTTTTAAAAACAAAAATAAAAGGCATTGTCATTTGCAATGTCAATATCTCAAACTCGCGTAAATGCGAGACCTATTGCATTGCAAATGCTTGTTTATATTTCCCTCGTTCTCCATTGTCTAATTGTTCTCGCCAGAAAGTGCTACTCACAGCCCTTAAGAATAGTGCGACGTTGCTATCCCAGCACTTTAATACACTTTTAGTTTTATTCTTTCTTAAACTGAATTGGGTAGCTCTATCAGAGATAGAGCTTTCAAAAATTGAGTGAAACTCTTTAATGTTCCTCTCCACGGAAATCTTTAGTAAAAGGCGAAAGATTTATTCGGTTTGAAGAGAAACCAGAGTATGTTCAAACAATTAGTGTCCCAGAGACCGGAGGAAACACACCTCCTTGGACTTTCAGTGTGGGGCAGAAAATAAATGACAATTTCAAACATGTTCTAGAGAATACTTTTTTATTCATGTTTCGATCAAACTAAGTGGGAAAATTACTTTCAACTACATAAGAAGGAATATAAGTGACTGCGGATTTTGGGGATTGTGGGTATGTAAATAAGCCCTACTTGAACCCACGTGACAACAATTCTCAGTCACACGTGACCCTCGGGAGTGTAACAGGGTTTACATTCGATTCGTTGCTCTCGTTTGCTTTTCTGGGTATTACAATGCTATGCACGAGCATTAGTCTGCCTCCACTACACAGAGGCAGTTTTAAATAAATATTTAATTACCCGCGGGAACTTTAAATGATTTGCTAGGAGTAACAGGCTGTTGAGCCGAAGCCGGGACTCGAACCCGTTCTCCAGACTCGGCAGCTCTGGCTGATAAATCGCCCCTTCGCCTCTCAGGCAGCACAAGCTCCTGCAGCAGGGGGTCTGAGGGGCCTGACCGGCCCAGTCACCGCCGGATCAGTCCTTCCCCTTCCCACAGCTTTGTTTAGGGGCATTGAATGGGGTCCATCCACAGAACAGCATTAAAAGATGCACATTTTGGAACTGGTGACGAGACTCGGATCACGGCTTCCGCCCAACCCCAGGGGATTCTAAGAAATCACTCTTCCTCGTGCCTGGAAGGTGACTGGTTGTCTTGTAAAGCGCTTAAGTGCTCTCGGGCCAGCATCGCGCTATATAAAACTGCAAAAAAATAGGAAAGAAACCTTTCGAAATTAAAAGGCCATTATTCACCGTGGGTCAGAATATGGCGCCACCGTGACATAGACACATTTATGAGAAAGATGCAGTGCTTTAAATGGGCTGGTACTCACCGGTCCTGAGTACCGGTACTTCTTAGATTTAACGCTCTGAGTACCGGCACTTCTCTTCTGCCGAGGAGAGTACCGGTACTCATGAAAAGGTAGGCTTTTTGGCTGTGAGTGCTGGTGAGCTGGAGTTGAAGGTATCTTGGCAGCCAAGGCGCCACTTCTGTATCCCCGATCTGAGCCCCAGGTGAGCTATTCAGCAGGGCTCATTTGAGTAATTCCCGGGTGCTCACCATCACGCTGTGTTTGACAGAGCAGGGTCCGGTCAGGCCCTGTGCTGTCAATCACAGTCACTATCCTGTGCATTTGTGCAAACAAGTGTCAGATGACAGAGGTTTCCGAGGGAGAAGTCAAAAAGAGCAGGATACGAGTCACAACTTTCATGGAGAACCTGATAAGTCAATGAACGTTTTATAATCATTAGAAAATGTAGGTTGTAGTACGAAACCACATTGGATGGTGCTCCCTACCTCAGGCCCAAAGATACTTTCCAAATCTTGCTCTCTATTCTTAGAAGTTTCATGCAAGCAGACGGAAACCATACCTCTGCACTGTATATTACCGAAAATACAGCCTTCACTTGATGGTACTCTGGCCTCGTATACATTTCAACAACACAACATATAGTTAGCATATTTTTCCACCAGCATTTTTCTTAAACATCACAGTTTTACAAAAAGTGTGTATGCACATGCCCCTGTTTGTGTGTGTGGGTGTGAGTGAACATGCGTGTTTCACATGAGGCTATCAGATAAATGTAATTGTGAATTATCAATGCCAAGGTAATTATGATATTCTCTTGTAAGGACCTACAACAGAGCTTGTTTTTTTCTGTAGTTAATTCTCAGTGGTTTTACATTTATTGTAGAAGAACAACTGTGAGCCATTTCTATAGACCACTTGGATTGCAGTGTACTTACAGAGTAAAGCAAGTGCAGCTCAAAGGTCAGGTGCAGCTTTAACCATTTTGGAAAAAATTATATAATTTAATATAAATTCTTGTTGTGAAAATGCTGATACGCATTTATCCGCCTGCTGATAAGTTGGTATGGCAAAACGTCCTTGTCGTAGGACAAACAGAGGTATCAACGTTGCTCTTGCCTTGTGTGACATGGCATCCGTGAGCTGCGCTGGGTACACTGCGGCGAGGGGAAGAGGTGTCTGTCTTATGTTAATCGTTCTTCCCAGCATTACTGTATTGATAGTGTAAATGTTAAATAAGGGCCAGAGGTGCCTCACACAAATTTAGTAGAGAAACGGTTCTTATGCAGAACAATTTTGATTGCATTAAATATTGAGACAACATTTCCTGAACGTTTGGAAGATTCTAAATATGACATAGACATTCGTGTAAGCTGCAAAAAAGGCTTTACAAGCACGTAGAAATAATGAGACATTGGCCCAATGTTATGAATTACTCATAAGTGAAAGTCACTGATAAATGCACGGGTTATGTAGCTGAAACGTTTTCAGTTCTTAACTTCTTCACTTCTGCAGCAAGCACTTTCGAAAACTCCCAAGAATGGTGGATGGAATAAAGAAATGAAAGGGTTGATGGATAGATGAGCGAAAGGATTGATGAATGAGCGAAAGGGTGGATAAAGAGATGGATGAGTGAAAGGATGTATGGATAGGTTTTGAGTTGGATGGATGGATAGGTTTGTATATGAAGGGTGGACAGACGGAATGGTGAAAAACTGAATGATGGATGAAAGACTGAATAGACAACAGAATGTAAAGGTTAAATGGTGGACATCAGCAGGTAAATGGTAGGTGAAAGGATGAATGGATAGATCGATGGAAGAGACAAGAGATATCTTCTGGAGAGGGTCATGATGATTTGCTTCATTTGCTTTGTGCCATAAGAGCTTTGGGTCGAAGTGGGGGTATTTTCAATTTCTTCCTACTCATGTGCTGAAAAATATATGGTTTTGCGCCAAACAACATCAATTAACAGTATGGCATTAAGAAGGTGCATCTATTGCAAAAAAAAAGGAAATGTTAACATATTATAGCATTTCTCTTTCATTTTGTGTAATGAGTTAACTTGCTTTGTTTGTATAAACACATTTCACGTGTGTTTTGGTATGTGCTGCAACTAATATAGAAGTCATCATCATGTCTTGCCTTTAGCCCTCATGGAGCCTCAGGCCCTCTAATATCATTGCTGATGTCTTTTCCATTGCTTTGTGCTAGTCTGTTTCAGACCTCGGGATGCTTAATGTCTAAATTTAAAAGGGGTTTGTGCGGGCATGCTGACAGAGGGGGGGTCGGGGTAGAGAGGGAGGTAGGGGGGGTGGTAAATGTTGAAGAACTGGTTTCTCCTGATATGTGCATTGCTGATTGGGTCTCATATAAGATGCTATTGTATGTAACTGTGAGTTATTGATAAGACGGTTGGAAAAACTCAATAAAATACTTTAACAACAAAAAAATGTCTTGCCTTTAGCCCCGCCCCTAGCCCGCCCCCTCACTACACATCTAGCTCATTTTAATGAATACCTGCACTTATTTTTTCCCATTTAAAGCACTGGAAAGATGCACTAGTAACCAACTGTATTTGTAGCCTGCTCCCCAGCCTGGGAGCAGGGTAATGAACACGCCACACGCCAGATTTACTAGTTTGTCACTCAGCGCATTGCAGCAGCTGCGAATGCTGCGCTGCTTGAGAAGGAGAGAGCAGAAGAGCTAAATATTTACAGAAATATGGCACTCTCCTCCCCTCTCCCTCAGGCGTGACCCGTGCAGGTAAGAGCGGTGGGGCGGGGTGTGGGTGAGTCAACATACGGCAACGAGGGAAACTTAAATAAAAAAAAGACAACCATGGCGACATACGGCGACGAGGGAAACTTACATTTAAAAAAAAGACAACCATGGCGACATACGACGACGAGGGAAACTTAAAGTAAATCATGGTTTTCTTTTATTTTTAAAGTTTACCTTGTCGTCGTATGTCGACTCCCCCACTACCCTGCCCCACCACTCTGACCTGCGTGGGCCACGCCTGCTCTCCCTAATGCCTGTACAGAAATGTGCGGCCATGCGCTACGGACATACCTTTGCACCATAGTGCAAGGGTGTCTGTGTGAGTCTAACATTGGTATGGACTGGAAAAATACCCTACCAGAATAATAAACTATGCTTAGACTAAGCAGCATATTTACAAGGAGCCTACGTGGCGGCTGCGTCACTTTTTTTAATGCTTTTTTTTGATGCAGCGGCGCTGCAGAGTGGGAGACCCATATTTACATGGCAATGCAAAGCCAAAGCCACTTAACGTGGATTTTCATGGCCTTGTAGATATGGAGTAAGGAAAAGCAGCGCCAGTGCCTGCATTGCCTTATTCTCAGCCAAAAAGGCATTCCATGGGCGTTGCAGTGGGTTTTCCCACGCAACACCAATAGATTTTGATGCATTCCCAGATTTACAAGGACTTGGGAATGCAACATAAAACTGACGCAACTACAGCAATTCGTTAAAAAAACAGAGGCGGTGCATCAGTATTGACTGACGCAAATAGCTTACTGTATGGGGACCAGGTCAAAAACTCACCTTGGACTCTATTTACATTGGTCCTGTATGTCTCCCATACAAGTGGGCATTGTGTACTTCTGTGTACCACTATACCTACGTATATGTTACATATAGGGGCATATTCTCAAGGACTTATCGCCGAGTTATCGGCACTGTAGCGCAGCCAAAGTGCCGAAAGAATTATTGCCCCATTCTCAACCTGGTGCAAACTGCCGATATCGCTAGTTTTCCAGCGATAGCTTCGCAAAAAACATCGCCACGGATGAGAGCGATAACTAACGCTAATGATATGCAGAGTAGGCGTTCCCGTGCAAAAACACACGAAAACGCCACTTCGCGATAGATATTCTCAATGACCAGCCCGATCTGCGATGCAATCCAAAAACAGACGATACGGCACGTTAGCAGCAGGGATTTAACACCTGCCTTTTACTGGTGTTAACTGTTAAGCAGGACGACAACCTGCAGTATGAAAGGGAGCGCAGCCCAGAGCCATATCTGAAGACCAACACATGTCATGGAGCTACTGATCAGGCAGCTCGGACACCCAAGAGGGCCACAACACCCACCACCACCACCCCCAGGACCACCACCCCCAGGACCACCACCCCACCAACTACCACGAGACAGCACAGAACAGGACAGCGGACGTTCCGAAAACGTCATGGCCCCTCAGTCAAACAATAGCATAATGTGGGGAGAGGTGGGAACCAAGTATGTGTGAAGGAGGCAAGTCACCCATGAATAAGAATGCACACAATGCCAAGTGTGGCGGTGATGTGCTGGACAGACCTCAGTATGCAGAACACAGACCTGTCCATGTGGACATATATTGCTGGTGTGTGTAGTGTTGTGGACAGTGGACGCAACCATGTTACCTCAGGCAGTGGGGAAGACCTCGGTCATGTAGCTGTGTCATCCCCCCCTGTAAGCGTAAGCGCAGTGGGCTGGTCCAGCGTACGGCAGTTCAGCGTAGGAGTGTGAATAAATAGGCTGGGGCTCTGGGCGTGGTTCACTTCCGGGATGGCCAACGCATCTGCCAGGGCGGCGCCCCTCACCCTGCCACGAGGCCGCCGCCGTGGCCGCCAGCCTCCTCAGCCGATCACTGGCATCCGCGACACAGGCCCCCAGCGAACCCAGCAGCACAGCACTGCGGCGTTATGTCTGTGCTGATTACTGCCTGCGACCTACACTGTGGTCAGCAGGGCTCACAATTCAGATAGAGTCGCGACTGCAGATGACACAGTCCAGTAAGTAACAGACATTGCTACCAGTGTGGCCCGCCCTGACCATGTATCATCGCAGGCTGTGCACACGATGAGCGCCACAGGTGCCACTAACTGTGCACCACAAGTCAACGCCACATGGCCTTATTGAGGCAGAATTCAGTAGGCAAAAGACATTGCTCCCAGTGCGGCCCGCCCGGATGACGCATCATCGCTGGCTGCGCACCCCCTGAGCACTTCAGGTGCTACTAACTCTGTGCACCACAAGTCAACGCCACGTGGCTGTGGGCCCCTGCTGACCTCTGCCTCCAGCCTACACTGAAGTCAGCAGGGCTCACACACATCCAATCCATTCCTGATGTTCATGGACGACGCATCATCGCAGGCTGCGCACCCGCTGAGCGCCACAGGTGCCACTAACTCTGTGCACCACAACTCATGGACCCTTCATGATTGAGTTACGTGATGTGGACTGCGGACGCAACAATGTCACCTCAGGTAGTGTGGAAGACCTGGGACGATGATGATGAATATGAGGCAAGTGTAAAACACCCACGGCAGCTGCAGCAGGTATAACCCAAAGGGACACAATCACTGAAAATTTCTTCACATGAGCACGCTCAGCTCTTGCGCCCCAACGTCAGTGCACCGCAAGTCATGGGCCTTTCTGATTGAATATCGGGTGACCTCTGCACTTGCTCCGGCTACCTCCATGATGTTTTGCAGTTGTCTGTGTTATGTTGGTGTTTTCTGTTTCCGCTTTAACAGTGATCACTGTTCAAGTTGTTGCCAGCACCAACCACCCTCTGAGGGCTGACTCACACTCACCCCACACCCATCGAGCACAGGCGTCACTGGATATGTGATCCTGGTAATAGAAAGGGGCCGGGCGCACGTGCCTATCCAAGTGTGTCCGTGTGGTCATTATGTATGAATGATTGCCCCGGGCCCTACCACATTACATTGTGCTGTGGACAGCAGATGCAACCATGTCACCTCAAGCAGGTAAGAGCATGGACATGTAGCTAAGTAGTCCCCCCCTGTAAGCGACAATGTTGCAATGTAGCATACACCCAGAGGGCGGGCTTGCACGAACGGAGTAATTAAGGGGTCCACGATCATACATGCCAAGTGTTGTGTGTATCTGTATTGCAGCTGCATGAGCCAAATGTCTAGCCACATTAGCAGCGCCAGTTCAGCCAGGCATGTACCCTACATCTGTGTCTGCCCTATCTTTATCATAGCGTTACAACAAACAAATGATGGACAGAATGCTGACAATGCAGACATTCTCCCCCAGTCAAGAGATCTGGGTTAAATCCATCGTTCTTTTGCCCACTACGCCACCCCAGTTTAGACATGGCCATATGCAAATCAGTCTTGACCCTGTGCCTCATGGGATTCCCAGACGTGGGACCCGTGCTCACTACGCCACTGGAGTCAAGCTATCCTGGCTGATGACGGCTGATATCCAGAAACCGGTCCTAGGATGCTTGATTCCAGTCCAGGGAAGACATGGCTTGGCAGTTAGGGCTGGACTGTTCCCATGAGGCACAGGATCAAGACTGATTTGCATATGGCCATGTCTAAACTGGGGTGGTGTAGTGGGAAAAAGAACAATGGATTTAACCCAGAACTCTTGACTGGGGGAGAATGTCTGCATTGTCAGCATTCCGTCCATCATTTGTTTGTTGTAACGCTTTTCGCCCTAAGTGGGATGGGTATTCCCAGACGTGGGACCCGTGCTCACTACGCCACTGGAGTCAAGCTATCCAGGCAGATGACGGCTGATAGCCAGAAACCAGTCCTAGGATGCTTGATTCCGGTCCAGAGAAGACATGGCTTGGCAGTTCGGGCTGGACTGTTCCCTTGAGGCACAGGGTCAAGACTGATTTGCATATGGCCATGTCTAAACTGGGGTGGTGTAGTGGGCAAAAGAACGATGGATTTAACCCAGATCTCTTGACTGGGGGAGAATGTCTGCATTGTCAGCATTCCGTCCATCATTTGTTTGTTGTAACGCTTTTCGCCCTAAGTGGGATGGGTATTCCCAGACGTGGGACCCGTGCTCACTACACCACTGGAGTCAAGTTATCCTGGCTGATGACGGCTGATAGCCAGAAACCGGTCCTAGGATGCTTGATTCCGGTCCAGAGAAGACATGGCTTGGCAGTTCGGGCTGGACTGTTCCCATGAGGCACAGGGTCAAGACTGATTTGCATATGGCCATGTCTAAACTGGGGTGGTGTAGTGGGCAAAAGAACGATGGATTTAACCCAGATCTCTTGACTGGGGGAGAATGTCTGCATTGTCAGCATTCCGTCCATCATTTGTTTGTTGTAACGCTTTTCGCCCTAAGTGGGATGGGTATTCCCAGACGTGGGACCCGTGCTCACTATGCCACTGGAGTCAAGCTATCCTGGCTGATGACGGCTGATAGCCAGAAACCGGTCCTAGGATGCTTGATTCCGGTCCAGGGAAGACATGGCTTGGCAGTTCGGGCTGGACTGTTCCCATGAGGCACAGGGTCAAGACTGATTTGCATATGGCCATGTCTAAACTGGGGTGGTGTAGTGGGCAAAAGAACGATGGATTTAACCCAGATCTCTTGACTGGGGGAGAATGTCTGCATTGTCAGCATTCCGTCCATCATTTGTTTGTTGTAACGCTTTTCGCCCTAAGTTGGATGGGTATTCCCAGACGTGGGACCCGTGCTCACTACGCCACTGGAGTCAAGCTATCCTGGCTGATGACGGCTGATAGCCAGAAACCGGTCCTAGGATGCTTGATTCCGGTCCAGGGAAGACATGGCTTGGCAGTTCGGGCTGGACTGTTCCCATGAGGCACAGGGTCAAGACTGATTTGCATATGGCCATGTCTAAACTGGGGTGGTGTAGTGGGCAAAAGAACGATGGATTTAACCCAGATCGCTTGACTGGGGGAGAATGTCTGCATTGTCAGCTTTCGTCCATCATTTGTTTGTTGTAACGCTTTTCGCCCTAAGTGGGATGGGTATTCCCAGACGTGGGACCCGTGCTCACTACGCCACTGGAGTCAAGCTATCCAGGCAGATGACGGCTGATAGCCAGAAACCAGTCCTAGGATGCTTGATTCCGGTCCAGAGAAGACATGGCTTGGCAGTTCGGGCTGGACTGTTCCCTTGAGGCACAGGGTCAAGACTGATTTGCATATGGCCATGTCTAAACTGGGGTGGTGTAGTGGGCAAAAGAACGATGGATTTAACCCAGATCTCTTGACTGGGGGAGAATGTCTGCATTGTCAGCATTCCGTCCATCATTTGTTTGTTGTAACGCTTTTCGCCCTAAGTGGGATGGGTATTCCCAGACGTGGGACCCGTGCTCACTACACCACTGGAGTCAAGTTATCCTGGCTGATGACGGCTGATAGCCAGAAACCGGTCCTAGGATGCTTGATTCCGGTCCAGAGAAGACATGGCTTGGCAGTTCGGGCTGGACTGTTCCCATGAGGCACAGGGTCAAGACTGATTTGCATATGGCCATGTCTAAACTGGGGTGGTGTAGTGGGCAAAAGAACGATGGATTTAACCCAGATCTCTTGACTGGGGGAGAATGTCTGCATTGTCAGCATTCCGTCCATCATTTGTTTGTTGTAACGCTTTTCGCCCTAAGTGGGATGGGTATTCCCAGACGTGGGACCCGTGCTCACTATGCCACTGGAGTCAAGCTATCCTGGCTGATGACGGCTGATAGCCAGAAACCGGTCCTAGGATGCTTGATTCCGGTCCAGGGAAGACATGGCTTGGCAGTTCGGGCTGGACTGTTCCCATGAGGCACAGGGTCAAGACTGATTTGCATATGGCCATGTCTAAACTGGGGTGGTGTAGTGGGCAAAAGAACGATGGATTTAACCCAGATCTCTTGACTGGGGGAGAATGTCTGCATTGTCAGCATTCCGTCCATCATTTGTTTGTTGTAACGCTTTTCGCCCTAAGTTGGATGGGTATTCCCAGACGTGGGACCCGTGCTCACTACGCCACTGGAGTCAAGCTATCCTGGCTGATGACGGCTGATAGCCAGAAACCGGTCCTAGGATGCTTGATTCCGGTCCAGGGAAGACATGGCTTGGCAGTTCGGGCTGGACTGTTCCCATGAGGCACAGGGTCAAGACTGATTTGCATATGGCCATGTCTAAACTGGGGTGGTGTAGTGGGCAAAAGAACGATGGATTTAACCCAGATCGCTTGACTGGGGGAGAATGTCTGCATTGTCAGCTTTCGTCCATCATTTGTTTGTTGTAACGCTTTTCGCCCTAAGTGGGATGGGTATTCCCAGATGTGGGACCCGTGCTCACTATGCCACTGGAGTCAAGCTATCCTGGCTGATGACGGCTGATAGCCAGAAACCGGTCCTGGGATGCTTGATTCCGGTCCAGGGAAGACATGGCTTGGCAGTACGGGCTGGACTGTTCCCATGAGGCACAGGATCAAGACTGATTTGCATATGGCCATGTCTAAACTGGGGTGGTGTAGTGGGCAAAAGAACGATGGATTTAACCCAGAACTCTTGACTGGGGGAGAATGTCTGCATTGTCAGCATTCCGTCCATCATTTGTTTGTTGTAACGCTTTTCGCCCTAAGTGGGATGGGTATTCCCAGACGTAGGACTCGTGCTCACTACGCCACTGGAGTCAAGCTATCCTGGCAGATGACGGCTGATAGCCAGAAACCAGTCCTAGGATGCTTGATTCCGGTCCAGAGAAGACATGGCTTGGCAGTTCGGGCTGGACTGTTCCCTTGAGGCACAGGGTCAAGACTGATTTGCATATGGCCATGTCTAAACTGGGGTGGTGTAGTGGGCAAAAGAACGATGGATTTAACCCAGATCTCTTGACTGGGGGAGAATGTCTGCATTGTCAGCATTCCGTCCATCATTTGTTTGTTGTAACGCTTTTCGCCCTAAGTGGGATGGGTATTCCCAGACGTGGGACCCGTGCTCACTACGCCAATGGAGTCAAGCTATCCTGGCTGATGACGGCTGATAGCCAGAAACCGGTCCTAGGATGCTTGATTCCGGTCCAGGGAAGACATGGCTTGGCAGTTCGGGCTGGACTGTTCCCATGAGGCACAGGGTCAAGACTGATTTGCATATGGCCATGTCTAAACTGGGGTGGTGTAGTGGGCAAAAGAACGATGGATTTAACCCAGATCTCTTGACTGGGGGAGAATGTCTGCATTGTCAGCATTCCGTCCATCATTTGTTTGTTGTAACGCTTTTTGCCCTAAGTGGGATGGGTATTCCCAGACGTGGGACCCGTGCTCACTATGCCACTGGAGTCAAGCTATCCTGGCTGATGACGGCTGATAGCCAGAAACCGGTCCTAGGATGCTTGATTCCGGTCCAGGGAAGACATGGCTTGGCAGTTCGGGCTGGACTGTTCCCATGAGGCACAGGGTCAAGACTGATTTGCATATGGCCATGTCTAAACTGGGGTGGTGTAGTGGGCAAAAGAACGATGGATTTAACCCAGATCTCTTGACTGGGGGAGAATGTCTGCATTGTCAGCATTCTGTCCATCATTTGTTTGTTGTAACGCTTTTCGCCCTAAGTTGGATGGGTATTCCCAGACGTGGGACCCGTGCTCACTACGCCACTGGAGTCAAGCTATCCAGGCTGATGACGGCTGATAGCCAGAAACCGGTCCTAGGATGCTTGATTCCGGTCCAGGGAAGACATGGCTTGGCAGTTCGGGCTGGACTGTTCCCATGAGGCACAGGATAAGACTGATTTGCATATGGCCATGTCTAAACTGGGGTGGTGTAGTGGGCAAAAGAACGATGGATTTAACCCAGATCTCTTGACTGGGGGAGAATGTCTGCATTGTCAGCATTCCGTCCATCATTTGTTTGTTGTAACGCTTTTCGCCCTAAGTGGGATGGGTATTCCCAGACGTGGGACCCGTGCTCACTACGCCACTGGAGTCAAGCTATCCTGGCTGATGACGGCTGATAGCCAGAAACTGGTCCTAGGATGCTTGATTCCGGTCCAGGGAAGACATGGCTTGGCAGTTCGGGCTGGACTGTTCCCATGAGGCACTGGGTCAAGACTGATTTGCATATGGCCATGTCTAAACTGGGGTGGTGTAGTGGGCAAAAGAACGATGGATTTAACCCAGATCTCTTGACAGGGGGAGAATGTCTGCATTGTCAGCATTCCGTCCATCATTTGTTTGTTGTAACGCTTTTCGCCCTAAGTGGGATGGGTATTCCCAGACGTGGGACCCGTGCTCACTACGCCACTGGAGTCAAGCTATCCTGGCTGATGACGGCCGATAGCCAAAAACCGGTCCTAGGATGCTTGATTCCGGTCCAGGGAAGACATGGCTTGGCAGTTCGGGCTGGACTGTTCCCATGAAGCACAGGGTCAAGACTGATTTGCATATGGCCATGTCTAAACTGGGGTGGTGTAGTGGGCAAAAGAACGATGGATTTAACCCAGATTTCTTGACTGGGGGAGAATGTCTGCATTGTCAGCATTCCGTCCATCATTTGTTTGTTGTAACGCTTTTCGCCCTAAGTGGGATGGGTATTCCCAGACGTGGGACCCGTGCTCACTACACCACTGGAGTCAAGCTATCCTGGCTGATGACGGCTGATAGCCAGAAACCGGTCCTAGGATGCTTGATTCCGGTCCAGGGAAGACATGGCTTGGTAATTCGGGCTGGACTGTTCCCATGAGGCACAGGGTCAGGACTGATTTGCATATGGCCATGTCTAAACTGGGGTGGTGTAGTGGGCAAAAGAACGATGGATTTAACCCAGATCTCTTGACTGGGGGAGAATGTCTGTATTGTCAGCATTCCGCCCATCATTTGTTTGTTGTATTGCTTTTCGCCCTAAGTTGGATGGGTATTCCCAGATGAGGGACCCGTGCTCACTACGCCACTGGAGTCAAGCTATCCTGGCTGATGACGGCTGATAGCCAGAAACCGGTCCTAGGATGCTTGATTCCGGTCCAGGGAAGACATGGCTTGGCAGTTCGGGCTGGACTGTTCCCATGAGGCACAGGGTCAAGACTGATTTGCATATGGCCATGTCTAAACTGGGGTGGTGTAGTGGGCAAAAGAACGATGGATTTAACCCAGATCTCTTGACTGGGGGAGAATGTCTGCATTGTCAGCATTCCGTCCATCATTTGTTTGTTGTAACGCTTTTCGCCCTAAGTGGGATGGGTATTCCCAGACGTGGGACCCGTGCTCACTATGCCACTGGTGTCAAGCTATCCTGGCTGATGACGGCTGATAGCCTGAAACCGGTCCTAGGATGCTTGATTCCGGTCCAGGGAAGACATGGCTTGGCAGTTCGGGCTGGACTGTTCCCATGAGGCACAGGGTCAAGCCTGATTTGCATATGGCCATGTCTAAACTGGGGTGGTGTAGTGGGCAAAAGAACAATGGATTTAACCCAGATCTCTTGACTGGGGGAGAATGTCTGCATTGTCAGCATTCCGTCCATCATTTGTTTGTTGTAACGCTTTTCGCCCTAAGTGGGATGGGTATTCCCAGACGTGGGACCCGTGCTCACTACGCCACTGGAGTCAAGCTATTCTGGCTGATAGCCAGAAACTGGTCCTAGGATGCTTGATTCCGGTCCAGGGAAGACATGGCTTGGCAGTTCGGGCTGGACTGTTCCCATGAGGCACAGGGTCAAGACTGATTTGCATATGGCCATGTCTAAACTGGGGTGGTGTAGTGGGCAAAAGAACGATGGATTTAACCCAGATCTCTTGACTGGGGGAGAATGGCTGCATTGTCAGCATTCCGTCCATCATTTGTTTGTTGTAACGCTTTTCGCCCTAAGTGGGATGGGTATTCCCAGACGTGGGACCCGTGCTCACTACGCCACTGGAGTCAAGCTATCCTGGCTGATGACCGCTGATAGCCAGAAACCGGTCCTAGAATGCTTGATTCCGGTCCAGGGAAGACATGGCTTGGCAGTTCGGGCTGGACTGTTCCCATGAGGCACAGGGTCAAGACTGATTTGCATATGGCCATGTCTAAACTGGGGTGGTGTAGTGGGCAAAAGAACGATGGATTTAAGCCAGATCTCTTGACAGGGGGAGAATGTCTGCATTGTCAGCATTCCGTCCATCATTTGTTTGTTGTAACGCTTTTCGCCCTAAGTGGGATGGGTATTCCCAGACGTGGGACCCGTGCTCACTACGCCACTGGAGTCAAGCTATCCTGGCTGATGACGGCCGATAGCCAAAAACCGGTCCTAGGATGCTTGATTCCGGTCCAGGGAAGACATGGCTTGGCAGTTCGGGCTGGACTGTTCCCATGAGGCACAGGGTCAAGACTGATTTGCATGTGGCCATGTCTAAACTGGGGTGGTGTAGTGGGCAAAAGAACGATGGATTTAACCCAGATCTCTTGACTGGGGGAGAATGTCTGCATTGTCAGCATTCCGTCCATCATTTGTTTGTTGTAACGCTTTTCGCCCTAAGTGGGATGGGTATTCCCAGACGTGGGACCCGTGCTCACTACACCACTGGAGTCAAGCTATTCTGGCTGATGACGGCTGATAGCCAGAAACCGGTCCTAGGATGCTTGATTCCGGTCCAGGGAAGACATGGCTTGGCAGTTCGGGCTGGACTGTTCCCATGAGGCACAGGGTCAGGACTGATTTGCATATGGCCATGTCTAAACTGGGGTGGTGTAGTGGGCAAAAGAACGATGGATTTAACCCAGATTTCTTGACTGGGGGAGAATGTCTGTATTGTCAGCATTCCGTCCATCATTTGTTTGTTGTAACGCTTTTCGCCCTAAGTTGGATGGGTATTCCCAGATGTGGGACCCGTGCTCACTACGCCACTGGAGTCAAGCTATCCTGGCTGATGACGGCTGATAGCCAGAAACCGGTCCTAGGATGCTTGATTCCGGTCCAGGGAAGACATGGCTTGGCAGATCGGGCTGGACTGTTCCCATGAGGCACAGGGTCAAGACTGATTTGCATATGGCCATGTCTATACTGGGGTGGTGTAGTGGGCAAAAGAACGATGGATTTAACCCAGATCTCTTGACTGGGGGAGAATGTCGGCATTGTCAGCATTCCGTCCATCATTTGTTTGTTGTAACGCTTTTCACCCTAAGTGGGATGGGTATTCCCAGACGTGGGACCCGTGCTCACTACGCCACTGGAGTCAAGCTATCCTGGCTGATGACAGCTGATAGCCAGAAACCGGTCCTAGGATGCTTGATTCCGGTCCAGGGAAGACATGGCTTGGCAGTTCGGGCTGGACTGTTCCCATGAGGCACAGGGTCAAGACTGATTTGCATATGGCCATGTCTAAACTGGGGTGGTGTAATGGGCAAAAGAACGATAGATTTAACCCAGATCTCTTGACTGGGGAGAATGTCTGCATTGTCAGCATTCCGTCCATCATTTGTTTGTTGTAACGCTTTTCGCCCTAAGTGGGATGGGTATTCCTAGACGTGGGACCCGTGCTCACTACGCCACTGGAGTCAAACTATCCTGGCTGATGACGGCTGATAGCCAGAAACCGGTCCTAGGATGCTTGATTGCGGTCCAGGGAAGACATGGCTTGGCAGTTCGGGCTGGACTGTTCCCATGAGGCACAGGGTCAGGACTGATTTGCATATGGCCATGTCTAAACTGGGGTGGTGTAGTGGGCAAAAGAACGATGGATTTAACCCAGATCTCTTGACTGGGGGAGAATGTCTGCATTGTCAGCATTCCGTCCATAGTTTGTTTGTTGTAACGCTATCTTTAGCATAGGCCTGCACTCACGTGGACAACCACCTTCAACGGTCAACATCACAGTGTTGTTGTCAGGCTTGTGGACATGTGCAGACAGGCATGACAATACTGTGTCGTAGGAGTGCAAGTTATGCAATCGTGCAGCGCATATAAGTAAATGGGTTCGGGGGGAGGAAGGAGGAGCTGTGTGGCAACGTAACACACAGTGATGCCGCTCATATGCCCCATGCAAGACATGTCAAAAATGAATCTCAAAGTCGCACTCATCCCACCCCATCCCCAAGACGCCACTTCACATTTCATAAATGCAAGCAGATTACAAACTTACACTAGGGATGAATGCTCCTTTGTCTGTGCTATCAGGCGGCAGCACTTCTGCACCTCCGACCTCGGAATTGCATGTCCCTAGCAACCCCTGTCAGATACTATAGCAGCTGATGCCGACTCCCACACTACGCACAGCCCGACGAGAGACTAACGTATACACACCCCACACACTGGAGTCTTTGTTCGAAGTTATCTTGCATGGAATGGCCTCCACACTTACTCCCACAACATCTCAGGCGTACAACCGGTGCACACTAAAGCAACTCATTGACCCGAGATGTGGCATTTCATCCACAGAACTGGCGCAGGTCAGAATAGTGCCGCTTCAACAAGAACCACTAACGCAATGGACGAACATCCCGGACACATGCACAACCCCTGTCACGTGGAACTGTACCGTGCACGAATGCTGCATTTACTGGGGGCACTGCCATTGGCAGTGCTGCGGATCAGTTACCGGCTTAGCTTCCGCCTTGCCAACGTCACCTGCGTTCAGCCTGTGTTGCATTGTTGAGCATGCATCTTCGAGTGGTCCATGGATGTCTGCCTGTCCAACAGGCGGTAGATGAGCTGGATTTTGACGTAAGTGCACCCCTTGTTGGCCCACGACCAGGAGTGTCAGTCACCGTGATACCCGTTGATGCGATGCCTAGATACTTGGCATACATGCTGGCAGCTGGACCTGGGAGATTGCACAAATCCTCATGTGCAGTGACCACATTGAACCGCTCCCCTATTGGGTTGTAGAGCTAACTGGTGTAAGGGGGTGGATGCAGCACATCTGTCCAGACCTCCTTATGGATCTCCTTGCCATCCTGTTTGATAAAGTCGACAATGACCTCATGTTGGAAATGTTAGCCTACGAAGCTGCAATCGCTTTCATGGATGAGTAACTACATACCTGCAGCCACAATCGATTGGAACTTATTGCACATCTCCCGACACCTTGTTGCATCTTGGAGATCTGGTCAAATATCCCACGACAATAGTGGACATGGCTGCATTCGCCTGCACTCCGAATACATGAGCGGACAACAACGCGGCTTAACACACACCTGTGAAAGGTGAGGCACTCCTCCGGAGTGGACAGCGGCGCTTGGCAACGTTCCTCATTCTGATATACTGCTGCATTGGTCTGCATGTTGTGGCACTTATCTTGCCCGTACTGACAGACATATGATAATAAAGTCTACGCACCTTCACTTGTATTCAACTGTGATGAGTGTTGATTTGAATGACAATGTGTGTCTCAATGCCTATCAGGGTCGCAGCCATACATGCGCATTGATAGCATTACCCAGGGAGTACCTTTTTGTGGAATCACTGTCCCTACCTCCATCCATACTTTCATTCTTGATTGATCATGACCTTGACACATCTGTGTGAATTGGAATGTTTTTTTCACATTCAGTGGAGTGTTGAAGCTGGACCAGTACAGGGCCATGCAAACCCCACTTTACATTGTTGGCCCGTGGAGGGCCAGCCAGAGTCCTTTCAGGATTGACAAGTTCATAGGGAGTGAAAACTACAGTCCGCAGTGTGATTGCTGTGTCATTGGTAACCAAACCAAATATGGCAGTCCATTACGAGGTCCAGGGTGAGTGTCGCTCAGTGTACAGTGGGACAGTGGGAGGTGTTATTCCAGGACATGATGCAGAGGGTAGAACCAAGCTGAACCCGGCAATATGGCGGAGATCAATGCTACCACTTCGTCCTAGCAACAAAGCCAGATTCATCATCATCTTCATCCTCTGATGTGTTAGGTGCCTCACATGCGGCTGGTGGTGTTTTGTCTGCATCACTGTGTGGCGGTGACACATCAGGGGATGGGGGTTGAAAATCTGCCGCACTGTGTGGCACTGACACGTCAGGGGGAGGAGATGTGGATGTAGTAGTAGCCCCAGCATCCATCCGCGCCAGGCCTTGTGGCGGCAATGCCATGACGAGGATCTGCAGGGCAGAGAAGATCACAGCTACATCTCGCTGGTGTGCAGCCGTGGCAGCCATTTGTGAGGCTTGCATCCACTCCATGTTCTCCATGATCATTCGCATGTGACGCAACTCCTTGCTGATATTGCTGGGGCCTCTCTGACTAGACAGTTGTTCTTGGCTCAGAGTCATTACTCCAGCGATGTCAGCCATGGCTTGTTGTAGAGCAAGTAGCAGACTGTGGGTGTCTGTTAGGGACTGTAAGTGGTCCCTGATGTGACTTAGACACCCACGTAGGGCATCTTGTTTGGCTGTCATGAGGTCGAACCCCACCCGCAGCTGGTCAGACATCTCCTCCTGGCACCCTAACACACGGCGTTGGAAGGCCATTTGTTGGTCGTGTGGGTCCTGGGAGACAGCTGTGGTGGTGGGTGCTTCCTGCTGTGTGGTCTGTGCAGGGGGTGGGGTCTCATGGATGCAGGTGGGCTGCCCTGCTCCTGGAGGTGGGGTGTCGGAACTGTCCCTGAGCTGTTGCAGTGCGTCGGTGTAGATGTTGGGGAGGTCCACTTCATCATCAGTGCTGAGTTGTTGGGTCTGCTCTGCAGGAGGTGTTGATTCTCCCTCTGCAATGTGAAGGGGAAATGCAGATTGACATTGAGTTCACATGTATATTCACGTATTGTACAAGATTACTGTCAGACTGCATGGCAATGTACATTATGACTGTTTATGAGGAGACACCTATTTGAAGCGGGACACTTGGCATTTCTACACCATCAGGGATGTGAGGTTGTACTTGTACATTGTCATCTCACAGTTTCCTGCTATGCCAAATGCGAATGGCTATTTTCTACACACAAGCAGCAGCAGTTGTGTCCTCTGTTCTGTTGGGAAAGTGTTGCAGTTTGTACCACATTGTTGTCAATGTTGGGGTGCTCTGCATCTTATGTGTGTGTGCTGCATTGTGGGTGAGTTGCCCCTTCGGCTCTGATTTGGCTGGCCCATATCCCTTTCAGGCGGTGTGCCTTTAACTTCTGTGCTTATACAGTGCTGAGATGTTGTAGACGTGCGTAAATTGGGCTCTTGGTCGGAGTTGTGACACTTGGGCATGGTTTGTCTGCAGATGTGCTATACTTACTTGTGCATGTGCCATTGTGCCCATCTCCCCCCGTCCCCCCAGTCCCTGGCCGTTACTCACCCTGTTGCTGTTGGATCAGGTCATGTTGTGAAGTGTCCGGTTCCCCAACTCCTGCCACCGTCTCCCCAATGATGGCCCTAGGCTGGTCTCTGTGGGGCTTGTGGGGTTTTGGTTGTCCTCTGTACTTGCTCTGGCTACCTCCATGGTGCTTCGCATTTGTTTGGGTCTTCTTTGTGTTTTTGGTTGCCGCTTTTGTAGTGGTTTGGCCGCCTGACTTGTGGGACTTGCAGGCTGGCGATGCTTCTTGCTGGATTTTTGATCGCAGTTGTGCCCATCCCAACTTTTTTCACGTTCAGGTTTTGTTTTTTATCGCCGTCCAGGGACTTTTATCGCGGACATTTGACACGTTATCGGAAAACTATCACATGTTACCATCGTGTTGTGAATAGGACGTTAACACAGAGTTATTTTCCCGTGATAGACGGCGATCTGAAAGATTGCGTTAACCTATTTTGGCAATGATTATCGCACGTTCTTGAGAATATACCCCATAGTGTGAGACTACTATGTGTCTGGATACAAGTCCTTAATGTTGTGTAATGTGACATTTATTATGTTACTCACCTTATGTGTGCACTTACCCTTTGAGATGACGTGATTTCCTTGTAGCTTACATTGTTGGAAGTCACTTCAGCTGGTCAGAATCCTATGCCACAGCCAATGCCTCACATTGCAAGTGCAGCAGACCGCTTCCCGACGATACGTCACTTTTTCAACAAATTATAAATACCACTGGGTCATTTTTACAGGGGATTTTACATGGGAATGCCTACCTTGCATATATTAATTCTAACGTGACACAGCAATTCCGACAAAGGTATAAACCGATGCAGGCCGTCAAAAAGTGACGCATTTGCCTAGATGCGTCACCTTGTAAATATGCAGCAAAGAAAGCGCCACCAGTGCGTAAAAAAAGAATGATGCAACAGCTACAAAGGCTCCTTGTGAATATGCTCCTTAGTAAATAGACCCCACGGAGCTCTGTAGCACATGTCTTTATTCTTCAGCATACGATCAAACAACTGTACGCATTGCTTCATGACTTTAATAGCCACATCTTAGCTGCTTACATAACTCCTGTTCAAAGTCCTCCAAGACCCACAAAAGTCCTAGCACTCATAATCTTAAAGACACTATATCTACCCCCTTGTTAAATAAAAAGTACAAACAACATCAACATCATATTTCTTCATTGAGTCATCGAAGCCCTCGCGCTGGTCTGCCAGATTGGGTAGTATGAGGTGTTTGAGGGGTACATGGGTCATTAGCTGATGACATAGGGTCAGCTGCTTGATCTGGATGTTCAGGTGGGATTGCCTCACTCCCGCTCTAAAGAGCAGGTGAACACCGAGGCAAATTTCTAAAGTGTGAAGAGTCCAGTGTGATGGACTTTCCAGGACAATGAGCAGTCACCATATGTCCTTTGGTCACTTACTCTCAGAGGATCAACAGCAAATGGAGTATCCATGTTGTGCTTCCATTTCTGTTTGACCAGTACCTTGTCCCCTTTATGGAACACTGTGTCCTGTTCGTGTCAACGCTGATCAGCTTTTGAGAAGTGTCTGTGACACTAATCTTATCTGCGTTTATCGATCAGTCCATTGTGGTAGCTTAGTACCGATGGCTCTCCCAAATAGCAAGGTGGCAGGACTCTCACCAGCGGTAGAGTGAGGAGTTGATCAATAGGCATGAAGGGCTTGACGCATGGTTTGTTTTAGATCGATCCCCTCCATTGATGCTTGTTGAATTACCCACTTGTGGGTATCCATAAATCTTTCAACAACACCGTTGGCCTGGAGCCAGAGAGGCGTGCTCTTTTGATGCTTGATTTTGAGGCAACAAGAAACTCTTTGAATTCTTTGCTATTCAAAGGCGGGCCTTTATCTGTTTTGAATATAGCAGGGATGCCCCACGCTGCAAAAATGTCATCAAGCTGCTCGATGACTCCGTCATGGCTTGTCGATCATAAGTCTTCCACCAAAGGAAAACGTGAGTACTCATCGATGACTACCATGAGATGATGTCCTTTTTCTAAGGGCCCAAAGAAAACAACTGCAACTCTCCCCCAGGCATGCGCAGGAAGGTCAGACATGGTCAATGGATGCTGCATCACTTTGGGAGATAAGCAGTTACACAGATGGCACACTTTCAGTTTTTCTCAACTCGTTCATCTAGGCGAGGGATAATGGTGCCCGCTCAGCAAACTTGCTATGCTCTGAAGGCGGTGCTGCTGCTGTGGCTGCCCTCATAGCAAAGAAATTCTAGCCAGGCAGGTGGGCATCTCTAAACAGGGTGGGCGGTCCTCTGCCTAAGGGTCAGAGCCGTTAGGCTGATCCCTTCTACCAGATCTGCTGACTTTCCATCAGATTTTATCTGTCCCCCTAAGTGTGGTCAACAAGGATATAATAGGCAGGGCATTTAACATATCAGGTGAGTCTTGTGGTCTTTGTGTATCATCAAAATCTATGCATGATTTTGATTACTAATGTAGCTGTCCTCCATTATGTTATCATAGTACAAGAAGAATTTCGGAGCTGGTGACTGCAGGGAAATGGAGAGAATAGATGGGTCTTGTCACTCTACCCAGACACACACACATGCACACACATATCGACACACCACACAACACAGCCACTTCTCTTTTTCTAATGCACCTGAAAAACTAAATGCTGCCAAACCAGGGAGTGGGGGGAAGGGTGAGGCAGGGACCAGGCAAGGGACTGTCCCCAAACCCTTGAATGGAAAATGGGCAAACTTGGTGGGATTGGTGACCTTAAACTAGGACTAAAATATTTTAAGCTATATACATTAATTGGTTATCATTATGAATATTCTGGGTGATAATCAGTCCACATGGTAATGACCAGTACCCTATCTTCTCCTGAGTTTCCCACCTCAAAATGAAGCCAAACATGTGAAATTGGTGTTTTCCACATTGATTAGTGCATGTTTTGCATTTATGTCTTAAGGGCTGATTATGAGTTTGGCGGTCCCGGGACCGTCATTGGTGGTGGGAACACCGCCGCCGAGTAGGTGGCCCAACCACCCAGTTACGAACATGGCGGTTGGACCGCCACAAGACGTCCGCCAATGCCAGGATCCTGGATCCTGTGGCAGCGGCGGTGGGGAGGGTGGGGGATTGGATGTGGTGCAGATGCCGGCACCACCATGTCATTTTCAAGTTGGGGACCCAGCCACGCAAAGATCAGCGGGAAGGCAGGTAAGGGGCCCCAAACTGGGCTCCTGGGTTCTTTTGCCCATTGGTCATTGTGGATGAGGGCACATGTTGTGCCCCCCCTATGCCTGCACTGTTGTATGCACACTGTGTGCAATGCACAACATCGTGACTGGTAACAGTGCGCACACAACAGTGTGGCGGCATTGCCTATAGGTTCACACTGTGGGCCGAAGCATGCCGCCACCTCAAGAACACCGCCGGCACACCGCTGGTCCGGTGGTTAACTTGTAAAAGGTGGTCGGGATGGTGCCGGCTTGGTGGCATTCTTCCGACCACCGCAATGGCGCTCCGGCAGTTGGACCGCCATATTCACAATCAGCCACTTAGCATTTATAGATAGATTGCCTCAGTATTTCTCCGGTGAAATCTGTCAAGGGAAAATTGCAGAATGTGATAATTAATGCACAAATCAGAATTTTGAAATGTGTGCAAATGTCCATTTGCACATCGGTTGGAATTTTACATATACATTTTAATAAGGGTCTGAGTAAAGCCTGTACGTTTATAGAAGGAGGGAATAGGTTTTGTCAATAGATTTTGGACTGTGTCTTACCCTGTATGGCCTCGCAGTGCTGTTGGGCTCAAGTATGTTGTATTGTAGTTGTATTTACAGAGCGCTTCATCCTCCTATTGAGGCGCCAAAGTGCATTTGTGGATGGGTAGCATGCTATTTCGTGGGGTGTCATAGATTGAACAGTGCGTATTTTTTGTGCGGTCTACATGGGGAGTTTTTTATGTCAACTGTCAGGACCAGAGTAATTCTCCTAATATGTTTTGTGGCTAAGCCTCTGCAGGAATTTGAAGACAAAACAAGTGAGTGATGGCTTGCTTAAACATTCCGTTTTAATGAATGGAAAGAAGTGTGCGAGTACAGTACAGTGTTTTGGTGTGTGGATATGGCTGAAGTTGTGCCATAAACAAATGTTTGGTGGCATTTACTCATGGGTTTAGAAGAGAAATGTGAGGATAGATGCAGCCATAACAGCTAATACCTGCCATCTATAAAGTGATCTGTGTATATACCATTCAGGCAGCTTATGCAGCAGATGATGGGTAATAAGGAAAATGCTGTGATTGTTGCCGCAAAATTGCAAATTTCAGTGGCCCTACCCATAGTGAACAAAGGTGTGTGTCGTGCTGCAATTCAGCCTGTTTGTGCACCAGCGCTGGGGAAGCCGCAGCAGGCCATATTTAGTAAATATTGTGCTGCACTGCTCCTGTTGTCTGGTTTCCATGTGTCCTGTCATTATACAGACCTGTGCGTTCAGAAGTAAGTGTGCAGTGACAAAGGCTGTTACTAGATGTCCCTGACGAATCAACAGCACAGAGGTGCAGTAACACAAGCCATCTCTGCTTTTTGACTAAGATCAAGTGTAGTATCTGTTCTTATTCTTTTAAACGCACAATGTTTGAGCAAGTAAAATTGATTTTATAGTAACTATGACTTGTACTTGAAAGCGAATAAATTTGCTGTATGCAAATGTGTACAAATTTCGCAATCCGCACGACTAGCTTTTAATTGAGCAGGAGGAGGGGCACCAGCGTGCTGGTGTCTGTTTTGCTCATTAGGAGCACATAAAAGGACCCCAAAGGAACTGTGGTCAGCGTTAGAACACTGGAAACGTTGTGCTCCGTAATTTCTCTCTTTCCTGGTGTTTCGGTGGACTAATGCTGGAGGATTAAAACCCCTCATAACACCCTTCACAGGCCTGTGCAGCCCCCAGACCTCTGGCAAGGGGATTCATGCTTCGGCGGTAACCCCTATAACCCTTGCTTTAGCTCTAGGGCGTGACTTTACGGTGTTTCTTGCACTGCATACTATTGTGGTCTGCTGCAAGACACTCCAGGTACCCAGGCGGAGGACCCCAGGTGACAGTGGTAAACCCGGCGGTAACCCAGAAATTGCCGGTAAGCCCAAAATCCCACAAATGGGTGACAAAATGGACATTGGAGCCCCAGTGACCATCACAGATGGCAACTCCACCCCGGAAGCCCTGAAGTCCAACCTCAAGCCCCATGGGGAGGGCAGCAAGGAGGCAAGTAAGGCTGCACCTCCGGAACCAAGCACCAGCGCTCGGAAGGCTGGTGCCCCGAAGGACTCAGGGCTTAAGGCAGGTGCACCTGAAAACCCCAATGCTACCAAACCAGGGAGCAGGGACCTGGCAAGGGACCGCCTCCGAACCCTTCAATGAGTACAATGTCTCCCACTGGCACACCCAGGTAATGCGGTGGGAGGTAAGGGACAAGGAAGAGCCCAGACTGGACAGGGACTTGTTCTTAAACAAGGTCCGCAAACCAGCAGGAGTTCCAGTGACGGAGGTGCTGAGCTGCCAGACATCCGCGTCATGCATGATATTTCTCTTTAGTTTCATCACCCAGCCCCTCTTTAGGAAGAACTGGGATTTCTTCCAGAGGAAAAAGAAGGAGACACCCTACAGCACCTTCAGCCTGACTACAGGATGGGCGCCGGCAACAATGAAGAAGAGGGTGACATTTGAGATGACCAACCCCTACATCCTAGATAGAGACACCGTGTCACTTCTCCAGAGGTACGGCACCATCATGAATGGACCCATTAAGGTCAGGGACAGCAACGGAATATGGAACACGACATGGCGTGCAAACATCAACCTCCACAAAGAACCTGCAGGAAGTGACGGAATAAAACACCCACTGGCAGGCTTCTACCTAGGAGCCGACGAAGGGAGGATCAGGCACTAGGGACAACCCTTCACCTGCAGATAGTGTGACACTGTGGGCCACATAGGAAGAGACTGCCCGAAGAAGTTCTGCAGGGTCTGCAAATGGAGCGGGTACAACATGACACAGTGCACCAGCAACAAGCTGTGCAACGTCTTTGGAGGAGAAGGACACATGTACTACCACTGCCCCAAATCGGACAAGCCAAAGACCTACACCAACGGTGGATCCCAACGCCAAGGTGAATGACATCCTGAAGGCTGCTAGGAAAGAAGTGGACAAGAAACTGGAGCCAACAAGGAAGGTCGAGCAGAAGAAACCAGCCCTGAAGGTGAGCCACCACAAGGACCAGGCCGAGCACAACCTCAAGTGGACCCCATTGCGGAACCAACTACAGCGGAGGAACCAACACCCCCAATGGAGGAGAAATAAGCAATGGGAGCCCAGTGCCCCAATGGAGACCCCGAGGAAGGAGCACCTGAGGTCCAACCAATGGATCACCAGAGGGAGTTGGACCCAGAGCCAGAAGCAGGAGCCAAGAAAGGAGGGCAAGGAGAGGAGAAGGCACCAGCCAAGGCAAAGGGTAAGAAGAAGAACAAGAGAAAGAGAAAGAAGTCCCAGCCAGATAACAGCAACAGCAGCAACGCTGACAAGGTGATAGAGGAGGAATGGAAGAAAGTCAAATTGCAGATACTGCGGGACAAATTAAAGAAGGAGAAGGATGAAAAAGAGGAGAAAAGGAGGCAGACCAGGTCAGGAGGGAAGACCGGACCCACGCCGCCACCTACTGACATCAAGGCTGACCCCGACATCAACGAGGAGGAGACGAGAGACCAGACCCACCCCTGGAACAACAGAAAGAGGACAAGGCCTAGGAAGGACGACTTATACACTCAGAAGAAGCTCATCAAGGCCCAAGAACACAAGAAGACAGAGGACGGATACACCACCATGGACTCTGGAATGGAGGACAGCGACATGGAGGATCACAGAAACACCCGAATGTACCCGTAGAAGCTGTCGGAGAGGGCCTGCAGAGTGAAGCACCAGAGGCCGGAGCAGAAAAGTAAGAGAGGGACGAGGAGGACACCATTGTGTGGATAGATGTCACAGAAGCCACCATGGAGCTCTCCATTGAAAACCCAGAAGAGACAACACCAGTGATAGAGGGCCTGCAGATGGGTCAGTACACTGCGGTATAGTAGCCATCCTCACAGAAAGGTTCAGAAACCAGACACTGACTGCTAGCGCCGAGACAATGGCTAGATCATTGTTCCCCCTAAACGTCAGGAGCGTGAAGGATCAGGTTAGGCGGGTTGGCACGTTGCGCTTCCTGGCTGCACAGAACCTAGATAGCTGCTTTCTGCAGGAATGCAGAACTCTGTTTGCCCAGTTGTACAGCCAGCTCAAACGGCAGTGGATGCACGTCCCATCATTTGGTCTGGAGGAAACAATTACAAATCATCTGGAGTGGCCATTCTAATCAAGGGGAGGCAGTTCACCGTGGACAAGGTCACCAAGCAGGTCAATGGCAGAGTGCTGGATGTGGGTGGCTCGAGGACTGGTGAGCCGTTAGGCTCATCAATGTCTATGCCCCCCCCCCCAGAGAAGAATGAGCGACTCGAGATGTTCAGAGTGCTCAGGATGCAACTTGTGACCTCCAGGACCATTCTGATGGATGGTGATCTCAACTGCATAGTAGAGTTGGATGGACGCACTGGGTCAGGCTCTGCAGGGATGAATGTGACGTCCAGGCTGTTGGTGGAGATTATAGGTGAGACACCTCTCCGGGATGTCATTAGGAGCATGGGGACGAATTCCAGGAATGTTTCCTGGAGTAGGCCGGGCAGAACCGTGCGTTCACTAATCAACTTCCTATTCACTTCTCCAATGGTAAACCCTGGGCGAAGGTCCATGGTCACCGTCTACTTCTCTGACCACAGGGCAGCCAGTTTTGAGGGGGGGCTTGCAGGGAAGTTCCCCACCAGCCCAGGATCGTGGAGGCTGAACTGCTCGTTGCTGGAAAATGAGGAGTTAGTGGTGAACCTCAGAGCCGTGTAGGTAGAGTTGAGGGAAATGAGGGACTTCTTTCACTCCACCAGCGAGTGGTCGAAATGGGTGAAGGACAGGTTCCGGAGCTTTTTCCAGGATGCAAGCAGAGCTGCTGCAAGGAAAAAGAAGTGGTCATTTAGAAAGATGCGGAGCAAACTGCAGTAAATGTATGAACTCAAGCTCAGGGGATGGGACCTGGATGACGAACTGGATGAAACCTGAAAAGGGCTCACGGAGCACTTCAGGGAAGAATCCAGGAAAATCATCTTCCGGACCAGAACTGAGAACCTCTAGAAGGACGAGAATTGCAACTTCAGTTAGCCTACACACCGCTGGTAGAGCTTCGGGACTCAGAGGGCAACCTCCAAAGTGAGGAGAAAGTTCTGAAAGTTGTAACCGACTTTTATGGCGAGGTTTACTCACCAAAGTTGTCAGAGCCCAGGCGGATAGTTTCCTGGAGGGCATCTCAAAAACACTAGGGGCCTTATTTATGAGGCCTTGCGACAGTTTTGCGCTTCCATTGCGTCCCTTTTTGTGATGCATCGGCGGAGTAAAACATGCCTCCTGTTGCGCCCTATTTACAAAGTGACTCATCTAAGCAGATGTGTCACTTTGTAAACCCCTGCGCTACATTATACCTGTGTCAGGTATAATGTATGCAGGGTGGGCGTTCTCACGTAAGTAAGCCTCATAGAAGTGACACAGTGAAATCTACCAGACTTCACTGCGCCACTTCTAGGGAGTAAATGCGTCAATATCTTATGCATGCCTCACAGCAGGCGTAAGACTGACGCAGTGCCCCTTCACATGGGGCTTGCCCCATGTGAAAGGACACATTGCTGGAGTTGCTTCACTTTTGTGACGCACTCCAGCAATGCGTCACTTTTGCGCCTACAGATACGTCAGAAATACTGATGCATCTGTAACTCCTTGCAACATGTTGCGCCATACAGTAAATATGACACATCCATCATGTCACAAGGAGGGCGCACTGAGAAGTGACGCATTGCTGCTTTCACGCAGCGATGAGTCACTTCTCATAAATGATGCCCTGGCTCCGGAATAGAGAGAGAAAGCCTGAACATGCCCTTCACCCTGGTAGAGTTGCACTTGGTCGCATGACCTTCAAAAGAGGCAAGACACCTGGAAATGACAATCTCCCAGTGGAGCTTTATGTCGAACTGTGGGACCTGATCAGGCAAGACTTTCAGGACCTCTAAGAGGAAATGGTGGGCAAGGGCAGTATGCCGCAATCCCTGCGTGAGGGTATGATAACGCTCTTGTGCAAGCAGAAGGGAGAGAGAGAAGACCTCAAGAACTGGAGGCCCATCACTCTCCTCAATGTGGACTACAAGATTCTCGCGATGGTGATAATCAACCGCCTAAAGAAAGTCATATCGAAGATAGTCCACTCTGACTAGTCCTGTAGGTTACCGGGTCGGCAAATCGCAGACAGTCTGGCCCTGGTCCGGGAAAGGATTGAGTACGTCAATGGCCGCAAGGTCCCAACAGCCTTGGTCAACCTGGAACAGGAAAAGGCATTCAACCGCATTTCTTATAACTTCATGGACCGGACACTCAGAGCACTGGGACTGGGAGACTTCTTCTGTGACGTGGTGACCACAGCGTATAGAGACATCTCTAGCACAGTGTTGGTAAATGGGTGGAGAACCGACCCCTTCCCTGTCTAGTCGGGGGTAAGGCAGGGCTGCCCGCTTTCCCCCCTCCTTTTCATCCACGTTATTGAGCTCCTCGCCGAATGGATCTGGCAGAACAGGAACATCAGAGGAGTGAAGGTGGCAGGAAGCAAGGGAAAGGGCGAGGTGAAGTGCTCCCTCTACAGGGACAACGTCTCAGTCTTCTGCTGGGATGGACCATCTGTGAAAGAGCTGGAGAGGACTTGTATCAAGTTTGGGAAGGCATCAGGAGCAAAGATCAACAGCGCCAAGTTAGAAACCCTACTCTTCGGCCACTGGACACCCACCCGAGACTCACTGCCATTCCCCATAAAGCAGGACTTCTTGAAGATCCTTGGAGTCTGGTTTGGCAGAGAAGGTGCGCAGAGAACACCTGGGAAGAGAGACTGGTGAAGACGAGGCAGAAGCTGGGACTCTGGAGCCTCCGGAAGCTGAAGATCAAAGGGAAGTCTTTGGTCCTGCTGAACGAGGCCCTGCCAGTGCTCCAGTATGTCGCTCAAGTGCGGCTGCTGCAGACCCGAACAGCCAAGGCCATCACACGAATGATCTTCTACTTCATTTGGAGCTCGAAGATGGACAGAGTGAAGAGGGCAGTCATGTTCAAGACCCATGACAAGTGAGGCAAGCGAGTGGCAGACATCGCCACCATCCTGAGGGGAATCTTTGTGTGCCACTGCATGAGGAACACCCTGAGGACCAAAGACGAGAGCCATGTCGACTTTCTGATGGTACGCTTCTTCCTGTTGCCAACGTGGAAGCACCTCGGATGGGCAGAGTGGGTGAGGGCCATCCCGTACAACTGGGAGACCCCATGGTTCTACAAAGAAGTCGAGAGGTTCCTGAAGGAGTCCGGGCTGGAGGCCACCGCCCCCGCCACATGGACCCCGAAGCCATGCCAGATACGAGCAAAGCACATCAGCGAACCAATCGGCGCCCTCCCCTCTGCCACAGCGGACCACATGTGGGGGAAACATTGCATCCAAGCGCCTGACCAACCAGCACAAGGATATCGCCTGGATGACCTTCCGTAAGAGCCTTCATACACGCAAGAGGACTCAACCGATACAAGTCCTGCCTGAGAGGGTGCACCGCGGAAAAGACAACATACCATCTCTTCTGGGAGTGCATGTACGCACAGGAACTGCTTAAGGCCCTGCTTAAGGCCCTAGGTACGGAGCTTAGGGCCTGGATACCTACCACCGTGGACTCTGTGATGAATCGCTTGTTCCCAGAGACACATGCACTAGGTGACCTCCTGGACTGCTGGAGGCTCCTGTGCTGTTTTAAAGATGTTCTTCTGTTTTTCAGAAACCACCTGGTAGTAGGGAAGAAGGAGACATCAACCCTGGTGTGCTGAAAGATGATCCACAGCCTCCTGCGTGACTACGCTGCACTGGACGGATCAGATGAAGACAATGACTGAGGACCCAAGGGGGTCCCCTTGTACCCTTACACAGGGGGGCGTGCATGGGCCACTAACCTGTCATGTCCTTTTTTTCTTTAACTGAGTAACCGGTTGGCGACAGGGGAGAGGAGAAGGTGGATGAAGACAGGTGGAGTAAATGTAGTTGTTCACTGTATGTATTTGACTAACGTGACCTTTTCCCTTCACAGGTAAAAGGTTAATGGGATAGCTTCTGCACTTGGTGTCAAGTTTATTACCAATGACTGATGAATAAATAGGGTGTTGTGGAAGGTGACGATTGATGTATCTGAATCAGATAGGATGCCCTGTCAAGAGGAAAAAAAAATCTGTAGCACAAAGATGCAGTAACACAAGCCACTACTAGATGTCCCTGTTGCATCAATAGCACAAAGGTGCAGTAACACAGGTATGTTATTTGATGTCCCGAAGAATCAACAGCACAACGTGCAGTAACACAAGCCATTACTAGATGTCCCTGCTGAGTGAGCTACTCACAGGTTCAGTAACATAATCTCTCTTCCTAGATGTACCAGTTGCATCAATAGCAGAAAGGTGCAGTAACTAAAGGTGTTACTAGATGTCCCTGTTGAGTAGCTGAAATGTACTGCGTTACAATCTTTAGTAATCATATGTTGATCCATGTTAATATGGCTCTATATACATACCAAGAAGTTACACTTTATATAATTGAAGAATAATTATTAGCTTGTAGTATATTCACGTTAAACTAAATCAATGTGTAAAAGAAATCCTTTTTTTTCAAAATATCCCTCTTTCCTGTTTTCACATGTTGTCATTTATTACATCACCTGCATTAAACCATTTTAAACCAAATCACTTCTATCTGCTTCAGATTTGGCAACTGAAGAAGGCCCTGCGCATACAGGAGGCTGGCAACAGCCAACCCCGGGCTCAGCTGGCTCTGGGTACCACAGCCTTTGGGTACTTTGGAACCAAGGTCTCATAGCAAAATCAAGGAAATTCACTGACAACATTATCAAAACCTCCTCGTCTGTGTTGTCTCATAAGTAGAGTGCTCTGGCTGTGCTAAGTGAGATACCAGGATCGACTACCTCCTAGCCAATAGCAAATGCTATTTTGTTAATTAATTAATTACAACAACAATACTTTTGCACATTATAAAACATTCCACACATTATAGTTTGTGCGCAGTAAAACTGTATGTCAATTGTCATTTAAATTGAAAATGTGATGTCTGTAATGGCAGAGCTCTACCACACCATGAATATTCCACTCAACACCACTCCACTCTACATATCTCTAAGGCATACTTACTAGGAAACAGCTCAGCGAGGCGCTGCGAGCAATTTTGCAGCGCCACGCTGCGTCATTTTAAAAACCCAGGTATGCACCGTAGTCACAAGAATAAGGCGCACTGCTGTGTTTTCCCTTACGTCGGGGGTGAAAATAGGTGCCTAGCGCCAGCACAGACGCCCTTGCGTCATTTTGCAAGGGTGCCTACGTTGCAGGGATGGTTGTTTGTGTGCAGGAAGGTGTCCCATCCGGCACATAAACAATCAATAATGGTGATTTGCTACTTATATGTGTGATGCATTCTGCGGCACACATAGATGTAGCAAATATCCATTAATTACTGATTGTTTTTGTGCAGGAAGGCACACCATTGATTGTGTCTTGCTCCTTCTATGTGTGCTGCAGACTTTTTTGCAATATTTCTCCTCCTTTCGCCACTCTAGCACCTGCTTTTCACTGGCCTTAGTTTTTGGCAATGCATCAGATTTACAGATTCTTGTAAATCTGGGGCAGCATCGAAATGCAATAGGTGTTGCATTGAAATGCCCACAGTAACACCCATTGCACGCCCCTTTCACCCAAAGTGATGCATCACAAAGGGCCGTATTTACAAGGAGGCATTAAGCCACACAAAGTGGTGTAGCGCCGCCTTGTTAATATGGTGCAGAGCATACCGCCGCCGGTGCGCAGGTAAACGTGACACTCCCTTGGAGCTATGCCCTTCTAAATATGCCCCTCTATGTCATTCCAGTCCATTCTATGGCACTCCATAACATGCCACTCCATTTAACGACACATCACGTCATTCCGCTCCATGACACGTCATTCCACTCTACACCCCTCCACTCTGACACTCTACGACATGCCACACCACTCCACTCCACTCCATGCCACTCTACGACATGCCACTCTATTTCACTCCCCTTCATTCTACAACCCTCCATTCATACCACATACCCCACTCAAATCCATCCCAATCTACCCCACTCCTCTCCAGTCTACCCCACTCCACTCTGGTCTACCCAACTCCCCTCCATCACAGTCTACCCTACTCCACTCCACCCCAATCTATCCCACTCCAAGCTACCCCAATTCACTCCATTCAAATCCACCCCAATCTACCCCACTCCACTACAATCTTCCCCTACTCCGCTACAATCTATCCCAGCCCAATCCAGTCTACCCCACTCCACTCCTTCCCAATTTACGTCACTCCACCCCAATGTATCCACTCCACTCCAATCTACCCCAATCCACTCTACTCCACTACACACTACTTTACTCCACTCAAATCTACACCTCTCAACTACAATCTATCGCAATCTACCCCACTCCAGTCCACTACACTCCACCCCAATCTATTCCACTCCAATCTATCCCACTCCAATCTCCACTACACTCCAATCTATCCCACTTCACTTCCATCTACCCCAGTCCACTCCAGTCCAATCTACACCAATCCATCACAATCTACCCAACTCTAATCTACCACAATCTACACCATTCCAATCTACCCCACTGCAATATACCCAATCTACTCCACTCCATCCCACTCCACTCTTCCCCAATCTACCCTACTCCACTCTGCCCCAATCTACCCCGCTTCACTCTACCCCAATCTACCCTACTCAAATCTACCCCTATCCAATTGAATCCATTCCATCTGCCCCACTCCACTTCAATCTACCCCATTTTACTCCACTCCATTTTACCCCACATCATCCCAATCTACTCCAATTTAATGTACCCAACTCCAGTTGACCCAACTCCAATCTACCATTCCAATCTGCCCCACTCCCTACTCCAATGTAGCCCACACTGATCCACCCCACTCCATTCTACCCCACCCCAATCCAACTCATCTCACTCTACCCCACCCCACCCCAATCTACATAACTCCAATCTATCTTGCTCCAATCTACGCCAATCCACTCAATTTTAATCAACTCCACTCCATTCTACCCTAGTCTACCCCACTCCATTAAAATTGATGCCACTCCAATCTAACCAATCTACCCCAACCCACTCCAGTCTACCCCAGTCCACTCCACTCTACCGTAATCTACCTCTCTCTACTCTAATCTACCGTACCCAACTCCATTCCAATCTCCTTACTCCTCTCCAAACTACCCTACCTACTCCACTCATTCTACCCCAATCTACCCCACTCCAATCTACCAAAATCCACTCCAGTCTACCCATTATACTCCACTCCACTCTACTCCAATAGACCCCAATTTACGCCTTTCCATTCCAGTCTGCCCGACTCCACCCCAATCTACCCCAATGTAATCTGCCCAACCCCAATCTACCCCACTCCAATCTACCACTCCAATCTACTCCATTCTACTCCACCCCACTCTAATTTATCCCATGCAACTCCAATCTAGCCACCTCCAATCTACCCCACTCTACTTCGCTTCACCACATCTTCCCCACCCCACTCCACACCACTACCTTTTGCCATGCTGAACATCAGCCACACTGGTGTATAACATGGCTAAAACATATATGTTTTTTTACATCATTTTACTTTTACTACATCTATCTTAATCTGTATCCTCCTCTCCCCGATCGCCATCTGATTCCTGGGTTGAAGAGAAAAAGGGACAAACGTGTTAGTAGTCCCTCAAGGACCCCCCGACCCCAAGATAGGGCAGGCGTGCCCCTTTGGGCCCTCAGGTGTTGTTGTTGCTGTCGTCGTCTGATCCGTCCAGTGCGCTTAGTACACAGGCGTCTGTGAATCATCTTCCAACAGGCCAGGATCGATGTCTCCTTCTTCCCTACTACCAGGCGGTTTCTGAAAAACAGAACGTCTTTAAGGCAGCACAGGAGCCTCCAGCAGTCCTGGAAGTCTCCGAGAGTGTGAGTCCCTGGAAACAAAACATACATACAAGTCCAGGGTGATGCATGATGCTGGTATCTATGCTCAAAGCTCCGTGTTTAGGTCCTTCAGCAGGTCCTGGGCTTAAGAGTATTCCCAGTAGAGATGGTAGGACGCCTCATCTGTGTGCATCCTTTTAGGCAGGACTTGTATCGATTGAGGCCTCTTGCTTGCATGAAGGATCTCACTGGCAGACATCCTTGGGTGGCCATCCAGGCGATGTCCTTGTGGTGGTTGGTCAGGTGATTGGAGGTGACGTTCTACCACATGTGGGTCGCTGTTGCAGATGGAAGTGTGCCAATCGGTTTGCTGATGTCCTTAGCACGGATCTGGCATTGGACGATCTTAAACATCCACTGGTTCGGGCAGCAGCCACCAGACCAAACTCTTTGACAAACTTTTCCACTTCCTTGTAGAACCACTGGGTATCCAGTTGTAGGGGACGGAGCTCACCCACTCTGCCTATCCGAAGCACCTCCACAGTGGTAATTTGAAAAGGTGTGAACTCAGAAAGCCACCATTTGCTTTCATCTTTGGTCCTTAGGGTTCTCCTCACGTAGTGACACACGAAGATTCTCCTCAGAATTTTGGCGATGCCCGGCACTCCCTTGGCTAAAACACATTGCCAAAGCCAATAGCTCTCGCATAGGCGAGAACTATTGGCTTTGCCAATACTTATTTATTATGGGGTTCAGTGCCCTTCCACCCTCACACAGGGAGCATCTAACTTGTATTTTGCGGATTTGGCATTATTTATGAAATACTGTAAAATATTGGAAATTTTAATCACACTGACATTATCATTAAAATAAACAATGAAACTTTGAAACCTGAAGCCAATCCAAAAGAAAACATACGATTAGAATAGTTGTAAAAAGCCTTTTTATAAAACAATGAATAGATGTTTTCACAGGAGGAAGGAGCTGCCCTGCCAAGTACCATGCATCAGGCGTTAGACTAACGCATTTCATTGTGGTAGCCTGCAAATGCATTCTCATGCATATTTAGCGCCTCAGCTCTGCTGTCAAGTGGCCCGAAAGCGCTGTCTGATTAGCGGTAGAACATGATTTGGTAAAAGTGGAGAGGGACAGGAAGCGCGCAGTGCACGCTGCTCGGCTGGTTTCGGGGCTGGCTGAGCTCAAGTGAAAACAATGTAACACTAAAATTCAATCAAGCGCAGAGCGGCATACTGGTCAGGGGTGTGAGTTTGTATGAAACTCACACTCATAGGCAGACGGGTGGGTGGTGCGGTATTTGAATTCAGTTTCATTTTGCTCCTGCTGCAGTGCTTCCTGGAAACAGGAGCTCAGCTCCTGCGAGGCCGACACAGCCAGGTCCAGGCATGGCAGTGGGCCATCGTGGACGGCAGCTGAAACACGCGGATCACTGAGGCGGCCGGCAGAGGTGTGGTTAATCGTTCAGAGCTCAACTGCAGTACCTATAGGGCTGCAGGTAGTAGCTGATCCAAGCGAGCTGCACCTGCACAGAGGCAACCCAGACAGCCTGCCGGCTTGTGTACGCAGTTACTTTCGTAAGCCGCCCTCCCCCTGATGCAAAAATGAGTACGTCTTACTGTCAGTGTGCTGCAGTTAACGGTTGAAAGCTTCCACGATATTGGCAAATGTTACCTATTGTTTGCTGCTTGCACATGGCTGCCCTCGCAGCACGCACCCTCACATACCAAGCTACTTTGGCCCACAGCAGAGGTGCTTCCGACACCACCCGACTCTGTAAACGACAATCATATAAACTAACTTTGCCCGTCATGATTTAAAGCACCAGAAATCCATCAGCCCACCGGATGTATGTGCAGAAATTTCTCACTTACCATTTACTTAATGGAAATGTCATTTTTGGTAAAGCCTCATGTTAGGCACAATTGCGTATCTTGACATTTGACAGGCAGGGAATGATCATGTGGTGTGCAGAGAATCCACTTGGCTAGGACATAACAGTCTGTGCTTTAGAATAGCACGGCTGAAGGAGAGCATCGTTCTTTTCTGCACCCAAATAACACTCTCTGTGCAGCTGAGACTGAGCGATGCATTGTATAGGTGACATATCTGCAAAAGTTATTCAGACTTTTGGGTGCATGGAACGAAGCCTACATTCAGTGCGCTGATTCACATGTGCTCACGAGGCGGCACACGATAAAAAGAGGGGAGGAGAGGTTTTCTTGGTAAAGAAGATTTTATAGTGTAGGCTTTTGGCAGCTCTCTTTTTTTGCTGTGCCTGTTGCAAGTGCAGTGCCTCCCCGAAGTACGGATGTCACTGTGACAGGTCCTTGTGTGGACTGACTTTCTTTAGCTGTTTCAGGGCCTGTTAGGTCTGGTGCGAAGCAAACGTTTTTACTGTTTATTTCCCACATATAATTACCAAACCTTGCCCAGAGCGTAAATGAAGGCATCTATATCTTTTAAATCAGCGGAGTTGGCGTGCCGCAGCTTTCTTTTCTTTTTAGACCCCATCTGCCAGGCCCCGAAGGATAGCTCATGTGACCAGTCAGTGTGTGGGCTGATTGCTTTTGGCTGTTACTGGACTAGTGCAGCAGGTTTTAATGTTGATATCCCTGATAATATAACAAAGATGAACTGCAGCAAGCTTAGATGCATGCAGTCTTCTATACATTTAAAAAAACTATAAAGTGTGTCTTCACAAGTTCAAAACTGCTCTCATTTGGAAATGGGGGGCAATTTTAATTGACTGATTTGCTAAAGGGGGGGCACTGCCAGGCTTTGTTTTATGTCCCAGTCCTGGAGTGGGGGTGTTTCTTCTCCAGTCTGGCTGGCAGACACAAGTGAGCTCTATGACAGCTCAGGGCTGGACTGTCTGCAGCTCTTCAGTCTACATTAGCCTGCTACGCCACCATTCAATTTTGTAGCCATATTGTACTGAGAGCCCGAGGCATGATCGTCCTAATCTCAGTATATTTCTAGACACACTGGCCTCTAAAACTTATTTTGTGCCTGCTGCACAGTGTTGATTCATCTTGTCAGGCTAAGCAAGTGCCTCGCACCCCCTGTGAACTTCCTTCTAGCGTGTCTTCATTGCTGTGAAAGGCTTTGCCACAATTGTTTTACAGTATGGTCATCTTAGAAAGAGATTGTAGGTTAGAGAGCTTTCATTTCAGGAGTTTTCCATTCGTTTCAAGATATCTTATAGAGCTTCTCATGCTTCAAAATATTGTAAATTCTGATATTTAGCTCTTTCAATGCTCTTCATTCCATAGTTATAATGGTGAGAACGAGTCACGTTAAGTGTCACACATTTCGCAGATATATGTTACTCATAAATACATTGAATTCATTGAAATGTTACACATTAGCAATCTCAAAACTTGGCAGCTATGATAGACTGTGCGCATAAGAAATTAAGAGGCTGAACATTGTGCAGTGCAAGATATCTGTGTTGTGCACTAGTGCTTTGCAGCTGTTTTAAGATCTTAGGGGGCAGATCTACAAGGAAGTGATGCAGCGTGGCACCGCAAGCTCTTTGGCTGCGCCACGCTGCGGCACTTCCGAAGCACAGGGATGCGACATATTTACAAGAATGTTCCATCTCCGTGCTTTCCCCTGCGTTAGCGCACAAACTGCAGCCATGCGCTGGCGCAGGCACCCTTGCACCATGGTGCAAAGATGCCTGCGTCATGGGGAGATTGGTTTTGTGCAGGAAGGGGCACCTTCCTGCACAAAAACAATCACTATGGGCATTTTCCTCTTTCAATGCGTGCTGTAGAATGCAGCACGCATTGAAAGAGGAAAAAACGAGGAGAATTGAAAACATTTCTCCTCATTGCGCCTTGCTACGGTGGCGTAGCATTCAGACGCATCTCCAGATCTACAGCACGCATTGAAAGAGCAAAAAACGAGGATCTCCTCATTGCGCCTCGCTACGCCTAGGGTGGCGTAGCATTCAGATGCATCCCGTGGGAACACCCACAGCAACACCCATGGAACGCCCCTTCAAGACAAAGTGATACCAAAAACAGTGGTCCTTGACCAATGATCAATATATCTGAGACAATATGCTTCGCTTAGTTAATTGTTTAGCTAATCCTGAGCCCAAAAAACAGAAATTTTCTTAAGAACAATGGCTCGCAATATTCAATAAATAGTTCAAACTGAAAAAGGACAACATCCAAAACACTGTGAGATGATATACATACGTTTATTTTGGCAATTTTTAATATTAGGACAGAACGAGCTTGCTCCAAAGAGAAACGTGCATTAGGGGAAGGTGATAAAGGAGTGAGTGAATGAGACAAGAAATGAAAGATACATAGTAGTGAGAATATTCAATCAATTTTAGGCAATGTGGATCGGTTGTGATTCACCGTCCAGAATCCAAGTAACCTGGTCACATTCATTAAATACAAAATTATTAGTATATTTCAAACAATGACCCCATTGATGGTCTTGCACGGAGAGATGAATATGTGTCCCAGGTGGTTAAGGGTGGGCGTCGACGTTTCGACCCGTCTTGATGGCCTTAGGGATTTTTAAGCCTTGGCCTTGCGGGTCTTCATCAGGACCAAAGAGGGGGCAACCTGACTGGAAGGTGGTCTTAACTGAAACACCTGTAACGTTAAAATAAGGGGGTGTGAGGATGTTGTCCTATTTAAAACATAATTAAAAGCATGGTATGTTGTGTTAATCACATACCTAATTGATTTAAATCACAGGAAGAATCCCGGATTCCAATGAATGGAGGGCTTGATGTCACAGGTCAATTAATTCGTTCTAGGTAAAAGGAATAATACTGAATTAAATTCCAAGTATCAACGAAAACCTCAACACAAAGCTTATCATATCAGAGCACCGTGAAGAGTAACTCTAAAAACCCATCAAGCTGAGAGGAGTAGGCTGTGACTGTATAGCAGGCCGTTTGTAGGTAATAGAACAGCAGGAGGGGCATCTTACCGCATCGGGAAAACGTTAGCGATGTGTCTGCCGTTATTCAGAAATTAGTACTGTTAGCGATGTATCTGCCGTTATTCAGGAATATTCGCCGAGGCGTAGGAATTCAATCAAGGCTAAAAACAAAAACGAAGGGCAAGGTCACTTAAAACTCAGCCTATGTGGGTTAAGGATCTACGGTGTATAGATATGGGCAGTGGATCACTGCCCATATCTATGGGCTCAGGATTAGCTAAACAATTAACTAAGCGAAGCATATTGTCTCAGATATATTGATCATTGGTCAAGGACCACTGTTTTTGGTATCAGTTATTCACCCAGGTCCTTTTACCATGGGTTACCCCATTTTTGTAATGGCCTTCAAGACAAAGAGCTGCCCGAGAAGCAGCCGTTTTACAGATAAAGAAAAAGTCTTCAAGGCAAAGTGCTGAGCGAGAAGCAGCACTTGGAAGACATGGAGCATTGCTCTACCCTTACTTTTATCGTCCTTTTTGTCTATTTCTTTTTTTAACTTAATTGGGTGAGTTTTGAGGGCAAGCTGGGGAGCAAGGAGCGAAGAGACAGACTCCTGTGCTCCCCAGCCCTTTATACCCCTTGATCAGGCGCGCAACACCCATTGGGCTCACTGGGCTTAAGCCCCCCCCGTCGTGTGTGACAGCCCGGCTGAGACAGCCTCGCGGGCTGGCGTCCGTCTAATTGCAGCCGCACCAGAGTACTTCACGGGTCTTTAAAAAACCATTTACTCCTTAACCCCTTCCATGCGGGGCGGATTCCCCCGCGGTGCTGAGCGCTGCTTGCGCGGGCGTGGTCATGACGGAACGGTTCCGTCATGAGCACAGCTCAACCGACGCTCATGACGGAACCGTTCCGTCATGAGCGTCGAAGGGGTTAAAGAGGCTTCTGTTGTGTTTTCACCCCTTCTTACAGCCATTATGCCTATGGCTGGAAGACTTAGCCCCCCCCGAAATGTTTTTCAGCCCCCCCCGAAATTTGGCTCTAGTTGCCCGCCTGCCCTTGATGGCCCGGCCAGGGCTACTGGCCGAACGTTGCCCTTTTGCGGATCCGGAAGTGATTCTAATCACTTCCGGGTCACGATCTATGGGGAGGAGGCACGCCCTCCGGGCCAGGACCTATGTGAGGAGGCGCACTGCTCGACTCTTGTTCCAGAGGGAGCCTGGAGGAGGCGCGTCGCTGTTCTCGTTCTAGGAGCAACCGCAGTTTTGATTCCTAAGGGGAGACCTCTTGGCTATACCAATGCTTGTTGTCTACTGCTTCAACTTAATTTGGCAGCTCTATCAGAGATAGAACTTTCAAAAATTGAGTGAAACTCTTTAATGTTCCTCTCCACGGAAATCTTTAGTAAAAGGCGAAAGATTTATTCGGTTTGAAAAGAAACCAGAGTATGCTCATTCATCAACTGTGGCAGAGAGCGGAGGAAACACACCTCCTTGGTCTGTCAGTGTAGGGCAGAAAAATAAATGATAATTTCACACATGTTCTAGAGAATACTTTTTTATTAATGTTCCGATCAAACTAAGCGGGAAAATTACTTTCAACTACATAAGAATGAATATAAGTGACAGCGGATGTTGGGGATTGTGGGTATGTAAATAAGCCCTACTTGAACCCACGTGACAACAATTCTCAGTAACACGTGACCCTCGGGAGTGCAACAGGGTTTACATTCGTTGTTCTAGTTTGCTTTTCTATGTATTACAATGCTATGCACGAACATTAGTCTGCCTCCACTACACAGAGGCAGTTTTAAATAAATATTCAATTACCCGCGGGAACTTTACCTGTTTTGCTAGGAGTAACTTGCTATTGAGCCGAAGCCGTGACTCGAACCCGTGCTCCAGACTCGGCAGTTCTGGCTGTTAAATCGCACCTCCGCCTCTCACGCAGCACAAGCTCCTGCAGCAGTGTGTCTGAGGGGCCTGACCGGCCCAGTCACTGCCGGATCAGTCCATCTCCTTCCCACAGCTTTGTTTAGGGGCATTGAATGGGGTCCATCCACAGAACAGCATTAAAAGATGCACATTCTGGAACTGGTGACGAGACTCGGATCACGGCTTCCGCCCAACCCCAGGGGATTCTGAGAAGTCACTTTTTCCCGTGCCTGGAAGGTGTCTGGTTGTCTTGTAAAGTGCTTAAGTGGTCTCGGGCCAACATCGCGCTATATAAACCTGCAAAAAAATAGGAATGAAATCTTTCGAAATTAAAGGACCATTATTCACTGTGGGTCAAAATATAGCGCCACCTAGAGACATTTATGAGAAAGATGTCCTAGAAACTAAGGGGCAGATTTACAAGCTCTTTGCGCCGCCATTGCGTCACTTTTCTTGACTCAATGGCGGTACAAACAATGCGCCCTATTTGCAATGTGACACATCTAGGGAGATGCGTCACGTTGTAAAGCCCTGCGTCACATTATACCTGCGTCAGGTATAATGTATGCAAGGGGGTGTTCCTACGCAGGAAAGCCTCGTAGAAGTGACACAGTGAAATCTACAAGATTTCACTGCCTCACTTTTAGGACGCCACTGCGTCAAAACCTTAAGGAGTGACCCAGTGTAGTGGGAATAGGCCACAAAATGCATTGCTGGAGTTGTGTCGTGCTTGCGACAGAACTCCAGCAATGCGTGACTTTTGCCCCAACAGAACTGTCAACCCTTCCGCCATGGTGCCATGGTGCGCCGTATTGTAAGTACGGCGCATCCATGGTGGCGCAAGCAGTTTTTTAGAGTGGCGCAAGGAAAGTGACGCATCTTTATACATGTGTCACTTTCTTGTAAATCTGCCCCTAAGGAGCAGATTTACAAGCCCCGTACGCCACTTTTGCGCCGCCGTTGTGTCACTTCTGTGACGCAGCAGTGGCGTAAAGCCAGCGCCATGCTGCGGGGTATTTACAACGTGACGCATCTAGGGAGATGCGTCAGGTTTCATGTGGGTGTTTTGGCGCAGGGGGGGCATTCCGGTGCAGGGACGCCTCGGAATATTGGCTGAGTAAAATTTACAAGATTTCACTCAGTCACTTTTCCGACCCCCCTGCGTCAAAACCTTGCGCCTGCTTGAAGCAGGCGTAAGGCTTGACGCACCATGTTAGACATAGGCAGGGTTGGCACAGTGCTGGAGTTGCGTTGCGCCCGCGACACACCTCCAGCACTGCACCAACCTTACGGCAACAGATGCGACACGCATCTGCATTTCCCTGCGCCATGATGCGCCGCATTGTAAATGAGACGCATCTGTGGTGGCGCAAGGATTGAGATGCGTGTCGCAAGTTTCCTGGCGCATCCCTGCTGATTTGCAGGGATGCGCCAGGAAACGTAAATCTGCCCTGTTTGTAGCGTTCTCACCAGCCCGGGAGCATTCTAATGAACACGCCACACTCAGGGCTAGGTTTACTAGTTTGTCACGCAGCGCAGTGCAGCAGCTGCGAATGCTGCGCTGCTTGAGAAGGAGAGTGCCATATTTACAGAAATATGACACTCTCATCCCCACTCCCTAACACCGTCGCAGAAATGTGCGAGCGTGCACCATGGCCACACCTTTGCACCATAGTGCAAGGGTATCTGCATTAGACTAACATAGGTTTGCACTGGAAGGATCCAGTACAAAATACCAAGCTTAGACTAAGGGGCATATTTACAAGGAGCCTGCGTGGCGGCTGCGTCACTTTTTTTGACGAAGCGGCGGCACAGAATGCAGACCCATATTTACAAGGCCACGCAAAGCCAAAGCCACTTAAGGTGGATTTTCATGGCCTCGTAGATATGGAGTAAGGCAAAGCAGCGCCAGTGGTTGCGTTGCCTTACTCTAGAGCAAAGAGGCGTTCCATGGCTGTTGCAGTGGGTGTTCACACGCAACGCAGATTGATATTGAAGTATTCCCAGATTCACAAGGACTTGTAAACCTGGGAATGTATCAAAAGCCTACTCCTCCCCGGGGAGGCGTAACAAGGAGAAATATCTTTATTTCTCCTTGTTTTTTCCTCTTTGTAAGTGTGCCGCATTCTACAGTCCTAATAGAAGGAAAACACCTCCATTGATTGTTTTTGTGCAGAAAGGTGTCATTTCCTGCACAAAATCAATCATTCCTGCAACTCAGACATTCTTGCACCATGGTGCAAGGGTGTATACATTGGCCCTAGGGAGCCAATTGTGCACCAGCGCAAAAAAAGGACATTGATGCAACTTATTGTTGTAAATATGACACATCCCTGCACTCTACTTGCAGCGCAGCAAGCTGGCTTGCGGAGCGTCAGTTTGTTGTTAATATGCCCCTAACTTTAAACCTTTTCCCACTTTTTAATTGTGCTGTACAGTGCAGCACACATGCAAAGTCAGAAAAGAAAGGAGAAATAAAAACATTTCTCCTTCATAGCTCCTATCTGAAATGGGCGCTACTTGCTGGCGCTAAACCTTGTCTACTTTATTTAAGTAAATAGGGCTTAGCGTCAGAAACCATGGGTGGTTGCACCACACATGGTACCCCCCTATGGCGCTAAGAAATGCAAAGCAGCGGCGTTATCTGCTTCTTTGCGTTACTTTCAAGTGATTTTCCAGCGTAAAACAGGTTTTACACTGGAAAGTAAATAGGTGAAAATAGATTTTTCATTGTTTTCCATCACTTTTGTGACGCAAACACAACGTAAAATCTTAGGGTGTTACTTACAACAAATGACACATCGCTGCATCAAAATTACTTGCGCCTGCAGCAAAAATCCTTACAACACCATGGATGCACCGTAATTACAATACAGAGCTCCATGGTGCAAGGATCCGCGGATGCGTCAAAAATACTAATGTACTAATGTATCTGTGGGAAGCATGTTGCATGGCATCAGGCCCAAAAGCGTTGCATTGCTATAGTTGGACATAAGACTGATGCATCTACAGCAATTCGTTAAAAAAACTAAGATGATGCATCAGGGGGCGTGGCCAGCCACCACCCAAGATGACCGCAAAGGACGAGAGCTCCGTCCGATGGCGGACTACATACCCCATTATCCAAGCATTCATCTGTTTAAGCCCAACATAGCCAGCGGTCCCGTGCTCCCTTACCCGTGCCGGTGACTCGATACAAGTTTTGTGGAGCTGGACGGAGCCAGCGCCGAGGACGCTGCAGCGCATCGTGTGCCAGGGAAACCTTTGTGACGACGAGGACAGTGGGACCTCTCATGGCCTTCGCTCCCGGTGGTGTGCTCCTTGGAGCGTGTCCGCGGCCTCCCCTGGCTGTCCCACCCACCAGACTCATGGTTGAGGCTGCCTGTTCCCTTCAGCAGCCGGCGTAGGGATCCTGTTGTGCCCCCAGACTGATCCCGACTCCGGCCGATGAGATTGCGCGGCCCGGAGGTGACCGGCGAGACGTTCCGAGGCAAGTGGGACACAGAGCCGTAACAACGCAGAACATATATGCGATTCGGGGGAGTGAGGTGTTCCTTTACCCCCTCATTTCTCCCTCTCTGCTTACTGCACCCCACGTTTGACACCAAACTACACTGACTGCCTGGGGGCCAGAGCGAAGCACGTTGTTGCACTCCCCCCCTCCCTCTCCTTCCTCAACGTGCATCAGTGCTGAGGAAACGAGCCAGAGGGGCCCGCGGAGAAAGCGGGTCACGGTTCCAAAATTTCCACCTGTGTCACCCTTCTCAATGGGCCACTACTTTTAACTCTTGGCAACACAACCTCAGGGGCTGGAGGGCCAGATACTGTTTGTCACTTCTGACTGTGGCTTGGCACTGGAGGGACACGGTGTGTCACATGGGGCCTGAGTAATTTCCAACTGTGTGGCAGGCCCTGACATCTAGAGTGGGCCGCCATTTTTTCTGAAACTGTTTAGCGGTGTGACCGGCCGTCAACGTCTTTAGGTGATGGGCTGGGAGCCACCACTTGTTTTGACTCAGCAGCTGCGCCGGATTCACGCACTAGTGGCCCCGACACCCCGAGCGCAATTGGGACACCTGTGAAGGGACGACACTGCCGAGATGTCTACTGCCAGGGGGCCCAAACAGACCCACTAGACGAAGCTTGATAAATTTGCGCAATCTAAGACAGATGGCTCGGAGGAGAGAGCTGCACCACATGGCGCAAAGCTGCAGTCGGAGGAGGGGGCCCCCACCCTGGCGGACGTAATGGAAGCTATCCAAGGGGTCCACACGGCGCTGGAGCAGAAAATTAATACAGTAACGACCAAAGTAACCCTCATGCATGCCAACCTACGTAATCTGGGGGAGAGGGTCAAGGCGACCGAAGAATCAGTGTTGACGCTCCAAAAGTCCACAAAAACGCTGGAAACTACCGTCAAAAGGCTTCAGGTACAAACTTCGGACCTGGAAGCGAAACTTGAGGACTATTAATGGTGCACCCGAAGCAATAATGTGCGCATTCTCGGGGTTCCCGAGAGGGCCGAGGGGCAAACTGCAGACCTCTTCGTCAAAGACTTAATCCCAAAACATCTACAGCTCCGGTCCTTGTCACAGTACTTCTCAGTTGAACACGCTCACAGAGTGCCTGGTTGTCCGCCTAGGTCAGGCGCCCCCCCGCGTCCCATCCTGGCAAAAACTTTTAATGACTAGAACAGAGACATTATCCTCCAAACGGCACGCATCGCCCCCTCCACTTAAGTTTGAAAACTCGACGATCACATTCTTTCCGGACTTTACGCACAAGGTGCAAAAGATGCGCAGGTCCTTTCTGGAAGTGAAACGTTCACTCCCAGACAAAAACTTGAAATACGCAATACTTTTTCCAGCTAAGCTGCATATGTTGGCGGAGGGGAAATCCTGTTTTTTTCTGACCCCGGAGGAAGTCTGGGACTGGTTGGAGGGATGGAGAAATCTGGCTGCTCAGAAAAACTATTCTTCGCTGCGCCTTCAAGGTCACAAACATCGCCAAGAAAGCTCCGAACGGGAGGAGGGTGTTTTACTTACTGTAATTGGTATGTTACACTGTCTGCTGGCTAGCCCTCCCGAACTTGGAAAGACCAGTGAAGGTCGTAAGTGCGAGGACTGTTGGTTTGTCCCAGTAAGAGTGGGGTAACTGCACAATATTGGACAATGGACACGTGGGTGCACCGTCAAGTATGTATAGTTAACAAATTTTGGCTGGACGTCGCTAAGACACATTGTTCAGTTTTATGTGCTGTCAGGGGGGGTGGGACGCCTTAATAACGTTTCCTCAGTTCAATAATAGTCAAGGACCGACAGCTTGTTAAATGTTGTATTATGGGCTTCCATGGTTAAGTATACGGGGGAACTGGATCTTCTGGTCAGGGTTGTTTGGCTGTGTAGCGTTTCTCTTCACAATGGTTACTAGTTAAGGTTCTACAGGCACTCTGCAAAATTGGGGGGTGGGCAGTTGTAAGTCCATGTTGCAGGGAGGCAGGGTTAACTTTGGGATAGTTTTATTGTGAAATGTAAGTTATGGTGCAGTTTTGAATACAGCATTCTTCCTAGTGCATTGAAGATTGACAAGGAGTCAGAATGTAGATCAGTGTAATGTTCGAAATGGCTAAAGTGTGGTCGCCAGATGGGTGTGGGAGGATATGTCCCTGCTTTTCCACCCTTGTTAGCTTGTTTTGCAGACGACCCCATTCACAACAGCTAAATAGAGATAAAGGTAATTTGGTTCCACTCTTGGGCTGCTTTAAATTCTGTTGTGGAACGTGAATGGCCTGGGGAACCAAATTAAACAAGGAATAGTTTTGCAATATCTGTAGCGACAGGCTCCCTGCGTGGTGTAGGAGACTCACATCCAGGGGTCCTCTCATTGTGCACTCAATAGATGGGGATATAAGCTAGTGACTCACTCGGGCTATGCAAGGGGGTCTCAAGGGGTGGGCATCCTCATGCGCACCTCCTTCCGTTATCAGGTCCTTGCTGTCGCTCACGACCCACTGGGTAGATTTATTATTTTTTTAAATTATTTTATTTATTAGGGTATACAGCAAATAGGAAACATGTTACACATCTGCAAGATAAAAGATATCTTGAAGCCTGAACATGAATATATATGCCGTCAAAGCCGAAGTTCAACCCTTTTTTTTGCCGCCCCCTCTAGAAAGAAAAAGCACATTCAAACAAGAGCTGCAGTGGTGGTGTTAGGTGATCACAACAGGTACATCCCCTTATCTCTATATTATACTGCGATCGATAGATTTATTACACAGCTTGATAACAAATGTCTGTGTTCATTTAATTAATCCTAATAATATTTACTCTACGCTACCTCCCGTTTCAGGGGTTATGTTCATGGCCAGAGGGTCCCTACCAGCTAGGAATGTTTGGTTTAGCCCCCAGAAGATTTTGGGGCGACTGTGTAGCTCTTAGTGTTACAGTACAGCATGTCCCGTGGCAACTCCTGTATGGTGGGTGGTGGACCTCGTGCCCAACGCATTGCTAATCTGCACTTCACGATTAAGACACCCATTTTGATCAGTCTTCTAATTCCCTTCTTTAATTTTTTGGTATAGCCCAACAACGCTATTAGCGGGCCAGGGAGTAGTGTGATCTCAGTGACGTCGCTTAATGTTTGAAATACGTTTTCTTAGTACCTGGCTATGACCAGACACTGCCAGGCGACATGTAAGAAATCTGCCGGGCTCCCCCTACACCGCACCACTGGGTAGATTTGTCACATGTCGGGCCTGAGGGAGGGTAAATCCCTTAATGTAACCTCACTGTATGTGCCCCCCAGACTGCAGTCCACGACACTGGCTGCGCTCGGCTCCCACATATTGAATCTACCTGAGGGTGACGTACTCCTGGGGGGGGGATTGCAACGCAGCCCTTGATGGGTACCTAATAGGCAGCCACCTAGACGGGGTGAGGCGACAGAGAAAATGCAGCTGGATTTCATTCGGGTGATGGGTCTGATAGATGCCTGGAGGGAGAATCACCCTGCGACTAGACAGTACACTTTCCTCTCTGAAGTTCACAGTAGTATGTCCCGAACCGACTATATCTTCTGCAAAGCCACTCAGCCCCCCATGTCCGGAGAGGTCTCCTTTCTTCCTAGGGGCATTTCTGATCATTCCACGTTGGTAGCATTTTAAGGCAGTGCCCCTTCCCCCACACGTCACAAGATAGTCTTCAACCCTTGGTAACTTAAGGTGCCGGTAATTAGAGAGAAGCTTACCGAAATGACCACCCAATACTTTCTTGAAAACGAGGGGTAGGTGGATTCCGACATCGTATTGTGGGAGGCATACAAGACTGTGGTGAGAGGTAGCGGGGTGGCAGCAATAGTGGGTCATATGACAGAGAAGAAGAAACACTTACAGATGATAGATGGTGAGATTGCTCTTATCGAGCGAGATCTTGTGGCGTCGGACACTCAAGAGACCAAACACAAACTGCTCATGAAACAACAGGAGTATAGAGACACCACTGAGGATGCAGCGAGGGCCCAGTACCGGGCCACCAAACTTCGTATATATGATATTGGCGACAAGGCGAGCACATTATTAGCCTGGCTAGACAAAAGGGACATTGCCAACAGATGGGTGGCTGAGGTTGTAGGTCAGGACGGGACAAGAATACACAATAGAGCCGGGATTGCGGAGGCGTTCGCTGATCACTTCAAACGGGTCTATGCCTCCATTCAGGCTTCCACCCACGTGGCAGCAAAAGAACTCCTAGACACCCTGGGACTCCCTGTTCTTGACTCTCAAGACGTGGAGGAATTGGACTCCGTCTTGACCACTGAGGAGGTGTCCAAGGCAATTGGCGCCCTACAGTCCGGAAAAGCCATGGGCCCCAGTTGCCTCCCTATTGAACTCTATAAAACAAATGCCACCACTATTGCCCCAAACCTCATACAAATGTACGAGGAAAGTGCACAAGGAGATTCTGCCTGCAACACAGAGACTGACCAACATATTCGTTATTCAGAAAAAGGATAAAGCCCCTGAGCGCTGTGACTCATACAGGACAATCTCCCTCCTGGACCCAGAAGTTAAAATCCTAGCTAAAATCCTGGCATGCCGCTTCTCACCGTATCTTCACAAATTGATCCACCCGGACCAGTCCGGTTTTATGCCGGGCAGAAACACCGCTCTGAACCTTCGACGCCTCCACGGGGCTCTGGGCAGGGCAGACACAATTCGGAAGGATGCAGTGATTATGTCTCTGGACGCCAAGATGACGTTCAGCATGATCGAATGGCCTTTTTTACTTGCCGCCCTTGAAAGATATGGGTTCGGGAAGAGATTTTTATCCTGTGTGCGCCTTCTTTAGTCGGAACCATTGGCCCTCATTACAGTTAACGGGGGTCGTTCGGAAGCATTCACATTGCAGAAGGGAACAAGGCAGGGATGCCCCTTTTCCCCTTGCTCTTTGCTTTGACCTTAGAGCCCCTGGCAATTTGGATCAGTGGAGACCCCCTTATTTGGGGCCTTAATTGGTCAGTGGATTGGGTGGATAAAATCTTCCTTTACGCTGATGATATTCTGCTGTACTTGGCCAGACCCTAGTTTTCCATTCACCGTGTCCTACATATATTTGTTCTTTTTCAGAAATACTCTGGATACACCATTAACTGGGATAAGTCTCTTATCTATGTTCTGAGCGGGGCCCGCCCAACCCTGCCTAGGGATTGCGGGGCTAAAATAGTTACGGTGGGATTTTTATATTTGGGGATCTATGCAACGACCAACACTGAAATGTTTTATGACCATCATTTGGCTCCTCCATTACGCCGCTTTCAGGCTGATGTTCGACACTGGAAAACCCTGCCCTTTTCCCTATTGGGCAGAGCTGCTCTTTATAAAATGATGGCACTCCCACGCTTTATCTATGCCCTGCAGAACACACCTTTTTTGGTCCCGGCGCAATATTTCATTGCTAATGAAGCAGAGGTACGCTCCTTGCTTTGGAATGATGGTGCCACTAGAATAGCATTGACTAAACTTACGAAAAGCTGGTACAACAGGGGTATTGCCCTACCCGCAATCAAAAGCTATTATTGGGCCTCTCAGCTGACTGTCATTAATCACTGGGTGCATCGACCTGGGACAGACCCCGCCTATAAGATGGATAGACATAACATGCTTCCCGGCAATTATTCCAGGGCAATCGATGGTGGGGGGAACCAGACACCAAAATACACCCCGACTTCTACCACAGTTGCTATATGGCACGCCGCGACAACTGCGTTGGGGTGGAAAGCTAGAATTACACAAGTCACTCCTTTGCTTGACACATACCAACTAGGATTGCTGTCAAAGCATCCCAGTTTCGACAAGTGGGACACGATTGGTCTCTCTAGTGTTGGCGATCTGTCAGCGAGCTCCAGAGAGATTACCAACTACAGAGTGGATAAACCTTTAGATACCTCCAAGCCTAGAATGCGCTACAAAAGGTGATACCCAAGGGCACGGAACTACCTGCTTCCTCACCCCTGGAGGATAGACTTCTGGACGACTATCTCCAAGAAAAAGCTATTTCCTTAAAATATCGCAAAATACTTAACAATACACCGGACACACTAGGGAAAGTTTGCGCATGATGGGTGGAGGACGTTGGGGACATTGATGATGAAGAATGGCAGTAGGCACTGGCTTCCCCCGGGAGATGGCGAGCCGCTCCCGATTTAAACTCATTCAACTCAACCTCCTACACAGGGCTTACTACACCAAAATGAGTGCCCTGAACTCCGCTACCTGCGGCCAAATTGGTATGTACCTGCATCAATAGTAGGAATGCCCTATTCTTCAGACACATTGGGGAAGGGTCACGTCAGTACTGTCCTCGACCTGTCACAAAACCATCGAAGTTTCGGACCGCCTGTGACGCCTTAATATCTGGGAAGCAACTGATCTGTCTAGAGCCGCAATGGTTGGGTCTCCCTCGGTTGTATGGTTGCGAAACGCAACATAGCAAGAACCTGGAAGCGCTTACTTAAATCCAAGTTTTGTGACAGGGAGTCCAATATGGACTGGTGTATGCTGGCAGAAAGAGTGGTATACGAAAGTAGAGGATGCCCACAAAAATGGATGAGGATTTGGGAGGCATGGGATGTGTCTAGAGGGATGATTTACACGCCCTTTGATGATACCTCCCCACAACTGGCAGACCATGTGAGGGAATAATGTCTATATTATTTAGAACTGTATGTGGCACTAGCTTGAAGTATTGATCTACTGTAACATCATGTCCAATACTATACCAATGTACCTAAATTGTTTGAAAACTTTGCACTGCACTTTGTCACCCTTTTGTTTTTATCTTCCTTGTTTTTGTTTATTTAATCAAAAAGATTTGTAAAAAAAAGAAAAAGATGATGCATCAGTTTGGACTGACGCAAGTAACCTACTGTATGGGGACCAGGTGAAAAACGCACCTTGGACTCTATTAGTTTGGTCCTATATGTCTCGCATACAAGTGGGTATACTGTACCTCTGTCTACCGCTAAACCTACATCTGTGACTTATTTTGTGAGACGATTATGTGTGTGGATACAAGTCATTAATGCTGTGTAATGTGACATTTATTGTCTTACCTACCTTATCTGTGCACTTACCTATTGATGGGACGTGATTTTCATGCAGATTACATTGTTGGAAGTGATGCCTATACCACAGCCACTGCTTTGTTCCTATGCCTGGGTTTTAGAAGTGTAAGAATATTGACGCATTGCAAGTGCAGCGATCTGCTTCCTGACGATATGTCACTTTTCCACGAAGTCATAAATATCACTGTGCCAGTTTTACGGGGGATTTTTACATGGGAACGCCTAACTTGCATATATTAATTTTAACGCGACAGCTGATTCCGACGAAGGTAAAAACTGACGCAGACTGAGGAAAAGTGATGCATCTGCCTAGATGTGTCACCTTGTAAATATGGAGCAAAGAAAGCACCGCCAGTGCATCATAAAAAAATACGCAACTGCGGCACAAACTCCTTTTAACTATGCCCCTTAGTAAATAGACCCCACAGAGCTCTGTAACAGACTTATTTATTCTTCAGCATACAATCACATACCTGTACGCATTGTTTATGACTTTATTAACCACATGTCAACACCTCTTAGCAGCTTACATAACTCCTACTTAAAGTCCTTCCAGAACTGCACAGGTCCTAGCACTTATAATCTTAAAGACACAAATATTTTTTTTGTTGCAGATTTATATAGCACAAACTTGACCTGAAGGTATTGGCGTGCTTTAAATGAGCACCAGTTAAGTTACACAAGGACACATTCATTTTTGGTAGGCACTGGGAGATTAGGTGAGTTGCCCAAAATCACAGGATGCTGAGCCAACGCCGAGGCTCAAACATGGTTCCCTAGCTCCAAAGTTGACAGCACTGGCCGTAAGGCCACATCCTCCCCCTTTGTTAAACAAAAAGTACAAAAAACGTTAACATCATATTTCCTCACTGAGTCGGGGCGTTCACACTGGTATGCCAGATTGGGTAGTATGAGGTAGTTGAGGGGTACATGGATCATTAACCGATGACATAGGCTCAGATGCTTGATCTAGAAGTTCAGGCGGGATCGCCTCACTTCTGCTCTCAAGAGCAGACGAACATCGAGGCAAATGTCTAAAGTGGGATGAGTCCTGTGTGATGGACTTTCTGGGACGATGTGTGGTCACCATGTGTCCTTTGGTCATTACAACTCTTAGAGGTTCGACAGCAAACGGAGTATCCATTTTGTACTTCCGTTTATGTTTAACCAGTACCATGTCCTCTTTATCGAAGACTGCTTCTGGGGCACATCAGCGCTGATCAGCATAGATTTTCATCTTGCACATTTGAGAAGTGTCTGTGACACGAACCTTATCACATTTATCGATAGGTCCGATGTCTATTGAAGAAGCTTAGTTCTGATGGCTCTCAAATATCAAGGTGGCAGGACTCTCACCAGTGGTGGAGTGAGGAGTTGTTTGATAGGCACGAAGGGCTTGACATATGGCTTGTTTTAAATCGATTACACTCATTGATGTTCGCTGTATTACCCTCTTGTGGGGACCCATAAATCGTTCAACAACACTGTTGGCCTGAGGCCACAGAGGTGTACTCTTTTGATGCTTGATATTGAGTCAACAAACAACTCTTTGAATTCTTTGCTATTGAAAGGCTGGCCATTATCTGTTTTGGTTATAGCAGGGAGGCCCCACTCTGCAAAGATTCAAAGATATCATCAAGCCGCTCAATGACATTGTCATGGGTTGTCGATCATAAATCTTCCACCAAAGGAAAACTTGAGTATTCAACAATGACTACCATGAGATGATGTCCATTTTCTAGCAGCTCAAAGAAATCAATTGCCTCTCTCCCACAGGCATGCGCAGGAAGGTCAGACATGGTCAATAGATGCTGCGTCACTTTGGGAGATAAGCAGTTACACAGATGGCATACTTTCAGTTCTTTCTGAACTCGATCATCTAGGTGAGAGAACTCCCATCGATCTCTCAGGGCTGTTTTGATGGCTGCACTGCAACAATGTCCTTCATGGGCGAGCTCAATGACTTGCTGTCTCAGGCTTTCAAGTATGATTCTCGAGCCTCTCAATAAAATATCCTCTCAGGAATGTTTCATGCTGCAAAGATGTCACAAGCTGCTCGATGACCTTGCCATGGGTTGTCGATCATAAGTTTTCCACCAAGGAAAACGTGAATATTCATCAATGACTACCAGAGATGATGCCTTTTTTCTAAGGGCCCAAAGAAATCAACTGCCACTCTCCCCCAGGCATGCGCAGGAACGTCAGACATGGTCAATGGATGCTGTGTGTGTTTGGGAGATAAGCAGTTAGACAGATGGTATGCTTTGAGTTTTTCTCAACTCATTCATCTAGGCGAGGGAACCACCATCGATCTCTCAGGGCTCTTTTGGTGGCTGCAATGCCACGATTTCCTTCATGGGCGAGCTCAATGCTCTCCCCCAGGCATGCACAGGAACGTCAGACATGGTCAATGGATGCTGTGTGTGTTTGGGAGATAAGCAGTTACACAGATGGTATGCTTTGAGTTTTTCTCAACTCATTCATCTAGGCGAGGGAACCACTATCGATCTCTCAAGGCTCTTTTGGTGGCTGCAATGCCACGATTTCCTTCATGGGCGAGCTCAATGACTAGCTGTCTCAGGTGCTCAGGTATGACCATTCTCGAGCTGCTCAATACGATACCCCCTCAGGTGATGGATAGTTCACCCTGTACATTTTTGAATTCTTGGAATTCAACATCATCAGCAAAGGGTTGAATACTTTTCTTCCACGATTGCATTGGTAATGAGGTGTTTTGAGTATAAGCATGTTCTTATCTGTATTGGTAGCAGCAATAATCGGTTCAATGGATAGGGTGCTGACGCGCTAAACCTCACAATGAAGTTGACATACTCTCCAGCCGCTATGGATGTCGAACTGTGCTGATGTAGCAGCTCTCATGAAAAGTTATCAGCAGGGTTTAGATCTTTCCCCGACTTGTGTACAATTTCATTGTCATACTCTTGCAGTCGCCACCCCCACTTCTCAATGCGAGGGGGCATCTTGACTTTTGGGTTTCCAAAGATAGTGAGCAACACCTAATGGTCTGTGAAAATGGTGAAATGTTTTCCATACAGAAATACATGAGAATGTTCACAGGCCCACACTACAGCCACTCTCTCTGTCTCCAGCTGAGAATAGGCACGTTCAGTTTCAGACAGACTTCGACTGGCAAAGGCCACAATGTGTCTTTGAGCATTCAAATGACTATTGGGTTGGGCAAGAATTGCTTCCAGCCCCACCGGGCTTGCATCTACTGTGATCTCAATATGTAATTTGGGGTCAAAATAGGCCATTTCAGTTTCATTTTCAATCGCATGTTTTATTCTTTTGAAACATTTGTCACACTCAGGACACCACTGGAATGGGACGTTTCACTTTGTTAATTGTCTCAATGGGGCACTCACTATCGTAAAGTCACAAATTTACCTTGAGCAATAGTTGGCCATGCCTAAGAGGGATTGCAGCATGGTTACATCTTGTGGGGGTCAAGTAAATGATTATGCTTGCAACTTATTTTGGTCAGGAGTCATTCCCCCATCAGAGAATATGTGCCCAAAGAATTTTTGATTGGTGTTATGAAACTGACACTGGGCTACGTTCAGAGTGAGACCTGCATCAGCAAGTAATTGGTACACTTGTGTAAGAGCCTTTTCATGCTCCTTTTGTCTTGTCCCGAATACCAGTATGTCATCACTGTAATTGAAAGCAAGTGTAGCAGGTTGAATTATTCAGCGTATAGCATCCCAGAATATTTTCGCAGCCGACAATACTCCAAAACTCATTCTTTTGTGTTTGAACAAACCAACATGAGTCAAAAAAGTAGTAATGTACCTTCAGTTCTCTTCTAGCTCGAGTTGATGATATCTCTTGTTCAAGTCAAGATGGGAGAAGATTATGGTTCTGTTTAATTGCATGATCATGTTCGCTATGTGGGGGCCAGGATGTCTTTCTCTCTCATTTGCTTTGTTGGCCCTGCGTATATCAACGCAAATTCACATTCACCTACACTGTCTTTTTTTGGCACTACCACTATGGGCGAGACCCATGGCATAGGACTGATGGAGCGTTCAATGATATTGTGCTTCAACAGCGTTTCTACTTACTTCTCAACAGCTTCTTGCAAGTTAAAAGCGACATTGAGGTGCCGGTGAGCAAAAGAACCAATGTCCTCACTGATATGAAGTTGTACTTTCATCTTCTTGAATTCTCCTAACCCATGAAACATCAACGAGAACTGACTCACAATCTCAGACTGAGTACAAAGGTTGTAATTGAGGAATATCAGTCCCATGTCAGCAGCAGTGGCAAAGCTGAGTAGGCATGCACTGGATGAAGTTCCTTGAAGGACATGAATCGGCGCTTGCACTGATGTCTTTTTGTGCCACATTGTTGCTGAGAATGATCCTTGGCTTTGCAGTGGTTCAAAAGCAGCCCATGTGTATACATTTGTGCCTAATGGAGTGAGGTGAGGCACAGAGGACAGGCAGTAAACATTTCAAAGGGCATGATGTTAATCAAGGCACCACTATCTATGATTAAAGTAATTGGTTGATCATTCACTTTCAGTGTGATTTTGGGACAATGTCCAAATTAAGTTTGTCATTTCATTTGGTAAATTTCTTTTGAATTTGGGTCTTCATCTCCAGCAGCCAGTCCTACGTTTGCAAACAGCCCTTTGGTAGCTACCATCAGTGCACACCCATCTTCTTCATCAACACTCGATAGTGATGTTGAAGAGCCTTTGTATAATGAGCATGACGCCGATTGATCTAGCCTTGTTTCCGTTTGTCGTAGCTGATGTTGCTTTTTGGTTTTGTGGGCATGGCAAGAATATTTCTCAATTGTTCTGGCGTCCATCTTGTCCTTCCCTATGACGCACTCAAATTCTCTTTTGCTTTCGCTTTGCAGACCACTATGAAGGGGTTTTCTTTCCCGCAAACTTTACAAGTCTGTTCTATGGCTGGAAATTTACCTTGATGGGAAAATAAAAATCCACTTCAGAAACTTAACTTTGGTGCTTGCTTTTCACAATAAGGGCCGATTTATGACGGGCCGCTCTCAATTCAATATCAGCAGCTTGTCAATCTGCTCATTCTTCTATTTTAGCAGCCATTAGCATTTATTCCAGACTGTGTATTTCTCTTAACATGCACCTTTAAAACGAATCATAAAGGCAGCCATCAATGATTGTGAGTCGCATGGCTTCTTCACTGGTGAAATCACAGAACTTGCAATGCTTAATGAGTATGTCAAGTCAACAAACTCATCCATTGTGTCACCAACCTGTTGTTGTGCTTGGCCGAAGATGTATCTTTATTAATCAAAGTTTGACATTGTGTTGATCTTGGCTTCCAACGCTTCTTTTAACTTTTTGTACAATTTTGCTTCAGTTTGTGAAATTTTAGATAACAATTCTTTCACCACATCACCTGCAAGGTTTTTCAAGTATTTTTATGATTTTTTTTTTATCTTCATCTTCTTCTTGCGCATCGATGAAGTCATCAAATGTTTCAAACCACACAGCCCACCTGGCACAGATATTCTGCTTCTTAGCAATGTTGAAAGGTGGTGGTGGTGGTTACAGGAAAATAGTGGTGTTGTAGTTTTTTGCTCCATTCTGTCACCATTGGAAGTATTTGCTATTCGGACAGCGTTCGTTGCTCTGGATGCCACCTACAACATTTGCACACATCAGCCTCTCACTTGGGCTCAGCTCCTCACATCCAGTTCAAGACTATGTGGCACTTCAGTCGCTAGCGCCGGTAAGTAACTGCCTTTCGTGTGTACTGTGCATGGATGATGGCTCTGTGTTTTGGCACAGTGCACTATCTCTTATTTCAGCCTTGCTAGTGATTTCTAGTGGGCTATTCAAATGCGCTCCTTTGTAAGGCCTTCAACTTCTCCGAGGGCAATGCGTGACCTGTAGTGGGGCTTCGCAACATACTCCAACATCAGACTGCTTCGCATCGATTTGGGGTGCACGTGGCATGCACAAGCAGTTTTCTGTACCATTGCAAACTCTCTGGGAGAGCAGTCTCATTTCTTCGGGTCATCTATCCCCTACCCGTTGCCAGTTGTAGCATCCTCCCCAGCCGGGGAACATGCAAATCAACACGCCACACACGGAGCTCTGTAACAGACATCTTTATTTTTCAGAATATGATCACACAACTGTAAGCATTGCATCATGTCTTTATGAACCACACCCTTACACCTCCCAGCAGCTTACATAATTCCTGTTTAAAGTCCTCCTAGACCCGCAAGTGTCCAAGCGCTCATAATCTCAAAGACACTACAGTATTGACAATTATAAGGGTTGATCGAAGGCTCCTTTTATTCTTGCATTCTTGCCAGGGTTGTATTATATTGCAAAATGTATATAGCTGCGCTTACTGACACTGGGGAACTGAAGCACTTGCCTACATGAGCAACATGTTATTCCATGTAGGGTGTGTGGTTGGAAGAGTGTCATTGTTTTTGATGCTGTGGGAAGCGTTTTCATGTCACACCTAATGAGCACTACCGTGTAGTTATCATGTTATGAGATGCAGCGCTTAGCAGTGTGGTGGATGAAGAGGTGTGAGAGACAGATGTACAGTTTATGGTTTCCAGTAAGCTGGCAGCTCTCAGCAGCTCTGCAGGTCCCTTTATGCTATTTCTTGTGATTATAGTTCATTTAGCCGGATACTGCACTGTGTTTTCCAGTCTGAGATGTTTTAAAAGTGTTTGTCCTAGGCAGGCGTGGTTGGAAACAGAAAAGGTAGGCAGATCTGCTGGGATGGACTTTGTTACTACGATCCCTTACCGGATTGCCATTGTTGCATGTATAGAAGTGGTCATAGTATGTAGCTCCTTGGGATCCGCAGTGATGGACTAGAACAGAGTCCTCCAGTTGGCCAATAGTACATAGATGCCAATAGACCAGATTCAGGCGGGAGACTCACGATTCTTGAAGCCAATAATGGCTTCATTTTGTCTGTCTCCCACCTGAGATTGCCTCTACTTCATTAGAAGTCAATGGGAGAAATACATTCTCCAGATATTGTTTTGTAAAGTCTCCCACTTTCCTCTTCTAAAATGTTGGCATGTGTGGCAGTGTGTGCTACATCTCTTCATCTCTTCAGCTATTCCATGTCTGCTCAGTTGGTGATGGCTCATTGATGAGCTGGAACGGTGCTGGGTGAAGGACTAGACCCGCAGCAGTTTTACCGTATGTGAGTATAAGAGCATTGAGTAGTATAAGGGGTTTATAATACATGGAATTGCAATCCCTTTATAAAAACCTGTCGCTAATTTCTTAATAATTAGCAACTTCTGAGACATGTGCTTGCTGACTATAAAGAAAATAACTTATTACAGTGGAGTTCTAGCATCACAGTTCCTGCTGCTAGCAGCCAAGGGGAAAGGCAGGTCAGGTCACGGAACATAATTGAAGCAGTGTTTAAATAATGAAAATGAAAAATGGCTTTTCTTTCTTTTTGCTATGTTTTTCTATTTGCACAGTGACAACCAGAAAGGAGGTATTTACGGCAATGTTTATTTTTGCACTCTTTAGGTAATTATAGAAAAGTTAGAATCTTTCAGCATGTTTCTACACATTCCAAGCTACTGCATCTTCTGCTTGCAGGATATATCTATGTATTTAACTTTGCGCTGGAAATACTATTATTATTATTCATGTTTGCAAACATGCTATCTCTGTTATATTAAAGAGCTACATACCAAGGAGCAGATTTATAAGCCCCTTGCGCCACTTTTGCGTCACTTTTCCCATGTTAAAAGTGATGCAAAAGTGGCACAAGGGGCTTGTAAATCTGCCACCAAGGATTTAAGGAGCATATTCACAAGAAACTATTGTCGAGTCATCGGCACTTTATCGCAGCCAAAGTTGCAATAAAATTACCTCCCCATTCACAAGCCAGTGTAAACAGCCCACAGCACCAGTTTACCTGCGATAGCAGTCGCAAAAAACATCGCCACAGAGGACCAGCACAACTATCGCTAATGAGATACAGAGTGGGCGTTCCCATGCCAAAATCCACGACAACATCACACCACAACATTCTCAACGACCAGCCACATCGGTGATAAAAACACAAAACAGGCGATAAGGCGCGTTAGCACCAGTAAATCTACACCTGCTCTGACCTGGTGTAAAGTCGGACGGCAGCCTGCACCACAAAAGGGAGACCAGCCCAGGGCCACACCCGAAGGGCAACAGAAGCCATGGAGCCACCCATCATGAGGCCCGGAAACCCAAGAATGCCACAACACCCTCGAACACCACACCCAGGCCCGCAACACCACCCCCCCCCCGGACCACCCCCAACCTCGGACCAAGAAACTGCACACAAACACCACAAATCCCAATACAATCATTTTGACTGATGTCGCGAAAGCAGGAAAATCAACAGACATGCGTGGCCAGGAAATAGAGACTCAGTCAAACAGCAATGCAATCACCAACACAAAACACCATATATACAAAGGCCCACACAACCCGTAGGATGAGTCCCAGCGGCTCCTCACTGGACAATCCATAGCACACAGCCTGGAAGACCAAATCCAAGAGAAGAAGGTGTGCCATGCGCCCAACAAAGGAAAGAGAGGGAGAGAGCAATGGAGAGAGACGGAGTGAGATTGCACAAGCAGCGCAAGGCCCCTCGGGCAAGTAGTAGTCATACAAACTTCAGGGATGAAAGCTCCATTGTTCCAATGCAGAAGGCGGGAGGACACCTGCACCTCTGACCTTGGTCCAGAACGCGCCTGGAGCACCCTGAGAGAGATGCCATGGCAGAAGGGGACGACTCCCACACCACGCATTCCCTAAATGAACTATCCAACTCATCCACACACAGAAGCCCCTGCCTGTGATACACCCGCATGACATGCCCTTGACACTCACAGAAACAGCAACCTACTCTCCAACTTTGCACACACAACCGAATTATTGCTCTGAGCTGTGGCATATCCTCCACACAACTGCCGCAGTTCAGAAGAGTGCCCGTTCCACGAGATGCACCAACGCAATGGCAGGCTATACCAGGCACATGCACAACCCCAGTCACGTGGAACAGTACCGTGCACGTATGCTGCATTTACTGGGCGCAGTGCAACTGGCAGTGCTGCAGATCAGTTACCGGCTCAGCTTCCGCATTGCCTACGTCACATGCGTACAGCCCTGGTTCCACTGCCGAACATGCATATTCGAGTGTCCCATGGATGTCTACCTATCCAACACCACTGTTGATTAATTGGACTATGACTTGTGTCTGCGCCCCCTGTTGGATCACGAACAGGAGTGTAACCGAGACAGCCGTGCATGGGATGCCTTGACATACTGCGTATGTATTGGTAGTTGTGCATGGGAGATTGCACAATTCCTCATGTGCAGTGACCATATCGAGGCGCTCCCCTATTGGGCTTTGTTGCAGATTGGTGAAACGGCGTGGGCTGAGCACACCTGCCCAGACCACTTAATGGATTGGCTCACCCTGGGGTTCCTTGAACACGACAACGACATACTATTGGAACACATTGCAAATGAAGCTGCACGGGCAATCATGGACGAGTAAGTACGTTCCTGCAGCCACATCCGATTGGCACCCACAGCACATGTCCCAACAGCTTGTTGCATTGTGGGGATAGCTCACACATCCCACCACAACAGAGGATACGTCTGCCTTCGTCCGGGCTCTGGATGCATATGGTGGAACAACACGTGTGTACACACACCTGTTCAAGGTGATGCTGGTCCATGCCCGGTGCAACACAGCGTCGTGTGGCAACTTTGCCAATTTGGACACAATGCTGGGAGAGAGCACACACATGGCAATGTAGCAGGACTTGTAAACCTGTCGGACCCTCACACCTGATCACCGTTAGTAGAGCAGACAATCGGCGCACTCCGGAGGCAGAACTCTATGCAGATCCCATGGGCAGTGAGTCGTGCCCCCTCACACGGGGCAATGGGCAGACGCCAAACAACACATGACTCATCCAGCAAGGCAAGGTGGGCTGAGAGCGTTGCCATCCATGATGAATGTTGCCCATTTTAGCCCCAACATTTTCTGAACTTCCACATGTACCCATGCTGCGTGTAAGTGTCTTAAGCATGTCCCTGCCTGTTTTGGCCCTTGCCTCGTCCGTACTGACACGCACATGCCAATAAAGTTTATGCAACTCCACTGGTGTCTAACTGTGAGGTGTGTTGTTTGGATTATCCACTCTTGCGCCACAACGAGCATCGTCCCTACACAGGGAGGAACTGACTGATGCTTGTGCAATGGGGGGGTGTCCCTTTGGCAAGCTCCACCTCTGTGAGCCAGACCTTGTTATTGGGTAGGTGCTGGACACCATGTGCACTTACGTGACTTCAGCAATGTGAGTATGGTGTCCAACCCCTGACCATGTGGAGCAATGTCATATATCACAACAGAATGTGTCCACACAGATGTGTGTGAGAAGGTATCCAACATGAACTTCTGGTGTCACATGTGCTGTAGGACACCACTCCTGGCCTGCTTTTGTTTGGGTCAGTCCTACACACAGCCCTATTCAATACATGGATGTGTGCCTACGTTGGGGGTTTTGAGATTGTTGTTGATGTGCAATGGGGACACAGCTAGTACTCACCTTCACAGTCATCCAATTGCCCATTTGTCTCAGGGATACACAGGGATGTCAGTTACCAGGGTGTACCTTCATGTGCAATCATTGTACCTACATCCAGCTATACCTCCACACGTGAGTGAACATAGTGATGACACATCTGTGTGTTTTAGAATGTTTTATTCATATTCAGGTGATTGCAGGAGCTGGGGCTGTACATTGCCATCCAAGCCCACATCACATGGAAGCCCAGTGGTGTGCCAAGCAGAGTCCTTTGGGGATTGCACAGTGATTTGGAAGAGGGAGGGTGCAGTCCGCAGCAGGATAGCTGTGTAATTGGCCAGCGGTGAAGAAATGGCAGTCCGTGTCGGGGTCTGGGTTGATAGTCGCAGAGTGTTCCGGGGGTCACTAGGAGGTGTTTCCCAGGCCATGATGCATAGGTCATAACCAGGCAGGGACAGGCCAGACGGTGGTGATGGCTGCTACTGCCTCCTTCCCCACACAGTAGTTCACATCCCCTTCTTACTCTCCTGATACGGGTTCTGTGTCCGGTGTGTGTGGCGGGGTGATGGCTGCATCACTGTGTGCCACTGACACATCAGACTGCGAAGGTGATAGGGCAGCATCTCTGTGTGCCACGGACACATCAGGGGTCGGAGCTGTGTGTGTCGATGTTCCCGCTGCAGTCATCTGGGAACAGCTCAGTGGCAGCAATGGCAAGATGAAGTACTGCAGGGCATTGAAGTCCCCAGCTACTACTCGCTGGTGTCCATCCGTGTCAGACATCCTTCCAGCCTGCATCCGCTCCATGGTCTCCATTGACCTCCACATCTGTCCCAACTCTGTGCTGTCATGGCTGGTGCCTGTCTGCCCACACAGTTCTTGTGTACGATTCATGGCACCAGCGATGTCAGCCAAGGTCTGTGGCAGAGCATGGTGTGGTCAGGGGGTGTCCGATAGGGACTGTACGTGGTCCATGATGGGACTTAGACACCCACATATGGCATCGAGTTTGGCTGTCATGAGCTCGAAACCCACCCGTAGCTGTTCAGTCAACTCCACCTGGGAAGACCACACACGTTGTCCATGTATTGGTCGGGGGGATCCTGGGAGACAGCCGTGGTGGTGTGTGTTTCCTGCTGTGTGGTCTGTGCAGGTGGTGGGGTCACCTCGAGGCAGCTGGCCTGCCCTGCTCCTGGGGGTGGGGTGCAGAGGCTGTCCAGTATCCGTTGGAGGGTATCTTGACATATGTGCAGGTTGTCCTCTACATCATCAATGATGGGGTTTGTGTTCTGCTCTGCAGTAAGTGTTGATTGTCCCTCTGCAATGTTATGAGGAGATGCAGGTTAACAGGGTTTCACATGTATGTTGTTGATTTGCATATGTTTACATTCAGACTGCATGCCAATGTACATTATGAATGTTTTGGGGGAGCTGGCTATTCAATGTCAGTCAGTGTGTTTTCCTAATACATGACGGATGTGTGGTGGTACCCGTTCATTATCATCACACAGTGTCAGACAATGCCAGATGTGAGTGGACTGTTACTACGCACAAGCGGAACCTGTTGTGGGCTCTGGCCTGTGGTGTTGCACATTGTGAAATACAAAACTAATGCCAACGTGCACACAATTATAAAACTTTGTAGACTCCAAACTTAAACAGTTTATGGTTGTGCTGCAAGCGCCAAGACGCCTGTCCAAAGGCGGCTCACGGTAAACTGCCAAACTATGATGCAAAAAGGAATGCCCATTGTTGAAATATTGAAATGATTAGATGGTTCACCCTCCCAAGCTTCGCCATGCAATTCATTTCTGTTGAAGGATTTTTTAATATAAGCACCATTTGAGAATAAAATGGAACTGATGAACATAATGATTATTGGTCTATACGTTTTCATATAAAACCAGATCAAAGTTGTTAATGGCTTTCATATAGCCTCTAGAAAAGTGCTCGCGCCAAGCAAAGGGCATTCCGTGTTGCACATTGTACCAAATTGCCGTCATTGCTGATGTCCTGTGATTGCTATGTGTGTGTGCTGCATTGTGGGGGAGTTGCCCCTGCAGCTCTGATTTTGTGTGGCCTTCTCCCTTTGAGGTGTAGTGCCTTTGAATTGTGTGCTTTTCGGGGCCTGATTTGCCTTTGACTTGGGTCATATGCGCTCTCGGACAGATTTTGTAGCCTGGTGCATTGTTCGTCTGCTGCGTGTATTGTAAGGTATGGGTTGTGGGTGCACGTGGACATGTCAGGGTGTGACCTGCTCCTTTACGGATGTGATCCGCACTGGGCTAACTCCATGTCGATTCGTGGGCCATGTCATTTATTTTGGCTGCTGCCATGCTATCGGACATGCAGTATTACTTGCATAGTCAGTGTGGGACACAGAGCCGCTGCTTTGCTGGATTCGACACATGTGCATTGGTCGGTGCACACTGAGTAACTGATCAAGGAGGAATTTGCATTACGTCAGTGGTTCTTAACCTGTGATCAGGGAAGGCAGGGGGGTCCGCAAAGCCTACCATTCCAGCGAGCTAGGAACTGTGTGAGAAAATAGCAACATTTTTCTTTGACAAAGTTCAGGCTATTTTTTCGACTTTTACTGGGTCAACGATTAAGAGGTCGTCGGCCCACATAATAGACTCTAAGTCAGGAAAAAGCTCTCGGCAACAGTTTGATAAATTTGCCCCAGTTACTGCCACAGACACCTGTAAGCTTCTCATGACGGCGAAATCGGGCTCACCATATGATCCTTGCCCACTCTCTATACTAAAACTAGTGCCCGATCCAGTTACAATGTCACTGACTTCCATCATGAATGCTATATTTGCAGAAGGGTACTTCCCCAAAATATGGAAAAGTGCATCCATAATGCCACTGCTCAAAAAATCGAATCTGGATCCTAAAGACTCTAATAATTTCAGCCCCATCTCTAGACTGCCACTCCCAGCGAACATTCCAGAGAAAATCATGAATGCACAACTCAGTATGTTCCTGGAAGAAGCTCAGGTGCTGGATCCCACCCAATATGGTTTCAGGGGAGGGGGGGCACAGCACGGAGACCACTCTTCTTAAATCCACTGAAGAAATCAGGGCTATACTCGACCAGAGAGGAAAAGCTGCTATGATCATGTTGGCACTCTCCGCGGCCTTTGATACAGTCCATCATGTCTTATCGATGGACCGGCTGCAGGAGATGGAGTCCAGGGCACCACCTGGAAACTACTCAAATCCTTTTTAACAAATAGATTACAGACAGTTTCCCTCTGCGAATTCTGAGCCAAACTGTTTTCTTTACCCTGTGGAGTCCCTCAGGGGTCATCTGAGCCCAACACTTTTTAACGTCTATGTGTCACTATTGGCTCCCCTGATTGAATCTTTTGGTTTTAAGCTGACCTCGTCTGCAGACTACACCCAGATTGTGGTGTCACTACTGCCAGGAAAGCTACAGGAAACGGCGCACAAATTCCACAATTGCATGATAGCGGTGGGTATCTGAATGGCCTAAAACTGCCTTAAACTTAATTCCAGTAAAACGGAGGTGGTTCTGTTTGCTAATGACCCTAATTTCTGGACTTCAACATGGTGGCCAGATATACTGGGTCCTCTACCTACTCCAATTAAGAAGATAAAAAATCTGGGTGTCTACATGGACAATAAACTCAGTTTTAGGGATCAAGTGAATGCCGTAGTTTCATCTACATCGTATATTCTGAAATCCTGTAAGAAAATTATGCCATATCTACCCAAAAACAGCCAACAAACCCCTATCACTGCTCTAGCCATGTCTAAACTGGACTATTGCAATAGTCTATATAAAAATATCCAGGAAGGGCTTATGAACAAACTTCATCTTTTGCAGAATGCAGCTGCCAGATTGCTTACTGGCATACCAAAATACGCTTCAATCTCGGCTGAGATTAGAAGTCTTCATTGGTTGCCCGTTAGAAATGTCAAGTTCAAAGCCCTATGCATGGTACATAAAGCCCTTCAAGGAACTGGGCCCAATCACCTAAAACTACTATTCCACTGGTATACACCAAAAAGAGCACTACGCTCCGCAGAAGCAAAATTGGTGTTGGTACCCTTTGTGAAGAGAGCTAACTGGGGTGGCAGACGTTTTGTGGTTGGTGCAGCCAGGCCATGGAACGGTCTCACGTTGCATCTCAGATGCATGACAAATGTGCTTGCCTTTAGGAAGGCCCTCAAAACTTGGCTTTTTACTGGTTGATCATCCTCATTACTCGTCCCCTGCTTGGGCCGCGGTAGGACTTCAGTTAGCGGCAGGACACCTACGGGTAATAGTTGCACTCTAGAAATTTCAATAACATTAATATTAACATACTCATGGGGTCCGTGACTGCTTAGGAAATTAAATTATATTAACAGATTAATAATGTGTATATAAATAAAGAAGCAAAATTTTCAATTTTCAATTTTTAAATGTTCTTTAAATGTGAAGGAGTTTGAAATTGGAGGGTAACAAATAAGTTAGTGTCCTCAGATTGATTCCTGGGAGCAGTGCAAATGCATCAAACAGAATCCAGTACGGGTGAGGAGTGGCCTCAATTAATTTAGAAAAGCTCCATCTCTACTTTTAAAGTTAGAATTAGTTTTTTTTAGATTTGTTTGTGCATGCTTGGTTTGTGTATTGCTGTTTGTAGTTCATTATCGAAAATGCTGAGGCTGGGGTCCCTGGCTTATAGTAGTAACTCAGAATCAAATAATGATTCAGAGGGGGCCCCGGATTCAAGTAATGATTAAGTGGGGGTACAAGGAAGTCAAAAGGTTAAGAACCACTGCTTTTGGCAGAAGAGGCATGCCTCTGGTTAGACATAAATTATATGTTATGGCTTCACAGCGCACTCCAAAAAGAGGAAGCAACAAAAGAGAAGGATCATTGCCCTCTACAACCTTCTTACCAATTTAGGGGCATATCAGCAAGGGCCGGCGATAATTATCGCTAAGCGCACTTAGCGCTAGGATAATCTTCGTCGGCTATCGCGGAATTTTATCGCTGAGATAGCGTGCTATTAGCAACGCTTATCTCACAAGCGATAAAATTCCTCGCGCTAACAGCCAAAACTGATAATATCGCTGGAAATCCAGCGATAATCTCACACATTGGGCAGATGCGTCGCAACTCTTCTGGCGCATCTCTGCTGATGCACTATCTAAGCACCGTAACGTCTGCACACTGCCCAATACGTGTTTGAACATCTTTTAACTTTATTATCATCGTCGCGTTTTTTGTTGTTTCTAACAATACACATCCACTTCATTTTTTCACCACATCGTATGTTGCTATTCATGCAAAGATTGGTTATTGCATAGGTTAGAGTAATTCAAAGCCAATATTACTTTTTTATGGCCAATTAGAATATACCTGTATTAAGTACACCTGCCGGCCAGGAAACATATGTACTGCTCTGTAAATTCTTTTTTTTTTTTTTTTTTTTTTTTGAAACCGTTTATTGCAGTTTGAAAAGTTACAGGTATGGGCCTACAACCACACGGCCGGCCGCTAGAGCATCAAAAACATATTACATGCATACAGCCAATAAGTCTCACAGCGGTGCAAAGTAGGAAAACAGGAGTAATCAATGGTGCAGGCCTCACGACTCCATGCCCACAGTACGGTTCCATTTTCTTAATGCAAAACAACATAAACAAACCACAACCGCAAGGCAACCCTCGATCCAAAGTGACAACACGTGCTCCATAAGTGGGGGATCCAAACCAGCAGCAAAACTCTGAAGAGGGGGACGGGAGTAGATCAGGGACTGGGGGACCGCGCGCCCACGGCCAAGGGAGGGGGGCCATCTAGGGAGACGGAGCCGGCGAGGCAGCCGGTAGCAGCGGCGGCTCACAAATACCCCCGCGGTAGGCGTTCCAGGGGCCCCAGAGTTTCATCCACGCCCCAGGCTTACCCCTCGCCACATACACCACCTTTTCACGAAACATACACCAATCCATATGCTCTTTCCAGGCCGACACCGCAGGGGGCCTCTGGGATCCCCACAATTGAGCAATATCACGCTTAGCTATCATGTATCCCAGAGTCACCCACCGCGTCTGCGGTACCGAATAGTCATTAGGTTCCCAGACATTCAACAAGCATCTCCTCGCTTCAGGCAGTAGCGCGACACGCGTAACCACTCGCAGAACCCCATGCACACCACGCCAGAATCGCTCCACCTTCGGGCACTCCCACAGTATATGCATGAAAGTCGCCAACGCGCCACAGCCACGCTTACACATTCCGTCACCGGCAAAACCCATACGTAGAAGCCTTGGCCCCGTCACGTAGACCCGGTGAAGGATCTTGAGCTGGACGAAACGAAGGCGAGCCGGGATGGCCACCTCTTTCGGAGAGGCCACCGCGGAAATCCAATCCTCGTCGTCCAGCTCCAGCCCGTCGGCAACCCAAGCCTCGCGGAGACTAGTCAGCAGGCACGATCTATCGTTAATCAATTTTTTGTATATGAGGGAGATCGTGCTGTCCGGGACATGGCCATCGAGCACTCTGTCCTCCAGGGGGGAAGACTCCGGAATGGATGCAACATCCGGGAAGACGGAGCCCAGCGCATGGCGGACCTGTAGGTACCGAAAGTACTCACTGCCCTGCAGCTGAAACTCCGCCTGCAGCGTCTCAAAAGTTTTGAATCCCCCCCTCGTCCAGAGATCTCCCACCGTGCTGATTCCGATCGTGTCCCACTTCTCGAAGCCCTTCGACGTCCACAGGGAGCCCAACCTCTCAGATGCATACAGCGGAGACGCCCGGGTCAAACGGTCCTTCCACCCCATAGCTGCATTGGCCGCGTGCCAGACACGCACCATGACACGCGTCGGTCCCGTCAGGCGGGAGTCGGGCGCGCCAGAGTAGAGCGCGCGATTGTAATCGCCACCGGGTAGGAGCATCTTGTCCATCTCAAATGCCGGATTCAGGGCGGGCCCGTAAAGGCCATGATTAATTGCAGCTAGTTGGGAGGCCCAGTAATACCGTTTAATGTCCGGAAGGGCGACCCCTCCATCGTACCACGGGAGCGTCAGTTTAGCCAGAGCAATACGCGGCCTCCCGTCCCAGAACAGGCGCCGCTGGAGGCCCTCCACCTCACGAAAGTAACGTGCCGGGACCAAGTCCATGGTATTCTGGAGGGCGTAGAGGAAGCGCGGCAGGGACATCATTTTAAATAAGGCCGCTCGGCCGAGCGGCGAGAGCGGCAGACGCCGCCAGCGCGCCACGTCCTCCCTCAAACGCTGGAGGGGGGGCAGCAAGTTCCGCTCATAGCGGGCCTCCGGGTCAAGAGTAATATATATACCCAGGTACCGGAAACCCTGGGAGGCAATCTGGATCGGACAGTCCCGTGGCAGGACCGGAGCCTCCCCGGAAAGCACATATACACAGGATTTCGCCCAGTTGATGACCAGGCCTGAGTTACGACCGAAGGAGCGCAAAACATCAACCAGGACGATCAATGATTTGCGCGGGGAGGCGAGATACAAAAGGATATCGTCAGCATAGAGGGACACGCGGTCCTCATGCTCGGGGGTCCAGCGGAGGCCACGGATAGAAGGGTGCCACCGCAGCCACTCCGCCAGGGGCTCCAGGGCCAGGGCGAACAGAAGAGGCGACAGGGGACAACCCTGTCGCGTGCCCCGCCCCAGCGCGAATGGGGCCGATACTCGCCCATTCACCACCACCTGCGCCAACGGGCCCGAATATAGCAATTTAACCCAGCTGACGAAACCCGGGCCGAACCCAAACTTCGCCAGCATCGCCCAAATATATGGCCATTCAAGCGTATCAAACGCCATGGTGGCGTCCAAGGACGCCAAGATGGCCGGCTCCCGCAAAAATGGGACACGCGCGAGCACCCCGTGTAAGCGCCGCAGATTGAGCGCCGTGTTGCGGTGTGGTATAAAGCCCGATTGGTCTTGGTGGACCAAATCGCCCACCACTCCAACCAACCGGTTGGCCAACACCTTGGCAAGGATTTTGGGCTCCGCGTTCAAAAGCGAAATCGGCCTATAGGATGTGACTCGTTCACGGGGCTTCCCCTCCTTGTGGATCACCACAATCGTAGCCAGACGCTGGTCCAGCGGGAGGGAGCCCTGCGAGTGGGCCGCAAGGAACATCGCGCGCAGGTGGGGCGCCAACACATCCGGGCGTAGCTTGTATAGCTCAATGGGAATACCATTGGGGCCCATGGCCTTGCCGGATGCAACCGAGCGAATAGCCAAGGCAATTTCGTCCTCTGTAAATTCAATTATTAATTTTTTGTATCTGAACATTGCAAGCATATGTCAGCAACATTTAGGTGGCAGCGTGTTTTTCTTTCTTTATATTTTTGTTTCATAGATTTTCAATTAAAAGGAAAAGTATATATCTATTGTACCAGGCAAGGCTATGTATGTTGTGTTTGCCAATACTTGTTTTCAGTTCTGTTTCTGCTTTTGGCAGGCGCAGTGGTGATGCGAGTCAGTTCCTGGAATTTACCACACTTTCTGTGGAGAATAGTGTCTTTGTTAGTCCCGATGCTCCTTCTAGCCACCATGTTGTATTGTGTTGGTGCCTCTTCCTGTGTTCAAAGTCACTGCGCGGAGTCTCAAAAGAACAAGTCCAGCTAGAGCTTGCAAACCTTACAGTGACTGTCAGGTAACATTACTAGGTGTGGCACATACCAGCACACACCCTGATCTTAAAACTACTTACAGAGGGGCATATCAGCAAGGGCCGGCGATAATTATCACTAAGCGCACTTGGGCTAGAATAATTATCGCCGGCTATTTTGGAATTTTATCGCTGAGATAGCGTGCTATTAGCAACGCTTATCTCACAAGCGATAAAATTACTCGCGCTAACAGCCAAAACTGAGAATATCGCTGGAAATCCAGCGATAATCTCACACATTTGGCGTTAGCTTGCTGATAAGGCAGGGCATACTTAGCCATTATATCCACCTTACATTGGATATAATGGCTAAGTCAGGGTGAAAGCAGGTGTAAGGAAAGTAGCGTTAACTGTGGTTAGTGCTACTTTTCTTATCGCTATGCCTGTTAGCGATTCCCTTGATAATTGGAGAAATGTCGGTTAGCGACATTTCTCCAGTTATTTTGGGACGGAACGCCCACTTTGCATCTAATTAGAGATGCAAAGGTGGGCGTTATGGGAAAGGGAGCTAAAGCAAGGAATGCTGACCTTGCTGATTAAGCGATGAAATTATCGCCGCTTTTCGTCCGAAAACGGACGCTAAAGCGGCGATAATTTTTTATCGCTAGCTTGCTGATATGCACCCAAGCCTCTCTAAATCCTACTACATATCACAGAGGGAAAGAGCCAACATTAAGGGAATACTGAAACTTGGAAAACACATGAGCAGTATGGGGCCTGTTTAATTCTAGGTTTTGTGAGCAAAACAGAGCACCTTATAATGGAACCTTTTAACAAATAGCCATCAGTGCAGAATAAGGTGCCTTGGATAACCTATCAAATTTCTTGATAATCAAGACAAGTCACGCTGTTGTATTCTGGACGCCTTAAAGCTCGTAAATAGCTTCCTGCGGATGGCCAGCACAACAAGCGTTGGCGTGGACCAGTAAATAAATGATGTTGGTACAAACAACACAAGCTTTCAAGAGGCACAGAATAAAAAGAAGGATTTTCTTCAAGATTCTGATTTGGAGGTAATAGGACAACACAACTGCAACAGCAGGATGTGGCAGGTGGAAATTCCAACAATGTAATCTTGTCTAACGTTATTCAGTACAACCACAGGAGCAGTCACAGTGTCTAAATCAAACCTCAAACTCATCTGGCTAGCATCTAGTAACTGTTGCTTTTAAAGATGTTTAAAGAGCCAGTGAGACAGAACTTCTCACGAATATTAGTGATTGCTGGAAAACGAAAAACAAGCATGTAGTCAGCTTCTGTCCGGGGGTCCAAGTTTTAACTTCTTTAAAAGTGGTTTGGCAACTCCTTTCTTCCATCCTTTAGGGACAGTGCCAGATGAAAACAGGTGTTAACTGTGTAGTTAAAAGCAGGTGTAGCAACCATAGATAAAGATTTTAGAGTCCTGACCGGAGATGCAAAGTAGGCGTGGCTGTGAAACCAACCAGGGGAAATATCGCGAAGGCAGCTTCGTGATATTATCAAGAAAGGTGAGCGATATTTTAAATCGCGTTAAGTATGCCTTAACGCAGGAATTTACCATCTGTTAAATTCCTGACTAAGGCATACTTAACATGGGGGGTGGATTGTGTGGCTAAGACCACAGGCCCCTATCATCTAGGATATCGCCGTTTTCCACCATGGAAAACAGCGATATCCAAACTATCTCTGGAATTTTGATCGCCTCGGCGATGCGCGTTGTTGATAACGCGCTAACCGGGCGATAAATTCCAGAGATAGCCAGCGATAAATATGCAAGCACTAAGCGCGCTTTGCGATGTTTATCGCCGGACCTTGATAATATGCCCCTTATTTTGTTTAACACAATAATCAGTTTAAACATTTCGGAGCTAGCAAATGTCAGCTCACAGTTTATATTCAACCATTTGGATTTGCAAAAATATAGAAGATGTACAACAACCAATTTACAAAACAATGAGGGGCTCATTTATGAGCCCCTGTGTCACTTTTGCACCACCGGTGCGTCACTTTTTGTGATGCACCATTGGCGTAAAACATGTGCCATATTTACAAAGTGACGCATCTAGGTAGATGCGTCACTTCGTAAACTCCTGCGCTACATTATACCTGCGCCAGGTATAATGTATGCAGGGTGGGCATACCCCCGCAAGAAAGGGTCGTAGGAGTGGCGCAGCGAAATCTATGAGATTTTGCTGTGTCACTTCTAGGACGCCAATGCGTCAAAACCTTACGCCTGCCTCATGGCAGGCGTAAAGGATGACGCAGGCCCTTTCACATGGGGCTTGCCCCATGTGAGAGGAACATTGCTGGAGTTGCGTCAGGCTTCCGACACAACTCCAGCAATGTGCCACTTTTTGCACCGACAGATACGTCAGTTATACTGACGTATCTGTCCTTCCTTGCGACATGATGCGTCATATTATAAATATGACGCATCATTGGTGTCGCAAGGAGGGCGCACTGAGAAGTGACGCATCGCTGCTTTCACGCAGTGATGCGTCACTTCTCATAAATGAGGCCCTTTTAATATTTATTCAATTGATAAAAGACACAACATGGTTCAGAAAAATGGAGAGGATCGTAAAGGGAAGAAAGGTTGTTCCAAGGGGAACGTATAAAGGAGTGCTCAAGTGTTTTTTAAAAATTAAATTGCTAATAACTTGCTTTATTCACCGTACTTGCACTAGTTCCCCCGATCAGCAGATTGAACGCTGACGCAGGCAGGGCTTTCGACGTGATTGGCCGGTCGCCAGAGGCACGCCCACAACCCTAGCCACGCCCCCTTCGCTTTAAAACGCGCGCTGATCTCGAGCGCAGCGTTTCTATAGCTGGATCTCCTGAGGCACAGCCGGGAGTAGGGAACTGAGTGTTTTTTAAAAATTAAATTGCTAATAACTTGCTTTATTCACCGTACTTGCACTAGTTCCCCGATCAGCAGATTGAACGCTGACGCAGGCAGGGCTTTCGACGTGATTGGCCGGTCGCTAGAGGCACGCCCACAACCCTAGCCACGCCCCCTTCGCTTTAAAACGCGTGCTGATCTCGAGCGCGACGTTTCTATTGCTGGATCTCCTGAGGCACAGCCGGGAGTAGGGAACTGAGTGTTTTTTAAAAATTAAATTGCTAATAACTTGCTTTATTCACCGTACCTGCACTAGTTCCCCCGATCAGCAGATTGAACGCTGACGCAGGCAGGGCTTTCGACGTGATTGGCCGGTCGCCAGAGGCACGCCCACAACCCTAGCCACGCCCCCTTCGCTTTAAAACACGCGCTGATCTCGAGCGCGGCGTTTCTATAGCTGGATCTCCTGAAGCACAGCCGGGTGTAGGGAACTGAGTGTTTTTTAAAAATTAAATTGCTAATAACTTGCTTTATTCACCGTACCTGCACTAGTTCCCCCGATCAGCAGATTGAATGCTGACGCAGGCAGGGCTTTCGACGTGATTGGCCGGTCGCCAGAGGCACGCCCACAACCATAGCCACGCCCCCCTTGTCCTCATCCCCCATTACCATAAAGCATGTGTCCCTACCGGAAGCGCAGCGGACGAGCACAGCGGGCGCGACGATTGCGCGCCGAAGGCGCGCTTAAGGCAAGCTCGTCTGCGCTCGTCCGCGCCGAGGCCGGGCCTAGGGCGCCCCCCCTTATTCGTCCAACATCGTCCCTTGAGGTACTCAGATATAGTAGGGAAACACTTATGCTACTGAATCCACTGGCAGATATAGCCGAGTGCCCACGTTTAGCCCCCAATATAATATATAAGGACAAATATTTATGCCCCAATTGCCAAGGACGGCTACCAAACATTAATCCCCTCCTCCCTAAATCGCTATTGAATTCTAACCCAACCTCTGACAAGATTCACTTTTCACCAACCTACGCGGGGCCTAAGCTCAGCACTAAGGGAAAATTAATTAGCGGACTTCTAAACGTCAGATCCCTTTCGAAACATGCTACTGAAATACAGCTTTTGGTTGAGTCCAACAACTTAGACATTCTTTTCCTAACCGAGACATGGATGGCTGCGGGAACAGAATCAGAGCTAGGTCCAGCATGTCCTGCAGGATATAAGATAATTCATAAACCCAGAAACACAGGGCGAGGAGGAGGCTTGGGGATCATTTTCAGGGAGGAACTAAACATTACTACTCTGGACGTTGATACTGTCTCTTGTGTCGAAATCCTCGGGATCTCCATAAAACATAATTCCGAACATTGTCTTACGGGCCTAATTTGCTATAGGACACCGGGGTATTTTAATGCCTCACAACAGCAGGAACTGATCACTGTCATAAATAATATTTCAGTCTCTCATAGCAGGCTGCTAATACTGGGTGATTTAATCTATGGGACAATGACCAATTACGCACAGCCTTATATAACATCACTCAATCCTGTTATAATCTGGGGCTGAAACAGTGGATAACTACCCCCACACACATACAGGGAAACACACTGGACTTAATTTTCGCGGCAGAAGATCTTTTGACCATGGATACAACTCTTCCAGTAGGTTGGTCAGATCATTACCTCCTCATATTTAATATCCATATCCTGACCTACACAGGACCCGCTAGGGCACAGACCAGAACCTTCATTGGGCGTGACTGGAGGAACCTGCTGAAAAGGAAAGAGGAAGGAAAGTCTGACTTTCGTCAGGTCGGGACCTCGTTCAATTTAGAGAACAACGTCACTACAAACTATCTCTCATTATGTAATGAGATAACTAAGAAACTTGATGATATCATACCGCTGAAAACAATCAAGAAAAGGGGAAAACCCTCAGCACCCTGGTATACGGACAAACTGAAAGAACTGAAAAACACTTGTAAAAAGACGGAGAAGCTCTGGAGGAAAAATTACTCAGAACTGGAGAAAGTGCGATGGAGGCTCACTATCGTACAATATAAGAAGGAAATTATCTCAGCCAAAACATGCTATTTTGCAGACCTAATTTCCAAAAGCTCTAATAAGCCCCGCGACACCTTCAAGATTATCAGAGAGCTCTCTCATCCTGCTTGTGCTGACAGCCAAATCAAGCCCTCACAAGAACTCTGTGACGGCCTAGCAGTTTTCTTTCAGGAAAAAATCAGTAAAATTGTCGAGGGAATGAATAGTAAGTCTATCCCCATAACGCAGGACAATAGCTATCAAGCGAACAGAGATGAGAAGGGGGAATATGCTAGAAACCCTTTTCCTAACGCCATTTTGGAAAATGTTGTGGTTCCCTCAGAACAGGAATTTCTTAGAATAGCCCTTAACACGTCATCAGGATCCCCTCTAGACCCTCTTCCCCATAGAATAGTTAAGAATTTCGAGGATGATATCCTCCCAGCTCTGCATCAGCTTTGTAATCAATCTCTCTATACAGGCTCTGTACCAAGAAATTGGAAACTGGCGGTTGTTACCCCGTTATTGAAGAAACCAAACCTGGACCCAAACTGCCAAAAGAACTACCGACCAATATCCCTCCTACCATACCCGATAAAGATCATAGAGCGATGGGTCAGCAGATCCCTAGCCCTCTTCCTAGAAACTAACAACATCCTGGAAGAGGAGCAATTTGGGTTCAGACCAGCTCATGGAACAGAGTCAGCTTTGCTGACAGTCATGGATGACCTACGAATGAGGGCGGACAGGGGAGAATCGGCAATTATGATTCTGCTGGACCTGTCCGCCGCATTCGATATGGTGAACCACGACATCCTGATAAAAAGACTAAAGAACATCGGAGTCGGAGGAGTCGCGCTTGACTGGTTCCGCTCCTACCTGACGGATAGATGGCAGGCAGTAGCCATCCCTCCATACCAATCAGAGTTCATTAAAGTCCCGCATGGGGTCCCACAGGGGTCTGCTATTAGTCCCATACTCTTTAACATTTATATGCAACCCCTGATGAAGATCATCAAAAGCCATGACATCAGCGTGACAAATTACGCTGATGACACTCAGCTAATGATCTCTCTTGATGGAGCCCATGCAAACTCATTGGAGACCTTCCACACTTGCATGCTGGAAATGTCACTCTGGCTAAACCAGAACTCACTACAATTTAACAGTGACAAAACTGAAATACTGCATTGCGTAGTGGGAAGAATCCCCATAACTCTACCTACAGACTTCTGGCCTCAGTTGCTAGGAGACTCGCCTGCCCCAGTGAAATCAGTGAGGAACCTCGGAGTCACCATTAACAATAGCCTGAGCCTTGAGACTAACGTCAACAAGCAGGTTGGCAGCTGCCTTGCCTTATTGCGAGGATTGCGAAAGCTGCTACCTCTCCTGCCCCCTCAGACTAGAGCTAATATAGTTAGGAGTACCATCCTCAGCCGCCTGGACTACTGTAATGCCCTTTTGCTGGAATCCCCTGCCTATCTCATCTCCAGACTTCAAAGCATCCAGGCGGCTGCAGCCAAACTGGCACTCTCTCGGGAACGAAGATCTTCCACCACTCTTGCTCTGGCCGATCTCCACTGGCTGCCCATACACCAGAGGATCTGTTTCAAATCTTTTTGTATTGTCATTATGTGTATAAGCTTTATTCGAGACAATTCTCATAAAAGCACATAAAATCAACACAGTTATACAATAATACATTATTACGGATTAAAAATTCATTAAACATAGAGTACAGCTCATACAACATTTGCATATAAAAACCATATTTACAAATAGTATTACATTAATCATTGTTGAGAGGAATACCTTGTTACCTGCTTCCCCCCAGGGACCGTCTTCTAATTGCCCATGCCCAACCCAGGTATTTAGCTACCCCTATGACTATCGAATCCTGAGTTGTAGTACGTAGGATTCTTAGAGCCACTGTGCTGTCTCGTGTCCCCAAGTTTTTGCATACTGGCGAGAGCCATTTTCTCCTCGGATTCTCATAAGCGTGGCATACGAAAAGAAAATGGCCTATGCTCTCCTCGGCATTTTTGCATGCTGGACATAAGTTATTGGTGGGTCTGTGCCAGCCAGATGTCAGTTTCTTGAGGGGGATAGATCCTGATCTTAGCTGAAATACAAGTTTCCTATCCATTGGTACCGTGATGTTGTCCCAGTAATTTTCCAGGGCAGGAAAAATTTTTATCTCCAGGAAGCGACCAGTCATAGAGTCGGCCCTGGTGTCATTCAGCATCTTACCGCCAACCCAATCCCAGTATTGTTCTTTAAGGGCTTCTTTGCTAGGGAAGATCTCTCCCTCAGGGTTATTCCAAAGATTTGAAAACCCTAAGTTTACTAACATGGACTTCAGATGTTTTAGCCATTTTATCTTATGGATGGTATCTTCCTTGATAATCCATTGAAAACCCTCCGCATATTGTCTTATTTCTGGAGTCGTCCAGAGACGTCTCCAGTAAAGGACTGGGCGCAATCGGGCTCTATCTACAATGGTGCGTCTACCTAACTCCAAAAACAGTGGGGTTAAGGGGGTACTCTGTGGGAGTCTTGTAATCCCTCGCATAAACGTGTTCTCTGAAGTCTGAAGAGCCGCTAAACCATCCCAGGCCCATAGCTCCGCGCCATATAATGTGGCACCCAAAACCTTCGCGTCATACACTATTAATGCGGGTTTTATGGGTTTTGTTTTGGATTTGCGGTGTTCCCCCCTTAAAGCACCAGAAAGCTGCTGGTGCTTTAAGACCACTTTATCTACATGATGCGTCCAGCCAATGCCCTCTGCGATCTGTACACCCAGGTACGTAAATTCTTTGACAATGTCTAACCTACTGCTGTTTAAGGTTACCTTGGGGTAGTTCCTGCGTCCGGGGGAAAAAGCCATTAGTTTTGTTTTTCCCACATTTACCTCTAGCCCATGCTCAGTGCAAAAAGCATCAAAAATGTTTAATGCACGTTGCAGCCCCATGGGGGTCTTAGACAAGATAAGAGTGTCGTCAGCGAACATCAGGATCGGAACCCTGGTGTCCGCTAACGATGGGGCATCAACACTAGCCTTCAGCATCCTCTCAACGATTCCGTTAATAAATAACGAGAAAAGTAAAGGGGCCATAGAACAGCCCTGTCGAACACCCCTTTCCACTGGGAAATCCTCTGTTGTCTCTCCACTTCCACCCCACTGGACTCTAGCGAAGTTGGATTCGTGCAGTCGCATAATTATTGTTAGCAGATCAGCAGGGATCCCCAACGTTTGCAAAACCAACCATAACTTAAACCGGGGGACTAGGTCGAACGCCGTCCGCAGGTCGACGAACGCGACGTACAGGCAGCCCCTTCCCAGTACAACGGTCTTCCACCTTAATATGGTAAAGCGGAAGACCTGATCGATGGTACTGGTTGCTCGCCTGAATCCCGCTTGGTATGGAGAAAGGGCGTTGTTGTCTTCAACCCAGTCCATAAGCTGGTTTGTTACCATTCTCCCGACTACTTTCTGTATGGTGGCTATTAAGCTTATGGGCCTATAGTTTGCAGGCAGTGAACGATCTCCCTTCTTGTGGATGGGGATAATGGTTGCGCCTTTCCAGAGGTCTGGGACCACTTCCCCCTTGGCTAGGGCATTCGCTACAAGGAGGGTATATCTCGCCCATCTGGTCATATCGTGTTTAAAAATATCAGGTGGAATGCCATCTGGACCTGGCGCCCTCCCACATTTCGCGGAACCAATGGCAATTTCCACTTCTCTAAGGGAGAACAAATCGTCGGTTGCATAAACCGGTGTTATACTATCAGCTGCCACAGGATGGTTAACTTCCGCGTACTGAGGTCTGAAGTAATCAACCCAAGCTTCCTCTGCTACATTGTTGTCTGGCTTCGCAGGGCCGGCTCCACTACCCCACTTGATGATTTTCCAGAATGCCCTGGAGTCTTTACTATCAGAGGCCTCTTTTAGTTCGGCCCAGTGGCCTTCATCCCAATTCTTTTTTGCACGATAGATGGCCATCTTGTACAGTTCCCTATTCTTTATCACAGCGGCGCGGTCCCTATTCCTTATGGCTTGTCCCAGGGCTAATCGTGCTGATCTACAATGACTATCAAACCACCTTCCCACTTCTTTAGATTTCTTCCCTTTCCTTTTTTTAATGAAGAAGCATGGTCTCAGGAGGGAGAATAACTTATTGTGGATTTCGGTGATTCCACTATCCCCTGGAACCACTGGAACCGCTGTTTCCATCGCGGAAATTGCACAATCAACAGCATTATTAATGTAAGTCATAGTGGCCTCGTTTGCCAGTACCTTGGGCCATTTTAACCTGCGTTCATCATTACTCATGACAGGGGTTTCATCGTATATCACTAGAGGGTTACCCGCACCAGTATTCCACCACCTATGAGTCACACAGAGGGGGTTGTGGTCACTTTCAACCCGGGGCCTAACTGTCATGTCAACAACCCCTTTCCACAGTTGGAGACTGCACAAAATGTAATCGATTCGACTCCTGTTGATGCCATTGTCAAAAGTGTAGCTGCCCTCCTTGTCCCCAGGTGTCCTCCCGTTCAGTGCTCTTAAGCCATGTTCCATACAAATTCCATTCAGTGATAAGATCTCTTTTGTCCATCTCCTTACAGGTTTTAGGCATAGAGGTGGTACTCCCCAGAGATTGTCCTCTTCGCTCTCCAAGAGGTCATTTGTACAGTCCAGAGGTTCAAAAGTCCTGTTGAGGTCCCCTACAATTATCGTTACACTTTCCTGGGACTTGGTCTCAATGGCAGTAGACAACAACTCAATGGTGGGTAAATTGGTTACGTTGCTACCTCTCACGTAGACATTGTACAAATCTATTAGTTGACCCTTTGCTACGGAGATTCTTAATAATTGCAAATCACAATTTCCCAGGTCCAACATTTTGATGTTGACCTGCAGGTCCTGTCTAACCCAAACAGTTAAGCCTCCCTTGGGCCGCCCTCTTCCCCCTTTTGACGCTGGTATACAATAGTTCAAATAACCAAGACAGAAAAGGGGATCACAAGCCCAGGTTTCTTGGAAGCAACAGATGTCATACCCACTTATAAAATCCACCCAGGATTGGGAATCCAATTTACTTGCCAGCCCAGCGACATTCCAAGATAAAAGCGTACCAATGCTAGCATCTAGCCCATCTCGGATGTTTGTCAATGGAAATACTTGGGCTAACATAGGGCTTTCAGTAGAATTAGTCTGCCTTTCTTGGTCATCTGTCGGATCCACTGTCGTATTGGCTGGGTATGTTATCTTGGCATTTGTATTTAGGGTTCCCAGTCTAAAACCACCTTCTTCGACCAAACCCCCCGTCTCGATGTAATTGACCAATGAGTTTGTAACAGTTGTATTACCATGAACATCACATTGCCCTTCTGGCTCGTTAGTGTTCCCTCCTAAACTGTCAGTACTGGTTTGTCAATATCCCCATCCCGGCTCCTGCCATCCTACATGAGGGTTGTAATATGTGTAAGTGGTATGATTATGACCTACAGGAGGAGGTGGTAAGGGATTGACTAGCCATGATACAGTAGGGGGAATAAGGGGTTCATTGAGTAAACTAGTCGTTACACTAGTCGGTCGGGGGTAAAAAAAGGTAAGGTTTACAATTCCGATACCTCCCTTATTTGTTCCCCATCCCTGCCTTGTTATCCATCCCGCCACCCTTGGGTCTTGGAAATTGACCACTATGCAATCCCCACCCAAGGTTTTCGATGTATATCCCATCCAATCTATTCTCCTTACCCCTATGATTAGCCCGTCGATGTCACCAGGCAGAGGACGGTTTTCCTTTAGCCAGTGCATGATCTTGTTTTTGAGCATCTGGAAAGTTTCTCTCTGTCCTGGGGGTAATGGTGGGACGTTTATAAGAACTGCTACATAGGGAAAGGAGTCTGGGGTGAGATTAATTGGTGGTTTTCTGTAGGGTTGTTTTGCCACGGGCGGTGGGATAGATTTGGGAACTTGGGGGACATATTGGGGGACAGGCTTCAGCGCCTGTTGTTTGTTATTTATTTGGGACGGTACTGAAGTTTTACCTACCAACAAACCTGTGTTAGCCCTATTCCCTCCCACCAGAATATTCTGAGCTTTCTGCGTGCTATTAGTTACGTTTGCGTTTGTTGGTACTATTCCCGCTTGGTGACGCACTGTAGCCTCAGCACTCGTTGCGATTGGTGGATTTTGTGTCGGGGGGATTGTGGGCTGTGTAGGGTGTATTATGGTCGACTGAGGTAAATCAGGGCCAACGTTTGCTCTCTCTGTTCTGTCTGAGGATTTTGTAATGGCTTTAACTGTAGGTTTGCTCAGTTTGGGAGGTAAAGGAGAGCTATTTCGGGGATTTCTTCCCTTATCCTGAATAACAGGGTTGTTTAGGGCCTGAGAGTTTGTGCTTACTTCCACCCTATTCGCTTTAATCAGTGATTTTGTGGAATAAAAATTGTCTAAGGTAGTCTGTTCAAAATGGTTTAGCCTATCTACAAGCTTTGCAATTCTATCCTCAATGGGGGTGAGTAGTGATCTAAACAATTTTTCCAGTTCAGGGAGAACAATTACAAGTGATTGCTCCTTATCTTTACATGGTACAGTGGAGTCGGTACAAGGATTGTCATCTCCGTCCTGGCTGTTCAAGGAGACAAGATTAGTAGGTGTAACACTTTCTGTGCTTTGAGTTTCGTTAGTAGCTACCTCTCCTGTGTTCACGAGTTTATGTAACTTCCTGAGTTTTTGAGGGGGTTTGACCACCCTTTTACATTTTCTTACAGATGCTGGTCGTTTCCGTTTGGACCCGATTTTGGGTTGGGCCAATGTAACCTGGGCGCCAGAATCAGTGAGCGGTGCTGGTAGGATTTTGCCGCCACAAGGATTATTTAGTTCTATCACAACATCCTTGTTTGGTTTTTGGGCCTGGACCTCAAAATGGTCGTTTACAACTGGCAGGTTCACTGATGACAGAGGAGTTACCAGGGTGGGGTAAGCTAGATTTGAAAACTTATCCGTTGAATTCTTAAGTATTTCGATTGACAGCCTACGCTCTGCGCGCTTCTCTGCCAAGGTCAACTCTTTGTCTATTACCAGTGAACGATTAAAGAAAAATTTATCTAAGGGGCCAATTGCCAGTGGACCAGACTCTACAGGAGGAGTTATTTGGTGGCTATTTACAGAGTTTGTTGATGTAATTGTAATTGTAAAAACACTTATATAGCGCATGGCTACCCGTAGGCATCCCAGCGCTCTTGGAAAAAAGCAGTGACCCTAGGCTGATCCGATCTGCAATCCTACTAAGAGCTGGTTTTGGGGAATAGAAAGGTTTTTAGTTTCTTCCTGAACTGAAGAAAAGTCCGTTCCTGCCTCAAATTACCTGGGAGGGCATTCCATTCTCTTGCGGCTTGCAGAGAGAAAAGTCGACCGCCCGATCGTGCTCGTTTTATTCTGGGGATGATTGCCAGATTATGTTCGCTCGAGCGAAGGTTGAGTTGGGGCTTGTAGGGACTTATCAGGTTTTCCAGAATGGAGGGACCTTCTCCATGCAGGATCTTGTGGGTAATGCATAGGGATTTAAAACGCACCCGTTCCCTCACCGGGAGCCAGTGAAGAGATCTTAATGCTGGCTTCGCCGACACATACCGACTAGTTCCCGTCAGAGTTCTGGCAGCATAATTCTGCGCCACTTGTAGGGTCTTAAAGGTGGATACCGGTGCCCCAAGAAAAATAGCATTCCCGTAGTCAATTCGGGATAACACCAAAGACTGAACTACGGTTTTCCTTGCTTTTTCAGGTAGTAGGGGCAGGATTTTGCGCAGTGACTTAAGTATCCCATGGCAGACTGCAGACGTCTTTCTGGCCTGCATACCGAAAGACAGGGCGTTGTCAAGCCAAAAGCCTAAACTCTTTATTTCCGGCTTGGGCGATGGTCTGGCACCCATGCACGCCGGCCAAGTTAGGCTTTCGGGAATGTCCTGTTTCCCCAGGAGCATCAGCTCCGTTTTTCCTGCATTGAGTCTGAGCTGAGACACGTGCATCCAATTTACCACCACCTCCAAACAATTGGCTAGGTTGTTCGGGGGGGCATCTGTTTGCTGCAGGGAAAACACCAACTGGGTGTCGTCCGCGTAGCTTATTAGCTGGATGCCAAACGGAGTTACTAATTCCGCCAACGGGGCCATGTAAACGTTAAACAGTGTGGGGCTAAGGGATGACCCCTGTGGAACCCCACACTGTAACGGAAAAAGGCGGGAGCAGTTGTTTCCATCAAACACTTGTAGACGTTGCCATGTTAAACACTAAACAAATCCAACTTTTCTAAGCCACTTACTGGAGGTGATACTATATGTCACTGGTAAGGGGGGTGGCCCAGCCCGGCCTCCTTCGGCCCCGGACGGCCACAGACGGTCCCGCCCTTGTCCCGGGCTTCTCCCGCGCGCTCTCCCGCGCTGCGGGAGTACTTGTGGCTTAATAAGGAGTATGAACACAATAGGTGGAAGGGTAGGAGGGGTCGGGGAGAGCGGCCCAGGTGTAGCTGATCAGGGCTGGCGGGTGCTCCTGGGAAATGCAGTCCCAAGGAGCTCACGCACTCGCTCGCAGCCCCGTGCAAGTACTTCCCTCGGTGTCCCCTTCAAGGCGCTGCGGTCAACACTCCTCACGCAGCGGGACCCGCGGAGCGGGTTCCGCAAGAAGTAGGCTGGCAGCAGGCGATTCCAAACGGACAGAAACAAAAGCGGCAAGGCGTCTTTAGGGCAGTTCATGGGCTAGGCCCCCGACCACTCCAAAATAAATTTAACTGGTATGAGCCCACCCGGTCTCTTCGATCCTCATCTTCAAATCTTATCAGCCTTCCTAGGATCAAGAAAGCCACCTGTGGGGGAAGAGCCTTCAGTATAGCCGCAGCTCATTTATGGAACAATCTCCCTATTGACATCAGGAAAACAAATGAATTGACGGCCTTTCGCAAAAAGGTGAAAACATGGCTCTTCCCCAAAAAAATTTACCAAAAAACCTAGTTGCTCTTGTCCACTGTCCTCTTCTGTTCCACAGGGTTCTTAGCAATATGTACCTAGCGCCAGGATGCCCGTAGGGTTGCAGTGCGCTCTACAAATGCTATAAATAAATAAGGGTGTCAAAAAATTCAAAGTATAGGGCGACATAGAGTTTTAAAGACTGTACATAGAACTGATACTGAACAAACAGTTTGTTGTAGCCTGGCCAATCACGAGGTAAAGTTTGGCAATTCACATCAAAAACCAGAAGATTTTTTCTTGGTTGGAATGGGGGTGACAGGATATTGTGGTCCAGGTAGCGCGTTATTAACAACGCGTTTCTCCAGGGAGATAAACATTCCTGAGATAGCGAGGTTATCGCCCTTTTGCAGGGAACATCGCTGGTTTTCCAGCGATGTTCCATGCAAAACGGCGATAACCTTGCTGATACGACTATCAGCATAATCTACCCCCTATGTTAGGGATGGCTAAGTCAGGATTTTAGCAGACGTTAGATTTTGACGAAAACGGCTGTTGTCGCCAAAATCTAACGCCTGCTAAAATCATGTGGGCTGCCTTGTAAATATCGCAATGTAAACATCAGCGATATTTGCAAGGTAGTCCATCCGGGGTACGCCCAGTAGCGTCCACTTTGCATCTCATTGGAGATGCAAAGGGAGGCGTTGGGAAAAAGGGTGCTAACATGCGATTATGCATGTTAGCACCCTCTTGTAAATAGGGTGCTGGTTTTATCTCTGCTATTTTGGCTTTGTAAGCCAAAAAAGCGGAGATAAAGCTCTTGTAAATATGCCCCTTAGAGAGCTGTGAGAGGAGTGACTAAAATGGGTGAAGGCTTGAAATCATGTTGCATGAGACAGGATGTAACCGGAAGATGGGCAATAAATTCACGAACAGTCTTGATCTAATAGAATAAAAGAGGCCAAATTGCCACAAACAACTTGGAAGAGGGAACAGTTACTTTGACACCGGGCAGATTGGTGAGGCAGAAAATGCCTGGAAAAGAGTAGTACAAAGGTTGGAGGCCTGAGAAATAGAGTTTAAAACAATAGAGGTATTAGCAGCAATAAGGAGCAATTTTTAATGTATGACTTGTTGAGATTTATGTAGTGCTTTAAAATATGATGTGTGTGAGTGTGTGTGTGTGCGTGTGTGTGTACACACATACAAGTTTGTGTTTCGCTAAATGCAAAAAATATTTTGTTACATACAATGGTAGATGGAAAGCAGCCCTATTTCTCTTCCCCTGACCTTAATGGGATGTGTCTAAGCCTCCACCAGTCTGTCTTACTCTAAAGAGCGATGCTTTGCTATGTATCAGATCATTCTTGGTGATTTCTTTAGCCCTATATACTGCATGCTGGTAGGTTCAAGGAACCATGAGCAAACACTGAGGTTATGTTATGGATTTTGTAAAGCGCGCTTGTACCAAAATAGGCATCTTGGCGCTAGTGTCATAGAACCCTAAGCATTGTCAACGGTCAAGTAAGAAAGACAATCCAAAAAGTGCAAAAAAACAGCTGTTTTCTCCAAAAACTAACGTCTGCTAAAATGCAGACTTACCTATCCCCAACATTGGGGTAGATTATGCTGATACAACCCTGTGGGTCGTATCAGCAAGGTTATCGCCGTTTTGCAGGGAACATCGCTGGAAAACCAGCGATGTTCCCTGCAAAAGGGCGATAACCTCGCTATCTCTGGAATTTTTATCGCCCTGGAGAAATGCGTTGTTAATAACGCGCTACCAGGGCGATAAATTCCAGAGATAGCTTGCGATAATAAAATTATCACTAAGCACGGCCAGCGATAATTATCGCTGGCCGTTGATAATATGCCCCTTCGAAAGGTGAGGAAAGGGCACGGTTCGATCAATAGGGCCCGGGCCTGGGAACATTTGGTGGATTGTCTTAAAGAACCCAAGCTGGATACCCCGGAGCAGTCCCCGCTACATGTAGGCCACTTGGGTGGAGAGCACATCTAGAGCCACCCAATCCCTGAACGGTGCATAGTCTGGGAGTGTTTGAACATGGGGAGGACTGAATGAACATTGTGTACATGTGATGGTACAGTTTACGAGCAGAGGCGTGGGCTTGGGAGGTTAGGGTGCAGAGAGATTCCATTATAGCAAGGAAGGGCCTTTTATAGTATTGCACCATGTTACTTACATCGATATTTTTAGGCATTTTACTTGCAGTGTTGCCATGATCAATATCCAGCAATTAAAGACAGGAATATCTTTAGTGTATCGAGCCTGGAATTGTGTTGCTTGTAACAATATAAATGTTGTGTAAAAAAAAGTTGCAGTAACACAAGGCATTACTAGATGTGCCTGGTGAGTCGGCAGCTCCCAGTTTCAGTAACATAAGCTGCTACTAGATGCCCAGTTGCATCAATAGCACAAAGGTGCAGTAACAAAAGCTGTCACTAGATGTCCCTGCTGAGTCAGCTGCAACCTGTTTCACTGAAGTAAGTAATGACTTTATAAATGGTGGCGTAGCTAACATTTAATGCGTTACAATCTTTAATAATCAAATGTTGATCCATGTGCTAATATGTCGCTATATACATATAAAGAAGCTACACTTTATATAATTAAAGTATAATTATTAGCTTATTTTTGTAACTTTGGAGGTTTTCTATCGAGATTATTCATTGAACCCATCCTGACCAGTTTTGGATCTTTCTGGTTTCCTTTGCCCATTCTTGCCCAAATCTCTGGGTATCTATACACATGTAAGAGAACATTTTATTGAATACAATTTTTTGGCATTCTTTTGCAGGGATTACTTGGTGTTTGTACAAGGAGAGGTTTCTGTTTCCCACATTGCCTCTTTCACGCAGTTTATTATACTCCATGGTGTTCTTTCTTTGTTTGCAATGCATTTCATGCCCAGACCATAGAGTATGAGTTCATAGGTCAGGGATAACTTTCCTGTTGGTTCTTTCATGGGCCGTCCCATTGATCTCCACATGCTTTGTGCCCCACCACAGTTCCAGATGAAGTGCGTCATGGATTCATCTGCGGCGCAGCCTGGTGTTGGACATCTTGCTGTTTTGGCCAGTTTCCTCGCATGTTGGAATTGTTTCACTGGTAGGCATCTGGAAACCACCATCCATGCCAAGTCCTTCTGGGAGTTCGTCAAGTCTTCATGGTTCACCATCTCCCATACTTTTTCTGACTGCTTCTCTGACAGATGGGCGAATATTGTCACAGTGTCTGTTTGCTTCAGTTCTTTGCCTAAGGTCATCTGGGGTGTGATGTCCTTGGCATAGATTTGCCGCTCTTCTAGCCTCTTCAAGAAGGGTTTGATGCCTTTACACGCAGCGGAGGCCTCCAGTAGAAAAGGCTTTGTATTGTCCATTTTACATATACCAAATCTTGACAGTATGAAGCTTGTGGCAAATAGGGTGTAGGCTGCCGCATTTGAGTCTTTCTTTGTGTTTTCTAGCACATTCTTTACAAAATGTGACAGCAGGAAGTCATGGAGGTTTGGTAGATCTTTGCCTCCTTTCGTGTGTAGTTTAAAGACAGTGGGGCAGATTTATGTTCCCTGGCGCATCCCTGCAAATCAGCAGGGATGCGCCAGGAAAGATGCGTCACGCAAGTTTACCCTTGCGCCACCACAGATGCGCCGCATTTACAATGCAGCGTATCATGGCGCAAGGATAAACAGATGCGTGATGCATCTGATAGCATAAGGGCGGCGCATTGCTGGAGTCGTGTCGCAAGCACGACGCAACTCCAGCAATGCTCAGGGGCTGCCCATACCGAACATGCTGCATCATGCCTTACACCTGCTTCAAGCAGGCGCAGGGTTTTGACGCAGCAGCGTGGGAAAAGTGACTCAGTGAAATCTTGTAGATTTCACTGCGTCACTTTTCCGAGGCTTTTTGTCTCTCGGAATGCCCACCCTGCATACATTAAACCTGACGCAGGTTTAATATAGCGCAGGACTTTACAACGTGACGGATCTCCCTAGAGGCGTCACATTGTAAACAAGGCGCAACTTGGCGCATGGTTTACGCCGCCGCTGCGTCACAGAAGTGACGCAACGGCGGCGTAAATGTCTCGCAAGAGGCTTGTCAATCTGCCCCTGTGTCTCTTTTCAGTTTTTCCATTTTCGATCCCCAGAAAAATTTGCAAAAAGTTTCTGTGTCACACTTGACCACCTATATGATGGGGGGGAAATCATTGCAATAAACAACAGGATTGGCAGACATACAGCTTTCAAAACCAGGACTTTCCCTTCCAGAGAAAGTTTTCTTGTAGACCAGATAGCCATTTTCTGTTTTAGCTTTGTCTGGATTTTCTCCCAGTTTATTTCTCTCTTCATGTCTTGCAAGAATAAAATTCCTAATATTTTTACAGGATCTTTTGTGGGTTTCACTGGGAGCTGAGACAGGTTTGTCCCAGTTACCTACTGTCATGCTGTGTTTTTTTTCCACGTTCACATGTAGGCCAGCTGCTAGGGAAAAAAGTTGTGTTATGAGAAAAGTTTTTTTTATGAATCTTGGGTTGTTGCACACAATAGTTACATTATCCATGTATGAGACACATTTGACCTGGTTGCCTTTGTTGCCCGGTACTAGAGGCCCAGTTATGCACTTGTCTTTTTGAATGGCACATAGGAGAGGTTCGATTGTGAAGACAAAAAGCGGTGGAGATAAGGGACATCTCTGTCTGACCCCTGATTCGATGCGTAACCCTTCTGACAGTGTGCCATTTATGAGGACCTGGCTTTGACATCCTGTATACAATAAACAGATAATCTTGATGAAGCTTTCTAGGAAGCCCATCTTTCTGAGTACTTTAAAAGGATATTCATGGCTTAGGGAGTCAAAGATTTTCTGGAAATCCAGAGCCAAAATAGCCAATGGGCACCCTCTGTCTTTTGCCAACCAAAATGTGTCCCTAAGAATGGTCAGACTGTCCCATATTTTCCTTCCTGGGACCGCACATGTTTGGTCTGGGTGCACGATAGAGCCGAGCACCTTCCTGCATCTTCCTGCCAGGACTTTGCTCAGTATTTTGCTGTCCACATTCAAAAGGGTGATTGGCCTCCAATTGTTGATGTCCAGCTTGTCCCCTTTCTTTTCCAAAAGTTTGATGATGCCCTGCGGAAAAGAGGGGGGTAAACAATTTTTTTCGACGAATTCTTCTAAAAGACCCAAAAAATCCTTTGCAATGAGCCCCCAGAAAGCTCTGTAGAACTCCCATGGAAGGCCATGTTGCCATGGGGCAGATTCTTTTGGCGCCCCTTGGATGATCAGAAAGTCTTGCTCTTCTTTGGATAGAGAGTTCTGCAAAGTTCCTAAGAAATCATCACATGCGTCTGTGTCTGATGGCATTTTTTGTACAGTTGTGAAAAAAAGGCAGGTGTTATTTTTTCCACTTTCTTTGTGCCCTTTTGTTTCTGTCCATTTATGTCCTTCAATTCATGCATTGCATTTTGCACTTGCTGCGCTTTTTTGAAGAAAAACCTTGAAAATTTTTCATCTTCCTCAAAGATTTTCACCCTTGAGTTAAAGATGTGTTCTTTCCCTCTTTGTTTTACCCATTCTTTTAGTTCTGTTTTTGTCTGTTCTCTTTCCTCCCGTACCTCCATTCCACCCCTTTCAAGGTTTTCTAGGGTGATGAACCTTTGCTGGATTTCATCAAATTTTTGAAATTTTTCTTTACCTTTGATCATACTTTGTTTCCTGAAAAAGAATTTTGTTTGTTTCTTTACTTCTTCCGACCACTCTGCCAAAGATGGGAAGCTTTCCTTTTTTCCCTTTAAGTTGCTGTACATAAAACTGCAATTTTTGCATACATTTTTGTCTTGTAATAACAAGGTGTTCATTTTCCACACCCCTTTTCCCATTTGCCACATGTTTGGTATTTCAAATTTTGACTTCAGAATTTTGTGGTCTGAAATACCACTATCAATTGTCTCATATCTCCCTGTCTTTACATTTTTGGAGGTAAAGATAAAATCAATCCTTGACTTGATTTTCTGCCTCCCAAGTGAACCTTTGTTTTTTCCCTGCTTGTGCCCCTGTATCTGACAGTTGCAGGTCATTACACATGTTTTAAAAACATTTTGCAGACTTATCATGGGGCATATCAACAAGCGGCAGCGATAATTATCGCTGGGCGCCCTTAGCGTGAGGGATTTTATCGCCGGCTATCGCAGATAATTATCGCCATGCTAGCGCTGTATTACCAACGCATAGCGCAATGGCGATAATTATTCCTGTGATAGCGATGTTTTCCATGGAACATCGCTGGTTTTCCAACGATATCCTTGTTGATAGGGCTGGGTGGTCTCAGCCCTATAATCCACCACCCATTGACTAACATTGTTTAGTCAAAGTAAAAGCAGGCGTAAGGAAAGTGGTGATAACCAAGGTTAGCGCTACTTTTGTTATCGCTATGCTTGTTAGCGTGCCCATTGATAATTGGAGAAATGTCAGTTAGTGACAATTCTCCATATTTTGTGACGGAACGCCCACTTTGCATCTCATTAGAGATGCAAAGGTGGCCGTTACGGGAAATGGTGCTAAGGCAAGGATTCACGCAATAGCATGACCTTGCTGATAAAGCGATAAAATTATCGCCGTTTTCCGTCCAAAAACGGACACAAAAGCGGCGATAATTTTTTATCGCCACCTTGTTGATATGCCCCCTTGTTTGTAACAATTATTTTTTTTTGCTTATAGTATATTCACGTTAAACCAAATGTGCATTCTTAATTTTGGCCTGACTGTGAGCAGGCCTCAGCTGCTCAAAGCCTATCACTGTTAAACATAATGTTGATTTCAAAATGTGTTTCCACGTTTTCCTTGTTTCAGGTGCAAGATAACCTACATTAGAAGAGTAGCTGATTGTTTGTTTTTAGAAATGTTAGCGCAAATAGGATTAATTGGAGGTTTATTATGATTTACACCGTGCTTTGGGTTATGAAAGATCCTCCTGTACTATGCAAACTGGACCGAGGATTCATTCAAGGTCCTGCAGCTGTGTGTGCCTTTGACTAACGATGGGAACAAGGGGAGTTTACCTGCTCCAAGAAGATTGCGCAATCTGATTGGCCCCATCGCTGGATGGTTGGTGGGAAGAATTCGTAGAGAGAATGAAAAGCATGTAACCGAGGGGCATATTTACAAATAAATGCTGGAGCGCAGTGCTACCTCAGATTTGGCAATTCAGTGCTCTGACCTGCAGGGATGCACTGTATTTACAAGCATATGGTGCACTCCTGCGTTCGCTGACGCACAAAGGCTGCCTAGCACCAGAGCAGGCACCCTGCCGCCATGTTGCAAAGGGTGTCTGAGTTGCAGGGGCAATTGTTTATGTGCAGGAAGGGACACTTTCCTGCAAATAAACAATCAATAATGGTGATTTGCTCTTTCCATGTGTGCTGCAGAATTTACCTTGTAAATATAGGGAATGGCGCAAGGCCACCGCAGCGTCAGAAAAAGTGATGCTCCGGTGGCGAGAGGGGCTTGTAAATATGTTCCTGTGTATCTTAGAATAGGTCAGGAGATTCTGTCCTAAATGCTGGGTGAAGTCCTTTTACTGTCTCTGCTGATTCTCCTACTTGAGACACTATATCTCACCGATGTCTTACTTTACTCTGAAACTTTATTTGGTTCACTTTTCCCCTGCCATCCATAGATGCTTGATTTAGTTTAGGGAAGTTCCTTTATGGAACTGAAACCATTCACCATTTTTTATTTTTTAAATAATTTGATTCCAATTTACCTGATCTCATGTTGCTGGATTGATTTACTCTACTGTATTTTATGCCTAACTGACAAAGTATTTACTAAATGTATAAAGCCTATAACTTTGAATAAATAGCTAATAAACCTTCATGGTTTGGAAACCATCCTTTCTGTTGTTATTGTGGAGCCAAATGTGTGTCACTGTTCTTTGAATTTGTTGCACAGATGTTTGCTCTCAGAATACACTTTCAGCTGATATCAAAAGGTCCATATGACCAGTGGCGCAGTTTGTAAACAAGAGGCCACAGATATCGAAAATTGTGCTATCAATGATCAATATTGAATAGTGTAAGTGGAGCAGAAGTTTAGAACTCTTCCCACAAAGTGAAGAATGGCTAAGATGTCCAAGGTTTCGTAACAAAGGTAAAGTTTAACTCCAGCAGCTTTTCATGGCCTTGTACATATTTGCCACTTTCACGCAGAAAACTGCGTGAAAGGAGCGTTCCATGGGTGTTGCTGTGGGTGTTCCCACGCAACACCCATGGAACCAGACACATTCACCGATTTACGAGAAATCGCAAACCTGGGAATGCGTCAGAACCTAACGCCAACCCAGGGGTGGTGTTAGAGAGGTGCAACGAGGAGAAATGTTTTAATTTCTCATCGTGTTTTCCTTTTTCTATGCGGGCTGCATTCTGCAGCACACATAGAAACAGGAAATAGCCTGAATTGATTGATTGTGTGCAGGAAGCTGTCCTTCCTGCAGAAAATCAATCAGCCTCGCAATGCAGGCTCCCTTTCACAATGGTGCAAGGGTGCCTGTGTTGGCGCACGGCAGCCCATTGTGCACTGACGCTGGGGAAAAGGACAGGAATGCACTGGATCACATAGATACGGCGCATTCCTGTCCTTTTCTTTTGCCGTAGGGCAGCGCAGCAGGGAGGCCTGCGGCGCGCCCCAAGTCAAAAACTAATAAATGAGGCCGCTGTAACAGTCACTGCTTGTCAGCCATGCACAAGGAATTCCCCTGAAGCAGATGGTTTAACCCTTATAGAAAGGAATATCTAACATGAGAGAACGTTTTTTGAGGGGCGGGAGGGGGGGGGGGGGGGGGTTTGGTCAACATTTCAGTTAGTGAGGTATAAAGGGCCATCCAGGGTGGTGTTTAAATCCCAGTTCCTCCATCTCTAACAATCTCCAGCAATAAGCATTCTAGAATGTTGCCTTGTTTGCTGCTGTGAGCTGAGGTTTTGAGATGTATTGTGACGTCATCGTTCAGCGGATTGGCCCTTTTGAAATGAAGTTGTGAAAGGCTCCTTTTCGCTATTTCACAAACCATATATGGCATCATATCCAATTCCGGCGGGAAATTCGTGAATCTATGAGCAACAATATGTTGATTTTAGTTACCTCCAGCTACAATAGCCCCCACTTTAATGGATGACAACGCGAAAAAGAAATCCCCCGATTGTTTTCAAAATCTCACTATTTCCCATTTTCAAATATTGCCATTTATTACATCACCTGTACTAAACCATATTAAAGCAAAGATCATTGGGCGTTCTGAACCAAATCACTTCTATCTGCTCCAGATTTGGCAACTGAAGAAGGCCCTGCGCATACAGGAGGCTGGCAACAGCCAACCCCGGGCTCAGCTGGCTCTGGGTACCACAGCCTTTGGGGACTTTGGAACCAAGGTCTCATTGCAAAATCAAGGAAATTCACTGACAACATTATCAAAACCTCCTCGTCTGTGTTGTCTCATAAGTAGAGTGCTCTGGCTGCACCAAATGAGATACCAGGATCGACCACCTCCTAGCCAATAGCAAATGCTATTTTGTTACTTAAATTGTGATGACGATACTTTTGGACATTGTAAAACATTTCCACACATTATCGTTTGTGCGCAGTAAAACTGTATGTCAATGGTCATTTCAATTGAAAATGTGTTGTCTGTGATGGCAGCTCTACCACACCATGCATACTCCACTCTACACTACTCCACAACACTCTATGTCATTTCACTCCATTCTACGACACCTCGCGTCATTCCGCTCCATGACGCACCACTCCACTCTACGACATGCCACTCCACTCTACACCCCTCCACTCTGACACTCTATGACACGCCACGCCACTCTGCTACACTCCACGCCACTGTACTCTATGCCACTCTATTCTACTCCCCTCCACTCTACACCCCTCCACTCATACCACTTACCCCACTCAAATCCACCCCATTCTACACCACTCCTCTCTAATATACCCCACTCCACTCCAGTCTACCTACTCCACTCCATCCCAATCTAACCCACTCCACTCAAATCTATCCCACTCCACTCCAAGCTGCCCCAATTCACCCCATTCAAATCCGCCACATCTACCCACTCCACTACAGTCTACCCCATTCCAACCCAATCGACCCCACTCCACTGCAATTTACCTCACTCCACCCCAATCGACCCCACTCCACTCCAATCTACCCCACTCCACTACAGTCTACCCTACTCCACCCCAATCTATCCCACTCCAATCCAAGTTACCCCAATTCACCCCATTCAAATCCACCCCAATCTACCCCACTCTACTACAATCTATCCCACTCCATTCCAGTATACCCCAATCTACCCCACTTCATTCCACCCCAACTTATCCCACTCCACCTCAGTCTACCCCACTGCACTCCAATTTACCCCAGTCCACTCTACACCACTGCACTCGACCTCACTCAACTCTTCTCCACTGGAATCTCCACCTCTCAACTCCAATCTACCCAATCCAGTCCCCCATACTCCACCTCAATCTACCCCACTCTGATTTACCCCACTGTAATCCAGTTTACTCCACTCAAACAACTACTCCAATCTGCTCCATTCCACCCCACCTCACATCAATCTATTTCATGCAACTCCAATCTACCCCATTCCAATCTACCATACTCTACTCCACTCCACCACACTCCACCCCACTTCACACCCCTAACTTTTAGCCATGCTGAACAGCAGACACACTAGTGTACAACATGGTTAAAACATATGTTTTTTTACATTACTTTACATTTATTACACCTGTCCTCATCCATATCCTCCTCTCCCCGATCGCCATCTGGTTCCTGGGTTGAACAGAAAAAGAGACAAACAGGTTAGTAGTCCCTCCTGGACCTCCCTCCACCCCCCAAGTTAGGGCAGAGGGGCCCCTTCGGGCCTTCAGATGTTGTCGCTGCTGTTGTCGTCTGATCCGTCCAGTGCCACAAAGTATACAGGAGTCTGTGGATCCTCTTTCGGCAGGCCAGAGTTGATGTCTCCTTCTTCCCTACTAACAGGTGGTTACTGAAAAACAGAAGAACATCTTTAAGGCAAAGCATAAGCCTCCAGCAGTCCAGAAGGTCTCCGAGAGTGTGAGTACCTGGAAACGAACCGTACATTACAGAGTCCGTGGTGATGCATGATGGTGGTACCCATCCTCTAAGCTCATAGCTGCCAAGGTTTCAGATTGCCATGTGTGACATTTTCATAATTTCAGTGCAATTATGAGTGCCATTTCAACGGCTAGGAGTGACACTATCTTGTGAGCAAAATTAAGCAAGGAAGAAGAGGGAAACCTATATAAATATCAGAAATGACACCCATTTAAGCAACAAGAAGCTCTAACAATATTTTAAAACTGCTGCAAAGCACCAGAAATTGAAGAGCACTTGTGCTTTGTAACCTGATCATACGGTTAAACTAATGTGTAACCATGATATTAAACATTAAACAAGTCTTTCAGAGGCAGTACTTTATTAAAGTTGTGTACACATAAGGTAGACACACACCCAGGTTGGGCAGGGGCACAGGCTGCGGCAGGAAAACAGTGGCGCTGCGCAGCTAAAGCCTGGTTGGACGCATTGATGTGTTGCCGGACGGATCGACAAAAAAGCCAATTTACAACAGATTGCCATAGCCAGGCTTTGCCGATTGGGGACCCCTGACTCCTCCCTGGCTATTAATGGTGCGCAATTGCAGACCATCACAGTGTGGACTCCAGGGCCTCTCTCTCCCACTTGGGACCTGGCCCAAACAGGATGCTAGGCCCCAACGGCAGAAAATCAAATGTATTCCTACCCTAGCCAGCCTATGCCCACTGGGCCCCTTGGATCCCCTCTGTGAATCAATTAAATCCAATATGTCTTGTCTTTGAGGCCTATAGTCTCTACAAAAGTCGGGGGAAAGCGATTTTTTAAAGTATAAAATTAAAAACAAATAATTAAAAAATATAGGACAGAGGAGTGGGGGCAATGGAGGTACAGTAGTTGGCGTAATGAGACACTGAACGGAAATGAAAAGCACACACTAGAGAGAGGAATACTATGGGATCGGGAGGAATTCAAATGAATGAGAGCAACATGGAGCGTGGGAGAAGAAGAGAAGCCCTCAGGTGAGAGAGAGCAACATGGAGCTGCTCCCAGGCAATAGATGATTTGTGTGCACAAGGATTATCAGTGCATGCTGCAAAATTGTGATCCTTCCGTCGAGGAAGGCGGTGCGCCTACTGCTCATAACACACCTGTTCTATTTGAAGGAAGCATGAATGGCACCTAAACATGTTGCACCTCTTCTATTTGAAACAGAGAGGCATATTCTCAAGGAGCTATTGCCGAGTTAACGGCACTTTATCGCAGCCAAAGTCGCGATAGATTTATCACCCCATTCACAAGCTGGTGCTAACAGCCCATAGCACCAGTTTATCTGCGAAAGCAGCCGCAAAAAACATCGCCACAGATGACCCCGGCAACTATCGCTAATGAGATGCAGAGTAGGCGTTCCCGTGCAAAATGCAGCAACAACACCACTCCACAACATTCTCAACGACCAGCCAGATCACCGAAAAGACCATGAAACATGCGATAAGGCGCGTTAGCAGCAGAAAATTAACACCTGCTCTGACCTGGTGTAAAGTCAGACGACAGTCTGCACCACAAAAGGGAGCCCAGCCCAGAGCCACACCTGAAGAACAACAGATGACATGGAGCCACTGAACATGCGTGCCGGACAACGAAGAGGGCCCCAACACCCACCGCCACCCCCCCGGACCAACCCCACCCCCGGACACCCACTGCCCTCCCCCGACCAACACTGAGGCAGCGCAGACAAAGACAGCGACCCTCCGAAAATGCACCAACCTCACAGACCCAACACCAGAGAATGTCATTGCTAACTATATGCTCAAAGGGACAACCCTCATCCGCAACCTAACCACCATTGCCCACAGGCTGACGGTACCAACACAGCAGACAACCAACATCCCACCGCATACAAAGCTGATGGCCGTGCTGCACGTGTTGGCCTCTGGTACCCTCCAACCAACATCCACCTGAGATGGAGGAGTCACACAGCCAGGCCAATACAAGTCCCCCACAACGGTCATGGATGACACCATCAGCTTGGTACCCCACTACCTACACTTCATAGACACTGCGCAGGAACAGCCGGAGACGAATCAAGGCGTGTACGCCACAGCTGGCTTCCCGCACGTGTCAGGGGGCAATTGACTGCACACATATCCTACTAGTGGCCCCTGGCAACACTGCACACAATAAGCGCAACAGAAAGCGCATGTATCCCACCAATGTGCAGGCAATAGTGGACCGCCGGGGAATTTCCGCCAACGCCGCCGCCAACCACCCAGGCACTGTGCATGATACATGCACCTCCCGACAGTCCATCATCAACCTGCGCCACCAGGATGGCACCCACAGAAATGCACTGCCCGTTGGCCAATACCAAATGCACACACCACACACCTCAACTCCACAGTCATGCAACACACAACACAGGAAATGCACACGTCACAAGCTCACATACAACATGCACAGTTGCACACCCACCAGACATGACAACACAACTCACTGTGGGAACCTGTGCCAGCCATGTACATGAGCCATCAACGGCATGGCACCTCGGACACACAATAGCATAATGTCGGCAGAGGTGGGGACCAGGCATGTGCGAAGGAGGCAAGGGTCCAATGAATGAGAATGTACAAAATGCCAAGTGTTCCGTGGATGTGCTAGCCAGACTGCAATATGCAGACCCCACACATATCCATGTCGACACACACCACTGGTGTTTGTAGTGTAGTGGACAGTGAACGCAACCATGTCACCCCAGCCAGAGGGGAAGATCGTGGAAATGTAGCTTGTGAAGTCCCCCCCCCTGTAAGCGTGAACGGAGTGGGCTGGCCCTGCGTATACCAGGCCAGCGTAGGGGTGTGAATAAAAGGCACGTAACTCTGGGGGTGGTTCTCTTCCGGAATGCCCAATGTCCCTGCCAGGACGGCGCCTCTCACCCTACCACGAGGCCTATGCCTTAGACAGCCAGCTCCAGTCTGCCAGGAGCAGAGCAGAGCAGTGCAGTGCGCACACCACAGCACGCTGCCACTCCAGCTTTAAGTTTCAGTCAGCAATGAGCCTTGAAATTAGCAGCACTATGGCTCTACAGCCCGGAGGCAGGCAAGCGCTAATGCCTACAATGCATGACTTTGCATTTCAGGGTGGTGATGCAGACCACCACACTGAAATGCGTTAGTCTAACACCTGATGCGTGGTACTTGGCAGGGCTGCAAGCTCCGTGTTTAGGTCCTTCAGCAGGGCCTGGGAGAAAGAGCATTCCCAGAAGATATGGTAGGACGCCTCATCTGCATCCTCTCGGGCAGGACTTGTATCGATTGAGCGCTCTAGCTTGCATGAAGGGTTTCACTGGCAGTCATCCTTGGATGGTCATCCAGGCAATGTGATGCCCTTGTGGTTGTTGGTCAGGCGTTAGGAGGTAACGTTCTCCCACATGTGGGCTGCTGTGCAGATGGGAGGGCGCTAATCCATTCGCTGATGTACTTTGCCCGGATCTGGCACTAGACGATCTTCTGAGTCCACTCGTTTGGGCAGCAGCCACCAGACCAAACTACTTAACAATTTTTTCCACTTCCTTGTAGAACCACGGGGTATCCATTTGTAGTGGATGAAACTTACCCACTATGCCCATCCAAGGTACCTCCACATTGGCAACTGGAAAAAGTGTGCAGTCAGAAAGCGGGCATGGCTTTCATCTTCAGTCCTCAGACTGCTCCCCACACAGGGGCACATGGATATTCCCCTCAGGATTGTGGCAATGTCTGGCACTCCCTTGGCTAAAACACATTGTCAAAGCCAATAGCTTATTTATGATGGAGTACAGAACCGTTCCACCCTCACACAGGGAACATCGAACTTGTATTTTGTGGATTTGGCATTATTTATGTAAATACCGTAAAACATAAGAAATTTAAGTCACACTGACATTATCATTAAAATAAACAATGAAACTGAAACCTGAAGCCAATTCAGAAGAAAACGTTGAATTAGAAAAGTTGTAAAATGCCTCGTTATAAAACAACGAACAGGAAGGAAATTGGTGCAGAATGTTTCCCTGATTCTTTTCAATTAAGAGCTGAGTGCACGTTCGAGAAATATTTTTCATAGCAATATAAACAGTGATTTAGAAAGAAGCGCAGATTTGGCTGATGGGATTTATTAAAGCACTACCATCATTAACCCACTTTGACGATTGCTTTCCTGTCTTTGACTGAGTAGAGCAGCTCTATCAGAGATAGAGCTTCAAAAATTCAGTGAAACTCTTTGATGTTCCTCTCCACGGAAATTTTTAGTAAAAGGCTAACGATTTTGACGGTTTGAAGAGAAACCAGAGTGTAAAGTAACTACGAGGCATATCATCAAGGGCAATATCGCTGCTTTAGCTGCACTTTTTGCCGCTAAAACGGCGATATTTTTATCGCCCTATCAGCAAGCTGTCGCTAACAGCTCTTAGCGCCAGTTTACTGGCAAAAGCACCCCTTGTCAGCACGCCTCCCATCGCATCACTAATGAGATGCAAAGGAGGCGTGCCTGACAAGACTCCCTTGGGTAAATATCGCTAACCCAGCTTCGTCATATTGACAAGGAGGGTGAGCGATATTTAAAATCACGTTAAGTATGCCTTAACGCAGGAATTTAACGTCTGTTAAATTCCTGACTAAGGCATACCTAACATGGGGGTGGATTGTGTGGCTAAGACCACAGGCCCCTATCATCTAGGATATCGCCGTTTTCCACCATGGAAAACGGCGATGTCCCCACTATCTCTGGAATTGTAATCGCCTCGGCGATGCACGTTGTTGATAACGCCCTAACCGGGCGATAAATTCCAGAGCTAGCCGGCGATAAATATGTAAGCGCTAAGCGCGCTTTGCGATATTTATTGCCAGACCTTGATAATATGCCCCAAATATCTGTTGGAGAGAACGCACTGAACATAACTCCTTGGACTCTCAGTGGGGGGCTAAAGACTAACCCAGGGGCTAGGGTGACCAACTGGCATTGGTGCAAATTCAGGACGGTGAGTGTAAAAATTCAGGACAAAGGGTCAAAATTCAGGACACAAATTCAGGACAATAGGTAAGTTTTACAGACACATCAGAGGAGGTTGTGCAATAGTATATGAGTACACCCAGCCATATCCAAACATATTCAACCATTTGCAAACCTATCCATCATGTATCCTCCCATTTATCATTTCACTCATCCATCCCTTCATCCACTCTTCCACTCATCCATCCAGCCATTTACCCTTTCACCCATCCAGCCATCCTTTCACTTACTCATCCATCCACCCAGTCACTCATCCTTCCACCCATCCACCCTTTCAGTCATCCATCCATCCTCCCTTTCTCTCTCCATCGACCCTTTCACTTATCCATCCTTCCTTCCATCCACCCACTCACCCATCCATCTTCTCATCCACTCATGAATCCATCCACTGACCCTATCACTCATCCATCCTTTCTCTCATCCATCTATCCTTTCACTCCTTCACTCATCTATTCATCCTTTTGTCCATGTACCCTCCCTTTCACTCACTCAGCCATCCTTACATCCACCCTTTCACTCATCTGTCCATCCATTCACCCTTGCACTTATCAATTCATCAATCCATCCATCATTTCACTCATCCACCCACTCACTCATCATCCACCTTTTCACTCATCCATCCTTTTACTCATCCATCCACCCTTTTACCCATCCAGCTACCCTTCCACCCATACATTCAGCTATTTACCTTTTATCTCATCCATCCTTCCACTCACTCATCAATCCTTCCATCCTCTCTCATTATCCATCTATTCAATCTTTCATTCATCCATTCACCCTTTCACTAATTCATCCAGCCATCCACCCATCCCTTCACTTACTCACTTGCCCAACTTTTCATATTCATTTTGAGCTGAGCCTTTTTGAGAAGAGGCCCATCAAGAACTTCACCCTCGCTGCAGGAGCCATTCCAGGACTGGGACAGAAGCCACCCAGGGCGGAGACAGGATCCACCACAGGGGGGGGGGACAGGAGCCACCACATGGGGGGACAAGAGCCATCACTGGGGGGCAGGAGCCATCACTGGGGGGGCAGGAGCCATCACAGGAGTGGGAACCGGATCCACTAGGGTGGGCACAGGGGTGGGCATGCAGTATTCTAGTATCATCTTGGTCTCTTCCAGGGTGGGGTAGGGCTCCTCACCCCCTCCTGGACAGGACAATGAGAAGACAGGCTCTCTTTCCAAAATGTTAGTTTTGCCATCCCCCACTGTGATGTACAGTACTTAAAGGAAATATTCAAAGAGAACTGATTTAACTGATTGTCCTCCATACTTTGTTAATCAGTGTGGGTGCGATTGTGCCATTTCTTTTTTTTAATTACATTATAGACTGCATGTTTGAAGAACCAAGGTTTGCTTACAATTTAGTGACAGTAATTAAGCTCTGTGAAGAGAACCACGTGCTGCCTCGGTGTACTCGGGCTGGTGCTGGGATGTTTGGGGCCCTGGGCAGAAAGGGAATGTGTGAGGCCCCTCTAAATTGCAGAGACATGATGCATTCAGGGCTGTTTGCATCTGAATAGATGCCCCTGCTCCTGAAGCTGCAGCCCCTCCCTCTCAGTCACCTTCAAGCACCTCTTAACAGCTCATCAAAGGCTGAAAGTGTGAAGATTGCCATCCCGCTGTGCCTCTCCAATGCTGCTGGGTATCTGAGCTTTGGTACTGCATAGGATTCGGTTACACCCGACCTCAACAGCATCAGAGTCAAGAAGGGAGGTGGGTGGAAGCTGTGCCGGCTTAGGGTGGTGCGACCGGTGCCCGGTTAAAATTACGGACAAATGGTGTCCGTTAAAGAATCCTTCACGGACAATGGACAGACGGCCGAAATTACGGACTGTCTGTGAAATTTACGGACGGTTGGTCACCCTACTAGGGGATATTATCAAGGACGGCGATAAAATTATCGCCGGTTTAGCTGCAGAAAACTGCAGCTAAAGCGGCGATAATCGGCTTGATAATATGCCCTGGAGAAGTCCCATAGAAGCCCATGTTCACACCGGAACCTGGGCTTCTATATTAATTCACAAGGGCATATTGGGGCATATTATCAAGCCAGGCGATAAAATTATCGCCGCTTTAGCGGCAGAAAACTGACGCTAAAACGGCGATAATGGGCTTGATAATATGCTCTATGGAATTCCAATTGAAGCCCATGTTAGATGGGAAGGTCATCTAACATGGGCTTCAATTGGAATTCGATAGAGCATATTATCAAGCCCATTATCGCCGTTTTAGCGGCGGTTTTCTGCCGCTAAAGCGGCGATAATCTTATCGCCTGGCTTGATAATATGCCCCATTATCAAGGCCATTATCGCCGCTTTAGGGGCAGTTTTCTGCCGCTAAAGCGGCGATAATTTTTAACGCCGTCCTTGATAATATGCCCCCTAGTACTTGAAAAATGTACTAATGTTCTGATCCGGTCAAGTAGTAAAATTGCTTCAACTACATAAAAGGGATTACAAATGACAGGGGATTGTGGGTATGTATATAACCCCTATTGAAACCCACGTGACAAGCCTTCTAAATCACACGTGACCCTCGGGAGTGTAAACAATGTTTTCTTTTGTTGATCTCATCGCCCGGGTTTTGCTCTAGGTAGTAGAACGCTTTACACGAGCGTTAGGTTACTTGCATTACACACGGGCAGATTTTTTTAAATACATATTAATTACCCGCGGGGTTTTTACGTGATTTGCTAGGAGTAACAGGCTGTTGAGCCGAAGCCGGGATCTGGTTCTCTTGTAAAGCGCTGAGATGCTCTCGGGCCAGCGTCGGGCTTAGTGTAGGTAATGGCCCTGTGAATCATGGAGATGAGAGGGGGGAATTATTTTGTCCCCTCCACCTATCTTCCCCCCACCCACCCCAAAATCTTGACGAGATAAACCGCCCCCGCGTCCCACATATGTGTGTGTGTGTGTACTTGCAATTGTTCTCATGCGATTCTCTACAAAGACTCTAGATGGCGCTGAATTCAGCAGCACATGGTGTTTCTAGTTCACGATGCGTGCACGTCACCGCTAGGGAAGGCGCCCGTTCAGCTGCCATTCAGCCGCCTCATTACCCAAGGTGCCTCCCCATTTCCCGAGAGGCTACGCGATATTCTAATTTACAATAAATCTGAGAAGGCAATGTAGACGTTTTTGAGTGAGTTGTGATTGAATGATAAACATTTTCTCTGCAGACGTTAAATACTGTAATCCTTTTAAGAGTTTCTTTAAACCTGCAAATGGAGATAGTTTCTCGCTCTCACTTACTAGGGGTTTCACTACTGAGTGGTGTCTTCTCCCTCAAACTTATGGTATGCCTTAAACTAATGAGTAAGGAAAATAACGATCTTGGGTGACGCCAGGATCCTCACTCATAATGTGAGCGGAATTTTTGAACGGGTACAGGTCGTCCCGTGGGTGACCCGCCTACTTAGCAGGATGCCCTGGTGCAGCGATCTGCCCGGCCCCATGTTTGTCAAATGAAAGATGAAGAAGCTTTAAAATGATGTCTTATTAGTACATGATGATTAAATTCTTTAATTCACAATGAAGAATTGGAAACAGTGCGACAGCGTCTCTGTGTAGAACTTAATCTTTATTAAATGATTAACGTCATTTGGCAAAATGTGACATTAGAGTTTAGTAAACGCTTCCTAGTTCTTTATTTCCCGTATGTTATTTTATTAGTTCTTTATTTCCGGTATGTTATGTTATAGACGAACGGTAATTTTTTTTAGGTCTGGCTTGATAAAGCAACGGCACGTTTGCCGCTAGTTAACTTTTTTTAATACAAAATATACATATAGCGGAAGCTGGCTTCACTCAGAGGAATAGTTTTTCCTCATCTCATGCCATCCCCTATGGGGTGCTTGCATTGTAATGGTTTAGGGGCAATTTAACACCTTAAGGGGCATATTCACAAGAACTTATTGCCGACTTAGCGGCACTTTATCACAGTCAAAGTGGTGATAAATTCATCATACCATTCACAAGCTGGTGCTAACAGCTGATATCACCAATTTACCAGCGATAGTAGCCGCAAAAAACAAAGCCACGGATGACACCGGCAACGAACGCTAATGAGATGCAAAACACACGAAAAAACCACACCACTTTCACAACGAACTGCCAGATCCGCGATGCGAGTTAAAACCACGCGATAAGCCGCGGTAGCTGCAGGTATTTAAGACCTGCCTCAAGCAGGTGTAAAGACGGACAACTCCCTGCAGTAGGCAATGGAGCCCCGCACATAGCCACACCTTAAGAACAAACGACGCCCCCACACACCCCCCGGACCACCACAGAGGCAGCGCGGAGTAAGACAGCGGACTTACCAAAAAACACTCTCACAGATCTAACGCCCGCGGAAGTCATTGCCCACTACAGGCTCAAAGGGGCAACCATCCTGACCCACATCGCCCACAGGCTGACGGTACCAACACAGCGGAAGCCAACATCCCTCCGCAGACAAAGCTGCTGGCCGTGCTGCATCTGTTGGCCTCTGGTACCTTCCAACCAACAACTGCCAGAGTCGGAGGTGTCTCACAGCCAGCCCTATCAAAGTTCATCACACCTGTTCTGGATGCCATCCTCAGCTTCATACCCCAATACCTTCACTTCCCCAACACTGTGCAGGAACAGCTGGAGACAAAGCAAGGCTTCTACGCCATAGCCGATTCCCGGCCGTGTTGGGGGCAAGTGATTGCACACATGTCCCACTTGTGCCCCCTGCGGATACTGCACACCCCTACCGCAACAGAAAGCATCAGCATTCCATCAATGTGCAGGCAATAGTGGACCACCAGGGACTTTTCACCAATGTCGTCGCCAACTACCATGGCAGTGTGTATGATTCCTTTATCTTCCGACAGTCCATCATCAACCAGCGCTTCCAGGATGGCACATATGGAACGGGACTGCTCGTTGGTAAGTGCCAAATCAACACATCACACACCACAAAGCCACCAACACACAACGCACAATTGTAGGAATGCACACGTGACCAAACCACATACAACATGTCAAACTACATCACCACCTACCAGACATGACAACACCACTCCATGGTCATCCTGGGCTACCCCTGCACCCAATACAGAGACTACATGGCACCACAGCCACACAACAGCTGAACGTGTGGAGATGCGGAATGCAGCCATGTGAGAGGATGCATGTGACCCGTGAATGGGAATGTACACAACGAGAAGTGAGGCGTTGATGTGCAGGACAGGCATGGCTATGCAAACCACAGACATGTCCATGCAGACCACAACTGCTGGTGACTGGAGAGTAGTAAGCAGTGGCAGCAACAACGTCACCCCGGACGTGGAACAGATAGCGGAAGTGTCGCACGATATATCCCCCCCTATGTGCGTGAGCGTATTGTGTTTGCCCTGAATACGCCAGGGCTGCGCAGGGGTGAGGTGACAAACCCCGTCGCACAGGGCGTGGTCTAGTCCCAGGAAGGTAACGTCACTGGCAGGGCAGCGCCTCACAGTCCGCCACAAGGTCAACACCGTGAGCAGCGGGGCCTGCGACCCTGTGCGCCTGCTGCACCCCAGGATGCTGATGCGCAGACCAGGCCTGCCCGCCCCAGCGCACCACGGCCGCACTGCTCAGCTGCCGACACCGTTGTGTGACGAAGAGGGCCCAACACGTGCCGGTGCAAGCGCCAGGCCTCAGTCACGTGAGCTCAGCAGCCTTCTCAGCATTCACTGTAACTTCCCTTGTGCTCCACGTTATCCCTGCTAGATACTCATGTTACATTGTTGCTGCACCAGGATATATCAGTGGCTGTATTGATGAATGACTGCGTGTATGAGTGACTGTATGGGTTAGTGGGTGGATGTGTGTGTAGACGTATGAATCACTGAGCGGGTATGTACTAACTGCTATTGGTCTGTCTATGGTTTCGATATTGGTAGTTTGTATTTTAGAGTGGGTGTATGAAAGGTTTTATTATGGTGTAAGGAGGTGCATCAGATGATCACATGGATGATGTCATCAGTGATGTCATGAGTGATGTCATCAGTGATGCCACTGAGCATGTCATGAGTGATGTAATATGTGAAGTCATCAGTAGTGCATTGCGGGGGCACGAGTTATAGTTAGCTCTACTTACTATAACGGCCAAATTTCTCTGGTTTTATACGAGTGAAATGTCCAACTAACTATAAGGGCCCTGAAACCTATGGTTTTTTCAGTGAATATATATATATATATATATATGGTTACCTTAACTACACTTACCTTATGTGGTGAAAAGCATATGTGTAGTAATTGTGTGCATGGTAAATGGTGCATGATAAAGGCTGTTCCCCTTTGTTATGCCTTTGTTATGCCCCCGTCCAACCTCCTGTCCACCACAAAAGCATCAAATGAAGCCAAATAGCCCTCACCTACCGAAGAGTTATGCAGCTGCTATGCAACATGGCTTGAAAAGGAAAAAAGCACCATGACACGGTAAATGCTGGCTGCGTCATAGCATCTAGTGAAACATCGCCAAAGGCAATAGATCTTGCTTAGGCGAAACCCATTGGCTTTGCCAATGCTTGTTACTGTAGCCATGCGCAGGGCTGGACTGGGAACCCCGAAACCTGGAAAGAGTTTGGCCAGCCCTGGGGGAGAGAGGTGCTACTGGCAAGCTTTGTGCCGCTTTTGTTGCAGGGGGCCAATATTGCAGCCCCCAGGGGCCTAAAATCGGCCCCCCATCCTGGCGGCCAACCGGGGAAATGCCCAGTGCCCGCGACGGCCCCGGAAATCTATTCGAAATAGCTACAAAACCCCTGAAAAAGTAAGACTGGGTTTTTAATTAACTCAATTAGGTGCCATCAGCCTACAGAGACATGGGTTAGTGTTTGTTCTAATGAAAGCCTGAAAGTTCCAGGCCTCGGAGCTCTAAATAGTGCTGCACTGCTGCCTACGCCCTCCCGTGTCCTAGCAGGATTCAAATAGGCCCGTGAGCTAGAAACACAAAGGACCAAAGAGGATCTGAGAAGACCCAGACTAATAACGCGTGGGCACTTTGAGAGCACGTGTCTGTTAGTCCTGTTGTAGTCTATAAATGGGGCCACTGGAATGTGCATGCCAGATACATCAGTGGGCGTGTGATAGTGGCTGACATGAGGTTAGTGCACCTCACCACGGCCAGTAAATGTGCAAAAGCAGGTGGGTACATTACCACCGCAAAGCGAGATCAGTCGTGACTACTAAACATAATTTATCTGTCATCATTTTTGTGTCACCCCTTTCACCACTGTAGCATGTTTCATGCAGTTCTCGAATAAACGAACATGAAAGAAAACCGTCACTTCTGAGAACTCCCCAGCTGACCCCCAAAGGTCACAGCCAGCCAGGACGCCCAAATCTCTCAACGGCCACCCCTAGGGCCAGTAGTATAGTTGCTCCAGTCGGGCCACTGCCAGCAAGACCGAGTCACTGATGGAACCCCAGCAGATAGGACCCCAGTATGATCTCTTTTCAGCTGGATTTCCCGTTTGCAGCGCACAAGAAGAGAAAACTTCCTTCCATGCTACTCTATTCCTTTTAAATGACCAACTGGAGAAGTCTTCATCGCCTGATGCGTGGTACTTGGCAATGCTGCTTTCTCTCCGTGCTGCTAATTCGATTATCTGCGGAGATGCTGGGCGCTGTTAAAGTGTAGGGTGCGCGCGCACCTTACAGAGAACATAGGCCAAGTAGGCTCCTCTAAATCTGTGGGCGTTCATTGTTATTGCAGAGGGCGGTCTGCATTTCCCAAGAGGCAGCGCGACTTTCTAAATTTACATAATTTTGAGAAAAAGCCATGTTGCTAATTTTTGAATGATTTGTGGTTAAAAGATGCCCTTTTATTACACACTTTAAATACAATCAACTAAACAGGATTACTTTTTTAAAACGTAAAATGTGGATATTAACTCGCTCTCACTTACTAGAGTTTTTACCGTTCAGCGCTATCTACTTCTCCTATTTACCGGCATGCCTTAAACTAATGAGTAAGGAAAATAACGATCTTGGGTGACGCCAGGATCCTCACTCATAATGTGAGAGGAATTTTTGAACGGGTACAGGTCGTCCCGTGGGTGACCCGCCTACTTAGCAGGATGCTCTGGTGCAGCGATCTGCCCGCCCTTATATTAGTCAAATAAAAAGTAAACTAACTCGAAAAATAAATAATTGTCTTAGAACAATATTTGTCGTAATTTGGCAAACTTTAGAGTTTAGTAAAACGCTTCCTAGTTCTGTATTTGCGGTGTGATATTTTATGGACGAACGGTAATTTTTTTTTAGGTCTGGCTTGATGGAGCAACTGCATATTACATCTATTGTGACATTTAAAAATATATATATATATATATGTACATATAATGGACGCTGGCTTCGCCCAGAGGACTATTTGTGTCATCTCGGGCTATTGGCTTGTTTATTATTCTGTCCCCTATTGAATGCTTGCATTGCATGCATCGGGGACAATTTAACACATTAAAAGTACTCTGAACTATATCTCATTGATTCTTTGTATACAGACAGCAACTATCTTCGTTTTGTTTTAAGACTGTGGCAGTTTAAAAAAAATGTTTAATGAGTACTTAAAATGCAAGTCAGTCGTATTGCTTTTCCCAATGCTTGTTAAGTCATTTCGTCCCTGTATTAGACCACATATTACCTCATCAGAATGAGGACTGGTGCTAAATACGTGAACATAATTTATCAAAGTGTCTTCAGCTTTGAGTCAGTTTGATCATTCATAAATTGCATAACTGCAGAGCGGCTTCTGGGACCCTTTCCTCAGCATCGATTCAATTTCTCTTCAGCATTCATTAGCTCAATGTAATCTGCCACAGGTATGTGTACTGAAATGATCTAAGGTGAATGGACTAATAAAGCAAATGCGTCAGTCAGTCTTTCTCAAGATGAGAAAGTGATTCGCTTTTTGGGTGACAAACCTAGGTGTGTGAGAGATAGAGAAGACGAAAAGGTGGCAATTTGTGGGCATGAGTGTGTACACAGGTGGATAAAAGGCAGACTACATTAGGAGGGTGAGTAGATGTGATGGATAAGTGAGTGAACAGAGGAATGTCCTATTACTTACCGGTAATCTTCATTACTCCGGGTCCCGTAGTCCTCGACACCTTCATAACAAGTGAGATTTACTATCTCACCGACAGAAAAAAAGAACAAAGGAATGCTGGACCTACCCTCCCCCTCCCACTGGGAGTACATAAGGCGTACTGGTCCCAGCATTCCTCCTGAAATACCAAGCCACAATGAAGGCCGGCAGACAGGGAGGGAGGGAGGGAAGTCATGAAGGTGTCGAGGACTACGGGACCCGGAGTAATGAAGATTACCGGTAAGTAATAGGACATTACCCCCAGGTCCCTACGTCCTCAACACCTTCATAACAAGTGAGAAATACCAAAGCAGACACCGGCATTCATTCCAAAAAACACAACAAACCGCCAGGACAGCAAAACAAACCCAGAGATTTATTGGAGACAAAAAAAGACAAAACATCAGGAGCGAACAGAGCTCAACACCCCCAACGCAAATCTCCCATCATCCCCCAACAGATTGAGGAGCCGATAATGTCTGATGAAAGTATTAGAAGAGGCCCAGGTGGCAGCTCTACAAATCTCAGAGAGAGGAACACCCCGAACCTCCGCCCAAGAGGCAGCCACCCCCGTGTAGAACGGCCCTGAACCCCCACAGGAGGAGAAGACCCAGACAGAGAGTAGGCCAAGGAGATGACTTGCTTCAGCCAACGCCCGATAGACACAGAAGAAGCCTTACCCCCACGGGAAGCAGCCCCAAAGGAGACAAAAAGGGAGTCCGACTTGCGAAACACCACCGTGCGATCCAGATAAACGCGCAAAGCCCAGCACACATCCAACAAGGACCACCAGGAGAATCCAAAACAGAGCCCAAGGCAGGCAAGACCAACTCCTGGCACCTGTGAAATTGGGAAGAAACCTTCGGCACAAAAGAAGAATCAAGGCGAAGCACCACCCCACTCTCCGTGAAGGACAAGAAAGGCTCACGAGCCATCAAGGCCCCCAACTCCACAAGACGACGAGCAGAGGTGACGGCCACCAGAAAAACCACTTTGAGAGTAAGAAACTTCAACTCCACCTCAGATAAAGGCTCAAAAGGCGGATCGACCAACACCTGAAGAACCAAGGGCAAATCCCACAAGGGAAAGGAAGGGCGAGGCACAGGACGAGAAATAGAAAAACTGCGTAGCAGACGAGAAACCAGGTCCTCAACATCCGAAAGATTACCCCACGGGGAACGAAACGCCCGAACCGCGGCCCACTGGGCACGTAGAGTGGACACAGCCAAACCCTTCTCGAAACCCTCCCACAAAAACTGCAGCACAGCCTGCAAGGAACAGGACAAAGGGGACAGGCACAACGCCGAACACCAACGACCGAAATTACCCCATTGTCGATCATAAGACTTGAGGGTAGACGGCCGCCGGGAACGCTGAAGGGCCACCGCTAAATGTTCCGGGAAACCGCGCCGCCTCCAACCCTGCCTCTCAACCTCCACACCGACAGCTGCAATCGGAGAAAAGACAGGGACGGGGAAGACCTCAGCGGAGACGGGGAGAGGGGAAGAAACCAGGGACCCCTCACCGCCAAAAGACGAACCGTCGGAAACCAGGACCTCCGAGGCCAAAACGGCAGGACCACCACCACCTCCCGATCCTCCTGACATAAACGGGCCAGAAATCGGGGGACCAGAGCCAGAGGAGGAAAGGCATACAGGAGACAGGACGGCCAAGGAATCGACAGGGCGTCCAACCCCCAGCAACCTTCCTGCAGAAACCGGGAGCAGAGCGAGGAAGCTGTGCATTGTGCCGGGAGGCAAAGAGGTCCAGAAAGGGAAGCCCAAACCTCCCGCACACAAGCCGAAACGCAACCGGGGTGAGAGACAACTCCAGAAAATCCGGAAAGCAACAACTCAGGACATCCGCCACACAGTTGTCCACTCCCCGAATGTGAACTGCTGTCAGAGACAGCAGATGGCCCTCCGCCCAACAAAACAGGGGAACAACCACCGCATTCAAAGAGACCGAACGAACCCCCCCTTGATGATTGAGATAAGCCACCGTCACCATATTGTCGGACCGAACCAACTCGTTCCGACCGAGCAACAGATCCCGAAAACCCATCACAGCCCGGAACACAGCCGACAGCTCCCGCCAGTTGGACGACCGGCGGCTCTCCAGGAGGGACCAATGACCCTGAAGGGATCGAGACCCCAAGGTCGCACCCCACCCCACCCCAAGGAACTGGCATCTGTCGTCAAGACTAGAGAAGGGGAAGACTGCAGAGGCAGACCCCGAGACAGATGGCCCCTCACCGACCACCACAGAAGAACCGGGAGGACCACAGGAGACACCGGAATAAGAACATCCAATTCGCGGGACAGGGGATTCCAGAGAGACAGGAGGTACACCCAAAGGGTACGCAGGTGAAATCGCGCCCAGGCCACCGTAAAAACAGTCACCGCCATCAGACCCATAAGACGCAACCAAAGGCGCACCGGAAAGGCACCCCCCACCCTGAAACGCTGAGCAAGGAACACCAACGTCACAACCCGAGGTTCGGGGAGGAACACCCGGTTCAGATCCGACCGGAAGCGGGCCCCAATGAAAACCATGTCTTGAGACGGCGTCAGCTGACACTTGGGGAAGTTTATCAGGAAACCATGGGCCCGCAACGCCGAACAAACCACCTCCTGGGCCTCCAACAACAGGACCCGAGAGGGAGCATGGACCATCCAGTCGTCCAAGTACGGGTACACCATCACCCCTCGGAGATGAAGCCACGCGACCAAAGGAGCCACCACCTTCGTAAAGTCTCTCGGCGCCGACCGAAGACCGAAGGGCAACACCATGAACTGATAATGACGCTCCAGAACACAAAACCGCAGAAACCGGCGGGACCGCGGATGGATCGGAACATGGTAATACGCATCCTGAAGATCTAGGGTACATATGAAGTGACCCGGAAGCACCAAAGGAATCACCCTTTGCAAAGTCTCCATGCGAAAAGGAACCCTGGTCACCCACTTGTTCATCACCCTCAGGTCCAAAACCAAGCGGAAACCCCCCGTATTTTTGGGAACCAGAAAGATCAGGGAATAAAAGCCCTCTCCCATCTCCAAAGCAGGAACCTCCTGAGCGGCACCCTTCCGAAGAAGATCCACAATCCCCTGAGAGAGATGAGCCCGCTTCAAACGGCACGAAGGTCAGGGAGTCGGCCGAACCCCGGAATCTGGAGGAGGAACCGAAAACTCCAGAGTATAACCCAGGCGAATGATCTCCAACACCCAGGCGTCGGAACAAGACTGAACCCAGGCCGTCAGGAAGAAGCGCAGCCGCCCTCCAACCAACAACCCAGGAACCACCGCCAAAGAGTCAGGAACGCGGCTTGGCAAGCGGAGGAGATTTAGCCTTACGATCCCGACCCCGGCTAGAAGCAAACCTTCCCTGGCCTCTCACAAACTGTCTACGAGAGGCAGGACAAAAGAAAGACTTGGATTTAGAAGGGACAGGAGCAGAAGCAGAGACCTTAAATGAAGAAGAATGCTTCTTTTCCTTAAACAGTTTATGCAACTTGGCTTCCAATTCCCCCCCAAACAACATAGTACCCTGGAAAGGCAAACGCAAAGCGCACGCCTTCTGTGCAGAGTCAGTCTTCCAGTCTTCAAGGACAAGACTGCGACGAGCCGCCACACAAGCCCCGCCGGACAGTGCAGAAGCACGCACCACGTCAAAGGAGACATCGGATAGGAGCTCCACCTGACGCTCGATATGCTCAAGTAAACCGGAACAGTCTGTGGCATTGTCCAACGATTGATATAGCGACTTCAGGTCAGACAGCAGAGACTGAGAAACATATGTCCCATAGACGCCAGCCCTCAAGGCCAGGTGTGAACCAGAATAAACCTTCCTGAGCGCAACATCAGCCTTCTTATCCAGAGGATCCTTCAGTACGGCGTCCTCAGCCAGGGAAGTGCGCCCCACCAAACAAGCCACAAAGGAGTCACTAGGGATAGAATCTGGAAGGTCCGAAGCCATATCCTGCAGAGGATACAGCCGAGCCATGAATCACGGAATCAAAATGCGATCAGGATCTGCCCACTCACGCTTCAGAACATCTCTAATGAATGGATGGACAGAAACATCAACCGTGGCAGCACTCTGAAACTGACATAACAAAGGACACCTAGAGGTACTCGGAGCGTCCTCGTCAGGGAACCCCATGTTCTCCTTAACATGCTTCAGAATACCTGGCAAAGCGTCCTTGTCCACATATTTGCCCTTCAAATCACCGTCCCCCAACCAAGCAGACTCATCGCCAGAAGAGTTGGAAGAAACCGGTGCAGGGCACCTGCGACGGGACCCAACATCACCCATCTCAGTCAAAGTCTCACGAATTAGGGGCTTAATACGCGCATCTCCACCACCATCACGGCGTCGGGACCTGGCAGGAGAAGGAGACCTGGAATCATCAGATGAGGAAGAAGAAGAGGAAGACCTCTCCCGATGATGCTTCTTCCTAGAGCGCTTCCCCATGGCAGCAGAAAATACCAAACACAGCCAAAATCAAGAAACCTCACAGCAAAAAAACGCTATGCGGTACTCACCCCACCGGCCCGTTTATAACGAGCAGCCCACAGCCGGGAACATCGAGGCGCCTGACATCCGTCCCACCGTCAAAAAACCGGAAGTCAGGCAGGCTGAAACCGGAAGGGGAAGGGGAAGGAAGCTGCAGCCAATCCTGAAGCAGCAAACCGGCAGCGCCCCCTAGCAAGCCCGGCAGGCCAGGAGGGGCGGCCATCGGGCCAGAGGAAAGCCAACGCGGTATTACCACCGCCGCGCGGCAGAACAATCTAGGAGAAGCCCGCGCCACTCCCCCCAAGCCCGGCAGGGAGGGAGAGGCCTCCGACGAATGACCGCCGACCGAAGATCGAACCAGCGGCCTCCGCGTAAGTACATATCCAGCAAAAGGCAGGAGCGCCCCCGCTCCCGCCACATCCTCACACTGTCAGCATGACAGAAAAAAAGAACAGGAGGAATGCTGGGACCAGTACGCCTTATGTACTCCCAGTGGGAAGGGGAGGGTAGGTCCAGCATTCCTTCGTTCTTTTTTTCTGTGGGTGAGATAGTAAATCTCACTTGTTATGAAGGTGTCGAGGACGTAGGGACCTGGGGGTAATAGGTGGATGAGTGAATCATCAGTCCGTGTACTCAGTTACTCTGTCATTCGACCATGAATTTATTCATCTATCCATCTATTCACTGACTCATTCTCACATTCACCCATACAACTACACATGCACTCTCTCAACAAGAATGGAGAAGCTCTCAACAAGCAATGAAGAAGCTCTTCCACGTATAGAAATTAGCCGGTCCATGGGGGCAAGGTTGAGGCGGCCAAGATGGAGATCACAGTCCAGAGCTGCTTCCGACCTCTTCGCTAATCCGCCATCATTTGCAACAGGCAGCAACAGGGATTCCCCCCATCGGTGTTGATTCCATAGACACGCTGACGCACTGTAGAGCAGGGCTGCCGCTGAATTGGGCATCATACATATTGAGGAAAGCAGGCCACCGGACTGCCATTCCAACATGGCGGTCTGCACTTGCTGGTGAACCCGCTGCAGCGAAAGAGACTAGGTGCCACCACTGAGCGACTGGACCGGCTAGCGACCCCCCCACCACAGGACGTCTTGTATTAGGAGTGGTGGCTGGCAACAACCTGGCCGTGGCTGTGGCAGCCGCAGTGACTGCTTGAGTAGCAGTTGCCTGGAGCTTGGCGCAACCAGGCGGGTGCTTGGCCTAGCACCAGTGCATGGCCATGGTGCCTTCCCTGCTAAGTCATAAGGCCTCCCTCTGCTGTGAGGGGTGGAGAGGCGTGGCCCGGGTCTCCTGGGCGGAAGCAGAAGGAGGACTCCCTTGAAGAAAGCTACAAGCAAGCAACACTCAAGAAAGTCAGCTGGTTCTCTTCCACCCTTCATGAGTCCAGACGCATCTGTAAATGGCTCGAACAGCAGGACCCCAGAAGACCACTCAGCCTTCAAGACTGATGTCACCGCATGCCACCACCTCATCAGAACAACGAAGAAAGTGGGCTTACAAGAATGGATCAACGCCAATGCCCTCAATAGTAAAGAACTTTTTGCCGTGGTCAAATAATTTGCCAGACCCAGCAGAGACAGCAGACATACCCCCTCCCAAGACCTCTGCAACAACCTCGGCACCTACTTCCACTACAAGATCAAAGAGATATACGACAGCTTTGACAACCTTGATACCCAAGACCCTCCTACCCCCAACTGCAACTACCGCACCCTACGACCCCAGACACCAACAGACCCTACTCAGCTGGACTCCGCTCACGGCAGACTACACCCTCAAGCTCCTGAAGAGCATCCACTCCGGAGCACCCTCGGACCCCTGCCCAGTGGCGGTCATTAGCTGGATTAATTGGTGAGGGGGGGGAATAAAAATAAAAAGTACCTGAATCCTGATGTCTGCCGCCCCGCTGCCGCTTCAGCTCCATCCGCCGACATGACGATACTCACACAGACTCCCAGAGTTCTCTGCCCAAATCCACCCTCGAACTCTGCAGCACCATCAACTGCTCCATCAACTCCGCCACCTTCCCGGAAGACTGGAAACACGCAGAGATCAACTCCTTGTTGAAGAAACACTCTGCCAACCCGACAGACCTCAAGAACCTCAGACCTATCTCTTTTCTCCCCTTCCCAGCCAGTCTTCAAAAAAGGCATCAATGCCCAACTTCCCGAGTTAATTGAAGCAAACCACATGCTGGACCGCTTCCAATCCGACTTCCGAAGAAACCACAGCAGCGAGACTGCCCTCCTCACAGATGACGTCTTCACTGTCCTCGACTGAGATGAAACTGCAGCCCTCCTCCTCCTTGACCTCTTGGCCATCTTCGATACTGTCCCTCACCGCACCCTTTGCACAAGACTCCATGATGCCGGCATCTGCGACAAAGCCCTGTAATGGATCCGCTCCTTCCTCACCAGCCAAACACAAAGAGTCAAACTACCTTCGTTCCTCTGGAAACCCACTGAGATCAGCTGCAGAGTGGGGCTCCTCCCTGAGCCCCACTCTTTTCAACATCTACATGGTCCCGCTCACAGCCATCGTCAGGTACCACAGACTCGACATTGTCTCCTACGCCGACGACACCCAGCGAATTCTCTCCCTCACCAACAAAACCACAGTCGCCAAAAACAACATTCACGATGGGATAAAGGCTGCCGCTACCTGGATGAAGATCAGCTGCTTCAAATTTAATTCAGACAAGACCAAAATCCTCATCATGTGCTCCACCCCCTCTGCCTGGAACTACTCCTGGTGGCCCACAGCACTTGGAACCCCCACACCCCCAGACCACGCACAGAACTTCAGCAGCATCCTGGACTTCTCTTTCACCATTAGCCACCAGATCAATGTCGTCCATTCATCCTGATTCACACTACTCCTGCCCCGAAAGATATTCACGTGGATCCCTACCGAGTCTAGAAAGACGGTCACCCATGCACTCATCAGTAGCAGAATTGACTACAGCAATGCCGGAATCTGCCAGAAACTCCTCAAGAATCTGCAAAACATTGAGAACGCCTCCGCCAGACACATCCTCAACATCCCCCGCTGCAGCCACCTCTCCAGTCACCTGAGAGACTTCCACTGGCTCCCTGTCACCTTCAAGCTCCTCACACACGCCTACAAAGCCCTACACAACATGGGACCTACGTACCTCAACCACCTCCTTGCATTTAACGCACCCACCAGAGACCTCCACCCAACCCAACTGGTCCTGGCTACCGTCCCACATATCCGCAAGACCACGGCCGGAGGAAGATCCTTCTCGTACCTCGCAGCAAAGAACTGGAACACCCTTCCTCTCCACCTCAGGCAATCACCGTCACTGCCTCAATTCAGGAAGGACCTCAAAACCTGACTCTACTATAGCGGCTCTGATGGACCAGCAGTACCCCCCCCCCCCCCCTCCCCCAGCACCTTGAAACCCTTTCGGATGAATAGTCATGGTTTACAATTCACTTGATTGATTTGATCGATTGAGGACAAGTACTCCCAGCCTGGGGACATATGTGATGCATTTGCTGGGAAACTTGGCTGCTCTTGCTGCCCTCTGGGCAAGTGGGCTAGGGCTCATGTCTACTAGGTGGCCATTGGAGGCCAGACCAGGATGCGTGGCAGAAGCAGGCCGGGGGTGTGTAAGCCGTGCCTGAGGCTTCGGGGCTGAGGTGCGGCAACTTCGGACCATACGACAAACAACTGCTGAACGACCTCTCAGAATGAGGGGCCCCATCAAGATCGCTGCTGCTTACCTTATGACTCCATACTGCACTGTACAAGGGTTCTTGTCTATAGGGCACATGTGACATACCACTTAGGTGACCCTGGCTAGTCATGTTGCCTTTGAGGCAAGCGGGCCACAGCCCATCCATACTCACTGACCACTAGGGGTCGAACCCGGTACCAGTCACCATGGGGATGACAGACCTCCTGGGCCAGCACCGGCCCAAACCAAGTTGGACTAATTTACAATGCCAGCCACAGGCAATGCAGGGAGCCTTGACAGATTCGGTTTGCAACAACTGGCCCTAGTGAAATCCAATCTGGCCACTATTCTGTAAAAAATCCAAAGATCAAGAGAACGGTTACAACGAAAGGGGGCGAGATTAGGGTTGATGTCTCACTCGTGTGCCAGGACCTTAGAAATGTTGCTTATAGGGGTGACAGAGGCGTAGAACCGGGTATCTTCTGTAGAGGATGACACGGCCATTCTTAAGAAACAGGTCTCTAAGCTGCTGTCAACAACGACGACACTCGAATAGTGCGCAGAGGACGCCAAAAACAGATCACGCAGAAACAACCTTCAGTTTGTGGGATTTCCTGATGGTGCGGAGATCTCAGGTGCAGAAACCTTCCTAGAAGGTTGGATATAGTCCTGGGTCACGGCCACCCACTGATTGCTCGGACACTCAACCACTATTACACAGACGCCATTTTTAGAGTGGCCAAGTTGAGACAAAATCTTTCATTCCACATTTGCACATCCTGGTCTTCCCTGACTACACACGCAGGTGGTCCAGCAACACAGGTGCTCTTTTGTCGAGGTTAAAAAGAAGCTTTGTGCTCTCAATCTTGAGTAGATGCTTCTCTATCCTGAGAAACTGAAGGTGTTTTTCAACTCCAAAGCTCACTTATTCGAGACAGCAGAGGAGGCCTGAGATTAGGTGGAGGAGTGGAAGGAACTCTGCCATGTGGGGACCCCTGAGGAAACTGAATCCAGAACAACGAAGCCCTCCATGCGCTCCCATTCGCTGCAGCTGAGAAAGAAGCAGTCGCACCCTGGGGGCATCGAGATTCCTCAGATGCAGAGATGGATGGATTGGGGGTGGGTGGGTGCTGTCAAGCGTAGCACTTGATGGACACGACACAGCTATTTGGGTCCCAGGCAGGCCTCCACTATGATAATCTGTTCCTATGAAGTAACAAGGGTTGGGTGCTCACTCACGTCTGCTGAGTGGGGTCTACTGCACACAACAACAAGGCTAAATTAGCTCCTTGATATTCAATCCTGTATTTGAGGAGGTCTCTTTTTAGTGTATAGATTAGGACATTGGTTGCGGCTGCTGTTATGGTAGGTTCTAGGGCAACAGATGCTTCAGGGATAGAAGTATGGCGGGAGTTGGGGGCTGAGGGACTTAAGTTTGTTAACACTTGTTGGTATGCACCACTTCTTGCTCATAGTCACCATAAACACCAGCATGCTAGACACTCTCTGATACTGAAGTCCTGTACATGCTGAGTTGGGGTACACCACCATTCCCTGTATCAGACTCACAGTTCCACCACATACCACATGCGCTGTCCGACCACCCCCATGGCTGTAATTAAAGTAATGTCATAGAATGTGAACGGCATGCTGGACCACATTAAACGATCTGCCATCCTCCATTTTGCTACACGTTTCCAGCTGATGGTCCTCCTGCTACAGGAAACTTCCCTCCTGGGTGAACACTGCCCCTACCTTAGACGGCATGGGTATGACTGAGTCTATCACTCAGGATTCACCCGGTGATCATGTCGGTGTTAAATCCAAAATGAAACCGAGATGTGGGTCTGAAATAGCAACTTTATTGCTTGCAGCACAGTACCATCCAACAGCATTAACTGCCTAGATAGAAAGTATTCCCAGCATTCTTACATTCCATTAGAGAATCAAGTTACCTCACACAAATGTATGACATACTCATTGGCAGTAATACAGATGTAAATCTAACACACCTTTCCCCTATAAAAAACCCAACAAATAAAAACAAAAATAAAACTATATACAGAGAAAATATGAGTATGAAAATATGATCATAAAAGATAAAAGAGGGGGCGTGGCTTGCAGCCGACTGTAATGGCCGCAGCCTAGGAGAGCTCCGCGCTCACTAGTCTCTTGCCCCATCAATCCTGCCACTTATCCGCGTCCACGGCGACGAAAAACAGGTGCATCATCCGTCTGGAAACTTCGGCGACGCTTGGGGGCTGTCTCGGAGCTGTCAGGGCAGCCGAGGAGACCGACTCGGCCAGAGACTTGGACTGCGGCCTATTTCCCGGAGCAGCGACCGGGGACTGGCGTGGAGGAGAGCGGCCGGGGAGGCGGTGCCCGGCGCGAAGCCGCTCAAGCCCCTGAGGCGGCGGGACACGAGAGACAGCGGTGAGGCGGGACTCAGACCTGGGGTGCACAGGCCCTTGGTGCCTCCCTGGCGGCAGTTTTGGGGGCGGATCCGGGCCTTGTGATACTGGGCCCCCCCCCGACCTGCGGGACCGGGTGTGTGGAGAGGGCGGAGGACGAACTAATACAGCCCGGACACATCGGGGGAAGGCGGTGCTCCGAACGGGGGAGGACTCGGAGGTATGCCCCCCCCCCCCCAGCACCAATGACTTTGAGGCGCTCCAGCGCAGAGGCGGGCCCTGCAATTTGGACGCTGGATCAGAGACCTGGGATCCGGGTCTGCCCACGAGAGCGTGCTGGTCGGGCCCACGCGGAGCGGGCTGAGGAGAGCCCAGACCGGCGCCGCGGGGTAACGGCCGCAGGTGACTTGGGGCCTCAGATGGGCTATAGATTCAGTGCTTGGCAATGGAGACGGAACACCAGCGCCCCCCCCCGCGCAGTCTTAGCTGATCCCTGCGGAGGCGCGATTCCGGATGGCAGCGCTGCAGCGACGGTGGCCTTCTCGCTGCGCTTCTGCACTGTGAACAGTGAGGTGTGGGCGCCTTCAGGACTACGGCCCCCTGGCACCAGTAACGGCGAGGAGGGGAGGGAAAACCGAAAGGTCGAGCGCCGACAATCTCGACGCCGTCTGGCAGCGGCGATTACCTACCCCCCCTCATAACTGTCCCCTACGGAGCAGGACGGACTCCGCACCATGGGGGGAAAAGGCCAACGTGGAGCGCAAACGGGTAAACTGGACAAATATGCCTACCGAGGAGAGAGGTCGGGGACCCCGGAGGCTCCCAAGAAGAGGGAGGATGGAGCGCAAGTTGCCCCACCTGGGGAGATTACCCTGCATGATGTAATGCGCACACTGACGCAGATGCAAACAGCGATCGGCACGATCTCCACCGATATCACTCTGCTGCGGGCGGACGTATCCAAGATGAATGACAGGCTGAAGGAGGTGGAAGACACGACGGAAACCATGTCTACGGAAACAACGCTGTTGCAAAACAAAGCGAGATCATTGGAAAAGGTGCAAAAGCAACTAGAGGCAAAACTGGATGATCAGGAAGGGCGCTCACGCCGCAATAACATCCGCCTAGTGGGAGTGCCGGAGACCGTGCGCGGTCCGGCACTGGATTTGTTTGTGGAAGATCTTGTCAAGAATAAACTCCAACCTAAAAGACTGTCGGGGTTCTTCTCGGTGGAACGTGCGCACAGAGTGCCTGGAGGGTCGCCTAAACCAGGAGCTCCGCCACGGCCTATCCTGGCGAGAATCTTCAACTTCCGCGACCGGGACGCGATTTTGCAGACCGCACGAGTCGCTCCCCCGCTCCAAGTGGATAATAGCAAGGTGGAAATATACCCGGACTACACTGCACTGGTAACGAAGCAGCGGAGTGACTTCCTAGAGGTAAAGAAAGAACTCCGGAGGAGAGAACTGAAATATGCGATGCTCTTCCCCGCAAAGCTTAGGGTGGAGGCAGAGGGCAAGACATGGTTCTTCCTGTCCCCGGAGGAGGCATCCGAATGGCTAGAGGGCTGGCGTAAGACAGCAGGACGTCGGGGTGCAGGGCAGAGACGCGGCCACTCCACGGAAGGGGCGGAGGAATCGGACTTATCACGATCGGGGGCACCCGGAGAAGTGTGACACCGCCCTTAGCTGGGCACGCCGCTGGGACTAAAAACGGCGGTGATGGCGCGACGACAGGTGCTGCCCCTGGGGGACGGCCATGGAGGTTGGACTGCAGGCTGCCGCTCTGGGGTTTCTCCCTGGCACTGCAGTAAGGTACTTTCGACGGCAGGGGAAGGTACCATATCGATGGCGGCAGTGGAGGAGGCTCGCATGGCCTGAACTTGGAAAGTCTTCATAGCCGTGGACATGTTAAACTTCTGAGGGGGAGACTAAGACTGGGTGCGACTGACGTCTCCCCCCCTGGCACGCAAGTACAAAGTTATGGGGAGAAAGCGCTCTGCTCAGTTGGGGTGGTGGGTAGTTTGGAATCCGCCGGGCAGGGAAGCAGGGAGGAGGGTGAGGGGGTTAGGGGGTTTATGGGGAGTTCTGGTTACACACAGTTTATCTGCATACCACAAGCATAGTCCGCATCACCGCAGATGCTGCTCACTGAGTTCATTGCACAGCGCGCATCCGACAACCGATAGTACATGGGACCAGATAAGACACAGTCCTTAGGGACGGCGACCAACCCGTCCGTCGCTGACCGCGCCAGTCATGACAAACGCCTTAAGGTCCTGTCTTGGAATGTAAATGGGTTGGGGGACAAAATAAAACGGGGGCTGGTATTACAGTACATTAAACGGAAAGGACCGGCGGTGGCTTTATTGCAAGAAACGCACTTGGTAGGTTTCGCTTGTAAGGCCTTAGAAAGATGGGGTTATCACATGGGAGCCCATTCGGAGTTCACCGCCGGCTCCAGGGGTGTGGGAATATTGATTCATAAGCAATGTCCGCTGGTAATACAACAGACTTGGACTGATGCGCAGGGCAGATTCACCGCATTGGCGGGCCAGTGGGAGGGGAGACAATATAACTTTGTTTCAGTATATATCCCGCCGGCGTTGCAGGGTCCCGCGCTCCCAGACCTCGGTGCCTTCCTGCTCTCGCTCCCGCAAGGAGCAACGATTATAGGGGGGGATTTCAACGCCGTAATTGATGCAACCGTGGATAGGTGACCTCCTAGAGGACCCAGCAGCACCAGTTCCAAACTTAGAGACTATGTAGATACGATCGGCCTAACGGACGTCTGGAGGACGAAATTCCCACAGGATAGGCAATATACCTTCCACTCAGGAGTGCATAACATTGAGTCACGGATAGACCATATCTTTACCCAGATGCTGGGGTTGGAACAGGTAGCTGAGGTGACACACCTGCCAAGGGGAATATCAGACCACTCTCCGATACTGCTCACCTGCTTATCCGGTATCCCGGACAAGCGCAGGCTCTTCCCAATCTACCCATATTATTTAACAGTTAAAGAGATTAAGAAAACATTAGTCACCGCCACAAAGCGATACTTCGCAGAGAATGAACACACGGTGCAGTCGCCGGCGACGCTCTGGGAGGCCTATAAAGTGGTCCTACGGGGCCAGGCCATATCTTCCGTGTCACACCACAAACAGCGGCAGCGACAACAAATTCATTTGTTAGAAGAGGACTTGCGAAGGGCAGAGGCGGACTATGCCGCCGATGTCACGGCCGACACCACACACGGCCTGCAGCTCGCACAACAAGAGTATAGGACGTTTGTCTGGGAGGAGGCGAAATCCAGACTTCAGAATACAAAACACACAGTTTACGAGCAGGGGGACAAAGCAGGCAAGCTATTGGCCTGGTTAGACAAAAAAGACCGGGCTTCTAGGTGGATAGCGGAGCTTGTTACGCAGAACGGCGTGGTAATCACTGATCCCCAGGCCATAGTTGAGGAACTGACGGCGCATTATGAACATATCTATACGCCGACGGCCACGACCACGGTGGAAGACAACAGAGTCTTCGTCCGCGACATCCGCATGCCAATGCTGGCTCCAACGGCAGTAAGCGCGCTCGAGGCGGACATTACACACGAAGAAACGACTCAGGCGATACTCGCACTCCATACCGGCAAAGCGCTGGGGCCCAACGGTATCCCAGTGGAACTCTTTAGGCATTTGGTTGCGGTCCTCACACCCCACCTATTGAACATGTACAAAGAACGCCTAGAGAAGGGGGAACTCCCCAGAGACCAACGCCTGGCTACGATAGTAGCAATACACAAACCGGGCAAGCCGAAAAATAGTTGCATGTCATACAGGCCCATATCCCTGATTAACACAGAAGCAAAGATACTCGCCAAGGTGCTGGCAATGCGGCTCCAGCCCTATTTAGGATCGGTGGTCCACCCGGACCAATCAGGGTTTATGCCGCACCGAAACACGGCGCTGAATTTGCGGCGTCTGCATAGTGTTATGGCACGCAAATCGTTAATCAAAGAGGACGCTATAATCCTTTCCTTGGACGCACGAATGGCGTTCGATATGGTGGAATGGCCATTTCTATTCGCGGTACTTCATCATCTGGGTTTTGGGCCCAAATTTATAAAATGGGTAGAACTGCTATACACGAAACCTATGGCACAAGTGGTTGCCAACGGGAGAATCTCAGGCACCTTCCCACTGGCCAAGGGGACACGGCAGGGATGTCCACTGTCGCCGCTTCTATTCGCGCTCATAATAGAGCCCTTGGCGGCATGGATAAGACAAGATCTAGTGATCCGTGGGCTTAAGTGGGCGCCGGGGTGGGAGGACCGAATATCGCTCTATGCGGACGACATACTCCTCTATCTGGCTTCACCGACGCGCTCCCTCAATTGCCTTATGGATATTTGCGCGGCGTTCGGCCGGGTCTCGGGATATACAATAAACTGGACTAAATTGCATGTTTATGTTCTCTCAGGCGACCAACCCCGACTCCCACGAAACTGCGCCGCCAAGATCGTGCCGGATGGGTTCAAATATCTGGGAATCCATGTCACGGCGCAAGACGCCCACTTTATTGCTGAAAACCTCGAAAAACCGTTGGAGCGTTTCCGCAGAGATGTGCAGTGCTGCCATGCGCTGCCACTCACCCTCCTAGGCAGGGCTGCCCTCTTTAAAATGATGGCACTCCCGAGGTTTCTCTACGCTCTGCAAAATACACCATTTCCGATCACCCCTTCGTACTTCAGGGATATTAATAATGAACTGAACAAGCTGCTGTGGGATGGCAAGGCGACACGTATCGCGATGCACAAATTGGTGAAGGGCTGGTATGACGGCGGGATAGCGCTCCCCAATATAAAAATATATTGCTGGGCCTCCCACCTGTCGGTGATTAACCAGTGGCTTCACGCGGACCAGGATGACCCGGCCTATCGTAAGGATAGACATCTGCTGGGTACAGACAATCTAATGGACATACTTTATAATAGAAAGCAGTATAAACATCTCATCGGCCCTACAGCCCATACGATTAAGATCTGGCACGCAGTACAGAGGGACATGGGGTGGGAAGGAGTCATCACGCAGGCGACACCACTCTGGGACACGGAGAAACTAGGGAGGCTCAAGAACACGAAGGGTTTTAGACAATGGGACCTGATCGGTATATCGAGAGTGGGGGACTTGTGGAAAAAAGGGGAGACTGTCACTTTCACGCAACTGCAACAGAGCTACGGGTTGGCAGAAACAGAGCGGTTCAGGTACTTACAAATAAGGCATGCGCTAATGGCACACATACCGCAAGGCACAAAGTTGCCGGAGTCCTCACCCCTCGAGGACAGGCTCCTCACTGACCATATGACAAAGAAAGCTATATCACTCACATACAAAAAACTTATAAATAACCAACCGGACCCAACACAAACCCTAAAAGCTAGATGGGAGACAGACGTGGGGGAGCTGGATGAGACGGACTGGCAGGAAGCGCTGCATCCCCTAGAGAGGTGGCGATCTCGGCCCGATTCAAACTGATACAATTGAAGATACTCCATCGTACCTATTACACTAGGACGCTGCTGCACAAATTGCATAGAGCTGATACACCGCTGTGCGTTAGACAGTGTGGGGAACAGGGCACGTTCTGGCATATAATTTGGCAATGTGTCGAAATCCAAACGTATTGGAAAGCAATAATGCGCACGGTAGCGCAAGTAACCGGTGTAACACTGGTTCCTGAACCGAGGGGCTGCATCTTGAATGTCTGGGAAGCTGCAGATATCACTCAGACGGTGCAAACCTGGGTGGCACTGGGGATGGCCTTGGCAAAAAGGGACATTGCACAGCAGTGGGGAGCCAGGACAGCCCCGGCACTGCGAAAGTGGTGTAATGGTATGGACGAACTAATGGTAACCGAAAAAGTGGTCTACATCCACAGAGGCTGCCCCCAAAAATGGAATAAGATATGGGGGAAGTGGAATCGCTATAGAGGCAACATCTGTGATCCCCCGAGGGCAGAATCTCAATCGGACATTTCAGAATAGCAGGGGAATGTATAACGAGCTTTGACAACAGATGTGGTGACGTGGTCGGTGCGATGGGGGTAAAGGCAATGACGCGATGTATAGGGGTCCGTAATGTACGACATGGGCTTACTAGAGAAAGATGTAATGTACGTTGTGGAGGATGCTATGGTATTGCAGTAATGGTTGGAAATGTAAATGTTAATAAAAAGAGTTTAAAAAAATAAATAAATAAATAAATAAAAGAAAAACAATGAGTTACACAAAATCAGCTAATCTGGTTGGAAAACTCCTTACACGTGTTCCCATCTTAACTCTAGATTCTTCAGCAAGATTATCTCTAGAACTTCTCTCTTCAGACACGTCCAAATCCAAAGAGGAGTCATTTTGTGCTTGAGCACCAGTTTGCAATTCAGAGCTCACTTGTTCCCCCAAATTCATTCTCAGCAAGGACCCATCATTAAATTCTTCGTGGAAATCTGGGTTACATTTAGCCACACGTCTCACATTCCAGACCTTCCCATCCTGAGTCACCACACTCTTGCCATAAACACTGATGATCCTCATAGCCCTACTAAAATGTTGCATTCTCTTTGCAAACACTCCAGGTTTCCTCACTCTCACCCAATCACCCACCTCAAAAGAACGACATTTGGCTTTCCATTTTTCATCATACAACTTCTTGACCTTATCTTGCTTCCTCTGGACTCTGTCCTTGATTTCTTGAACATTCACTTCAGTCTGAAACTTAGTTTGCTCCCTACTGAGCCACCAAGGACACAATTTAGATATTGGTGATCTACCTCTCAATAATCTAAAAGGACTGACCTCAGTCGTAATCTGAGGAGTAATGCAATACCACCACAGTTTCTCTCTCAATTTGTCCTTCCACAAACCACCAAAACCACGTGCTCAATTAATGCACTCCTTAAGAACTCTGTTGGATCTTTCAACCTGTCCATTTCCTCGTGGTACTTATAAAGCAGTGGCCACATGCTTAATATTACAGAAAGTGGAAAAACTTTGCATTTCTCCAGACACAAGTTGAGTACCGTTAACAGATATCACAACTTCAGGATAACCCTCCTTAGCAAAAGATTATTTGAATAATTCATTATTAGCACTTGAAGTAGCATGCAGCACTAGTTTTACTTCAGGCCATTTACAATGGTAGTCAACCAGTACTAGAGCATAACGACAATCAGAAGGAAGCCCTTGAAATGGTTCAGAAATACCAAAAGCCACCTTCTGCTAAGGAGAAGTAGGCCACTGTACAGGCTGTCGGGGAACCGGAACAGGCCTCAACATTTTCTCACTGTTGACACAGTTATCACATTCTCTGACAACATTTTCCGCCATTATATCCAAACCAGGCCAACAAAATGTAGCGCGTATGAGCCTTTTCATAGATGACATACCAGCCTTCATGAGCTAATTTCAGAATATCAACTTGCATACCTTTAGGAGGAATACATTTTTCACTTTTGAAAACAAGACCATTTTCCATAACCAATTCCTCAGCTATTCTAAAAAATGGAACAAGTTCTTCCTGCACCTTTCTCCTTTCTGGCCATCCCACTTCCAAATATTTTTTAACTTGAGACAACACTTTATCCTCCTCACCATCTTTCATCCACTTGTCCTTTTGTATTTCCTTAAAATCATCAGAAACATAGTCAGATACCGCAAGCACAATGTCTTCTTCAACACCAGTTAATTTGTTTGTCATGTCAGTCACAGGAAGACGTGACAGACAGGTAGACATCACATTACTGCGTCCTGGCACATATTCCACCCCAAAACAATACTTTTGAAGTTTGGAGACAAGCCTGGCAATCCGAGCAGTGGCATTCCAACCACCTCCGGAGAAAGAATCCCTACAAGAAGTTTGTGATCTGTTTTGAGAACAAAACGTGTGCCCCAGATGAAATTGCAAAAGTGTTCAATGGCCCAAACACATGCCAAAAGTTCTTTCTCAATGACTGCATACCTTCTTTCAGCATCAGACAAAGTGCGCAATGCAAAAGTGATAATCCACTGTTCCTTACCACACCTTTGTGACAATACCCCACCAATACCATACATACTTGCATCCACAGTCACAATGCATCGTGCACCCTGTGAGAAGGTGGCCTGATATATGCTGTCCACTAGTTCTAGTGGGCACCTTGTATCAGTCCAAAGAACCCCTTATGGTGAATGGTTAAAGACAACCTTTATTGAAAGCTATCCTAGTGGTAGCTATGGAGAGCAGCCATCAGGCTAAGTCTTGAAGGAATGTAAAGCAGCTTGTTTTACCAGTCTATAATCTTTTGAGTGACCAAATGAAAGGACAACCACACCAGGTATATATTCAAAATATATGTATTTAATTTCAAACACACCCCTCTAGTCTCTTTATGAGACCGGAGTTCGAAGTACTTTGTTTACAAGTTAGCAAGAATCAGTAATAGCACAAATACACATTTGGGCCCTAGGGGCGTACCAAACTATATACCAAAAAAGTGGTATAAGAACCACAACTGGAAAAGACACTAGGCCTATAGCCTGTAGAATCGCTGGGACCCCAAGGAACCACCGAAGGTAGTGACACAGGGGACCGACGGGGACTGCATGCAGTGTGCAAACACAACCGCGGGTTCGCGTTATCTTCTATGGGCAATGTCGCGGTTGGAAATTTAAAGATTAGGGACACTTCTAAACGAGTCAGGACCAAACCCTTTTGGTCTTAAGAAGTTCTAGGGCTAGCACCCACGAGAGCACCTGAGTACTCGAGTTACCTCACCCAGGGAAGCCGGGTGCATAGGTGTCTTTTGGTGTCGGGTTGCGTCATCAATTCCAATGGAAGCCTGCAAAGAACTGCTGCTGCCGTGAAGAGGAGAAGTGTCTGGAGAGATCCAAGCCTGGATCTGGGATGTAGGGAACCTGAAAGCAGAGGGGACAGAGTCTGGGTCACTAGCCAGTGACCAAGGGCAGGATGGACCAATGCCCACCGATGTCGTATGCTTCAGATGAGTTGATGGGTGTCTTGACTCTTCAGCCACGAGGTCCAGGAGGCGTCGACGAAGTCCATGAGCCAGATTCGAGCTGTCCCCCAAAGTCTGTCGAGTGCTGCGGTGTCGGTGACCATAATGGACCCAACAAGCCTTGGCAACGGCAAGTCACTGAAAATTCAGAGAAAGGACTGCAGTGCAGACCAGCAAGGTCTGAGGGACTCACCCAGCAAGGGTAAGTCAGGGCACGTCTGGAGCAACCAGGAAAGCCCAATTAGAAAAGGAGTTGCCTTCGTGGGGACCTGCTAGCCAACGGGCTAGTGATCGCGAAGGAGCCTCAAGCGGTCGCACTTGGAGCTGGCCCACGGGTCACTCGTGGAGTGGAGGCCAACAATCTTCGGTGCAGGAGATGCTCAAGGCTGGGGCTATTCGAAGCCCAAAGCACAACTTCGAGGAGGACCAGGAAGATAGTGTTGCTGCAAAAGTTTACGGTGTCCAGGGGTCACGGTTCCACGTCACCCACATTAGCCACGGGCCTCAGCTTTGCTGTGGACTCAGGGTAGCATCGGGGAAGTCTGGAAATCCGCCTCTGGTGATGCAAAGACTTCGGCGTCCGGCGGGAGCTTCAGCGATGCAGACCAGTCAGTTGCTTCTTTGGTGCCTGCCAAGCAGGGGAGTCACTCCTTGACCCCAAGGGAGATTTCTTCAGTCTTCTAGTCAAAGTAGAACGTCGAAGGTCCAGGATATATGTTGCAGAGTTTCGTCCAGGGTAATCTAAAGTCCTAGAGACTGGATTCCTATACTTATAGTAAGTTTAGGGGATGGATTAACTCTAAGGCCCCACCTATGGGTGGGCTTGGAAAGAGGGGTGGTTACACCCATTTCCTTTGTCCAGTTTCACGCCAGAGCAGGGGCAGGTAGCCCCTGCAACTGGTTTGAACTGGGCTATGCACAGGGACAGCAAACGTGCCCCCAGTGCAGGACTTCAAAGCACCAGAGAGTGCTCCCGCCCAGCCCCAATACACATCTGCCTGTCTGGGGAGGTGGTCACACCTCCCTTCAACAGGAAACTTATTGTCCAGGCCTCCCCTGCCGAAGTTTCGGTCAGCAGCAGGAGGCCAGACCCGTGTCTGTGGCAGAGGCATACATTTTGTGATGCCAGGGCTCAGGAAAGTCCTACCGGGTTTAGCCAGTGTGAACATGTCTCTCCCTCTAGAAGGGTGGAATGCTACCCCCGCCGCCAGAACTGGTGGGGGCGGGGGGGGTAGTATTCCAAAGCGTTTGACACCAAACACAACATGTTTGGATGCAGCCACTCCAAAGTTAGCATTTACCGCGAGGTTATAATGCACTTAAGAGTATATGGTATGGCAGTATCACAGAACAGCCATAAGGAAGTATTTCCGAAAGCTGCAGAGGGGCTCAGCTCATGCTTGGGCACCCTCTCACATAAAACCAAGCACACTGCCTTCAGAATTGTCAAGGCCTGCCATAGGAGTGGCTTATAGGTTTATATGTGTCTGTATATATATGTGGATATAGGTAGCCTATACCACTGTAAGGGGTGCAAGCACACCCTTACCCAGGCTGCAGTAGCAGACCTGTGGTGCCATTTTGAAGTGCATCCCAGGGGTGGCATAATACATGCTGCAGCCCCTGGTAGGCCTCTAAGGTACCTATGCCCTACGTACATAGTATACCATACACTAGGGGCTTATAAGGCACACCAGAATCCAATTAGATATGTACCTAATGTACATGCAAACCATTTTAGAGAGGAAGCAGCTAGGCTGTGGTCCTGATTAGCAGGGCCACAGCCAGACTAAGGTCGAAAAACAGTGAAACACCAGCAAAAAGTGGGGTTACCCATGTGAAGCAGATCCTACTCTCCTACACACCCATCCTAAAGGGTTTCAAAGTAGGTGCATGAGCAATTTCGTTTTTAATTTTATCAAAAGCAGATTTTTGTCTGTCAGTCCATAGATATTCCACATTCTACCTGGTGAGTTCCCTGAGTGGTTCCATCTTTGTAACAAAACTTTCAATATACTTGCCATAATATTCACAAAGTCTTGCAGACAAAGACAACTTTTCTCTATTATTAGGAGCAGGAGCTTTAAGAATGGCATCTACCAGAGATTATTTTTGGAATAACACCATCCTTGGATGCCGTGTGCCCAGATACTCGACAGATTTGCAAAACAAATTAAATTTCTTCCCTTTTAATGTCAACCCACACTACTTCTTCAAAACATTACACACTTCTCTGAGATGCTTCTCATGCTCCACTTCATTTAACACATTTTTCCATATCTTTAAACAGATGGAACATAGTCATCTGAAAAACAAACGACGCAGAGGCTAATCCAAAAGGCAAACGTCTGAATTGAAATAGCCCCGTGGTGTAATAAACGCTATTAAATGACAAGAATCTTCAGTCAGCTCCATTTGATGGTAGGCTGACATCAAATCCAAAGTGGAAAACACGCTGGCCCCATCAAGCATGCAAATCATTTCATTGATATTGGGCAAAGGATGACAGTTCACAGTAATGTTGGCATTCACAGCTCTCAAGTCCACACAGAGTCTCAGAGAATTATCTGGTTTGCATGCCAAAACTATTAGCGATACCCATTCTGAGGACTCTATCTCTTCAATAACTCCATCATTCATATTTTCCAGCAATATGTTTTTTAGATCATCCCTTACATTGATAGGCACATTACATAACTTTTGTATAACAGGTTTGGCATTCGATTTAAGTTAGATTTTGTGGGAATATCCTTCCAGTTTCCCCAACTTTTCTGTGAACACTTCAGGAAACTTCACCACAATTCCTTTATCCATCTCCCCTTCTTTTATTGTCAAAACTGGTTCCAGACTCCTAGGATTGAGAATGATACCTAGCTTCCATTAATCTTTCCATCCAAGAACATTCACTCCCTTAGGTGCCACATACAATTTTATAATTGCTTCCCTTTCTTTAAATAGAATATCAGTATTAACATATTCTACGATGTCAATGACACTTCCATTAAAACTCTCAGCAATGATGTCTGAAGGAATTAGGCTTTCTAGACTCCATACATGTCTAAATTTACAAAGAAAGTATTCTGTAGTGACAATTGTCCATGGTGATCCAGAATCTGCCATAAGCTCTAAATCAATCTTATTAATACTCACAACACACTTTGGAGAATTTTTAACTTCTTGTTCCACATTTTCCTCTTTCCCTTCTGAGATAGACACAACCACTCCCCTAACTCCCTCAGAATCTTTCACAGAACCACACGCACGTCCCAGGTTTCCTTCATCGCACACAGTTCCTCTACCAAGATATGATACCTTATTCTTGTTGCCAAAATTACCACTCCTCCTCAAATCATGACATACCCTGGCGAAATGTCCTATCCTGCCACACTTCACACATTTTCCCAACAGCAGGACAATGATGTGAGAAAGCAATGTGGAAAGCACTACCACAGTGATACCATACAAAATTGTCTTCCTTAACATATCCCTCCCCTTCAAACCAGTTGCCTCTGTCAGCTGCATTCTTATTAGACTCTTCGTACTTTTTTTAACAACTTCTCTAGTTTTAAAAATACCCTCTCCATCAACCACACCAACAACACTAATATCATCCATGTTAACTTTCTCCGACGCATGTACAGATTTCATCCACTTTTCAGATTGTTCTAATGCCCTGGCTGTAGAGATCACATCTTGCAACTTTGGATCCCCCATAACCCAAAATTGTTCCTGCACTTTCCTACTTTTCACATGTACTATAATTTGATCCCTGATCATCTCATCAGTTATCGCCCCAAAATTGCATTTGAAAGATAATTCCCTCAAAGCAGTTAGAAACTCATCAAAACTTTCCTCACTTCCCTGCGCTCTGGTGTAAAATTTAAACCGGTTCAAAGCTACGCAAACTATCGATTTATATCTATTCTCTAATCTTAACAGTGCTTTGTGAAAAACATCAATTTCATCGGCGTCATCCTCTTGTTCCAAAGGAATCCGTGGTAAAATGTGAAAAGTTAATTGTCCTCCGGAACCTAAACAATGTAAAAGAATATTTTTCTTGTGCTCATTTGACATATTATCATCATCAATAGCCTTCAAATATGTCAAGAACTCTTCCGTCCAGCGCATTCAGGGAATAGGTGGATCCCTTTTATTTTGTAGAAACTTAGTGGGAGGCTCCAATTGCATTGTGGAAGATCAACAATTCCAAGCTACAAATGTAGGTCAATTCAAATGGTAAACTTTCCTTTAAAATAGTGTACAAGTAGAGTAGAAATCTGCACCCATAAAAGTGTGCAAATCACTGAAACAATTTTGCACTGGACAAGTGTGCAAATCACTGAAACAATTTTGCACTGGACAAGTGTGCAAATCACTGAAACAATTTGCACAGGACAAGTGTGCAAATCAATTTGCACCAATCCGCACCAATATTATTATTGTTCAAATCACTGAAAAAATAACTTGCAATGGACAAGTGTGCAAATCACTGAAACAACTTGCACTGAATATATGTGTAAATCACAGCAACAATCTGCACTTGGTAAGTGTGCAAATCACAGAGATGGAAAGCACATTAAAATGTACCACAAAATAATAGCAAATGCACTGCAAGGATGTGTTGTTTTCTTTTTTAGGGCTCGCGCCTGCGTTGCAGTGCACAGCACTGCTCACACAGCGAGAACCCTTTTGTATGGGGTTCCGAAAGCTGCTCACATGCTAGTGCGTGTGGTTTTGCTTTCCGCATCTGCCACTGGCTTTCAGCTGCTTTTTTAAAAAAAAGTCAGCACGCAATTGAGCAAAGACGGGCGCATGTCCCGCCTTTGCTCTGCCCATTTCCCGTCGGTGGCAAGCACGTGCAGCAGCGCGTTCGCTTCGCTGCCGCGCTCCCTAGCCCCCACTCCTCTGTGGGTTTTTTAGGCTGGTTCTGTAAGGGTTCGTATGTTTATCATATCCCTTTTATCTTTCCCATGTAGCCAAAAAACTGCAAATGAAATTCCGCTTTAGGGAAAGGCAGTTTTCCCTCAAGTCAGTCGGTTCCGTTCAAAGAACATTAACAAATCTACTTAACAAATCTACAAAACCTCCCGGTCCGTCCCACTTTCTGCTGAAGGAGCTGGGCTTGTACCTGAGCCTCTCTGTCGGGCCCAAAGGCCCTTTTCATAGCCCTTCCTTTGCACTCAGTGTGCCCACCGATTGAAGGGGCAGGCGGTGGGATTTCGGTGCATTTTCCGGTTTTCCGTGAGTTGTGAAAGTAGAGTTCAGAGACGAGATTAGATCTGCCGCGTTCAGACACGCAGGCCGCGCCGGGGCAGGTGAGTGCTCCAGCGCGGACATCCTGCCTTCCTGCGCGCCTGTTTGGATAGTCGCAGTGGCCGAGGCTTCTGTTTCCGATAAAGTTTTGCATCAAACAGGATTCAGTGTGTAGACAGTGTTGTGGATGATAAATGTATGAGTATTTCCCTATAAAAAGATGAGTATATTGATGTGACAATACTTGTGTGTTTTCACAAGAGGGATTTATTATTGAATATTGAACCCGGTCTCTTTTGTTAGAAGGGTACCTCTCTCATTATTGTTGAGCACTGAAGAGCTCCCACATAGATCCTGGTGCACTGCAAGGTCCTTGTTTATTATGCTTTAAAAGCTAATACACTTGAATATATAATGAAAAATGTGTTGTAGAACGACCAATTATTGCAATTTTTCCCCAATTTTCTTGGCGGGAGAACCCCCATCACCCTTGTAGTGGTCAGGCTTGCACGCTGCGCTCACTCGCTATGCACCGTATAGAAGCTGATCTGACAAAATTGACCTGGGCTGCTTTGGGTTCCCAATCTGGCCCTGGAGTCAGCCAGCACTCTGTGGGCAGCTAGCAAACCTGCACTCAGAGGTCTACTAAAGGGGCATACCCGAAGTAGGGAGAAAAGGAAGCTAGAGCAGATTACAGTCATGGAGGCCCAAATCCTTAACCTGGAGCGTTGGACTCTCCAGGATTGATTTGCAGAGCTTGACTGACGGTTGACGTTGGCGAGTATCAAATACGACAGCTCTTGCTGGAGGAGTAGCACCAATGCTGGAGAGCGTCAACTCAGCAGGTTTAATAAACACAGGGATATCTGCCAGCTGCTCTACTGGCTGCCACCAGAGAGTTTGCTTCCAGGGTGGTCCCTCAGATCAGTGACAATGAAGGACAAACATGGATCCAGACCTCAGAGATAGGAGTGTCAGCAGGCTACTACCAGACATTGTACGAGTGAAGGCCGAGGCCACCTCGCGTAGTCACCCACCCCATTTTGCGGAAGGGACCAATGCCCTAAATTTCCAAGTCCCTTGCCCAGGAACTAGACCAGACAATCATGGCTGAAAACATTGAAGAAGCTTTATCTGATATGTTTGGGAAGCCCCTAATGATTATCTGCCATCCGATACCTTTTTCTTTGTAATTGGAAGCTGTGGGGATTTCTCATGGTAGGAAATGATTTTAATTGAGTCCTGATTCAAAGTTCTCGTCTCTTACAATAGTTAGTAATTAATTATTGATAGAGATACTGCCATACCTCTCTATCTTTTCTTAGGACTGACGGACTTCTCATATCTGGTCCTTAATCTAAAAATTCTGATTTGAAACACAAGTTTGGTTGGTAAAAATTATTAAAATGTGTGAGTTTTTCTGTTTGGGATTTTATTTTGTTTAAATCTCTCTCCCAAATTAATTTGATATGTGCTGAATGTATTTCAAAGTTTTGTGTTTTTCTGTTTTTAGCTCATGTCTTTTGTGCTTTGCATTCCATGCTTTATATATAGCTACATTTGTATGTGCTTTGTATGTTGCTTATGTTGGTGTCTCTATGTTTGATAACAGCCCTGAAGAAGTCACAACATGTAGGGGACAAACTCGTTGGTTGTGTCCATGTCCATTATGTGGGTTTCAAAACGAAAATAAAGAATGAACTTTTAACATATCCTTATATTTGTCCATGGTACCGTGTTCAACAAATTGGATTTCTGTGTATTCTGGATTGGATTTTTTCGACCATATGAACCGAATCCGCTGATTGGCTTCCATATGCAAATTAGACTTACCTGAATAATTAGGATCCCTAAGTTATAACAATTGTTTTGAATTATAATTGTATTTTATATTATACTTTTTCAATGGTGACATAAATATTCTTTCTTTAGACTATATTATATGGTGTGCTTCTCCTTTGTTATGTTATACAAGCATTATATGATATGCTCCCAGGTAAAACTCAGGGCACTGATGGTTTTCCAGTCGAATACTACTGGAAATGTCATGTCCTTCTGTTACCACACCTGCTGGCCTTCTATAAGGAAGCAGCTAAGATGGGAGCCTTTCATCTACCGCTAGACAAGGCCACCGTTGGTGATCCCCAAAATATGTCATCCATCTGAATATTGTGCCTCATATTAACCGATTTCCCTCAATAATGCGGAGCTCAAAATGTTAGCCAGGATTTTGGCCAATTGCCTGCGATGGACCCCACCCTATCTGATTCAGAAGGATCAATGCAGCTTTGGCCTGGCTCGGAGCACCCGCCACAGCATTCAAAGATTCCAGGTAGCCTCTCTCAAGCACAAGCCCTGCTTCTGATTTATTTTGAGAAAGCCTTTGATATGCTTGGCTGGTCCTTTCTTGATGTTGTCCTGGAATGGGCTGATCTAGTAGTGATCTATCTCCGTAGCCTCATCAAACTCCTCTATTCCCACTCATCTACTCAAGTCATGATTAACGGTTCACCCCCTCCCCATCTGTAGGGACACCCGACAAGGTTACCCCCTTTCTCCGTTACTATTTGCACTGGCAATCAAGCCCTTTGCTAGTCTTAGATACTACGATACACTTACATGGGGATGGGCCCGAGGAACACGGATAGCGCTCAACACGGATGACGTCTTCCTTTTCTTAGCAGACCTGCAAACTTCGGGCCCGCATTGCCTGGAACTCCCTGACATCTATGAAGAGGCCCGGGCCTCAGAGTGAATACAGTGAAATCCCTGCTGGTCCCGATATGGGGGCACTTGAGCTCATGTGACTGGTGGTCAGCAAACTCCTTTTGTCGTTTGCTGTTCCAGTTCCATATTTCCCTGCTCCTGGAATTGACCTTTAGTCTTAACCTGAATCCTCTTGTGAAGAACATGAGGAGGGTTCTACATAAGTGGGGACAATTTCCACTACATGTGATTGGACGGGTGGCCCTCTTTAAAATGATGGTGTTGCCATGCTTCCTTTGTCTTTCAGAATTTTCTCCTTCCATTCTCTAGGCAGTGGTTCTAGCAACTCAACTCCACATTCCATAATTTGCTGTGGGCGGGCGGATGCCCCTGCATAGCAATGACCAACTGTCGGAAGTCCCCCTATGATGGAGGCTTGGGAATGGCAGACCTTCAATGCTTATTGATAAGTATGTTATAATGCACTCATATTCTACACAAACATAATCATACAATTAGCCTAATATATAAGCATGAACAACAGTTTAGCATGCTGCAATGATACGAGCTCTGCCCAGTGTTTGTACAGTCATTGATGAATAGCTGGTCCCCAATAGCAGACCAGGCCAAAAAGCGCACAACTTTATGGCCCTCAGGCATCCAATGTAAACAGTCTTTGATCCTGATTCTTGACAATGATTGAACATTTCTTTGAAATGAAATTGATGCTTTTCAGTACTTCAAACACGTTATTGAAGAAAGGCAATATCAGTTTTCATGATTCAAACCAAACATTGTTCCCACACTTGTAGAATCAAAATATGACAATGCAACAATCTTCTTATTAAAATAGTCATCTCCAAGATCCAATCATTTTGGGGAAAACCCTTAGTCAGGTGAAACTATAAAGAAAGTAGGAAACATAAAGGACTAATTAGGACAGTTCATAGTGGAACATAAAGAAAGTTAAAAATGATGTAGTACCCGCCAATGACAATGCCACACACAGAGCTTGATATTACACATCTTTATTCTTTTGTGTGTAACCCTGAATTCAACATTCTAAACCAAGGTCTCATTGCATTCCGTTCTAACACTTATGCCACAGCCCTACGGACTTGTGGGGAATGATTGTTTATGTGCAGGAAGGTGTCCCTCCCTGCACCTAAACAATCTTAAATGGCGATATGTAACTTCTATATATGCTGCTTTGTGCGGCACACAAAGAAGTTTAAACTCGTCATTTTTTAAATTATTGTTTATGCGTAGGAAGGCACACCTCCCTGCACATAAACAATCATGTATGTTGTTTTTCAGTTTTTATGTGTGCCGCACAATGCAGCACACATAAAAACAGCGAAAACGAGGAGAAATAATGCATGTGTCCCCGTTGCGCCCTGGTAAGACCAGGTTTTTCCTGGTCTTAATTTTGGCGAAACCCAATATTTACACCACCCTTCAAAATCAATGGGTGTCGCGGCGGAACGCCCACGGCAACACTCATTGCCCACCACTTTCACGCTACATATATAGCGTGAAAGGGGGCCTTATTTACAAGGCATCGTTAAGCCATGTTAAGTGACTTAACGCTGCCTTGTAAATAAGGCAAAGCTTGTATGGCCATCACAGTGTCAAAAAAGTGACGTTATGTTAGCAATATGGGCTTGTAAATTTGCCCCTATATCTCCCCCTCTGTTAATAAAAACACAAATATATTTTATTTACAGATCAGCATATACATACATAAATTCACATCTCTTCAATTAGTCTTTTAGTCGCTTTAATCATACCACATGAGCTGGTGACTTAAAGCTGGGAGCCGTTTTTAGTAAATGGCAACAGTCATTGGTTTTTCAGACTCAGTCTTTAATCAGGAGACTTATGAGTTAAATGCCTAAAATGAGAAGAGTCTCTGGTTACAGACTTCCAAGGACGCTGGCAAGTCACCAGATGTCCCTTGGTGGAAACCACACGGAAGGGTCCAACATCTTAGGGAACATCAGACTTCCTTCTTCGCATCTGCTGGGCGCTCACAAGATCTCCTTCTTTGAACATGAGGATCTTTGCCCCTTGCCTCTTGTCTGAATGGGCTTTAATTTTCTGCTTGTTAACCAAGTCCCTTGGGCGAGTGGTACTTTCAATGCTTCCTCACTGGGCTATCCATTGAGTCAAATTGGTTGTCATTGCTCTCCTGAACATCAAAGTCGCAGGGTTTTTGCCGGTGGTCAAATGCGATGTTGAACAATAGGCTCATAGGGTAGAATTTAGTAGTTTTCAACTTGAGCCCTTCTAGAGTTGCACGCTGAACCGCTTTTTTTTTAGTGTACTCATAAAACTTTCAACAAGTCCATTTGCCTTCGGCCATAAAGGTGTTTTCTTCTGATGCTTTATGTTCAGATGCTGCAGGAAATCCTTAATTTCCTAACTGTTAATGGGCAGGCCATTATTAGACTTTACAATGGGCGGAATGCCCCATATTGCAAATTTGTCATCCAGTTTCTCAAAGACGTGTTCATGAGTAGTGGATGAAAGATCCTCTATGGGCGGGAAGCGGGAATATTCATTCACAATTACTAGCAAATTATGTCCTTTTTCACATGTACCAAATAAATCAATGGCTATTCTCTCCTAAGCATGATTAGGGAGTTTTAACATAAAATTTATATTGAGTCATATTTGTAGAAAGGCAGTTGCATAGATGACAAGCCTTGAATTCTTTTTTGGACTCACTCATCTAGGTATGGAATCAAACTCGACCTCGAAGGGCTCTCTTTGTGGCAACTATACCATGATGTCCCTTGTGAGTCACTTCAATCATTCTCTGTCGCAGACTCTCCGGAATTGGGATTCTCGACCCTTGTAGTATGACTTCTTCCTGATTATGGACAGTTAATCTTTAACATTCTTTTATTTTTGATATTCACCATCATTGGTGAGGGGTCGAGTGTGTTGGTTCCATGACTGAGGTGTAATTATATCTTTCAATTTCAGCATGTCACTACCATGAATTGTGGTAGTGATAAACTGGACTAATTATATGGCAGCTGGTGTATTTGTTTTGACAATGAAATTAATATTGGTCTCAGCCATCATGGATGGAGTATCTTGACCAGGAAAGGGGAGGCCGATTCAGGCAGAGACGCCCGGGATCTGCATTTGACGAAATCGGAACAAGCTATGAAAGTTACAGGCACAATGTACACCAGTAAAACATCTTGTTATAAAACAATAACGAAGACGTGTAAGTAAATCAGACTCAAAATACGTATAACAAACATTTGCAGAAGGGATCTGAATACTGCTACAAAGGTCCTGATGAAGGCCTAGGGCCCATTATGGAAATGCTGACCACTTACATGTGATGCTAAGGACAGTTAGCACATTATAACAACATCACCAACTCACCTTTCAATCTTACTCCTATACTCTGTATTCACATTAAAGTTCACTTTTAAGGTATAGTAAGTCATTATGAGTAACAATATGTAAATATGTGCAAGAATTAAAAAAATTTAAAAAAACAGCAGCACTTACTATTTTATTGAGATAAATGAGGTTGATAGGATGAACACAGCTGGTCAAAATTTGGTGGAATATTGGATAAAGACACTCGCATTTCGTTATTAAGCATTTCTGAGCTTCCACGTTCAGTGTCATTTTTTATTTCAGCTAATTCTTCTTCAGAAAGTGAAAAGTTCCCAGTTGCAGTGGAAAGAAATGGATTTCTGATGCAATCATAGTCTTGGATTTCAACATTTGTGAAGTAATGATGAATGTTCTCTCCGAGCAATGTTAAATGGTCAACAATCAGCGGGCTTATATCACATTTCAGCGGGCACTCAGCAGTTTTGGAAAACATTTCAAAATTTCCTTCTTTCACTTTGCTTTTCCAAATTGCTATTTACTCTCTCATAGCACAAGAATTACAAAATTTGAATAAAAACAACAGCACTTGTCATACTATTTTAATGAGATATATGAGGTTGATAGGATGAACACAGCTGGTCAATATTTGGTTGAATATTAGATAAAGACACTCGCATTTCAGCATCAAGCATTTTCTAGCATCCACGTTTCAGTGTCTTTAAGTTTGTCATCGTTGAAAAGGATACTTCATAAATGTATGTAGCAGAAGACGGCAAGAGAATTTTTGACGCTTTTTTACCTATGTTTGGATGCATTTTTGTAACACGAATCCAAAAGCTGCCTAAATCACCCTCTTCATGCATCATTAACATACTTCGATCATTTTTTATTTCAGCTAATTCTTCTTCTTCAGTAAGTGAAAAGTTCCTAGTTGCAGTTGAAAGAAATGGATTTCTGATCCAATCATAGTCTTGGATTTCAACATTAGGTAAGTAATGATAAACTTTCTCTCCGAGCAATGTTAAATGGTCAACAATCAGCGGGCTGATATCACATTTCAGCTGGGACTCATCAGTTTTGGAAAACATTTCAAAACTGCCTTCTTTCACTTTCCTTTCCCAAATTTTCATTTTGCCTCTCAAAGCACAAATTTTATCTACTGCTGTCCTTTTACTTGCATATTGGTGTTCATTTTATTCAAATGTTCAAATATGTCAACAAGATATGCCAATTTTGTGCACTAAAGCTTGTTTTGAATTAGATCACAGTATTTGTGTTGCTGATTTTCCTCAAAAAGTTTAAGCATTATTTCCCGCAATTCGTATACACAACAAAGCTCGCGACCTCTTGAGAGCCAACGAATGTCTGTGTGCAGTAGGAGCTTTTTAAACCTTGCCCCCATTTGTTCATAAATAGGAGCAAATATTCTTGATTTAAGAGGTCTGCTTTTAATGTAATTGGCCATTTGAATCACTTTGTCCATAACTTTTCTTAATTTATTTCCAATGGTTTGTGCGACTAGTGCCTCGCGATGTAAAAAGCAATGAGTTAATATAATATTTTCATTTTCTTTCTTTGCTAAAGCTATGAACCCTTTTGTTGAGCCAACCGTTGAGGGTGCACCATCCGTGCATATCCCTACACAATTTAACCAGCGCAAATTATTTTCCTTCATGATGCAATCTAAAGTTTGAAATATATCCTCACCTCTAGTTCTCAATGGAAGTTCTAGGTAACACAGGAATTGCTCAATAATTCTGTCAGTATGAATGAAACGTATAAAAAACAGTAATTGAGCTAACCCACTAACATCAGTTGATTCGTCTAATTGCAATGTAAAGATCATATTATCGCCTTGAAAAATGTCCTTCATTTGCAGCTTAACGTTAGCTGACATATCTCGAATACATCTTCCAAAAGAATTTTATTAACTTCTAGCTCAAATTCTGGCCCTAACATTGTTTGAACAATATAACAGCAAGATTGCCTTATGGTGGTTTTAGCAACAGTGTGTGGTTCCTTGTTTTTGGCAGTTATTTGAGCAACCAAGTAACTTGCCTTTTGAGCTTTCTCTGATGTCTTCATTGTGAATGATGCAGACTGCTTCCTTATAGATTTTGAAAGCTCAATAAAGTTTTCTACTGGTTTTTCTGACAAATGGCTGTGTTTTGTGATAAAATGTTGTTTTAATGTATTTGGTACCATACTTTCATTTGCAAGTATTTCCCCACAAACTAAACACTGGGGACAAAGATGGTTTTTCATTACCAGAAAATGTGAACCCCAGTTTCATATAAGCTTTATTATATAAACGAGGATTGGAGACTTTCACTTTACACTTCTTACGTACTGAGACAGACCGTTCAGTTGATTCTTGGATACTCTGCACAATAGCTGCCACATTTTGTTCTTCGCAAACGCCATCTTCACCAGCTTTTCGCTTCTTAATTATAAACGTATCCATTTTGAGTTTCTGTTTGCCTATCGGGAAAATGAAGAATTCTGGAAATGGGAAGAACATGAGATATGAAGATTAACATTCTTACGCCTTGCTTACAGTCCACATTCTCTCTAGTAACATTTCAGGATTTGAGCAGTAGATAATCATGTGAAATCAGAGCTCTCAGCATAAGGTGGGACAGAAGTAATAACTGCATTGATGCTGGCTCGGACAGACTCAGGATGCCAAGTGAGCTGTCCAGAACCCACAATTATATTCCATCCTTTATCAGAAGGCCCTTACATTTCCATGCCATTGTCTTCCCTGCCAAACTAGATTGCTTACTTTCCTAAAAATCAAATTTATGTCTCATTTTTAATCTACTTATTTGAATAGGAAGCAATCGAGAGATAATCACATAAACAACCACATATTGCTCTGCTATGACACTGAAGTCTTTTGACTGGATCAGAGACAGGCAACCTAAATGAGATAGCAGTGTGGCACACGGGAAACATGACATTAAAGGTTTAACATTGCCCATGGGAAATACTAAGTTGGAGGACCACGTTTCTGAAACCTCTAAAACGGTTGAGAAATCAAACTGTTGCCCAAGCTGCATTGAAAATAATGGCTGCCATCTTTCAAGAATCTAGTTCTAATCTAATAATATCACAGGATTTAAGATTGGTCTATCAAACAATGAAGCAAACACAAGGAGGTGATGGACGAAGCGCTGAAACTTTACAGACACACCCCCAGTCACAGAGCTGGGTTGAATCCACCATCATTCTTTAGCTCACTTCGTCACCTAAGTTCAGACCTAGCTATATGACAATGAATGTACACTGGAAGAGTAAGCAGTAAACACAGAGCTGGAATCTCTAACAATTTTGAAAGTCAGAAATATAAACAAAGCATTTACTTAACAGCAAAAACATCTTGATGGCTAACTAAACAACTCTAGTTTTACAGTTGTATTCACAAACATCTGAATCCAGCATACAGTAAGGCTCACTTTAGTGCACAAGTAACTGAGCAGTCATAGGATGGTAAGCATGTAACGCAGGTTATTTGAACATGGTGTTTCAAGTGCGCAGCTTTAAAAATGGATGTCTAGATTAGAATTAGATACACCGAACTGAGGCAGCTTGCTTCTGTGACTACATGAGCCACATTCATGGAAAAGTATCTTCTGAAATCTGGAGTAGCCTGGTCAGCCCGAGGTCTGTTAGTGTTTGTTAGGCATAAACGTGCAAGATTTATCGATGAGTTTCTGTGAAGCACTATAAATCGCAAAAATGTTCAATGGGTTGAAGATAAGAATGATGACATCCCATCGATGACTGTGCATCTGCTCCTCTGTTTCAAAAAACATAATATTCTATGGATCTTTACTTTTATCTTTTCACTCTTCTATAACTATACCTCTCAATCACAGCTCAAGTTAGCAAATCACAACAACATAAATACAATGCAGGAACATAATGCAGAGTCGTCACAGGCTTAGAACTTGGAACACAAGCATTGTAATAATGGAGGTAGAAGTACATTAAGCAACATAATATCAGCCCTGGGGCTATAACGCCCTTTCTTTTATTAACGGATGGGATCTCAGAACAAGAGCCCTGCAAGTGTTTTGGAACACAAACCTTTTACCACTCAATTCTGATACTAATTTGGTGATTCAGGGACACAAAAACATACTAGGTATCTGCTGTAATGCCAACTAAACCAAATATCAGAGCAATCACCAGAAGGGACAACTAAACCCTGGCATTTGAGAATCCACATCCTTTGGCTTCCCAAGACCCTTCATCTCAGCCTTTGCAACTACTCTGACAAGAATAAAAGGACCAGTCGACCTGGTGGTCATACCCACAACCATTGTTCACGCATAATAAGGTGCATGCTGCTGATCTATTCCAGAACTGGTGGCCTCTTGCCACCTGCGCCCCTTCGAATCGCCACAATAAAAAAAACATTTAACATGAAAAAGTCAATCTTAGAAAACATGTTTCACCTGTAGTCCATTTGAAATATTTTCATGCATACCGTACCACAGAAGCGGCTCTACAAAGACGAGCGTTTCAAAAACAATAACCACTAAGCGAGGGTAGCTGTTTGTTTTTTACATAGCATCTAACACGGGCAGGCACATGTTTCCAAGCACTCCTATTTTGTTGGTAACGGTAACGTGGTAACGGTAACTTGCCCTTTGCCAAAATTACGATCAAGTGTAAATCATAGACATATGTATAGAATTGTAGAACCCATGGAATGGAGGGTGTGGTGGTGTATGCTGAAGGGAATGTATATAGATTAGGGGTGAATACTGATCCTTGGGGACTCCATGATATATCCACTTTGCATCCTGATTTTTATGGGGGGAAGAAAAATGGTTCATGAGTGTCAAAGTCGAAATACTCCAGTCATTTTAGTATGGTAGGGCTCTCCTGGCGGCCTGTAATCTGTTTAGAAGGAGGCTGTGCTGGACTACTGACTTGTCTGATAGAATAAGTGTCCCCCACACCACTGCAGTCCACTAGTCTGCATAGGTCACCCAGAGCTGAAGGAACCATCGGCTGGGTGCTACGACCAGGCCTAAAGTCCTAAAGCCAGCTTGGAAAGGGTACAATACCTTCTTGACCCCGTGAAGTAATGTTAAAACAGTTCTTCCTAGATTTTCCCCAAATGGGATAGTAAGGAAATTGAAAGCTGTTCAGGTCCTTGTGTGAGGATAGGTTTCCCCAGCAAAGATGTTACTGTTGCTGTGTTAGTCATTGGTTACTACGCCTTGTTACGTGAGCGGTTGAATAGACCAGGCTAGATTTCCAATTACCTCAGGATTGATCATTTTCAATATTTTTGTGGGACAGTTATTTACGATGAGCCTGAGGGTTTGGGATTAGCTTTGATGGCACTTTGGATATGTTTGTCTCTCTGAAGCGTATTAATGGGTCTGAGGAATGAAGTAAATAATTTGATATTGGTATTTCAGTATGTCTGTCATATCCTGCTCTGCAAACACACAATGCTGAAACGAGACAAACTCTCTGGGAGCACCCCAAAACAAAACCGGAAGCACCTGCACTTTTGACAGTACACCCACAAGTAACTGAAACATGTCTGTCCTGCTAGATGTTTCAAATACAACTGGCTTTAAACTGCCACACAGCTGTGAAAAACATGCGAAACAAACGCAGAAACCCTCGCAGGCAGACAAACACACTCAACAACAACTCGCACACAAAGAAAAAGGTTCGGAAACAAAAAAAGACAGGAAGGCAAATAAATGCAGGTTGGAAAGCCAAAACATGAATGCAACCAGACATGGTCCCAGGAGCACACAGTACAAATCTGTGCAAACACACGCAGAGAAACTCCGATATGAAACAAGAACACAAAAAGAAACACGACCGAAGGGGCGTGGCTAGCAGCCAAGCAAGATGGCCGCAGCCTAACGGAGCTCCGAGGGTGAGGCCGACTCCCCTGCCATCCGCACACTGATCCGCTTCATCAACTATCCCTACTGGCGCTGGGCTGGTAGCCTGCAGGAAGCGGCGCCGACTGAGACGCCTCCGGGGCTCCTAAGTGCTCGTGAGCCTGATCGGCGTCGGCCCGCTAGTGGCGGCCTGTGCCGCCGGCCGCGACCGGGGCCTGGATTACACCGAGGGCCGCCCGTGGTGTGTGGGAGCCTGGGCAGTGGCTGTGCCCAGAAGCGACCGGAGCAACTGACGACGGCGGCGCTGGGGCGGACCGGGATCGCCCGCGACCTGCAACCAAGTGGAAGCGCCCGGACTTTGCGGGGGGAATATTGTCCCCGGGCTCGTCCTGAGGAACTGCGTCCGGCGCTGTGATCCCCGGGGGCGTCGCCCCGCCGCCGGCGCAGCCCCGTGGAAGGCGTAAGTGGGGGCCTGCAGAGGATCGCTGGGGAGCGGCCCCCGGGCTGCTGCAGTGAGCCGGGGACTGTGGCCGATCCCGGCGAGGACCGGGGTGCGTCGCCGGATTGAGGGTGGCAGCGCTGGAGCAGACCGCGATTGTCCGCACCCTGGGGCCTGGTGAGAGCGCCCCGCATTGAGTGCGGTCTGCGGCGGTCCCTGCGGAGGGAGTATCGCTGCCGTGATCCGCAAGAGGGAGGCTCGCCTTGCGAGGCTGGGGCCGACGCTGTGATCCCCGGGGGGGCTGCCCCGTCATCGGCTCTGCGGCTGCCCCGGCGCGGCCCCGTGGACAAGGTGCGTGGGGGCCTCCGGGTTACTGTGGTGGGCCGGTGGCCGTCCGGTTGTTTGGAGGCTTGATTGCCGCTCCCGAGCTGTGTGGTGACCTTGCCCCCCCCCCGGCCGGCTGGGTGACGAGAAGAAACGCCCCAAGATGTCCGGGAAAGGGAATCGCACGCACCAGCAGGGTAAACTGGACAAATTTGCCTACAATAAAGACGCGGCCGCGGGGGCCGGGAGGTCGGACGGGGCTGCTGCAGAGGCAGAAGCGCCTAAGGTAACACTGGAGGACATAATGCTTGCCCTTAACAAAGTGCAGACCACGGTGGGATCCATCTCCACGGATGTGTCCTTGCTCAGGGCGGACTTCCAAAAAATGTCGTCCAGGGTCACGGACGTGGAGCGCACCACGGCGGCTTTGACGAGTGACACTACCCTCCTGCTCCAACGGGTGTCACAGTTGGAGGCTGAAACGAAACAAATGGCGGCGAAGATGGACGATCAGGAAGGGCGCTCCCGGCGTAATAACGTCCGCATAACGGGAATTCCCGAGAGTGAAGGGAAATCCGCCATGGACTTGTACATAGAGGACTTAATAAAAACCAGGCTGCAGCCTCGGGGTCTCTCTTCATTCTTTTCGGTGGAGCGCGCCCACAGAGTGCCTGGGGGTAAGCCCAAGGTTGGGGCGCCCCCTCGACCGGTGCTGGCCCGCATCTTCAATTACCGCGACAGAGATGTCATCCTCCAGACGGCCCGGGTGGCGCCACCGTTACGGATTCAGAACTCGATGGTGTCGTTCTTCCCGGATTTCACGGCGGCGGTGGCGGCGCGGCGGAGAAGCTTCCTGGAGGTCAAGAAGACGCTGAGGGCCCGCGAACTGCCTTACTCCATGGTCTTTCCGGCGCGCCTCCGGGTGGTGGCGGAGGGCAAGACCCTGTTCTTCGAGACGCCGGAGGAGGCGCACGACTGGCTCGAGGGCTGGAGGCCGGCGGGCGGCCCTGGGAGATCGGACAAGCGGAGGCGGCGAACAGAGGGGACGGTGGACGCCGGCGACCTGGATCCGGGAGGGGAGACATCGGACCGACCCTGATAGGCAGCGAGACTCCGTGCTGAATGCTTGTGACTGCCTTCAGGGGTGCCTCGAAGTGGAGGCCTTGTGGAACTAGACGGCGCCGGCTCAACGATATTTCAAGGGGTGATCAGTTGAACTTTGTCCAAAGGGGAGTATATGGTCTTCCTCGGACCGCCCGCTCCACTACACGCAAGTACTGTTTTGGGACTTGGGATCTGAGCACTCTGCTGAGTTGGGGTGGCGGGCAGTTTGGAGTCCGTATGGCAGGGAGGCAGGGAGGGGGTGGGGGGGGTAAGGGAATGTTCGCAAGTTTTGTTTTACAGTTTTTGTTTATAACGTCGCATATGTTTCAACACACAGTACACGCACCATGCAATGCAAGCACGGCCTTTGCCGCTCCGTTCATAGCATCAGCTCTGCGCTGCACCTGCCGCGGGAATGGCTGACACAACGCTAGGGCGTTCCGCTGGGGTTCCCCTCACTCCGGCGCAGCCTCTCTCCCTCCTTACGTGGAACGTGCGCGGCTTAGGCGATAAGATTAAGAGGGGTTTGGTCCTCCAGAGTCTCAAGAGATGCTCCCCTGCGGTGGTCCTGTTGCAGGAGACCCACCTAATGGGCACTGCTAGTAAAGCGATGGATAGATGGGGGTACAAGATGGTGATACACTCTGACTTCTCCTCTGGTTCCCGCGGGGTGGGTATATTGGTAAAGAAACAGTCCCCGTTAATCATAAAAGGCACCCGGGCAGACGGTTCGGGGAGGTTTGCGGCGCTGCATGCCCAATGGGAGGGACGCCCCCTGAATATTGTTTCGGTTTACATTCCTCCTGCCCTGCATGCTGCGACTCTTCCTGCGCTGAGCAGCTTCTTGCTTGATCTACCGGAGGGAGAGCTTATAGTGGGCGGGGACTTTAATGCGGTGGTGGACGGCCTGCTTGACCGCCACCCGGAGCGGGCTGGTGGAGGGGGAACGTCTCGCCTCGGGAGTTTCTTCGAGGCACTCGGACTGGCAGATATATGGAGGCTTCACCACCCAACACAGCGCCACTACACATACTACTCGGGGGTGCATAAAAGTTTGACCAGAATAGACTACTTCCTGGGTTCGCAGGGCAGTCTCCAGTATGTAGACAGCGTGGAAATCAGGCCCAGGGGCATATCGGATCACTCACCGCTACTTCTACAATACACGCGCTACCACCTGACTAGGCGCCGTGTCCCCCCCTTGCACCCGTGTTATCTCCAGGTTCCCGACATCTGCAAAACACTCGGAAAGGCTTCTAGTCTCTATTTCCAAGAAAACTCCTCGTCGGTAGACTCTCCGGCTACCCTCTGGGAGGCGTACAAAGCGGTCCTGAGAGGACACGCGGTCGCCTCCATTGCGGCGCACCGGCGCGCGCGGCATCTTGAGCTACAGTCGCTAGAGGCGGATCTTGCCGCGGCAGAGGCACAACAGGCCGCACATCCATCGCCTGCAACCTCCCGGGGATTACAGGTGGCGCAGGTGAAATATAAGGAGCACCTGGCGGACTGTACCAGGCAACGGCTAGAGGCCACGCGACACAGAATCTACGATGTCGGGGACAAGACAGGGAAGCTGTTGGCATGGTTAGATAGACGGGAGGGTGGTTCCAGGTGGATTGCGCAGCTCATTTTGGGGGAGGGACAGAGGGCAACTGACCCGCGTGATATAGTGAACACCCTGACGGGCCACTTCGCTGCGGTCTACTCCTCCGCTTCTTCCATGTCAGAGGAGGAGGCGATGTCGTATGTTCGAGATCTGGACATGCCCAGATTAGCCCCTGCCGCGATGACGGCCTTGGAGGCCGATCTGACGGTGGACGAAATACAGGCTGCGGTGGGAGCGCTTCAGTCGGGTAAGGCGTTGGGTCCCAACGGCATCCCGGTTGAGCTGTACAAGAGGTTGATAGGGACGCTAGCTCCTCACCTGCTCACTATGTTTACCGATAGTCTGCAACGTGGCGAACTCCCTCCGGATCAGCGCACGGCAACTATTGTGGTCCTCCCGAAGCCTGGCAAGCCGGCGGAGGAGTGCACCTCCTACCGCCCCATCTCGCTCCTCAACGCAGAGGCCAAGATTCTGGCCAAGCTGCTGGCGGCTAGACTGACGCCGCACCTCGCCGACATTATACATCCGGACCAGTCTGGCTTTATGCCCGGCAGAAGTACGTCCCATAACTTGCGGCGTCTGCATGGTGTGTTGGCCCGGACGGGTCGGGGGAGTGAGCCGGCGGTGCTCCTGTCGTTGGACGCGCAAATGGCGTTCGACATGGTCGAGTGGCCCTTTCTGTTCGCGGTCCTTCGCCATCTGGGATTCGGGCCCAAATTCTGCGCCTGGATTCGTCTCCTGTACACTAAGCCGTTGGCTCATGTTGCGGCCAACGGGCATATGTCCGGCGATTTCCCCCTGTCGCGGGGCACGCGCCAAGGTTGCCCCCTGTCGCCCTTATTGTTTGCCCTTGTGTTGGAGCCGCTGGCGGCGTGGATACGCTGGGAACCCTCGATAAGGGGACTCCGATGGTCAGATGGCTGGGAGGACAGGGTTTCTCTCTATGCAGATGACGTCCTATTGTACTTGGCCTCCCCGCGGCGCTCCATCGTCACGCTACTCAATATATGCAGGGTCTTCGGCAAGGCGTCGGGGTACACGATAAATTGGTCTAAATCCGTCATGTACGTGCTGTGTGGCCCTCCGCCGCAACTACCGGCGGATTGCCCCCTCAGGGTGGCGGAGGGGTCGTTCAAGTATTTGGGTGTCCACATCACTGCGGACCCAGTGGTATTCTATCAGAAGAATCTTCAGCCCCCGTTGGACCATCTTCGTCGGGACGTCCGTCACTGGGGGGCGCTGCCACTGACCCTACTGGGGAGGGCGGCGCTCTTTAAGATGATGTCCCTGCCTCGCTTCATATACGTGCTCGAAAACACACCATATCCAGTGCCCCCGGCGTACTTCCGTTCAATCGCGGCGCAGGTGTCTAGTCTTCTGTGGCACAACCGACCGGCGCGTATTGCACAGTCCAAACTTACCCGCGGCTGGTACGACGGGGGGATAGCACTGCCCGATATCCAACTTTACTACTGGGCGACGCAACTCAAGGTCATCAATTATTGGCTCCATGCCCCGCACTCGGGTCCGGCGTTTAAAGTGGATAGAGCCATATTGGGCACGAGAGGTATGTTGTCGCCCCTGTACGATGGGAGGCTCGGCCCAGAACTCATTGGCCCCTTGCGACAAACAGTGGCCGTGTGGCACGCGGCCCAGACCCGGCAGGGATGGAGAGGAGTTTTGACCCAGCTCACCCCCTTGTGGGATGCGAAACGGCTTGGGAGACTTAGGCATAGCAGGGGCTTCGACAAATGGGATGACATCGGGATCTCCACAGTGGGCGACATATGGCACAAGGGTGCAGTGATCACCTTCGCGCGCCTACAGCAACAATACGAGCTGGCGCCCACGGAATGGTTCCGGTACACACAAATTAAACACGCGCTGCTCGCCGCTTTGGGGCCTGGTGCCTCAGTTCCGGAAGTGTCACCACTGGAGGATAGGCTGCTCACAGATGATATGCCCCAGCGGGCAACATCATTCACGTACCGTAAGCTAATAAATAATCTCCCGGACCCTATGGGCACCCTGCGGGAGAGGTGGTCCACTGATGTCGGGGACTTTGATGACCCGGACTGGAGGGAGGCGCTGGCGTCCCCCCGGGAGGCAGGGATACCTTCCAGGCTTCGGTTGGTACAGCTCCGGATTCTGCATAGGTCCTACTACACCAGGTACACACTCCACAAAATAGGAAGAGCACCCCACCCATTCTGCCTGCGCGGCTGCGGGGAGGAAGGCACCTTCTACCACACCATCTGGGAGTGTCCAAAAATCCAAGAATACTGGAGGCGAGTGATGCGTACGCTGTCCCAGGCGGGGGGTGTGTCGCTTGCGCCGGAACCCAGGCGCTGTCTGCTAAATGTATGGGAGCCTAACGACCTGGGCAGGCAGGCTCAGTGTTGGGCCACAGTGGGCATCGTGCTAGCTAAACGGAACATAGCGCAGGAGTGGGGGGGTGGGAGTGGTGCCGCTGCTGTCTGTATGGGGGCGTGACATGGATAGGGCTATGATAGCCGAGCGCTCAGTGTACATAGGGAGGGGTTGTCCCCAAAAATGGTCTAAAATATGGGGGGCATGGAACACATATCGGGGAGATATATGCGAGCCACCACCGACGCTTGATGATGAGACCCTTGATGCGGACTGAGGTGCAGGCCTCTTTGTTAAACATTTGGGGTGTGACTGCTGGGGATGGGCGCCTGTGTGGGGGGATTGCCGGGAGGTGGGGGGCTGCACTGCTTTAGACTTTGTTATATGCTGAACAACGATTGAATGATCGACACTTGCTGTACTGTACTGTGTTAAAAGAAAATAATAAAAATTGTTTTATAAAAAAAAAAAAAAAAGAAACACGACCAAACGCGCATACACAGAACACAGGAACACGCAGAGAGAGAGCAAAAATACACAAATCAGTGCATGCACATGGGCAGATGCGCATACAAAAAACACACAATCACAGACACAAACACACATAGAGGCCAATGCATCCGGGCAAGCGCAGGAAATGAAGCACCTGACATAAAAATTATAGTGACAAAAAACTCAGAAATGCCTGGATCAAACAAACATGAACTAGCAAAAACAAAAAAGTGTGCCGACTTGCTAACACAAACACACGACATGCTAACAAAACACAACATACTAACACAAACACACAGGTAGCGTGGGGATGTGCATGTTAAATAATACCACACCCTGCCAAGAGGTAATTGGAAACAAATCCGAAGGTACAAACTCATTGACGCACACACGCACACAAAAGTATAAAAGCACATATAGGGAAAGACACGGGGATGCGTACACAGCCATACATTCCGACCCCAGCATCTGTGCGTGCAGCAGGTGCCGGTAGACTTCAGGCAGGTTTGGGCGCCCAGAAGCCCGCTCTTGCAATATCCTGCCACATTGTGAGTAAATCCCCTGACAGCGGTGTCACTTAATTATGGAAAGCAGGAGGGAGGAGCCAAGATGGCGACCGGAGCAGTCGCTTGAGCGCCCGGCTCCGTCGGCCCTTGGCCTCGGACTATCATCCTGATTCCTATCCTTGCCGATTTTCGAGGTGCAACGCGTGCGACGACGCGCTGACTGCGCCGCCGCTTTCCCGAAGTCTTAGCCCGCCCGGATGCCGGAGTTTTTGGTGCCTTTGTTCCCCGCCCTGGACCCTTGCTCTACTGTGGCCTCGGCCGGCCCCCTGGAATCGTTGCAGTCACCGGACCCGCTGGTGCAAATCTGAGCCCGAGGTCCCGATCCCGCCTCACGCCACGCACGGTCGCCAGAAGAGCCGGGAGAGAGACGCCCGGACACCTCCTGTACCCTGCATCTGATGGGCTGGAGCCAGAGGGTAAGCCCCGGTGTGGCGGGTCTCCTACCCCGCTCTGTGGACCACGCTGTAGAAGGCTGCAGACCCCCTTCTTCTATGGTCTAGTCGGCTGCAAAGAGAGCCTGAGGGAGGGGAAGAGACTGCTGGCTTTCACCTGTTGCGGCGCAGACCTGTTGGGAATTGCCTCCTTGTCACGATCCCCCCCCTGGCCACGGTACCGTTCAACGGTAAAACATGGCGCTGATTGCCTGCTCGCTGCTGGGGGGTGATGCTCCGGTCTCGCCCGCTGCCCGCTTCGCCCTCCCTCTACCAGACTCCAGCTCCCCAGTGCCGTCCCGGATTGCTGCCGTTGGGGGGACGCAGCTTCCGCTGACATACGGCTCCGTTCTGGCTGCCCTGCGGGACTTTCGTCTGCAATTGTGTGTCGGCTTGCAAAAGCTGAGTGAGCGGTTCGACTCTACACTGTCTGCTGCGGGCCGTGAGCGCCCCGTTTGTGATCAACAAGACGTGAGTCTGCCAGTGCTGTGGTCCTCCTGCGGGGAAGCAACGACTGGGTATAACGGTGCTACACTGGTGTCTGCATTTGGCTTTCCCGGCGCTCAGGATCAATCGCTCTCCTGCTCAATGGCAGATACTTTGTTTCCCCGGTCATTGCTGCCTGCTTTGTTGTTGCCTGCCTCACCGTGCCCGCAGGAGTTTCCAGCTGAACTACACCTGGCGACCTCGAGGAACTGTTCACGGTGGCCTACGACTCCTTTTATGTGGAACTCATGTACTTTACAAGCCAGGTCTGGATTTTATATGGTGTGCAAGGGGACCTCAATAGATGATCGGCGGCCATTTTGTGACTCTACTTCTCCATCTTCTCCCAAGTGGCCATATTGTCTTTGTCTGTTCGGGATGCGGGGCATTCACGAGGGGGCGGGTCTAATCGTACGCCCGCGATCGGGCCAGGGCTAGATTACTTTCTATCATCATGGCTTCACGGCCGGGCTGGACTGGGACTGGAATTGTCTACTTATGTTGTGCGCACTCGTCGCGATCTGTCTGCCTTCATTTCCGTGGTGTTACATGCTATCTTCCCACGACCGCCTTTGGGTGTAGTGGGGTTTCAGTGTGTGGAGGCTTGGTTGGCCGGTGGTGTCGGGCGCTCCTGAGGATACGTGGGCTCCTCCCCGCCTCCTTTCTTCTTTCTTCTCTTAGTTTCTTTACTCTATTCCTACTTTCTCTCTCGTCTATATTTCGGGTTCATTGGGCGACAGGCACTATGCTGGGGGGGGGGGTAGGCCATAGCCTCCGCATTGGTGTAGGGTGGGGGGGTAATTTACTGTTTCTTTTTTAGTTCTATGGGCCTCTTTCTTTCATGTCTCTGCGCTATACTTGTTTCGATTCGGGGTCCGGGTGTGGGGTGGATTGAGTGGGGGCGGCTTTTAGGGGGTGCGTATTTACTACTGTGATGATCCTGTTATCTAATTGCATCGCCTTACTGTATGAGATTTTCTATGGCTGTTTTAATGATGCTGCTGCTCTCCAGTGTATGAAGCCGACTTGCGGACTCGAATCTCCTTGTTTCTATCCTTTACTGACTTTTTTCCCGATAAAAATTTTTTTGAAAACCTTAAAATTAACCTTCACTTCTCCTTCCCCCGGTGTCAAGGATCCCTCCAGTGTATGAATCCTGAATCGTTGCTAATCTTGACCTTGACGCACAGGGGATGTATTGTTTGTCTCTGTGCTCAACCGTATTGTGGCCGGCCTGATGGTTGTAGGCCCGTATTTGTTCTTTTACTATGCACAAATAAAGGTTTTTAAAAAAAAAAAAAAAAAAAAAATTATGGAAAGCAATCTGAAACCTTGGCAGCTATGTGGCACCAATCTCGAAGGTGTGTTTGTATCCCCTGGTGCTAGGTTAGTGAACTAGTATGGCTCCAATCTCGGAGTTGTAGTTGTAACTACACCTCCGAGATTGGCGCCATACTAGTTTACTAACCTAGCACCAGGGGATACAAACTACACATCCGAGATTGGCGCCATATTAATTCAATGGCAACAGAGTTTTTAAATTTCGAAATTTACCTTACCGAGAGCCTGGGACGGGGATAGAGGCGGCTCCGTGGTCACTGCGTCGCAAAGGGAACAAGGCCACGCGCTCAGCTCACGCTTGCCTAATGCTTCTCCTTTCTCTGCGTACTGTGTCACTGAATGCAAACGTCCAAGAGAGCATTCGCCCTAATCTGCCCGCAGACGTCATAGTCGCGCGGCACACACACATGGGAGGCGACACAGTACCGTGTAGCGACACACAATTTGGAAAGCTCTGGTGTAGAGAGAGGGGTGTGGATGGCGCTCTGCAGCAAATTCTGCGCCAGCACTAGGGAGAGGGGAGGAGAGTGCTGTGAGAAGTTGGCCTGATATATGATGTCACTAATTCTAGTGTACACCTTGTATCAGTCCAAACGGCCCTTATGGTGATTGGTTGTAAAGTCAACCTTATAGACCAGCTATCCTAGTGGTAGCATGGACAAGAGCAGTCTTAGGCTAAACTCTGTATGGCATGTGAAGCCAGCTGTTATACCATATGTAATCCAATCACAAGAAAACTCCACAGGATGTGTGGAGGGGGGAACTAGAGGCATGGGGTTCTAGGAGCAGCAGCCTCCAATATTAAATGTTCATCACAAAAGAGCTGCTCCTAGTGTGATAACCCAAACGAGTTACAAGAACGTCGTGAGTGTGGGCATCTCACAAAAAGATACGGACTGGTCTCACACACCACCTGGTGTCATGCTTCATCATTGACCAGTCCTCGCCCTACAAAACCTTCGTTTGATGGAGGACGGGCATACACTTGACGACAAGGATGCACTTCTAAGTGATGGAGTGGGGGCCCGTGACTATGTGAGTGAAATTAAAAATCATTATAGTAGTCAGTAGCAATTCTTTAATGTGAAGTGAAAACTATATGATATTAAAATATAAGTGCGACGGTGTTTGGGATGTTTATTGTTCCCAACCGTCTAGTGAATGATCTTGTGGATGGTCGACATGTTTCTGCCTGGGTGGCCCCGAAGGGTCCGCGGCATTCATCAGGACCTAGATAGAAGAATAATGGGCTCCGTTCTTACCACAATTTGCTAATGTGTCACCACTGCGGGAGTGTGGTATAGGTCACACTTCACCGTCTAAGTGCTGCTTCCAATAGTGAAGCCCTAATAATTTGGACAAGTAGCCTCATGGGAGAAGAGGCGGAGAAGACAACCACAACTGTGTTTCCTCCTAATAATTTGGACAAGTAGCCTCATGGGAGAAGAGGCGGAGAAGACAACCACAACTGTGTTTCCTCGTAACTCGCGATCAGCGCGTCCTTCAACCTATGCGTCCGCTCACGGTTCTCCCGACATTCGGTTGTGGTTGTCTTCTCCGCCTCTTCTCCCATGAGGCTACTTGTCCAAATTATTAGGAGGAAACACAGTTGTGGTTGTCTTCTCCGCCTCTTCTCCCATGAGGCTACTTGTCCAAATTATTAGGGCTTCACTATTGGAAGCAGCACTTAGACGGTGAAGTGTGACCTATACCACACTCCCGCAGTGGTGACACATTAGCAAATTGTGGTAAGAACGGAGCCCATTATTCTTCTATCTAGGTCCTGATGAATGCCGCGGACCCTTCGGGGCCACCCAGGCAGAAACATGTCGACCATCCACAAGATCATTCACTAGACGGTTGGGAACAATAAACATCCCAAACACCGTCGCACTTATATTTTAATATCATATAGTTTTCACTTCACATTAAAGAATTGCTACTGACTACTATAATGATTTTTAATTTCACTCACATAGTCACGGGCCCCCACTCCATCACTTAGAAGTGCATCCTTGTCGTCAAGTGTATGCCCGTCCTCCATCAAACGAAGGTTTTGGAGGGCGAGGACTGGTCAATGATGAAGCATGACACCAGGTGGTGTGTGAGACCAGTCCGTATCTTTTTGTGAGATGCCCACACTCACGACGTTCTTGTAACTCGTTTGGGTTATCACACTAGGAGCAGCTCTTTTGTGATGAACATACCATATGTAATCCCAGGAATACTAAATGAAAGGACACCACAACAGATATATATAAAAATAGAATGCATTTATTCTAGTCAAACCCTCAGCACTCTTTATGAGATTCGAGGTAAGTACAACACAGTCTTATTTAAGCATACATTAAGTCACACAGGTAAGTAATACAGTTAGGCCCTAGGGGCCACGCAAACCATATACTAAGTAAGTGGTTTAAGAACCACTGTCACGAACACAGGATAGGCCTAGGCAATCGCTGGGGCTACACTATACTACCAAAGGTTAGGAAGTGGGAGGCCCACGGGATTCAGGTGCAGAGTGGAAACACTCACGCGTAATGCGTAAAAGTCGATAGAAATAGAAGTTATTAGAGTTTAACAGTTTTAGGACACTTCTGGAATAGCTAGGAAATCGAGACTTGAAAACTAGACCCTAGGATAGTCAATACCCTTGTGAGCACCGGAGTACTCAAGTTCCCTAGCCCACGGGCTGCGGGTGCATAGGTGTGAACTTGCGTCGGGTTTCGTCGTGGACTCCTATGGATGCCTGAAGGAAAGTTGCTGACAGGCAGTCAGTGAAGAGTGTCCGGTGGATCCCAAGGATGGAATCAAGAAGGAAGGAGACCTGCAAGCAGAAGGGACAGAGTCTAGGTCACCAGCCAGGAGCCGGGAAGGAACCAGGCGATGTTGTGCAGATGCAGGTGAAGAGGTGAAGCTTGTCGCAGCAGTCACGGGTACCAGGAGGCGTCGAGGACGACCAGGACCAGGAGGTGAGATGTCCCACGAAGGCTCTTGCTGTCGGCGGCGTCGATGTGGAGTTAGGACCCAACAAACCTTGGCAAGCGGAACCCACGCAGAATGGAGGACTTGCTTCTGGTGCAGACCAGGAAGGTCTGGGGTGCTTCTCTTTCACAGAGGAGCGGGTGCCAGTCTGGAGGAGCCGGACCAGCAAGATGAAAACAAAGGTTCGTCGTCGCAGAGGTCACTAGCCAACGGGCCACCAACCGGACAACACGTCGAGCAACTCAGGTGCAGAAGGGCCCCACGCAGAACACGTGAAGTGTGGGGAGCTGATCTTCTTTGCAGATGGTGCTCGGGATGGGGGCTTCTCAATTCCCCAAGCACAGCCTCGAGGAAGCCTCAGAAGTTGCGCTAGTCAGTTACTAGCCACTTTTCCCAAGTCGCCGGTCCCACGTCCCTCGCCGCCTCCACGGGTCTCAGCTTTGCTGCAGATGTGGATCTGGGTCAGAGGTGTCTGGAAGTCTTGGCGCTGGTCAGTCTCTGCAGTCGTCCCTCGTAGGATCAGTCGCAAAGCAAGCAGCGGTCGCTGGATGGTGCCTGGTTGCCCAGGGTGTTCACTCCTTGGCCACAAGAGAGATTCTTCAGTCTTGTTCCTGAGGTCGAATGTCGAAGGTCCAGAGTTTCTGTTCAAGTTGCAGATTCAGGATAATCTAATTCTGCAGGGCTCAGCCACCTTCTAATATACTAGGCTAGTGGGCTGGGCTACCTGCAAGGTCCCTCCTATGTGTGGGACCAGGAAGGGGGGTGGCTACACCCCCTTTCCTTTGTCCAGTTTCGCGCCAGAGCTGGGGCTGGAGTGCCCCACCACCGGTTTGAACTGGACTATGCATGGAGCACCTTGTGTGCCCCAGGCATGTCTCATTCCTTTCAGCCCTCCCTGCCCCAATACGCTAAAGTCTGTCTGGGGAGGTGCTAGCACCTCCCCAAGCAGGAAACCTATTGTCCAGGCCTCCCTGGCTGGGAGGGTTTCCAGCTGCAGGAGGTCAGACTTGTGTCTGTGGCAGCAGCATCCATTTTGTGATGCTGAGGCTTTGGTCAGAGTTAAACAGCAAAGTAGGATTTTAACATGTCTCTGCCTCTAGAAGGGAGGAATAATATCCTCAGCACCAGAAATGGTATGGGGGTATTATTCCAAAGTGTTAGACACCTTACACGACATGTTTTGATAAAGCCAAACCATAGTTACCATAACCGTTTAAGATTAAAAGGCACTTTAAGAGTATATGGTAGGCGATATCATAGAACAGCTGTAAGGACATGGTTCCGAAAGCTGCAGACAGGCTCAGCTCATGCTAGAGCACCATCTCACATGTTACCAAGCACTCTGCCTCCAGGATTGTTACGGCCTGCCATAGGAGTGGCTCACAGGTACACATGTGTCTATTTTAAGGGTAGTGTTAGAAATGAGGGGGCTCTGGTTGACGCAGGTGTGTACCCACAACAAGCAGGGACCCTTTACTTCTTGTCAGGGCGAAGGATGACTCCCCAGAATAACCCCTGCTCACCCTCTAGGTGCGTGGCGCGAGCAGTCTAGGCTAAGTCTCAGGCGTACACGGTTAAGCAAATGCAATTACACATACAGTAAACCCCTTGCATGCACCACAAACGGACACCAATCAGGAAGTATATAAAAATAAGCTTTTATGTAGATTCAGCAGATTCAAATACAAGGCCCAGTAACGATGAACTGATGGGGCCACAACTCTTGGAAATACGGTAAAGTCTCTTTGTTACGGAAAGTTCTTTAGGCGGGCACAAGGTAACTGTGGGCCTCAGCGCACTTCGTGCTGAGGCGGCGCCCGGGAAGCACACGGCAGATGACAGGGAAATCAGAACGTTGCGGACCCTGGATCCGATGCGAGCTCGCGGTTGAGTTCATAAGTACAGTACCTTGTTTCTTGACGCGACGGCGGGTGTGGGATTTCAGCGCTCTTCGACAGAAGGGCGAGGCGGCGTCCGGGGCTCCAACACTTCACGATGGGGGTCTGATCTTCAGGCTCGCGACAAGAGCGGGGTGTTGCAGGTGGCGGGTGAACAAAGCGGGGCAGCCGGCCACGCAGGTTACGTCCAGGCCGGCCGAGGCTTGGAGATGCTCACAACGCCGGTTCCGGCGGGAGGGTGAAGGTGCGCAGCGAGCCTCCAGCGAGCGAGGTGATAGGGGCAGCCCAGCACAGCGTAGGGGGAGCAGCTCCGATCGAACGAGGCTCTTCCCAAGGCGGGGGCGGCTAAGCAGTCCTGGTCACAGCTCAGGGAGGGAATGGGGCACGAGGGTCACAGCTCCGGCGAGGGAAAGGACACCACAGTCCAGCGGCAGGCGAGTGAAGATCAGGTAGAGCCCAATGGTCCTGGGGCTCAGTTCAGGGGGCAAGCTCAGTTCCAAGCCCTTGGAGATCGTTTTGGAAAGCACAAGTTCTTGAAAGTAAAAATAAAGCAAAGTCTTCAGCAACAGTTTCTCTTCTCCCCTTTGGTAGCAAGGTCACCACTGCAGGCCAATCCCCCAGGACAGGGATAGTCTTCCTCCTACAGCTTTCCCGGTGCCTCCTCCTCAGGCAGAGATTCTTCTTGGTCAAAAGCGGATCTAGTTTCTTAGGAGCAGGGCTCCTATATTTATACAGCAAATCTTTTGTTCTCCCAGGCCAGGGGGGCCCTTGCCTAGTCCAGTCCGGTTTCTGAGCACTTTGTTTACGTGATGCAGGCTTCTTCTTTCAGAGTGCAGGGCAGAGTCCTCAGACGCTCCACAGGGGGCGGGGCCGGCATTGAGGTGGCAGAGCACTGTCCTATTCAGAGCCTAGGAGTACTCCTCCCCCCCCATCTACCTGTCGATCGTCCTATTCACCACCAGGCTACCTAGCCCTGCCCATCTGGGTTCCCCCAGCCCTGTCACTCACACCAGCCAGACATCAGATACACATCACGCAGAGGCGGGCTGAAATGTTTAGGCAAGCAAAGGCCAGCTTTCTAAAAGCGGCATTTGCAAACGCGGAATATTAAAATAAACCTTGGAAAAAGATGTACTTTATTATTCCGAGTTCAGGCATACTAAACTCGATCTCCTACCATGTTCCCTGGGTCGGTTAGGATCATAGGATGTAACAATCCAAGCCGCCCATACTGGCCTATGTGAACAGGGTAGCCTTGCAGTAGTGAACAACAAGATGGCGGTAATTCACTACTAGGACATGCCACGCATCTAGGCTTGTCCTACCTTATGCTTACAACGCACCCTGCCCGTGGGCCTACCAGAGGGGTGACTAACATGAAGTTAAGGGAAGGTTTAGGGACCGGCAAGTGTGGGCACTTGCCAGTCAGCATGTCAGTACCAGACTGCACGCAGGTTCTGCGATGGCAGACCCTAGACATATTTTACCGGCCGCTTCTGTGGGTGGCACAACCAGTGCTGCAAGCCACCAGCGGTGTTTGCATTTACATGCCCTGGCGCTCCTGGCGCACTTTACTGGGGTCTGACAGTAAACCAAACAATCCAATCATGGAATCCAACCAACATATATAATTTACAAGGGAGCACTCGCACCGCGACACTGGTTGGCAGTGGCACAGCGCGCTGAGCGGCCAACACCATAAAAGCACATGAGGCACAGCGACAAAAAGAGGGAGGGAGACTCACGCCAAGGTGCCAGGTCTAACACGTGTCCCCTCCAGCTGAAAAGTGGGGAGAACTACCCTACCCCAGGGAGTTCCTCATCACTAAGGCGGAAAAATCTGGACAGACCGTCAGCATTGGCGTGATCTGTACCAGGGCGATGTTCCACCGTGAAATCCATACCCTGTAGGGAAATGGACCACCTCAACAGCTTTGGATTCTCACCCCTCATATGCATCAACCATCTGAGGGGCCTGTGGTCTGTCTGAACCCGGAAGTGAGACCCAAACAGGTAGGGTCTTAGCTTCTTCAGCGCCCAGACCACAGCAAATGCCTCACGCTCAATAGCACTCCACCTCTGTTCCCGTGGAAGTAACCTCCTGCTAAGAAAGGCTACGGGTTGATCTAGGCCCTCCTCATTAATCTGTGAAAGAACAGCCCCCACACCATGCTCTGAAGCGTCTGTCTGAACGATAAACTCTTTGGAGAAGTTGGGAGCCAAGAGCACGGGCGCCGTGCACATAGCGGTTTTCAGGGCCTCAAAAGCTTTCTGACAGGTGTCAGTCCAAATCACTTTCCTGGGCTGCTTCTTCGAAGTCAGCGCTGTCAAGGGGGCAACCATGTTGCCATACCCCTTGACAAACCTCCTGTAGTACCCGGTGAGACCTAGGAAGGCTCTCACCTCTGTCTGGGTTTTGGGCGACTCCCAATTCAGGATGGTTTCTATCTTGGGCTGAAGGGGTGCCACCCGGCCACTCCCAACTTGGTGTCCCAAGTACACCACGGAACCCTGCCCGATCTGGCCCTTACTCGCCTTGATTGTGAGGCCTGCCTTGCGCAGCGCCATCAACACTTCCCAGAGGTGGCGCAGGTGTTCTTCCCAAGTGGAGCTGAACACCGCGATGTCATCCAGGTAGGCTGCACTGAACGAATCCAGCCCAGCCAACACCTGGTTGACCAATCTCTGGAAGGTGGCAGGGGCATTCTTCATCCCAAAGGGCATAACCCGGAACTGGTAGTGCCCATCTGGGGTGGAAAATGCTGACCTCTCTTTGGCCCCCTCGGTCAAGGCGATCTGCCAATACCCAGACGTTAAATCAACCGTGCTGAGGTAGTTGGCAGCCCCTAGCCGATCTATGAGCTCATCAGCTCTGGGGATGGGGTGTGCGTCGGTCCTAGTGACCGAATTGAGTCCTCTGTAGTCCACACAGAACCGGAGTTCGGGTGTGGCTCCCGGCGCTGCAGCCTTTGGGACCAAGACCACTGGGCTGGCCCAAGGACTGCTGGAAGACTCAATTACCCCGAGTGCAAACATCTTGGAGACCTCCTCCTTGATGCATGTCCTCACCCTGTCAGTCACCCTGTAGGCCTTGTGCCGCACAGGTGTACTATCCCCAGTGTCCACATCATGGACGCACCAATCAGTGACACCGGGAACCAGGGAAAACAGATCAGAAAATTGTCCCAGCAACTGGCGACAATCATTCTGTTGCTCAGGGGTCAGGGTGGAAGAGAGGATGACACCATCTACTGACCCATCTTGCTCCTTGGCTGACAGGAGGTCAGGAAGAGGTTCTGTCTCCTCTTCCATTCCAGCATCTGTTGCCAAGAGCATGCCCACTTGGGATCTCTCCAAGTGGGGCTTGAGGCGGTTGACATGTAGGACCCTTAAGGGGTTCCTAGAAGACTTCAGGTCCACCACGTAGGTAACAGGACTCTTGCGCTCCACCACCTCAAAGGGACCGGTCCACTTATCCTGGAGCGCACACGGCTCCACGGGGGCCAAGACCCATACCTTCTGTCCAGGCTGAAGCTCTACCAGAGTGGCATTCTGGTCGTACCACCGCTTCATCTCCTCCTGGCTGGCTTCCAGATTTGCCTCAGCAAGTTGCCTGAATCGCCTAGTCTGATTCCTGAAGGCCAGCATGTAACTATATACATTCTGGGGAGGTTTCCTGGGAGATTGCTCCCAGCCTTCCTTGACCAGACTTAGAGGTCCTGGGTGACCATACAGGAGCTCAAAGGGACTGAACCCCAGAGACTTCTGTGGCACCTCACGGTAAGCAAAGAGAAGGCATGGTAAGAGGACGTCCCACTTACGCCTCATGGGTCCTTCTAGGCCCATTATCATGCCTTTGAGGGTTCGGTTGAATCTCTCAACCAACCCGTTTCCTTGGGGGTGGTAAGGGGTGGTGAACTTGTAGGTTACACCACACTCTTGCCAAAGAGATTTTATGTACTTGGACATGAAATTGGTACCTCGGTCAGACACCACCTCTAGAGGGAATCCCACTCGGGAGAAAATTCCCATCAGTTCACGTCCCACCACGGGGGCCGTCACTGTCCTCAGAGGAATGGCTTCCGGGTACCGGGTGGCATGGTCCACCAGGACCAGGATGAACCTATTGCCCATCGCTGTTCTGGGGTCCAGTGGCCCTACAATGTCAATCCCCACTCGCTGGAATGGGGTACTGACCACAGGGAATGGCTGGAGTGGAGCCTTCTGCTTCTTCCCACTCTTTCCACTTGCCTGGCAAGTCTGGCATGTCCTGCAGTGAATATCTGAACTCCTGCGCATTTGAGGCCAATAAAAGTGGGTGACAAGCCTTTCAAAGGTCTTGTCCTGCCCCAAATGCCCTGCCAATGGCACATCGTGAGCCAGCCCCAGTAGGAAGGCTCTGAAGTCCTGGGGTACCACTAGCTCACGGGCTGACCCAGGCTCAGCAACCTTAGGCTCTGTATATAGGAGGTCGTTCTCCCAGTAAACGAAATGTGATCCTGACTGATCACCTGCGGCCTGGTCTGCAGCCTGCTGCCGCATACCCACGAGAGAAGGGCATTCCTTTTGCGCCTTACAAAAGTCCTCCCTGGTGGGACCTCCTTCCTGCTGCCAATGGGTCAGCTCCGGCAGGTCTCCCAGTTCAGCTATCTGCTCCCCTGTAGGCTCCAGGGCATCCCCCTCAAGGTCTGCTTCCTCCTGGACCGTGGGAACTTCAGGGGCCGGCTTCCCGCGCCCCTTGCTCCTTCTCTCTGAGGCCGGTTCCTGGGCCTCCCTCTCAGGCTCCAGGACCTCTTGAGTCCCTCTACTGGCTGCCATGGACCGTGTGGTGACACACGCCCAATCCGGCATACCCAACATCTCCAGGTGAGCACTCCGCTCCACCTTAGCCCAAGGTGAGCTCTCCAAATCGTTCCCTAACAAACAGTCTACAGGCATGGCGGGCCTCACAGCTACCTGAAGAGTACCAGAGACCCCCCCCCCCCCACTCAAAGGGAACCTGAGCCACCTTGCAGTGCCTCTCTGTGCAACGGGATAGAATGCATTGGGGACCACCTGCTCCTGAGACACCAGGTGACACCTGACAGCTGTCACACTGGCTCCTGTATCTCTAAAAGCTTCCACTCTATGGCCATTTATGGCCACCCACTGCCTGTACTTCTTAGTGTTCTCAGGCAGCTGGGTTGGAGGGACCACTTCACGGTCTCCTAGCTAGACCAGGGACATCTCTGCGGGACCCCACCCACCTTGGATATCCCTCTCCTCCCCCAAGGCTACACTAGTCACCTGCCGGGGTGGAGCACCAGTGGGTGCTGGTTTACCAAACAATGGACACTTTACATCAGAGGCAAAATGCCCCAAATTGTTACACCTGTAACATCTGACGGGCCCCTTCTGAATAGGAGGACCTGTCGGGGCCCCGGTCGGTTTCTGGGGTGGGGGAGGCTGAGAACCCTTCCCTTGGTTCCCTTGGGGACTACTTTGGGGCCCTTTTGGGAACTGCTTCTGTTTACCCCTGTCCCCCCTACTCTTCTGCTGGGGACCCTGCCCACCTTGGGCGGAATCTCCCACGGGACCCTTGTGGACCCTGGTACTGACCCAGCGGTCTGCCTCCTCAGCAAGCTTCCTAGGGTTAGTCAGCCTACTATCTATCAGGTGCTGGCGTAGCTCAGGAAAACAATTACTGGACAAGTGCTCCCATGCCATTAAATCAAGAAGCCCTTGATAAACATTTACCTTACTACCCTTTACCCAACCATCCAGCGCTCTGCAAAAGAAAGTCACATACTCCACATACGTACTATTGGGAATCTTAGTGCAACCCCTGAACCTCTGTCTATATAACTCAGGGGTCAACCCATACCTAGTCATCAAGGCTTCCTTCATATGGGCGTAAGAATTATGAACATCAGTAGGTAAATCTAACAGGGTGTCCCGCCCTTCACTCAGGAACCGTCCCCACAACCCCGCTCCCCAATCTCTCTCAGGGACCCGGTGGGAAGACATGGCTACCTCGTAGGCTCTGAACCACTGCCCGATGTCGTCATTCTTGAAGAACTCCTTCACTACATCCTTGGGAATATAAACTCTTGGTTCCGCCGGGACTGGCGGTGTGCTGCCACCAGAGGGATTAAGCTCCAAACTTTTTGCTTTCAGCTCCAACTCCCTCAGCTTCATGTCATGCTCTAATTGTAGTTTCTTTTCTTCCATGGCTAATCTTTGTTTTTCCATATCCATCTGCCCATGAAGTCTTGCCATCTCCACTTCGTGTGCCCGGGTTGCTGCCATGTCTGCCAACTCTTCTGGCGACAGGCCTCGGCCAAACTCATGGACACTTTCTGGTGGAACCATTTCCACCTGATTCTCTGGTGCCTTTGACTCATACCAGGCCCTCAGCGCCTTCACGAGTTGGTCCTTCTTTTTCAATCCAGCAAAAACCTTTCAACTCTTCATTGGTATGATTCTGAAGTGCGCTTTCTTCCCAATCTATGTCCTCAAATCCAGATATTATAGAAGCTGCCCAGGCATGGCTCTAACAACGGAGATTCTTGGCAAAACAAAACAATGGCTAGTCTTGTGGCTGTGTTACTGGTCTGCTCTCACTACGTGGTGATCAGTGGTTCACTATACGCAAACCACAAATGCAAATCCGTAAATCCTCACCGCTGCCACCAATGTTAGAAATGAGGGAGCTCTGGTTGACGCAGGTGTGTACCCACAACAAGCAGGGACCCTTTACTTCTTGTCAGGGCGAAGGATGACTCCCCAGAATAACCCCTGCTCACCCTCTAGGTGCGTGGCGCGATTAGTCTAGGCTATGTCTCAGGCGTACACGGTTAAGCAAATGCAATTACACATACAGTAAACCCCTTGCATGCACCACAAACGGACACCAATCAGGAAGTATATAAAAATAAGCTTTTATGTAGATTCAGCAGATTCAAATACAAGGCCCAGTAACGATGAACTGATGGGGCCACAACTCTTGGAAATACGGTAAAGTCTCTTTGTTACGGAAAGTTCTTTAGGCGGGCACAAGGTAACTGTGGGCCTCAGCGCACTTCGTGCTGAGGCGGCGCCCGGGAAGCACACGGCAGGTGACAGGGAAATCAGAACGTTGCGGACCCTGGATCCGATGCGAGCTCGCGGTCGAGTTCGTAAGTACAGTACCTTGTTTCTTGACGCGAAGGCGGGTGCGGGATTTCAGCGGCTCTTCGACAGAAGGGCGAGGCGGCGTCCGGGGCTCCAACACTTCACGATGGGGGTCTGATCTTCAGGCTCGCGACAAGAGCGGGGTGTTGCAGGTGGCGGGTGAACAAAGCGGGGCAGCCGGGCACGCAGGTTATGTCCAGGCCGGCCGAGGCTTGGAGATGCTCACAACGCCGGTTCCGGCGGGAGGGTGAAGGAGCGCAGCGAGCAAGGTGACAGGGGCAGCCCAGCACAGCGTAGGGGGAGCGGCTCCGATCGAGCGAGGCTCTTCCCAAGACGGGGGTGGCTAAGCAGTCCTGGTCACGGCTCAGGGAGGGACTGGGGCACGAGGGTCACAGCTCCGGCGAGGGAAAGGACACCACAGTCCAGCGGCAGGCGAGTGAAGATCAGGTAGAGCCCAATGGTCCTGGGGCTCAGTTCAGGGGGCAAGCTCAGTTCCAAGCCCTTGGAGATCGTTTTGGAAAGCACAAGTTCTTGAAAGTAAAAATAAAGCAAAGTCTTCAGCAACAGTTTCTCTTCTCCCCTTTGGTAGCAAGGTCACCACTGCAGGCCAATCCCCCAGGACAGGGACAGTCTTCCTCCTACAGCTTTCCCGGTGCCTCCTCCTCAGGCAGAGATTCTTCTTGGTCAAAAACGGATCTGGTTTCTTAGGAGCAGGGCTCCTATATTTATACAGCAAATCTTTTGTTCTCCCAGGCCAGGGGGGCCCTTGCCTAGTCCAGTCCGGTTTCTGAGCACTTTGTTTACGTGATGCAGGCTTCTTCTTTCAGAGTGCAGGGCAGAGTCCTCAGACGCTCCACAGGGGGCGGAGCCGGCATTGAGGTGGCAGAGCACTGTCCTATTCAGAGCCTAGGAGTACTCCTCCCCCCCATCTACCTGTCGATCGTCCTATTCACCACCAGGCTACCTAGCCCTGCCCATCTGGGTTCCCCCAGCCCTGTCACTCACACCAGCCAGACATCAGATACACATCACGCAGAGGCGGGCTGAAATGTTTAGGCAAGCAAAGGCCAGCTTTCTAAAAGCGGCATTTGCAAACGCGGAATATTAAAATAAACCTTGGAAAAAGATGTACTTTATTATTCCGAGTTCAGGCATACTAAACTCGATCTCCTACCATGTTCCCTGGGTCGGTTAGGATCATAGGATGTAACAATCCAAGCCGCCCATACTGGCCTATGAGAACAGGGTAGCCTTGCAGTAGTGAACAACAAGATGGCGGTAATTCACTACTAGGACATGCCACGCATCTAGGCTTGTCCTACCTTATGCTTACAACGCACCCAGCCCGTGGGCCTACCAGAGGGGTGACTAACATGAAGTTAAGGGAAGGTTTAGGGACCGGCAAGTGTGGGCACTTGCCAGTCAGCATGTCAGTAACAGACTGCACGCAGGTTCTGCGATGGCAGACCCTAGACATATTTTACCGGCCGCTTCTGTGGGTGGCACAACCAGTGCTGCAAGCCCACCAGCGGTGTTTGCATTTACATGCCCTGGCGCTCCTGGCGCACTTTACTGGGGTCTGACAGTAAACCAAACAGTCCAATCATGGAATCCAACCAACATATATAATTTACAAGGGAGCACTCGCACCGCAACACTGGTTGGCAGTGGCACAGCGCGCTGAGCGGCCAACACCATAAAAGCACATGAGGCACAGCGACAAAAAGAGGGAGGGAGACTCACGCCAAGGTGCCAGGTCTAACAGGTAGATATAGGTATACTATATCTAAGCAAGGGGTGATTACACGACCTTGCCCCAGCTGAGTGATCAGCCAGTTGTATCTGATTGGAAGGCCAGGCCAGGGGTGGCATAATACATGCTGCAGCCCCTGGGAGGCCTAGGGTACACCTATGCCCTGGGTACCTAGGGTACACTGTACAGGGTCCAATAAGGTGACCCTTACCAATTGAGTATGTACCTAGGGTACATGGAGTCCATTTTAAAGAGAGAGTAGACAGCCTGAGACCCTGAATGGCAGGATCTCAGGCCAACTAAGTCAAAAAACCAGCTAGACACTAGGCAAAAAAGTTGGGGGTAACCATAGTCAGTGCTATATGCAAGTGCTATATCTCTATAGATATGGCACTCTCCTGCTCTTTTCTTGTACGCAACGCAGCGCAGCAACCTTGGTTGCTGTGCTGCGTTATGTGACATTTTCATAATTCTAGACTCACACAGGCACCTTTGCACTATGGTGTAGAGAGAGGTGTGTGCATGGCGCTCAGCAGCACATTCTACGCCAGTGCTAGGGAGAGGGGAGGAGAGTGCCATATCTCTATAGATATGGCACTATATATATAGTTATATGGATATATATATAGTTATATGGATATATTTTTTAAGAGGAGGCAGCGGTCATAAAAAATTACATTTCAAAGTTTAATTTTCTGTTTTTTAACGCATTCCGTTTTACTTTAAGAAAAATGGGCTGCATTTAAAAAAACAAGTTTGCTTTACTAAAAAGCAATCATAGACATGGTGGTCTGCTGACCTCAGCCGACCACCATCCCTGTGATGCCCATCATTCCTAATGGGTCGCAAACTGCAAGCTACTTCATTAAAATTCATGAACTAGGAATAGTTATTTGAAAGCTGTACATTTTCTTACAACAGGAATGGCGGTTTCCCAATTGCACTTTGGTAAGAATTGCAATTAGGAAATCAATATGCAAGAATTTTGTACATGTTGCCTAAATGTACATGCAACTGGTCGCAAAATACTGGTCGTAATTTCGAACCAGTATTTTTGCACCCAGTGTGATAATGTGAGAAGTGACCTAGGTACTAATAGGTCATTTAGCAAATTACCGATTCGCGGTGGGTCGTAATTGGACCTACATCATAAATATTAATTTATGACCCACTAGGATTCCCTGCCATCTTAGGGACAGTGGCCTGCTGGGGTCAGCAGACCACCAAGTCTACAAATTCATATAAATAAAGCAATCATTTTTTTAAATGTAGCCTGTTTTCCTAAAAGGAAAACTGCATGTGTTTAAGGATAACAAATGCAATGTTTCATGTTAATTATTTTAACATTCTCAGAGGGTAAGGGGTGCCTAGGGGACCCCCTTCCCATTTGCAACTGGGTTACCCCCAACTTCGAGTTGGTGCTTTAGTATGAATGTTTTGCAACTGCATTTTCGGTCACAAAACATTAGTACATACCACTACTATTTGGTATTTGGACGGGATGACCTAAGCACACCCCTTAAAAATATCAAATCAATATTAGGCTGAAAACACATATGACGATTCCGTAAGTGTTACCAAATTGCATATTGGGTTTGTTACATTAGAAAAAGCCTTTATGCGTGCGCTCATGGCCGGATTCTGCGAATCAGGCCATTTGCGACTATGCAAAGGCTTCGTGCATCTAGCCCCTAGTTCTTTACTTACAGTATGTCATTTTATAGATTAAAGTTCATTTTACGGTCTGGCTGAACAGCACAACTGCATGCAACACCTATTGCTGTACGTTTTTCAAAATATACATTTAGGAGGCATTGGCTTCGCCCAGAGGACTATTTCTTTTTTTCACCTTGGCTGGTGTATCATTCCGGCCCCTATGGATTACTTGCATTACAATGCAACAGGGACTATTTTACATCTTAAAAGTACACTGAATTATCATTCGCTACAAGTTTAATCTTACTGTATATGAAAGCCCCTATTTCCGTTTTGTTTTAACACAGAGGCATTTTGAGAACTAAGTAAAACCAGTGAGGCTACTGCAATTAGTCAAGGTATTAGGGTAGCCTATAGTTGACTGAGGTCCAGTCAACTATAGGCTACCCTAATACCTTGACTCACTGGTTTTACCTAGTCCCAGCCCCAACACTCTAATAAAAGAATTACCAGGGCCAGGGCCTATTTTAATCACATCTTCACTTGTATCAGGAGTCATTGAATTCCTGATCCCACATACACCCTTCACAAACGGCGTTCTCAGATCAGAAGATCTCCGATAAAGATGCCACCAGGCCCGTTGGACATTGCAGCGCCGGTCCGATGAGGAGCGCCCAATGATGAAGCATGACACCCTAACAGGTGTGTGAGGGCATTAAGATCTGAAATTCAGATCTCCCATTCCCCCCCCTCCCTTCTTTTCCCACCACTGATACCAAGATACTACAGTCAGCCAGTGATACTTATCGCTTTGGCCTCTAGAGAGGAACTGCTCCCATTTTGATGACCCATATATATTCTTAGGAGCACAGGAACAGGACCTCTTAAAATAACCAGCTCTCTTGTCCCCCCTTTGATTATACGCTTAACTAAATTATGCTCAAGAAAAAGCAAATTATACATTATAAAGCGGCAGTTTTTTTTACATAATTAAAAAAATTGTTTTCTTTAGTTTAAATAGTTTTATTAGTAAAAATAGATACATCTTTTATTTTTACACATGGTAATACTATCTTGAGGTGGTCCTTCCAAGTCTGACAGGAAAGTCCGACCGCACCAGTGTCGGAGGGGGCCAATGGAGACAGACTGCCGGGCGGAAAGCCGTTCCGACTGCCCACCCTATTACGATGTGCCTATCAGCCATCTGCCGAACGGCGGTTAAACCAGCTCGTCAGAGTTGGCGGAAACAGAGGGACAGACGGCACAAACTCAACTCCACGCACCTATCCACATCCTGGGACGCCATGGATCCTGCCTTACAAGTCCTGCCGCTGCTCTACCTGCTCCATTACTATGAAATCCGACGCCGTCACAGGATCCCGCCACTCCTGCTGTATATGAAATCACAGGCTTTCCGACCGCATCATTCGGAGCTGAAAGCTTTCTGACCTCATCGGTGGGAACTGATGTCTTTCCGACCGCCGCGGTCAGAGTTTCCCAGAGCATGAATCGTAATGGGGCCATCGGCGAGTCCCCTGGCCCGGCGGTCGGATTTTTCCCGCTACCACTCCGGTTCGACAGCTTTTACGATCGGGAACGTAATGAGGCCCTTCGTTTTTTGTAACATTTGATCCATTTCTGCTCGAAAAAAAATGTTTTGGTTAAAAAGTGCAGATTATGCAGCAGATGATTAATTATATGGCAGATGTGGTACCTACATATTATGCAAAGAAAAGCAGCTGCCACAGAATCGCATAATTCCTGTGGCTCTGGCCATGGTCCCTTGTTCAAGGCAGTAAATGGACCTCTTGACTGCAGCTTGGATTATAAACTACAGCAATAGTCAGGACTCAGTGGTCCCCACAGGCCTCTGGGTCCCAGTGCCACTGCACCTGCTGCATCAATGGAAGCTTTGCACCTGACATACACATATTACCTCATCAGAATGTATGCCAGTGCTAAACACATAGAAACCCTTTATCAAAATGTATACCTCTTTGGAGTCAGAAGGATCAATCATAAAGTGTGCGTTGTGACCCCTGAGGCCATTTTCCAGTGTTGCTTCATATAACTCAATTCCTTTTCAGTAATGCAATATTTTAATGTAGTTCTGCCATTGCCATGTGCACTGAAACAAATTAAGGTAAATCCACAGACAAAGACAAAGAGTCTGGCTTTTTAAAAAGATGAAAATGCTTTTTTTGACTGGCTTTTTTGTGTGTGTGTGTGAGTGAAGGGGAGAAAGTGGCAATGTGTGAGCAGAGGGAAGGTAAGGGAGAGCATAGATGGGTGGATGAATGCGAGACTGCATTATATGAATGAGTGAATGTGATGGATGAATGTGAGTGGGGAAGGTTGGCTTAGTATACTAATGAACCAACTGTAGGGGCCTGTGTTTGACCTCATGGTCACAGGTTCAAATCCTGGTGGGTCCACTCTTCCTTTTGAGGTTGTTAAAATGAGTACCATTAAGTTGGGTAACAATAAACATCTGTTATTCAGCAGCAAGATACCCTTACGTCAGCGGCGGCTGGCACAGGTAAACGTGATGAGGCGGGGGGGGGGGTTTGAGTCGACAGATGACGGAACAGGTATAAATAAATAATACCTGTTCTGTTGGCTTCCCCACCAGCCACGCCCTGCCTTGGCACACCGCGCTTACCTGCATCGCCCGCCGCTGCCTTAGGTGAACGTGCCCTTTACAAATACTATGTTATATGATTGAAAAAGTGGATGAGTGACTTAGCAGTCTATCCACTCAGTCACTCATCCCTCAATTCACTAAATCATCCCACCTCCCAATAAGTCCTTCTCACATTCACTGATTCACAAAGCCACATATCAATGAAGAATCTTTCTCACTTATAAAAACGAGCTAGACCTATTGGCTTTTTCAATTACTATTTATTTAAGTAGTCTTTCCAGTATAGAACAAAAATGTAAGAACTTTGTTTCTGATAACACAATTATTGTCAGAACCTAACCAAGACTGCAGTTAAGAAACTGTTGAGGGAGTTGCTCTACAGTGCACAGCAAATCTTTGATACGTAGTTCAGCAGTGCAAACACAAAAGCTGCTGGTAAAAAAATACATTAAAGTACAGCATTAAAATAGGATTTGACAAACAATACCTGTACTTTGGTGTTGAGTGGTCCGCTAGAAAATGAAAACACGCCCGTGCTAAGCAGGTACTTCGTTGGACTGCATGAGCCCCGTGCCACTCAAACCTGGCCCTTAAGACGCCATCTTGGATGAAACTATTGGCGTCCCAACCGCAGGGTTCATAACTGTTCGAACATCATCAAGGAACCGTACCACCCGATAGCTGAGCACCCACAACCCTACATTCATTCAAAGTATGATAATTCTAAAACAATTTCATTTCAAAACAGATAACACACCACTCATATCCTAGTTTCACTGCTCAGTCCAGAGGGGACCCCCCCCCCCATCATGACTAGCAGGCTGGGGTCTGCTGAGCGTCCGGCTTCCGGAGAGTGGATTGCGCTTGGCTCCATCTCTCGGAATTTCTTGACGAATAAAACGTACCTTGTGACTGACTCTTCCCCTTGTCCGGCAGTTAGACCGTGGTGCCTTTAACTCGTACCACTAGCCAGGGGATTTGTTCAAACAAAAGTCTTTTATTGCTACAGTGACGACAATCTTGTACCAACACTAGATTCGCCACTTTTAATCTCTTTGGCACACCAACGCTGACTGGCGTTTCGCTTCTGCAGCGTCTGCAGTTTTCAGTTTCTTGATCCCTGTACTGGTACTGTTTATGATCTCAACCTACTGATACTTGGAGTAGTAGTCGATGACCATGATAACATGATCTTTATATCAGATGAGATAGGAAATATGAGGGATGGTGTTAACTTCCATAGTACATGATGCAATGTGTCCCTAAACAGCACCCAAACAAACATGAAATAATCAGCATTTAAAGAAAATAAGTCCTCTGGAGTCAGCAGCAAACTGAAAACCATAAATGTTGCTCAAAATATCAAGAAGACATTAGAGAAAGCAACAATATAGTTCGTCTGGATGCAGACAAAATCATAATAGGGAATTAGCTAAAGGCTCAGTCAAATGCAGCAGGAGTTCCCGCATAGGATCAGCCTCAGGAAAATCTCATATTTATTCTATGTCCAGAGTATGGACCATATTTATCAATGTTTCTTCCAACTCAATGCATCAAGTCACCTTGATGCTGCGTGAAAGGGAGAGCTCTTAAACTAGAAAGGGTTTGGCCCTTAATCAGTAAGGCTAGGCCTATTTATTACTAACACACCAACATGCATGCAAATACTGATATCAATTGATCCAGCGGAAAAAGGGGGCAAATTTACATATCCTCCCTGCGTCACAGATCTGACAACCGCACTTATTCATTCCCACATGCATTCATTGGTGGGGCCCATAACACCAACACTCACACTTCTCACTCGAACCCGCACGCAGGAGGAAGAGGAATCCGCTGGACATGTGGGGCTACCTTATTATATATAAGGAAGGAAAACTTTTTACAAAGTATACATATTTACATCAATACTTATAGGATCCTAACCTTAACATCAAGGCACTCCACCACTTGGTCGACGGACCAATTAGTTGGACTGGTTGATGGTGATCTTGAACCAGCTAAAACATATAAAGCTTCAGAATCCTTATTTAATGTCCTACTTAAAGACCCACAAACTCATTCTCTGTTAATCAATGTTTAGTTTATCTAATTACTTGCTTTGCATCATTAGCATTTCGGTCAACAAAGTTCAAATTTAATTATTTAACACAATTTAGCATGGCATTTATATTTACCTATTCTTGCTATCGGGGGCTCATTTCTCTAATTCTGTTAGATCTGCATGACTCTCATGTTTAAACCCACACTAATCCCATTATCTCATTAGTATTTTCCTGGCTTATAGCGACATTTAAAGCAATAATACTCACCATTTGGTCCCAAACAGGAACGCAAAACATCACCAAAGCAACACAAATCATGCAATTTCTAGCACCACGCCTTCTATTGTTAATATTGCGTACCACAGTTAGTCATTAAAGTTATTCTGCCATGCAAATAGCAATTAGTCCCGCGTGTAATTTGTGTTTATCATAGTGCACTTTATTGGTTAGTATATCATGGCACACAGTTAATACAGGTTAATATGTAAACTGATTACGTCATTAGTATTTTCATGCAGAAATAGAGAAGGTATACAAAATGTTGTTTTACCTGCTCCATCACAATCATTCAATCAGAACATTTGTAGAGTGCACTACTTACCCGTGAGGGTCTCAAGGCGCTGGGGGGGAGTATGCTGCTACTGCTCGAATAACCAGGTCTTGAGGAGTCTTCTGAAGGTTAGCAGGTCCTGGGTCTGCCGTAAGGGGATGGGGAGTGTGTTCCAGGTCTTGGCGGCGAGGTGGGAGAACGATTTGCCGCCGGAGGTCGCTCTTCAGATGCGGGGGATTGTGGCGAGGGCGAGGTCGGCGGTGCGGAGGTGGTGGTTGGGGGTGTAGAAGTTGAGTCTTCTGTTGAGGTATGCTGGACTGGTGTTGTGGAGTGCCTTGTGTGCGTGGGTGAGGAGCTTGAAGGTGATCCTCTTGTTGACGGGGAGCCAGTGCAGCTCTCTTAGGTGGGGTGTGATATCAGTTATGTATCACTTGGATGGCCACACGGAACACTAGATATAACCATATTTTTTATTTTGGTTTGATTATTCTTTTTCTTTTTCAAACATTTTTTAAATCAATTTTGCATCCATTAAATCATGATTTTTTAAAATGTAAATAACACATAAATGGTACAAATATCCACAGAAGAACACAAAACATACAATAAATCAAATTGCTAATTATTTACAAAACAAAAAAAAAACTTGTCAGATGAATCATCAAACAATACATTCATAAAACAGCATTTACAAAAATTAATTTGTAAGCACCGGTTCTGCAAATTTCGCATACATAAAAAACAACAAAGGGGGGACAAAAAAGATTATTGTATATACTGGGAAAACGACATTTGCCCGCCTATGTTTACATGGTCCTTTACGAGGGCTCAACCGAACAGTGAACAATTGCGGCTCAATTTTCTAATTTTTCTTAGTTCACACCATGAGCCAGCATAGTAAATAATTATGTCAAACACTTGTTTGGAAAAAAGATAGTTGACGCGTTTCGAACCAAATAATATTTATTTTTAGGGTTATCCTCAGAACTCAAAACGAGCTTATATTTCTTTTGAAACCTCGCATGTTGGTTTTTTCTATTCAGAATGTGCCCTAATACTTTTTTTGGATTTAAAAATAAGTCTTGTAACAATGTGTCTTGTAACAATGTATCCCGATCATGGGATCCAAAGGTTATTCGGTAGACGCGTGTATCATTCCACTATGATTAGTCTTATTCAGTGAGCGGTTTCGCACTGGGTGCATGAGTCGACCGCCCGGTGTGGCATGCACAACATGGTGCCACACCGTGCAGGAATGTGCTGCAGGCTTTGTCTCGGCAGCAGTCTGATGTTAAGGCTCTTCTATGAGACTAACACAGCCCCCTTCGTGAGTCCGCCGCAGCACCGCATGCCTGACCTGGATTCAACTCTGATTCCAGCAGGTGGGCGCACCATGGCCTTGGTGGTCCTCCTGAGGATGGAGCGGTTGCGGTGCTGCACTAGGACCGCCGAAGTCGTAATAAGGCCCAAAATCTTTGTTTTAGCAAGGGGTCATTTGTGTAGATCCCTTAAGGTTTCTCCAAAGAAAATAACTGTTGAAATAACCAAATATTAACAAGCATTGGCATAGCCAATAGGTCTCGCTTTTGGGACCTTATAAGTATTTAGTTATGCAGCACAATATCCTTGGGACAATAACATCAACTGTTGCATGGCGAAACACTTATAAGGTCCCAAAGGCAAGACCTATTGGCTATGCCAATGCTTGTTTATTTGTACAAATTAAGCATTGCTTCAAGTACACATCTACACACAACAAGCAAGGCTGAGTCTTAGAGAGGAAACAGAACCAATCCGTGCTTACAGCCTGAACGGCAACAAACACACCCGGTGTCAGCGCTCTCTCTAGAGAGTTAGAATACTGTGTCCAGTACAACAGATGCTGGGCTTCGAGGCCTTTGAGGTGAAGGACGGCCTTGGTGCGAGCAAAGCTGTGAAACCGGAAGGCAGGACAAAATGTCACAAGTGTAAGGAAAGGCGCATAAAAAAAGATGGGACGGAAGTAAGAACGGATGTCAGGAGGAAAAGAAGAAGGAATAAGGGAAGGATTGCAGGTGAGGTAAAAAGGAAGGCAGGTGAGGGAAGAGGGAATATAGAAAAGACAGACGGAAGAAAGGAAAGACATAAGGAAGGAAAGAGTGAAGGATGGAATAATGGAAGCGAGGCAGGAAAGAAAGGTGGGTAGCAAGGGAGCAGGGAAAGGAGAAAGAATGGAAAGTCCGGGATCCTGGGGCAAAGGATGGAGCGGACGGGGGATACTATGGAGGGACAAATGGAATGAGGGGAGGAACGACAGGGAACGTGAGAAGGAAAGAGAGGGATGTAAAAAAGGTAGGGCAGAAGGAACCATGGAAGGTACGAAGGATGGACGGAAGAGGGAAGGTAGGGCGGAGCAGTCCGAGGGAGGGGGAAAGGAGGAAGGTGGGCGGACAGGGATAGAGCCTAGGGAGGGACGGAGAAAGGGGGAAAAGAGGGAAGGAATAAAAGGAATGAGAAAATAATGGGGCAAGAGAAAGAACGAAAAAGAAAAGGACGAGGGAATTAAGAAGGCGAAGGTGAAAGAACAAAGAAACAAAGCGCAGGGGTGAAGATGCAGTTAGGTACGGGGAGAGAAGGATGAAAGATAGGAAGAACTAGGGGCCTATTCACGAAGAGCCGTCCAGACACAGCAAAAAAATCACAAATAATGTCGGGGCTGGAGGCGGCAACTGGCAAAGCAGAAGAACACTTGCTGACTTCATAAATCTGTGACAGGAGACCTGGAGGCGCCCCCCTCCACGAGTCTTACCAGGGCCATTAACTCCCAGCATGACTCCCAGAGAAAGGCTTCGAGAGCAGGGAATGAGTGCAGATGCCAGGGTTGGGCTTTGAATCAAGGCGTGAGTGCTGCTTTCACAGCCAGGCTCCAGTGAGGAGGCGGGTCACAGTGAGACAATGAGCAGCAGTGTGTGAGACAGTGAATGAATCGCTGTGAACACATGAGTGAGAAGAGTTGGCCAGAGTGAGTGCCAGTGAGTGAAAAAGTTTGAAACTGCTTGAAACTGTGGGAGCATGTTAGAGTGTGTGAGCTTTTCAAAGTGTGTGTGCGTTATGGTTGTGAGTCTGTTATCGGCCTTGGATACTCGAGGGGGGCACCTGTGACAAAACGCAGGCCTTGGTGGTAATATTTCACATGGTATATGTTCTTGGGGTGAGAACCCTCTTAGAATAAGTCGGACTCTCTCACTGAGTGGAATACGTATGCATGGTGTAAGTATTACCCCCACACTAATTTTAAAGATCACCAGCCACCACTGAAATTAACAGCTGAAAACTCACACTTTGCATCCGCCATATTACTTCCTTAGTGACACATTTCAAGTGGAAGAGAGGCACATGTTACTCTGTTAATTTATAGTAATTTATGTGGATTCAACATGTCATCGCATCCGCATAATGTAACAAAGGTACAGCCATGACCTGACTCCTAGTGAGTGCTAATATGGCAGTTCAGAGCTATGATGACCAGACGCCACATGTGGTCAGTAATGTATGTGGAACCACATTTTTAACACATAGAAGGTAACTGGTCCACACTGTTTAAGTCATACTTACTCATGTTGTACAAATAAGAGGCAATAAGGAGTGAATATAGCTCCTACAAAAGGGAAATAAGGAGACAGGAAGGAGCAAACAAGGAGAGAGGAAGGAGTAAAAAAGGAGAGAGAATGGAGTAAAAAGGGAGAGAGAAATTAGTTAAAAAAAAGGTGGCCGTGAAAGTGACGCGGCCGCGCGGCCGTCAAAGTGAAAGTGATCGCGATCGCTGGCTGTAAGGGTGACCGCGAGCGATGCACTTAATGAGCCATGACAGCTCGTAACTGTGCGCGTAACTGCACGCTCTAGGCCACACAAAATGCTGTGGTCGGCTTTTTAAAGCCCACTCACTAAGTGTCTCGCCAGAGCAGCGCATGCGCTGGCTCAGGCATCGAGGGGGTGTGACTTGCATTTCTCTCACAAGATGTTCCTACCTAGGAGCCCTTGCAAACCTCACAACATATTTTCACCACATTTCTCTGATGGAAAGTCTTGGAGTCTGCAGGGAGCAACACATTTACTATCACCTACCATTCCCTCAAGTCTACCGATAAAAATTGTACCTCACTTGTGGGGGTTGGCCTAGTGCCAGCACCAGTAAAAGCCCCAAAATAAAGTGTGAAGCATCAACATTTCCTGTCACAAAATTTATATGATTTGGCAATGGGGGTAGCAGTGTTTTTTGGCTAGGGATCGATGACCACCCATGGAAACCTACCAAACCCCGATATTTCTGAAAATCAAACACCCATGGGAGTCAAGGGTGGTGTGATTTGCATGGAAACTGCAAGGTTTCCTTACCCACAATGCCCTGCAAACTTCAAACTTTGCCTAAAATTTCAAATTTTCCTTGTATTTCCGTGATGTAAACTTCTGGAATCAGCAGAAATCCACAAAATTCCTACCACCTAGCATTTTGCCAACTGTCCCAATAAAAATGCTACCTCACATGTGTGGCTGAGCATAGTGCCCGTGACTGGCTCAATGAGAGTCTCACGGAGCAACTCTCGTTGACCCTGGTCTGATTTGTGCCTGTCTTGGGCACTAGGCCCAGCCACACAAGTGGGGTAGCATTTTTAACGGGACAAATGGGGGAATCCTGGGTGGTAAGAATTTTCATTGAACTTTTGGGTTTCCTGAAGTTTACGTCACAGAAATGCAAGGAAAATGTGTGGTTTTAGTAAAAGTTTCAGATTTGTATGGCATTGTGGGTGAGAAAATATTGTGGGATCCACGAAATGCACAACACCTTAGAATCCCCTGATTGTCTCGTTTTCAGAAATGTCTGGGTTTGATAGGTTTCCCTGTGAGGCCACTGAGCCAATGTCCAAACACTGAAGCTATCCGTATTGCCGATTTCTCCACATTGCGTTTTGGGGCATTTTGTATTACAGACACTAGGCCCAGCCACACAAGTGGGGTAACATTTTTATTGGGACAAATGGCAGAAGGGGGGAGACAGCCTTTACAATGAAACTTTTACAAGGCATGCCTTTACATCGCATGTCGTTGCAACGCAAAAGGTGTGCAGCAGTGGGTAGAAGGTGTTGGATTTAAATCCAACACCTTCCCTACTGTTGCACTCACTGGAGTTGGAATAGAAAATTAATCTATTCTATCTTCCAGCGCCCCCAACAGAAAGACGGAGTAAAAGTTTGCGTTTTAACAGCATGCAATGTAATAGCATGCGTTGTAACGTCACCTATTCGGCGGAAGGAAGGCTGATAGGCATTTTGTGGATCTCTGTGGTTTCCGTAAGTTTATGTCACAGAAATGCAAGGATAATTTGCAATTTTAGTTTCAGTAAAGACTGATGCACCTATTCTGTGGTGGGAGCACGGCTTGATGCCTTTCTGTCCTCCACAGGAGGATTTTGGGCCACCCAGATCAGACCCCCCCCTAGCATAGGTAGAGTACGATGAGTGAAACACCCGGCCTCTCTCTTTTTCGCCAGCAGCGCATCCCCAGCATCATCCAAATGCATGTCTTGCAGACATGCAAACATTATATTGTGCCTTTTCAGGAACAAGAGGACTCTGTGTTCTTTAGTGCAGGTACCCAGCCTTATAACATTCCAGCTAAGAAGCTTTACCTCGCGCACCATATTCAATTACTCGTGCATCCTGTCTAGCCATGTGCCAGAACTCACCTCTCTCTTGTAGTGACCCGCCCATCTTCATAACACAACTGACACTAACAAAAAAAAAACAAGTCCCCCACCCATGGACAATACTCGACTAACATCGCAGACGATTCTGCCCACCCTCCGCTCGTGCCAGGACGTACACAGCATCCCACTAGGCCCAACAGGGGCAACAAAAGAGTCTGTATTCTTGTCCCCGATCCGCCCACCCTTAACTGATCTGTAATCCCGCTGCCATTGCGGGGTATATACCCTTCTTATATATCCATGATCTATGACCTTATGTCCCCCACTGTTTCCATTCAAGTCGGCAAATGTCCCCGTCCCCTCTCCCTTCCCCGTGCTCCAGTTTCTAACAGTCCCCTATATCATCAGACGACATCATGCATTGTTACCATACATCTATGACGTGGTTCTAATACAGTTTGCAACAATAGGGCCCTGTATTCAGTTTTTAGTCCCTTTCTCCCTCAGGAAGATCTTCCATCAAGGTCTCAGGCACAATGTCCATTGTTAGTTGTAGAGTCTGATCTTGCACCTCCAGCTCAGCAGATGCAGCTCCCAGGGAGTTAATGTCCGCTTCACCCACCGCAGGGGTATTCAACTGCAGCGACCTATCCTCACCCACCGTTATACTCTGCTGCGTTGATTCGGGAGCACTTTGTGACTCCGCTCGATTTTTCTGCTGCCGGTGGCCACTATCCGATCTAGTCTCCCATCTTCTTTTCTGTCCCCGTGCCTTCCCAGGCAGCAGCCCATCATCAACGGAAATACTTCACGTCGTGATGGAGGGAACAGCGGGCAGAAATATTAAAAGAACAGCTTCCTCGGCCCTGAGGCCCACATGGGTAATACCAAGCCAACCTGGGAGTAAATGTGTGTGCACTTTAAATGCTTGGGGCTACTTTCCTTCAAAGTGATGTTCCTCTGACGAAGAAACCGCCAGGTTTTGAAACGCGTAAGGAGAAATGGAGAAATAATTTTAACTCTGGACTGTGATCGCTGTATTAAATAAATTAATGTCTACGTCATCCTGCAGTTGGCTCGTTCTCGCCTCAGGGTAAACTTTTTTGTATATATCGCACCCAGCTATGCGAATTTGCATATGGGCTGGTGGGAGGAGCAGGTACTTATGAATTTGTACAAAGAGGTCATGATAGAAAATGGGGTTATCTATGCTAGATACATAGATGACCTTTTTATTCTGTGGCAAGGTACAGAAGAATCTGCTCTTATCTTTGCCAATGAGATCAATGAAAACTCTCTGAACCTTACCTTTACCTGTCATACCAGCACGTCTTGCATTCAATTCCTAGATCTTGAGGTCTATATTGAAGACAGCAAACTCCAAACTAGAACTTACAGAAAGCCCACATCAGGTAACTCAATTTTACACTTCAGTAGTTTCCAACCTACCAAATTGAAGGAAAGTATCCCCTACGCAGAGTGCCTTCGGATCAAGCGCAACTGCAGCATAGAGAGCGGCTTGACTAATGCCACCAATACACTTTTTGATAGAATAAAATGTAGAGGGTATAGTGCCAGCACCTTAGGTAAAGCTAACGCCAAAGCTAAAAATACCACAAGGGAAGAACTTTTGTTCCCCAAAACTAAAAGTGGCAATTTATCTGATACACCAAAAGAAGATAAAGGAGAAAAAAAGAAAACCTATGATATAGGGACTCTGAGACTTATAACAGGTTTTAACACCTACTATGGTACTCTGCGCAAAATGCTATATAAACACTGGCAAATTGTGCGCAGTGACCCTATTCTCGGACAAAAAGTGCCAAGAATACCTCCAATTTCCTTCAGGTGAGCTAAATCGATGCGCTAAGAGCTAGTGCGCAATGACCCCAGTATCAGCAAAGGCACAGATTGGCTGAAAACCAATAAGGGCTTTACCAAATGTGCTAAATGCAAAGCCTGTCGGCATGGCACCAATACTAAAGAAATCAACACCCCATTGAGACACTCTCCCTTTATTATAAGGGGAACTTTCACGTGTAAAAGTGAATTTGCTGTGTACATGCTGCAATGCACGTGGAATAAACGCTATATAGGGAGCACCATCCACCCTGTACATGTTCGTATTCTGCAACATCTGAGGGCCATCAGCAATGATGACCCTAATTACCCAGTAGTGAGACATATTAACCAACACCATGGAGGGAATGCTAGTGAACTTTCCTATTTTGTGATAGACACTGTTCCTAAAAATGCTAGAGGAGGGAATAGACAACTAGCACTCCGAAGACTTGAATCTAAATACATCATTCTCTTCAATACGAAAATCCCACATGGTATGAATGCTGATGAAGCTCTGTCCGTACACCTATAGTCTACTTTGCTTGTCCTGCTCGCTACCCAGCTCTCCGTTTTTACTTCAGGCTCACTTTTGTAATTTCGTTTTTGTATTTCCGAGTTACTTGTGAATATATGAAATACCCAAATCTTTTCCTTTTTATTTTTCTCTCTTCGTTCTGTTTCTCTCTGTTTTTACCAGTTCAGAATGCTCAGTTCTTACCATGCCATTGAGATAACCTAAACTGCCCGCTTCTTAGATATCTTGATATTATAATCGTATAGAAAAAGCCAGTTATTACTGCCCACTGGGGCTCCACTTGCTAAGGTGCAACTCTTAATACAGTTCCATTTTATGGATATACTCATTGATGTATCATGATGTTGTATAATTTATACATATTTGTCAGTTTGCACTGTGTGGCACACGTTATTCTTCTATATTACATATAACAGTATTTCTTGTCTCTAGCGGGTAAAAAACTGAACAACATTCTAAATCAAATTGGGTAAACTGACCCTGCATTCTGTTGAACGTATTGTTATTATTCTGTGAAGTATCACTAGGATGTATATATCGTTACTAAGAAGAAAGAGAGATCTGGTATAATTAATAGTCTGTTTTTCAGATTAGATATTTGGGCACAAATATATTTGTTTTATTATGTTTGTTATCCCCCTTTTTTCTTTGATATTGTGTATCTGTGCCCACGTAATATATGCAAAGTATTCTGCTATTTATGTTTGGAAATGTAATAATGTTATTTGGTTTACACTTCTATATCTATGATTGCAAGCTTGCCATGACAACCGCTTGAGTAACTCGGCATTTAATGGTTGCCTATTGTGATGCCCGTCGTTGTGACAAAAGCGGCTTGCCGTCGAAACGCGTTGTGGCCTTTTCCCTGTAAATAAACCCTTTCCTGCTTCAATACTCTCGGAGTCTACGACTGTCATTTTTGCTTATGACGGGACTGGTTGCATATATGTATATATATATATATATATATATATATATATATTCACTGAAAAAACCATAGGTTTCACACACGTTATAGTTAGGAATTAGCATTTAAAAAACCTTGCAAATTCAGTGAAAAAACCATAGGTTTCACACATGCTATAGTTAGCTGGAGATTTTACTCATAAAAAACCAATGAAATTCCCCCGTTATAGTTAGTGCAGGCAACTATAACTCACGCGACCGCAATCCTCTGCTGATGCTAATACTGTATTTAGACACTTATTTGCCCATGTCTTCTTCCATTAAATTTTAGCTATACATATATTACAAATATTTTTTTTTCATAAAGACACATATGTCATCAGCAGAGGATTGCGGTCGCGTGAGTTATAGTTGCCTGCACTAACTATAACGGGGGAATTTCATTGGTTTTTTATGAGTAAAATCTCCAGCTAACTATAGCATGTGTGAAACCTATGGTTTTTTCACTGAATTTGCAAGGTTTTTTAAATGCTAATTCCTAACTATAACATGTGTGAAACCTATGGTTTTTTCAGTGAATTTGTACGGTTTTTTAAATGCTAAGTTACTTTACGCCGTTCGTGGCGTGCGCGCCCACTTAACGCAGTTCGTTCCATGCGCGCACGGTGCGCTTCGCGCACCGTGCCCGCACAGTGAGCACGCGGTGCGCTTCGCGCACCGCGCGCCCACTGTACGCAGTTAGTGCCGTGCACGCACGGTGGGCACGCGGTGCGCTACGCACACCGCGTGCCCACGTTACGCTGGATGGGCAATGTACGCACGATGCGCTTCGCGCACCGTCCGCTCACGGAGGACATATTATGCGCTTCGTTATGGATGGTAATCAATTAAAAGTTCGTTTAAATTATATGCCATGCACAAAAGGTGTCCTACGGGCAGCTTTTGCACACGGGGGTGGGAAAGTGTGGATAATGTTTTTTTTATAAATAATTTTTACCGTACGCGTACGGTAAGCGTAATCGGCGTTTTTTCGAAAAAAAAATAAATTACATTTTTTGCCTTGGGGGTTCTTTTGGGACACCATAATCAAGGCTAGGTGGTTGGGAGTTGTCAAACCTGCCTCTTTATATGTTTTTACCCTTTGTTTTTCTTCACCCCTTAGAGTGCGAGAGAGAAAATGGCGGCCGCCGCTTCCTGGTTTCGACCGATTCGAATGTTTACTAAGATCTAACAGCCAATCAGAATCGCGCTCGCGCACGTCACCGTACGCGTACGGTAAGCTTACCGTAAGCGCACTGTAAGCGCACCGTAAGCTGCCACAGATATATATATTGATTTAAATGCTATTTTCTCAGGAACTACTGAACAGATTTACACCAGACCTTCCTTGACCTGTAGACTACCTCTCTGCCAAATTTCAAGTAACTCTGTTCAGCCGTTCGGGATGTAGCTGTGTCTAAAGGTCCTATGGAAAAATGCATGGGAAAAACGCGTTTTGGGACCCCCCTTTTTTCTCAGCCCCCGCTTGACGAATCCCCCCGAGACTTTCAGGGTAGGAGCGCAGCGTAGCGCCCCACCTATTTTGAAAATTTCGCGAGGATTCGTCGACCGGCGCCAAAGTTATTCCAAATAGAATGTTACGGTTTTCCTATGGAAACAGGGTCCTAACTATAACTACCTACTGGCGACCGCCAGTAGGTAATATATATATATATATATATATATATATATATATATAGATAGATAGATAGATAGATAGATAGATAGATAGATAGATAGATAGATAGATAGATAGATAGATAGATATATGTATATATATTACCTACTGGCAGTCGCCAGTAGGTAGCTATAGTTAGGACCTATTTTCCATAGGAAATCCGCAACATTCTATTTGGAATAACGTTGGCGTCGATTGATGTATCTTAGTGAAATTTTCCGAACTTTTGGCCAACTCCGGTCCGCTCCTATCCTGAAAATTTCACGGTGATTCGTCACGTGGGGGCCGAGAAAAAAGGGGGGTCCCAAAACACGTTTTCCCCATGCATTTTCCCATAGGACCTGTTGACGCAGCTACACCCGAAGTGCTGAACGGAATTACACCAAATTTGGCAAAGAGGTAGTCCTCAGTACAGACTCGTACCTTTTGCTTAAATGGTGTAAAACCGTTCAGTAGTTCCTGAGAAAATCAAAAGTAAAATCACATATATATCTGGGCGGAGCCTAACCACACATCTCATCGTGAGATCTGATTGGCTGTCAACACTTCATCCAAGAAGTGTTGGCAGCCATCTTGGGACCAATATACATGATAGCACTTCATTAAAAAGCATTGCAGTTAATAGACGGTTTTAAGACTTTAGTTACATTATAAATCATTTGTTGATGGTACCATACTCATTTTAGGAATTGTGGTGTCTTCTAAGGTGATTTTACCATGTGAAAAAGCCTTCTGCTGTGATATCATGAATAATGTTTGAGAGAAAACTATTTTCTCATGCTTTTCCCACAGAGGTTTGGAAGGTGATCTATAAGCTAAACTGAGAGCATATTTTCTGTAAATTCCCATTATCTTTCTCAGTCATGTGAGAATGAAGTCTGACATTCTTAGTAAAACATGTACATCCAACAAGGGCAGAGACTGTCAGTTGATTCCTTTGTGTTCTACTGCAGCTTCCCAGAGTGTTCTAAAGAACAACTAGAGCGCTAACAGTCCTACTTATGACAAACGTATGGCACACCTGAAGCCATCTTAGTTGGAATAAAGTGGTAACTCTTAAAACATTTAATTTAAAAAGGAACAATATGAGGGGGTTCATTTTGCCATAGAAAGTATAAGTAGTGCTGCAGAAAGAAAAATTAGGGCACATTTTGAGTGACTTCTCAAATCCTCTTCTATTTCATTAAAAAATTCTGACATGCAGACTGAAACATGTTCTTTCAATACCAGCAGCAGACTTCCCTGGTGAGCAGTAGTTTTACTACAGTGATCTAATGAGCAACTAGAGTGCTAACATTCAGAATTTATGGCAAATGTGTGACACATCTGAATGCCTTTTTGATGGAACCAAAATAAAAAACTGAAAGTATTCCCACTGAGGAGACTGCAGTAAATGAGGAAATTAGGAAACATCATAACAAATAAATCTCCCAAGATGGCCACCAGAGACAAAAGAGCCCAAATGTAGCCCAAATATCACCCAGATTTAGCCCAAGTATAGCCCAATGACAGAATGTCCCAGAGTGTTCTTAAGAACAACTAGAGCGCTTACTGTCTTACTTATGACAAAAGTATGGCACACCCGAAGCCATCTTGATTGGAATAAACTGGTAACACTTAAAACATTTAATTTAAAAAGGAACACAATGAGGGGGTTCATTTTGCCATAGAAAGTATGATTACTGCTGCAGAAAGAAAAATTAGGGCACCTTTTGAGTGACTTCTCAAATCCTCTTCTATTTCATTAAAAAATTCTGACATGCAGACTGAAACTTGCACTTTCAATACCAGCAGCAAACTTCCCTGGTGAGCAGTAGCTTTACTACAGTGATCTAATAAGCAACTAGAGTGCTAACATTCTGAATTTTTGGCAAATGTGTGACACATCTGAATGCCTTCTTGATGGAATCAAAGTAAAAAACTGAAAGTATTTCCTACTGAGGAGACTGTAGTAAATGAAGAAATTAGGAAACATCATAACAAATAAGTCTCCCAAAATGGCCACCAGAGACAAAAGAGCCCAAACGTAGCCAAAATCACCCAGATGTAGCCCAAGTATAGCCCAATGACAGAATGTCCCAGAGTGTTCTAATGAACAACTAGAGCGCTAACAGTCTTACTTATGACAAAAGTATGGCACACCTGAAGCCATCTTGATTGGAATAAAGAGGTAACACTTAAAACATTTAATTTACAAAGGAACAAAATGAGGGGGTTCATTTTGCCATAGAAATTATGATTAGTGCTGCAGAAAGAAAAATTAGGGCAAATTTTGACTTCTCAAATCCTCTTCTATTTCATAAAAAAATTCTGACATGCAGACTGAAACATGCACTTTGAATACCAGCAGCAGACTTCCCTGGTGAGCAGTAGCTTTACTACAGTGATCTAATGAGCAACTAGAGTGCGAACATTCAGAATTTATGGCAAATGTGTGACACATCTGAATGCCTTCTTGATGGAACCAAAGTAAAAAACTGAAAGTATTTCCTACTGAGGAGACTGCAGGAAATTAAGAAACTTCATAACAAATAAATCTCCCAAGATGGCCACCAGAGACAAAAGAGCCCAAATGTAGCCCAAATATCACCCAGATGTAGCCCAAGTATAGCCCAATGACAGAATGTCCCAGAGTGTTCTTAAAAACAACTAGAGCGCTTACTGTCTTCATTATGACAAAAGTATGGCACACCTGAAGCCATCTTGATTGGAATAAACTGGTAACACTTAAAACATTTAATTTAAAAAGGAACACAGTGAGGGGGTTCATTTTGCCATAGAAAATATGATTAGTGCTGAAGAAAGAAAAATTAGGGCACATTTTGAGTGACTTCTCAAATCCTCTTCTATTTCATTAAAAAATTCTGACATGCAGACTGAAACTTGCACTTTCAATACCAGCAGCAGACTTCCCTGGTGAGCAGTAGCTTTACTACAGTGATCTAATAAGCAACTAGAGTGCTAACATTCTGAATTTTTGGCAAATGTGTGATACATCTGAATGCCTTCTTGATGGAATCAAAGTAAAAAACTGAAAGTATTTCCTACTGAGGAGACTGTAGTAAATGAAGAAATTAGGAAACATCATAACAAATAAGTCTCCCAAAATGGCCACCAGAGACAAAAGAGCCCAAACGTAGCCAAAATATCACCCAGATGTAGCCCAAGTATAGCCCAATGACAGAATGTCCCAGAGTGTTCTAATGAACAACTAGAGCGCTAACAGTCTTACTTATGACAAAAGTATGGCACACCTGAAGCCATCTTGATTGGAATAAACTGGTAACACTTAAAACATTTAATTTAAAAAGGAACACAGTGAGGGGGTTCATTTTGCCATAGAAATTATGATTAGTGCTGAAGAAAGAAAAATTAGGGCAGATTTTGAGTGACTTCTCAAATCCTCTTCTATTTAATTAAAAAATTCTGATATGCAGACTGAAACATGCACTTTTAATACCAGCAGCAGACTTCCGTGGTGAGCAGTAGCTTTACTACAGTGATCTAATGAGCAACTAGAGTGCTAACATTCAGAATTTATGGCAAATGTGTGACATATCTGAATACCTTCTTGATGGAATCAAAGTAAAAAACTGAAAGCATTTCCTATTGAGGAGACTGCAGTAAATGAGGAAATTAGGAAACTTCATAACAAATAAATCTCCCAAGATGGCCATCAGAGACAAAAGAGCCCAAATGCAGCACACATATCACCCAGCTGTAGCCCACATGTAGCCCAATGACAGAAGTGTGCAAAACACTTATTTTTTGTGTATTTGCAGTTTTATATAGTGCAAACTTGTCAGGTATTGGAGTGCTTTACATGAGCATTGGTTAAATCACACAAGATCAAATTCATTTTGGTTGTAGACATGGGGAGATTAAGTGATTTCACCAGAATCACAGAATGTTGAGCTGAAGCAGAAACTCCAACCTGGTTCCCCAGTTGCAAAGTCTGCAGCTCTGAAAGTAACACCACATCCTCTCCCCTAGGTGCAACATTTAATCAAGTGGTCAACTGGATAAAAAAACATAAAGATTACAAATAATGTAAAAGTTCTTTGTCGCTATTTGAAAACTCAGAAAATATGTCCTCACTTTAGTTTTTTAGAGCACTAACCATAATTTTGATGCAAATAAGACCCTCTCATATATGTAATTTCTAAAGGAAATACTCTAGGTATTACAGTTTTGATTACATTAAGATGACGTCAGGCGTTCCACACTTTTGTAATAAATATAGAATGTTAGCAATCTAGTTGTTCATTGTGATACTGTTGAGAGGCAGAGGCCAGGAGCACGGACTCTGAAAATTGAAGGCAGGTAGGAGAGTGCAGATGCAACAATTTGACCACACTGGGCAGGCAGGAAGGGCAGTGGCAGCACAACAGACTATGGAGGGCAGTGGAAAGGGGGGCAGGGGCAACAAACCAACAATACAGGACTGGCAAGAGAGGCTGTGGCAATATAATAGACCATTGTGGGCAGAAGGAAGAGGCAGTGGTAGTACAACCATACATGCCAACAGACCCGTTTCAGCCAGGAAACGTCCAATGTTTTTAAGCTCAAATGGGCTTTATTTGATCTGTCTCCTGTCTACAATCTCCTCTTTTTCAATGTAACTCAAAGGGGAAAATCAATACCCTAGTTGTTTTTCAAAATCTCCCTCTTACCAAGTTCAAAATGTTCGCAAGTATGGTACATTGGATCATGGTAGGCAGGAGGAATTGGGGTAGGGACATGGACTCGGATAACAGAGTACAGGAGGGGCATGGAGAGGTGCACCAAACTGACCCTACAGGGCAGGCATCAGGGTTTGCAGCAGCACAATACACCACACAGCGCATGCGGGATGGGAGTGCAGCACAACAATCCATAGAAAGCAATAGGGAGGGGACAGGACCATGCACATGGACAACAGAGAACAGAGGGGAAAGAGGCAATGGTAGCTAACTGACCATAATGGACAGACAGGAGAGAAAGCTGCAGCATAACTGACCATAAAGGGCAGAAGGGACGGATCAGGGGCATTACAATGGAACAGACAAGCCAGGAGGGAGGGAATAGGGGTCTGCACATGGAAACAGAGGGCTGGGGGCAAGGGGGCAGGGCAGGAGCAGCAAGATGGCCATGGAGGTCAGGCAGGTTGGGCACTAGAAACAAGACACACCATGGAGAGTAACAATGAGACTATGATGGCATACACACAGACCATGGAGGGAAGGTGGGAGGGGGTCAGGGGCAGCTAGCTGACCACACAGGGAAGGTGGGAGGGGCCATGGCAGCACAGAAGACCATGCATGGCAAGCGGGAGGGTTAGTGGCAGCACAATGGCTATGATGGGCAAGAAGGAGGGTGCAGGGGCATGCACAAAGGACCATGGAGGATAGAAGGGAGGGTCAGGACCTAGGCACAGACAAGAGAGGTCAGGGGAAGGGGCCTCACAACAGACCGCACGGGGCAGATAGGAGGAGCAGTTGCAGCACAACAGATCAGGGAGGGCAGAAGGGTGTGGCAGTAAAATGGACCATGGAGGACAGGAGGAAGGGGATAGGGGCATGGCATGTGGACAGGCAGGGTGGAGGTGGCAGAGACAGGTTACAGTCATCTGACAATGATAGGCAGGTGGGAGGGGAGTGGCAGCTCAACAGAACACTCAGAGTAGACAGGAGTGGCAGGTCCATGGAACATGGTGGGCAAAAAGGATGGAGCAGGGGCATGCACAAAGACATCGGAGGGCAGGGGAAGGAGAATAGGGGCAGCAAACTAAGCACAGAGGCTAAGCAGGAGGTCAATGATGGGCCATAGAATTGGGCAATGGAGGGCAGGAGGACTGGACTGGTACATCATGCTAAATGGAGGGCAGTGGCAGCACATCAGACCATGTATGGCAGGAGGGAGGAGGCTAGTCCATGGATTCAGACAACAGAGGATAGGGAGGAGGTGGATGGGGCAGCAAGCTAACTGTTCAGAGAAGGTGGGTATTAGGAACTTTATTGTTTTTAAAATGTGTGTCTGTGCGAACTACTTAAAATATGAACACGTAAGCAGTATAATCTCACTTTTATTCAGGAAGAAGAGGACGTTTGTGACTGTGACTCTGGGCTCACTTGGCAGAAACACCCCCTGACCCTCCACCCCCCATCGCAAAATGTATTGCCCGTGAAAAGGGTGGGTGCATGCAGTGTTATATAGAACATAGTCCTGAGAGCACGATTGAAAATGAAAACTAGATATAGTATTTGGTATAAACGATTCACCAAAAAGTGTGATATAAGATGAACCGAGGCGTGAAATATAATATGCAATACATTGTGCGCAATGACAGATTCATTGGAGAGTGCGAGATAGCACAGGCACTAGCGCGTGCTATGCGATATGCGCCTTGGAGTGTAATATGCACAGGGCAGTGTTGTGTAACCTAACTAGTCTCTAAAGTTGTAATATAAAATATGTGCTGGGGAGTGTAACGTTGCATATGCACTGTGACAAAGATATGGATCCCAGATTGTAATATGTATGGCATAGCGCTGTGCGTTATAACATAGGCATCGAGGAAGGCACGTTAGATGGGGCAATATAACCCATGCGAAGGCAAGTGTGGCATGACACATTCACGGGGTGGTGTTACAGTGCACATGGGCTAGAGAGTGTCATTGCATACGCACTAGCTGGTGGAGTACAACACAGAGGTGTGAGGCACTCGGCGGGCACTGGTGGGTGTAACACAGCATTGGGCTCAGACAGGAGCACGCTGTGACTCTCAAGTGAGGTTTGTCTCCTTTCCAGAGAGTAAAATAAAAAGTATTACACATCCAGCGGTGGATGTGTGTTTTATTAACCGTGAGGGGGGTTTCTTGCATAGTTTGGTCGAATTTTTGTCGAATCCGCTTCGAATGGCTTGGTGTGCGTGTATATTAAATGTCCCGTCAATAGCTACCCATGTTTGTATAAATAAACGACAAGGGTGTCTACTCGGAGAGTACCCACAGGCGGGGGCGCCGGGATTAGGCACGGTAGGGCGTCAGACACGTCAGAGCTTCACTAGCGGTGTAAATACATTCCATGTGGATTCATTCTATGCATAGTCACCTTTTAATGAATATCACGCAAATCGTCATGGTGATAGGTACATATGGTTTGTCCAGCATGTCCTAGGTGTTTCTATAATATATATTTATTTAAAATAATAAAAAACAAAGGCCGGCCCCGGGGGCTGGGGTCCCCGGGGCCATAAGTGGCCTGAGGAGGGGGGCAACGCTGCCCCCTCCTAAAGAATTTTAAAAATAAAAGGCCATGACCCAGGGGTTGGGATCCCCGGGGCCGATTAAGGCCTTGGGAGGGATGGGGTCCCCAGGGCCAGTAAATTAGAAAAAGAAGGGGGGCCACACAGCCCTCCTTCTTAAAAAAAATAAATAAATCAAAGACCGGCATGGCGCCGGAGGCCACGCCCCCTCCTTGCAGCACTCTACAAACGCTCCCCCTGGCCAGTTGTAAGTTGGGGAATTAATTCCCCTTCAATACTGAGGATCCCTGAGGGCCAACTAGCCCAACAGGTATCTCCAGTATGCGCCAGGGAGCTGCGTTGCAGACAGGTGTTCTGAGGCCACGCCCCTTTTACACCTCTATGCAACGCAGCTCTTACTGGAGGTACCTAGTGGGCTAGTTTGACCCTAGGGACCCTTAGGATTCAAGGGGACTTAATCTCTCAACTTAGAACGGCCACAGGGCGCGTTTACACAGTGGTGAAGGGAGGGGACGGGGCCTGAGGTGACGTGTGCAAACACGCCCTGTGGCGCGTTTTAAGTTGGGGAAATAATTCCCTTTCAATCCTGAGGGACCCTGGGGGCCAACTAGCCCACCAGGTGATTCCAGTAAGCGCCACTGCTCTGCGTTGCAGAGAGGTGGTGCAGGCCGTGCCCCTTTTTACACCTCTCTGCAATGGCGCTTACTGGACGTACCTAGTGGGCTATTTTGCCCCTAGGGATCCTCAAGATTCAAGGGGACTTAATCTCCCAACATAAAAAACGGCCACAGGGCGTGTTTACACAGTGGGGAAGGGAGGGGACGGGGCCTGAGGCGACGTGTGCAAACACGCCCTATGGCGCGTTTTAAGTTGGGGAAATAATTCCCCTTCAATCCTGAGGGCCCCTGGGGGCTAACTAGCCCACCAGGTGCTTCCAGTAAGCGCCACTGAGCTGCGTTGCAGAGAGGTGGTCCAGGCCGTGCCACATTTTACACCTCTCTGCAACGCAGCTCTGTGGCGCTTGCTGGAGGTACCTAGTGGGCTAGTTGGACCCTAAGGATTCAAATGAACTTAATCTCCCAACTAAAAATGGTCACAGGGCGTGTTTACACAGTGGTGAAGGGAGGGGACGGTGCCTGAGTTAACGTGTGCAAACAAGCCCTGTGGCGCGTTTTAAGTTGGGGAAATAATTCCCCTTCAATCCTGAGGGACCCTGGGGGTCAACTAGTCCACCAGGTGCTTCCAGTAAGCGCCACTGCGCTGCGTTGCAGAGAGGTGGTCTAGGCCGTGCCCCTTTTTACATCTCTCTGCAACGCAGCTCTGTGGCGCTTACTGGAGGTACCTAGTGGTCTAGTTGGACCCTAGGGACCCTCAGGATTCAAGGGGACTTAATCTCCCAACTTAAAACGGCCACAGGGCGTGTTTACACAGTGGGGAAGTGAGGGGACAGGGCCTGAGGTGACGTGTGCAAACACGCCCTGTGGCGCGTTTTAAGAGGTAGTTTTAATCCCCTGCCCTATTATATACTAGGGGCTTACAGAGGAGGTCATGCTGATCACAGGGGGACCCCAAAGCATAGTGTTCCCTAGTGTATGTAGGTGTTTTCACTGTATTCTGAGTGTCTTTTAACATAGCACTGGCTCTAGGACTGGTTAGTCATACTCAGTTACCACCAGTATCCGTCTGAAAAAGTTGAGGGTACAGGATGATTTTGCAACAAGGCTTCTTTCTGGTCTTCTGTTTGTTCTTTCTGCACGTTATCCTTCTTCCCGCACTTTTCTTCGTCTTTGAGGACTTCTGTTGCTTCCTTCTGCATTTCTTTTTTTTCTTTCTGTGCGTTTTTTCTTCTTTCTTCACATGTCCTATCTCTGTAGGCATTGTTAGAAATTAGCATTTAAAAAACCTTTGAAATTCACTGAAAAAACCATAGGTTTCAGGCACGTTATAGTTAGGAATTAGCATTTAAAAAACCTTAGAAATTCACTGAAAAAACCATAGGTTTCAGGGGCGTTATAATTAGCTGGACTTTTTACTCGTAAAAAACCATTGAAATTCCCCCGTTATAGTTAGTTCAGCTAACTATAACTCGCGCGCCCGCAATGCACTGCTGATGACGTTACATATTACATCACTCATGACATGGTCAGTGACATCATTCATGACATCACTGATGACATCTCAAATGACATCACTGATGACATCATCCTTGTGATAGAGTGGCAGACCTCCTCTCCCCCTAATATAACCTTTGATACACACATTCAAAAATAGAAACTAAAATTTTCAAAACAATGGACATACCAATATCAGTTACAACAACCTATTCAGTAATTCTAAGATCCACATACACATCCACTCATTCACCAACAGTCCTATACAGTCACTCATACATGTACTCACTCATCATATGTACTCATACACCTATACATCCTGTTACACAACACCACTCATCCATAGAGTTACTACACATAGTCACTCATGCTAATAAAGAATCAAACATCCATTTACTTGCATATACAGTTATACACACACCACCACACTTACTTCTACAGAAACTTACACATACTTAGTCTTTTAAACAATCACTTATAGAACCACATACTTATTCATACAGGAACTGTTTCAATCTCTCACTCTCACATATACTCACTTATATACACCAATAGTCACATATACTAGTTTAAAACATATGTAGTTACTCATAAAGACACTATTGAGACAGCCATTCACTCACTAACACACCCATGCACACACACATCCACCCATACTGTCCTGCACACATACTGTCTTCAACACATACAAACAGTGAGTCACTCATTCATGCACCTATGCACTACGTAATACCCCCCACCGAACCATACAGACACTCAGAAACTCATACTGATACTCAAAAAACCAAGTAATAACCTATATAGACACTCATGTAGCTACTCACCAACCCATGCAGCCACTTATACACAAAGTGAGAGACTGATACAGATATTTACATATTTAACCATTACTCACTAAGCCATGTATTCACTAAGATACACTTAATCAGTCAGTTATACAATCAATTTTTCAAAAACAAATCATCCATTTAGACACTTATATACCCATTTATTCTTCCATCGACCTTGAGATATACATATATAAAACATATGTAATTTTCAGAAAAACACACATTCACTGGATGATGTCATCAGTGATGTCATCAGTGATGTCATTTGAGATGTCATCAGTGATGTCATGAGTGATGTCACTGACCATGTCATGAGTGATGTAATATGTGACGTCATCAGCAGTGCATTGCGGGGCGCGCGAGTTATAGTTAGCTGAACTAACTATAACGGGGGAATTTCAATGGTTTTGTACGAGTGAAAACTCCAGCTAACTATAATGCCCCTGAAACCTATGGTTTTTTCAGTGAATTTCTAAGGTTTTTTAAATGCTAATTCCTAACTATAACGTGCCTGAAACCTATGGTTTTTTCAGTAAATATATATATATATATATATTACTTTCTTCCTTATTCAATCGGATTCTTCCAAATACGTACATGGACCCAGGGTAACTGCAAAGTATTTTTTTTTCCCTTAGTCGCCATAACGCGTTTCGTCTCCCACAAGCCTTGTTCACATGCCAAAGTGTTGTAAACTTTTTGCCATTTTTAAAGTTGCAGTGCATAATGAGTGAGTATCACATGGCATCAGGAAATCATAGACATGAAGAAAATATTCTGAACGTTCTGGTTTGGGCATATTGTAAATTCATTGTTTGGTAAGACATTGTGAAACAGTCTAGTTCAAAACTTCACTAATATCATAGAGAAATGTATAAAATTACGTTTTGGATCAATTCATTGAATATCAAAATATTAACGTAAAATACTTTAGTCTATGTGTGTCCGATTGAATAAATATTAAATCAAATACAGTTGGACTATGGACTGTCACACTGTGTCCTGCATACTGGTGTGAACCTCAGACAATGACAATCAGCTTATTTTGAAATGATGGGGGTAAATCCTCTCTGAGATTGTCTGCATGGAGTTTCCGTATGCCAAAAGTTGTTTTCTGATGTGTTAAAGTGTTAAAGTGCTATCGTGACTTGAGATAAAATGTGCAAAAGTGATATGGGAAAAATTTCAAAACCAGGAATTCTGTCTCCGTAAAATAGTTGCAGAAAATGCAATTGATTCTGTTAACGATGTAATACATGGAACCTTTACATAGCATAAGGTGGTGGTGGTTTGAGTCTCATATCTTGTATATACTTAAAGGTAACCTCTACTCAACAAATACCACAGGGACCCTTGGATAATTCTGTATCAGTTGAAAGTCAAAAAGATCCCTCAAGGGATCCATCTATGTGCAAAGAGCAAATGAAGTTTTAAATGGGTTGTGCAAAACTGCAATTGGTGTACATAAATGAGTGTAGAAAATCCACATAAAATATGTGAGTTTAAATACATGAATACATGTATAAATAAATACATACATACATGGCTATATAGTATACACAGATATAAATATGAATATAAATATATAAATATAGATATTGATATATAGCAGCATCTTAACTGTACTACTGAAATTTCCATAGTGCTACAGTCAATAAATATAGAATAAAATCTGTAAAACCTATAAATATTGGTAGCCGAAACAGCATAAAAGCAGTTTATAAAACCCGTTTAAAATACTTATAAACATGTATATAAATCCTCGGTTACATTGAGACCTACCGGGTGTTTGGTATCGAGTTGTAAAATATATCTGGTCTCAAGTTTTTTGAGTTTGTGTTCCTATCTCCACCTCGCCTGCTCGGGGGGATGGCGTCAATCACAAAGTAGCTGAGTTCCCTGTTGTTGGATTTGTGGAACTCCCTAAAGTGTCTGGCCACTGGATATGTATTGTCTTGATTTGTGATTGTGCGTAAGTTCTGCAACAACCTTTTGTGCACTTGCAGTTTAGTACTGCCAATGTACTGGAGGCCACCTGGGCACGTCGGTACATATACAGCAAACTCAGTTCTGCATATTAGTAACTTTTGGATCTTGTATTCCCTATTACTAAAGGGAGTAGAATACGTGTTTTTGTTGATGCCATGAATGCATACTTTGCATGTTTTACATTTAAAAAATCCCTTGTGTTTCTGAAGTCAACTTGTACTTTCAATGATTTCAGGGTTTGTTTAGACAAGACTGTCTCTCATAGATGGAGCTTTGTTGTATGTGATGGACACCCTTTGCGGTAGCAGGGGTCCAATCACAGGGTCATTAAGGACCAATGGCCAACAGGTTTGAATAATCTTTTGTATAGTTTTATGTTGCCTGCTATACCCCATAATGATTCTAATTTCATTTGAATCATCATCCGTACCTGATCTTGTCGTGTCTGTGGTTACATTGTCCTGTTGTTTGTCTCTCAACAGTATCTCTTTATCCATGGTTTTGGCGATAGCTTTGTTGATGGTGTTTAGGGGATAGCCTCTTTACAAAAATCTAGATTTGCTGTTTTCCTGGGCCAATCTCAAGTCAGTTTCATTGCTGCAAACGCGCCTGAGCGGCAGCATTTCTCCATAGGGTATGCTGTTGATCAGGTGCTTGGGGTGTGAACTACCAGCATATAAGGTGGAATTACCCACAGTTTTCTTTCTATATAGGCGTGTCTCAATTTTGTTGTTATGAATATAGATCTGCGTGTCAAGAAAGTTAACTGTGACCTTGTCGATAGTTGCTGTGAAGTGTAAATTAATGTTATTTTTGTTAATGGTATTAACAAATTCGTCTGCCTGTTCTTTTGTACCATCCCATATTACCATCAGATCATCAATGTAACGTAGCCACATTTTTATGTTGGTATCAACAAAATGTCCATGTTCCACCTTGAGGACCAGCTCCTCCCACCAGCCCATGTGAAGACTTGCCTAACTGGGGGAAAAGCTGGCCCCCATGGCACCCCCTCTTGTCTGCTGATATAGTAGATTATTGAACATAAAAATGTTATTATTCAGACAAAACTTCACCATTTCAAACAACATGTTACTATGCTCTTTGTATTGGGGAGTTCGCTGCACCAAGTAATGCTCAATAGCGTTTATTCTGTCCTCATGACGGATGCTTGTGTAAAATGAAGTTACGTCTAATGCAATGAGAAGGTCATCTTGATGCCACACAAAGTTTTTGATTTTTCTTATGGTATCTCGAACATATGAGGGCAAGGATTTGACATGTTCTTGTAAGAAAAAGTCCACCTACTTGGACACATTTTCCAGTAAGCCTTCACTTGCTGTAATAATGGGTCGTCCCGGAGGTTTATTGAGGTCTTTATGGATTTTTGGGATGAAATAAATGGATGGAGTTGTGGGATTTTCCTTTTTCATGAATTTATACTCTTCCTCAGTAATAAGCCCTTTCATTTTCCAAGAAGCAAGTTTGGTGTAAAATTCAATGTATGTGGCTTTAAGGTTGGCCATATTACTCAGATTATAGCAAGTTCTGTCATTTAGTTGGCTGGACGCCTCAGATTTGTAGTCTTCTTGCGACCAGATAACAATGTGGCCGCCTTTGTCACTGTTCCGTATGATTATGGTGTTGTCCTTCATGAGATTGTTATACTGTTGGTCTTGTTTATTGTATTTACGCTTTGTCATTAAAGTGGTTTTATGTAATTTCTTGATTTGTGCAGTAACTGTCTCGTGGAATACATCTATGGAATCTCAAAGAGAGATCGGATTAAAGGTGGATTTGGCTCTGAAAGGTGCAGGCTGTGTTAGGTTTCCATCGCTAGATGTACTGTAATATGTGCTTACTGTGTTGGGATGCCCCATCTCTTCACTCTCCCATAGTTCTTTCATATCTCTAATAAGGAGAAGATCAGATTGAGTGAGGTTTGGATGTTCCCTCATTTCTGCAGTTGTACTTATTTGTGGTCGATTGTAAGGTACTGTTAGTTTGTGGTACTTTTTAAGATTTAATTTCCTTACACCTTTGTATAGCTCCATCCTTGTAGATGCATAGTTGAAATCGTTGGGTGGGGAATATGAGAGACCAAGGCTAAGTATTTTTATTTCTTCTTTTGACAATTTTATTTTGGATAAATTGACTACTGTGTTGTTGGTTTTTCCATTATGGTTTATTTCTTCTACCAAAACCCTCTGCCTCTGTAGTTTGTTGGCATTTGTAGCGCTTCCCATTTGCCTTGCGCCTCACCTTCGCCTGTGGTTTTTGGCAGCTCTGCGTTGTTCCACTGTGGTCGGGGTCGGAGGGTCTGCCTCCGCTCATGGCATAAGAAATTAATTTCTTCACCGGCGATGATTTAATAAGTTGTTTTTCACTCTGGGGATTCCTCAAGACCGACTCAGATTCACTACCTCCAGCTGAGCTTAAGTCTCATTGGGATGTATCATTGTTTTGTTCTGCCCTCCTTGAGGTCATTTTTGTGGGGCCTTCTGTTGTTTTATACTTGGACACTCTAAGCGCATCATACTTCTTGGCGAATGTAAAAATTTGCCCCAACTCGTAGTCATTTTTATCTCTTTGGAATTTGTATGCTTTATGCTCCTTGATTTTGTCTACTTCTTTCTTTAGCTTAGCCATCATTTCTTTGCGTAGTTTGGTCATTTCCTCGGTTTGATTTAATTTTTCTAGATGCTCATTAATTTAATCTATATCTTTGAGCAGTTGCGCACGATCGATATCTGCGTATTTTATCAAGATCATGGTCAGTCTCCGTGAGGACTCGAGGTTACATTCAGCCCACTCACGCATTAAATCAGGGTTGGGATCCTCATAGGTAGGGTCAGTAAGAATCCTCAATCCCCTTGGTATTCTGCCTACGTCGATGTACCTTTGTAACGATCGGGACTCCCATCATTTACTTTGTTCCATTTTCATTTTTTTCTCAAGAGTTTTGAATTTGTTTTTATGGAGTCGTTATCAGTTGTATTGTCGATGTTCCTTTCTCTGGCAGTAGATGGCCCAGAGAGGGTGTCTGAAAACATTTCAATTGCTGCCGCCTCCCTGTCACGCACCATGTCAGCCGACATTGAGAATTACAGATTTAGAGTGCTGCGAGCGAAATGCAGTCCCGTTCCAATACAGCTGACTTCGTTCTACGCGCACACTCCTCCACCCCAGAATACCTGTGTGTCCTACCTGGGCGCATATGTTTCATCCACATCCTCCGACACGGTTTTCACAAGGTTCCACAGGCATTCGGCGCATATATGCTGAAGATTTCGCCAAACAAACTCTATTTGCCAGGAAAAGACGAAAGGATTTTATTAAAGGCCCTGCACCACCACCAAAGGCTTTGATCACAAATGTTATATATATATATATCCTATGTCCCATTGGATTTGTCCTGGAATGATTTTTAAGAATATGACAGTTATCATTGCCTTTCACTTTATATGTGTTTTAAACTACTCATTCGGGATTTAACCTGTGTAGTTGTAGGATTACAAACCTAGAGAAAAAAGATGAATTTGAAAAATGATTTCGCCATGTATTTAAACATAGCAGAATAGCTATGTTACATCTATGCATTCAGTCAGTTATATCTGTTTAATGTTTGTTTTGCTTAACACTTTTTAGAGACAACAATGCACAGTGAAATGCAATGTTTTTTAGCATCTGAGACTATAGTCTGTCTTCAATATCGTTAGTCATGTGACACGGAGTCTTGGAGGTGGGTGGGCACAAAGTAAACACTTAAAAAACCAATATGGCGATGTTTTTCCACATGTGAACAAGAGCTCTTGAAGCCCGAAATGCGTTATGCGTGGGAACAAGATTTTGAATAAATAAACATCTTGCCTGAGACTGTGGGGTCTGTGTCTCCTTCATCACCGCCTGGAGGTTGCGGGAGTTTGAGTCTTCTTGATATTGCTACGGAGGTCGGTTGCCTCCGTTAACAGACCCCCTCCCTGTAAGCTGGTGGCCGCCCTCAACCCGAGTTGGTGTGGATCCGTGGTGGAATTGTGGTGGCCGCCCCTTACTGCAGCCGAGAATACAAACATTGACCCGTGGACGTGAACGGCTGGGTCGGAGGACCCGTTGAAGATCGTCATCAGCCGGTGAGTGACCTAGGCATAAGGCGTAGGTGGGGAGAGACAATACAGAGGCATTTAAACGGCAAGTTCAGTGATCGCTGACTTGAAAATCTATATCATTCTAACCCACAATGTCTGCGGAAATGGTCCGTGAGAGGGAAATGGCGGCAGAGGAGGTGTTTGGAAATCCGCCAAACACTTCTACTAATCGATTGCATTTACCGAGTGTTGGAGCAAACAAAGAGACTGATGCAAAATCCTTGTTAAAAAATATGGAGAGTGATAAGAAACTAGAGATCACAAAGTGGTTGGAGCACAAATCATTTTCCAAGTATGCTGAAGTGGGGAGAGTCCCGCAGGAATTAAGAATTTTACTTGCCCCCAGCTTCGATAAACTGAATCCTAATATGCTGTGAGAGTGGGGGGAGAGTAACCTCGCTGCGTCAATTAATCTTGTAAACATTTTGATCAAATATGCAAACATAGATCGCCTGGAAATACTGCATGAAATAGATAAAATAAATGAAGAGTTAAGCAAATTGGAAACAACTGATTACATTACCAAAACAAAGGAAGCTATCAAAGAGAGACTGAAGAAACATGAAGAAAAAATCAAATTCAGAAAGGCCCATAAGTTTGCGCATGACTTAGCAGACTACGAAAAATGAACTGATCTTCACTTTTGCTCGTAAGTTCGATAACGCAAGGAGACAGCAGTATAGCAAAAAAATAAAAAGCAAAGCAACTAATATAACAGACATTAATGATGACTCTTCCAGTATCGACACTGTTTCACTAACTAGTGAATCGAGTATTGAAGTTGAACGTATCGACATTAAGAAAACAAAATTAAGTGTCGGACAGGAGCTTGATTTTTTAGTGGAAAAGAGACTCCAGACCTTGAGGCCGAGGCAATTAAGGAGGCCAATAGAAAAAGAAAAATCACAAGAAGATGCGATAGACGCAAAAGATGGCAACAAAAGCGGAAAGAACAAACCACAATGGCAGAGGAAACGACGTTATATGACAAAAGTATTATCAATCTGTCATCAGTTACCCTAACCAAGGCTGAAGAACAACTTTTGGCGCTTGGTTTAAACTACTGCCCAGGAGAAAGCTTTAACTATGCGCGCACCAGAATTGATGTTTACTGTTTCATTAGGAAACTCAAACTTAAAAGTTCTTTGCCTTGAAATCCTGCAAACAGACAACCGAGATGACATCGGAACAGGAGGAAGATCAAGGTCAAATGTTATCAGTCTCAGATATTCCAATTTTGCTTACAATGCACGATTTGAATGAACAAACTGAATTACAGTCTTCATATGTTGAAACTGATGTGGCTACACAAGAAAGACTGAGAAAAATTAATCTATTGCAGAAAGGGGCTGATCATCCTGCTTTGTGCCACTGATGCCAAAAGATGCGGTTGATACATTTCATGATATTGTCGTTTATGATCTTAAAAAATTGTATCACAGTGTAAAGAGAAATTTACACTATAGAAAACGAGAATATGACAAGTTAATGAAAAAGCTGGGTGAAAATCATGATATTATAATAAAAAAATCAGATAAAGGTGTCAATTTGGCAATTTGGCCAAAAAAAGATTATATACAAGAGGCACACAGACAACTAGAGAATAATGCATGTTACAAAAAAACAACTGTGAAGGTATACAATGCAGCGAAAGATACACTACAGAAATTGCTAGCACAATGAAGACGAGAAGGTCTCATATCCACTGAGGAATATAAATTCATGTACAATGAATTTCCTATGTTACCTGCACTGTATTTAATTCCAAAAATTCATAAAAATGTAATGCCCATCCCGGGCAGGCCCATTATTTTGGCCATTAACAGTGAAGGTGAAAAAGTAGGTCAATATATTTACTATTTTTTACAGGATCTGGTCAAGGAGTTGCCCCTGTTATGTTAAAGATACAGGTGACTTCTTATTGAAAATTAAGGAGCTAGAGTGGACTGATGATTTGTATTTAATTACGCTTGACATTGAGTCACTTTATACGAGCATAGACCACAGCCTGGGTTTGAGAGCAGTCAAACATTTTTTGGATATGAGAACTTGTGAATTTTATGAACAGAATAAGGTGATTTTAGAGCTTATCTCATGGTGCATAAACAACAACTTTTTCCTTTTTGAAAAGGATGTTTTAAAAAAGTTGAGAGGAGTGGCGATGGGAGCCTGTTTCTCCCCCCAGCTACGCGTGCTTGCACATTGGCTGGTGGGAGGAACAGGTTCTCAGAATGGCACATCAAGCACTATTTGAATCACATGTTTTATGTTACCTCAGGTGTATTGATGATGCTTTTATCTTGTGGAAGGGTAGTGAAATTGAAGCCCAACAGTTTATTGAGACTATCAATGATAACTCTATGAACCTAACCTTCACGTCCCATATAAATAAAAATCAAATTGAGTTTCTTGATGTGAGGCATTACATCAAAGAAGGTAAACTCGAAACCACGCTGTATAGAAAACCTACGTCTGGGAATATTATCCTTCATGCAAATAGTGCACATCCTAAGCACTTAATTGCTAGTATACCCTATGGAGAAATCCTCAGGTTAAAACGTATTTGCAGTGAAGAGTCTGATTTTACAGAGTGTTTACAGAATATGTATAGTAGACTGAAAGCTAGAGGTTATAGTGAAAAGATCATAAAAGAGGCCATGAACAAGGCTAGTATTCGACCTAGGAGCAGTTTATTTAAAAGCACTAACACTGATCCTCATAATCAAGATAACATAAAAATAGTGCCTTTAGCGAGAAATGCTGACACCCCCAGACTCATCACCACATATGGCAATGAGGAACGGAAAATCAAAACAATCATTAAAAAGCACTGGCCCATCGTGTTAACAGATAATGTGTTTCGTAACAGATTAGCAGAAACCCCTATGATTACCTTTAGAAGAGCGAAATCAATGGGTTCTGTTCGTGATAAGAATTCTCCGAAGACTAGGAAAACCATCAACTGGCTACAGCCAGCGCATGGTTTTAAGAAATGTTCTTCTTGTAGGGCATGCAAATTTGGCTGCAACAAGACACATTACTCAACTCCTTTTAGTGATTCACCCATTTTATGTTCTGACATGCACCTGTGGTCTTAACTACATCGGTAGTACGAAGCTACAGGTGCATGTCAGAATATTGTAACATATACGAGCCATCACCCACAGTGACCCAGCCTACCCAGTAGCAAGGCACTTCAAAAGAATTCATGCTAATGATGTAAACTGTCTAAACTATTATGTTATCAATGCTATCCCCAAACCACGGAGGGGTGGCAATAGGGAGCGCCAACTTAGACAGTTAGAAACAAAAATCATTTTGGAATTCGACAGTAAGTGGCTTAAGGGGTTAAATAACACAGAGGATATGCACAATTTCCTTTGATTAAATTTTGATTTGCAGATATTGCTTCTCTGTGTTGATAACAGTGATATGTAACATCGTGAGCTCTTTGTTACTCTCTTGACGCTTGACAAAATGTAAGATGATTAAGATAATTATGTTTGTGTTAAGCAACAATAAGAATAACATCTATAACAACTTCAGTAGTTGCAGTCAACATTTCCCCATGATAGACTTTTTAGTATAATGAATTTTTAGCAATATATTTATATGACTTTAATGGTATTTTCTTGAAAAAGATTTTACTGATATTAGTATATATGAAATTTGCACTTATTTATACTGAATACTATTTTACAAAAAACTTTTGCACCATTTTGCACGTCAGTTTTTTTTTGCTGCTTGGCATTTATGCACTTTACTCCGATGTCCCATTGGATTTGTCCTGGAATGATTGTAGTATTGTAGTTGTAGGATTACAAACCTAGAGAAAAAAGATGAATTTGAAAAATGATTTCGCCATGTATTTAAACATAGCAGAATAGCGATGTTACATCTATGCATTCAGGGGCATATGTATGATACTCCCGTTTTGCGAATCTCAAATTGCGATATTTTGCGATTTGCAGTTTGAGATTCGCAAATCGGTATGTAAAAAAAAAATCGCAAATGTTTAGCGATTTCTTAATAATCGCAAAAAAGTCTCAGAAACATCATTTGCGATTCCTTAATTGCGAAATTCGCAAATTAAGAAATCGCAAAAACGGGTATCTGCAATACAGGTGCAGCCTGATGACATCACAAACAGGAAGTGGGAGTGATTTCCTGCACCTGCTTACCTGAGCCACACCCAGAGGCTGTTTGGAGAGTGTGAGGAGGCATCCCAGGAGAGAACAAACACCAATGGAGTCCAACAAGCAACACGAGGGCAAGGATGCAGAGAAGAGGAAGAGAAAACACAAGTTTTCTGACAAGGAGCAGGAGGTCCTCATAGAGGAGATGGCATGCAGCCATGAGCTCCTTTTTGGTAAAAAGGCACTGCGGGTCCCAGAAGCAAGGAAACGCAAAATCTGGCTGGACATTCAACAGAAGGTGAATGCTGTGGGAGTGACCAATTGCACCATCGAGGAATTGCGCAAGCGATGGTATGATATGCGCCAGAGGTCGAAGGAGAGGGTGGCAGCCAGACTAAAGGATGCAAACCAGACCGGGGAAGGACCATCCACAGCAGCACAGCCAACACCCCACGAGGAGCTTGTGGAGTCCACTCTCCTGCCTGAGAGCGTCGGTGGTGTGGCTGACATTGACAGCTCCGACCCTGCATCCAGCAGCCAAGGTAAGATGCATGCTAAATCAATCTGCACTGATCCCCATCCCATGCACACTTCCCCAAATGCGCTAAATATCCTCACTAAATGTCATTCCAGTCCAAGTCTTACAGCACACCCAGCAATGCATCATGGAACTTGTAGTAATATGTCTGACAGTGTGTCCATGAGACATAGGAAATCTAATGCAACATGTGGGTTGGGGATAAGTGAATGATACAGTGTCCGAAGTTAGCCGATACAAACTGTAGAAACTTTATTGAGTGCAAATTGCAGACAAAGACACAAACTCATGTAGTCCCCTTTACATCCACAGCACAATCCAGGGCACGTGATGACAGTGCAGAGGGAGAGGAGCCTGCACATCCTGAGGACTCCAGTGATGATACGGAGCACACACCAATCCTGCGCAGGAAGCGCACACATGTGCTCCCACTGCCTCCATTTGAGGATGACATACCGGCCACAGGGGAGGACAGTGACAGAAGAGAGGGGAGTCAGGGTGTGTCACACATGCCCAGTCAGGACACAGCAAGGCCAAGCATTCCACCACAGGATACACGCAGGTCAAGGCCAAGGAGCAGCACTGCCACTGAAGCGGAGGAAACCGTATTTTCTGGGCTGGAACACAGCATGCTGCAGGAACAGCGCCTGCAAAGTAACTCTTTGAGGTCAATAAATAGGCAGCTATGCCGTATTCACAAAGATCAGCGAAACATGGGGGAGGGCATCATGGCCATGGCAGGTGCCATCCGTGACCTGTGTGACACTCTGAGGCACAACCAAGCCGCCAGTGAGAGGGCAGCCCGATGTGCCAATGCACGCCTTCACACATATACCAAGGCCGTGAACCGCCTCTGCACCACCACCAGCACTCTGACACGCAGAAGCGTCACAATGCAGGTATGGCGCACTGCTGTCAGGACATAGCCAGAGGGCTAGCACAGGTCACCAGTGCAGTGGAGCAGCTGCAGACGGCCAACTCAGGTGGCAGCGCTCTCATGGCCTCTGGCGAGAGTGACGAAACCTCCAGTAGGAGCAGCATCACTCCTACATTGCCTGAAGAAAGACGGCGCAGTTCGAGACAGGATGCAGGACCCAGGAACACCATGGAGGGCACTCAGCCTGGACGCCAAACACCACCAATGCGCCACCGAAGGAGGTGAACTGTCCAGTGACAATGAATCAAAAAAGGATGAAGTAACCCAACTATGCAGATTGCACAGTTACTTGTGCCGTACCTGCACTGTGTGCATAACATGCGCTGGGTACAGCTACACTTTTAATGATTGTGAAGTGTGAATAAACACAGCACACATTAGAAAGATTTTTTGTCTCATGTCATCATTGCTCACCTAGAAGTAGTTTTGTGTGATCTCAGTCCGTCTCTGGCGTCCAGCAGCTGCCCCGACTCCTGACGCTGGTCTGCCAGGGGGAGCAGGGCAATCGTCATCCGATGTGTCTGTATCGGTCACATCAATTCTGGTGCCTTTCCTCATAGCCATGTTATGGAGCATTGCACAGCTTGCCACGATTTTACAGCAGGTCTCAGGGCTGTATTGCAGTACGCCTCCACTTTTATGCAGGCACCGGAACCGGCTCTTAGGATTCCAAACGTACGCTCAATGACGCAGCGTGTAGATCTGTGTGCCCTGTTGTATCTCCTCTCACTTGCATTGGCTGGATCCAGATACGGGGTCAGGATGAAGTCCCGCACTGCATAGGCACTGTCACCTGCAGGGATAGACACAATAGGTAAGTCAATGTCCCCACCCTCCAGTGATGTAGTGGATGTATGGATGTGTGCCATGTATTTACCTAGCAGGTATCCCTCCCCAAACTCTCCAGCACTCAGACGTCTGTGTATTCCACTGTGTCTAAAGATGAAAGAGTCATGTGTACTGCCAGGGTATTTGGGTACGATGTCATTGATGATATTCTTTGCATTGCACACAATCTGTATATTGAGGGAATGGTAGCATTTACGGTTTCTGTAGACATATTCAGTTGCTGATGGGTCCCATCGATGCAGCCAATGACGTGGGGGAAACGTGCAATCTGGTAGAAGTCAAGTTTTGTTTGCTGTAATGCCTGTTGGGTGGTGGGGAAGTATATGTGATGTGAGAGCCTCTGTAGCATTGCATCTAGAAAGGCATGAAAGAAGCGCGAAAGTGCACTCTGTGACACCCCACCAACCTCCGCTATGACCCGTTGAAAACTCCCTGACGCCAGGAGGTGCAGGGAGCACAGGACCTGCACATGTGTGGGAATTGTTTGTGTCCTGCGTGTAGGGTGTTCCAAGTAGGGTTTCAGCTCCTCAATCAGGTCCAATATGGTCTGTGGGTGCGGCCTGTACTTGTCATGGATGTCCTCTTCAGTGTGCTGGAACAGAGTGATGCGCAGCCTGAATATACGTTCCGGTCTCATTCTCCTCTGTGCAAGAGCCCGAATACGCAGCCTCCTGGCTATCACAAACAGTGCTGCCATTGTGGTTTGTTCTGTTGCATTGTGGGGTGGTTTAAGTACCTTGCACCTGTTTACCACCTGCATGCACTTGGTGTTAATTGCGATTTCTTATTTTGCAAATTTCGTTATTTCGCAATTAGCGAGTTTTTCATACATTTGCTTGCGATTTCTTAATTTGCGATATCCTTTTTGCGAATTTCGCAAATTGAGAATATCACAATTTAAGAAATCGCAAGCATAATCGCAATTTTGGAGTTTCGCAGCCTAAGAAATCGCTAATTTAGCGATTTCTTAATTTGCACTAGGAATGTGTGTGATACATATGAAATTGCGAATATTTAGTCGCAAACTCAGTTTTTTGCAATTTGCAGCGTTTCATACATATGCCCCCAAGTCAGTTAAATCTGTTTAATATCTGTTTTGCTGAACACTTTTTAGCGACAGCAATGCACAATGAAATGCAATGTTTTTTAGCATCTGAGACTATAGTCTGTCTTCAATATCGTTAGTCATGTGACACAGAGTCTTGGAGGTGGGTCGGTTCCAAGCAAACACTTAAAAAACCAATATGGCGATGTTTTTCCGCATGTGAACAAGGGCTCTTGAAGCCGGAAACAAGATTTTGAATAAATAAACATCTTGCCTAAGACTGCGGGGTCTGTGTCTCCTTTGTCGCCACCTGGAGGTTGCGGGAGTTTGAGTCTTCTTAATAGGTAGGTAGTTATAGTTAGGACCAAGTTTCCATAGGCAGAGCATTTTTTGTTTTCCTTATAACTTTGGCGTCGTTTGATGAATCTTCATGAAAGTTTCCAAACTAATTCTTTGTTTATATCAGCTCCTATGTGGGACGTTAGGGGGTGATTCGTCAAGGGGGGGGCTGAGAAAAAAGGGGGGTCCCATGTTTTCTCCAGGTTACTTTCCATAGGAAACTTTAGACAAGGCTACAGGTTGAACGGGTGAACGGAATTGCCCCAAGTTAGGCAGGGAGAAGGGTATTGGTCACTTTTGTTTATTTGGTGTAAAGTGTTCAGTAGTTTTGGAGAATTATCTACAGATATTGATATTTGGAAATTCTGCCATCTGATTGGCTGAGGCGTTACGAGCATGAGCTTGCTGCTTATTGGTTGTGAGCGCTGCGAGCGGTTACAACTAGGAAGTGTTGGCCGCCATTTTGTGATTACATTGAAGTGAGTAAGGTGGAAAAAGGGCGAAAAGAGTAGGAAACAGGAGGATAGGAGCACTGCAACCTCTGTGGGGGAGTGCGAAGCGAAGTAGTCACACCTACCGGTCTGAAAGTGCGGTGTTGCTCAGAGTGACATGGTGCTGAGATGAGATGGTGCTACAGTCGGGTATGAAACCTAGAGCCTAAACCGGGAGGTTATTGATGTAAAGTGATGTGCTCTGGTGTTTGTAGGATACCTGTGGAAGTAGTGTTAGTAGGTGTTTATACCATACAGGGAGTGGGAAGCGAACTACTGAGCTCTACCGTGCGTTTATACTATTCAGGAAGTGGGAAGCGAAGTACTACGCCCACCGGTGTGAAGACTCGGGGATCAAACCGAGCTGATTGTTGTAAAGTGATGGGCTGTGGGCGCTGTACCATACTGGCCCGTGTAGTATAACTGTAAGAAGTGTTAGTATGCGTTTATACTATACAGGGAGTGGGAAGCGAACTACTCACCCCTACTGGTCTGAAGACTCGAGGATTAAACAGTGAGCTCATTGCTGTAAAGTGATGTGCTCTGTGTACTATTTAAATGTAAGTCATAGTACAATGTTAGTATGTAATGATACTATAATGTAAGTATGTAATGTTAGAATGTAGGGCTGTCATGAGGGGAATCTTGGGGAGTTTGTACATGGTGCTGGAGAAGACGGATGCCTTGGTGTCTGGTCCTGTTGGTGGCTGTTTTCCTGCAATAAATCTACTTATCGGATCCACTGCTGTCTTCCTGTTCACTACGTAAATTTGGCGACGAGCGGGAGAAGGTGAAAAGGAGGCAGCACTCACCAAGATTCTGCGCTTGCTTGCGTTGTGCTGAAGACCCGTTTTCTTGGTGAATCTGTTTCTACTCATCCCAGGGTCGTGTGCTGAGAACCGTTTTCTTGGTGAATCTGTTTCTACTCATCCTAGGGTCGTCGGCTGATCAAACTAGGTGATCCTACCTCTGGTAGGATTTATATTTTTTTATTTTGGGCTTCCTCTGCCTCTTCCCTACACTCTGATTGCTGTACCACACGTGTGCAAGTAGTGTTAGTATGCGTTTATACTAATTCTGTAGTTATGGATTAAACAAAGCATCATGGTCCCATGGAGTGCCACCTCCCAGGCGCAGGTCATACAATGTCCCGGGGTGTGTAAGCGTGGGACATTTATGTTTGCTATTACAGGGCGGGAGCATTGCTTGCACCCTGTGATAGTAAATTCTTTGCCTCGTTGAAGCGAGAGGAGGAAAACCTCGTATAGTTTCAATAAAGCGGAACCAGATGGTAAAAATGGAGGGAAAAAAATTAAGCAGGGTCTCACCCGTTCATTTAAATGAGCCCACTGGTGGGCAATGTTCCGGGGCCAATCCTATTTATCTATCCCGCAATCTATATTGCGGGGTCTCTGCAGCACTGGGGATCTTAATCTCACATGTAAATTAGGCACGGGAGGGCACAGAGACGTTTCACAGACTAGGGGATTGACACCTCCCCGGGTATTGTTTACGAATTGTTTGGGGGGCTTCGAGGCCAACTCAAGACCGGGGATCGGCAACCTCCAGGGCTTTATTTAAATATGCAGGGTGGGACTCGCCAGTCCTTGAAGCCTCGGTGGCCCTAGGCAGTGCCTTATTGGTTCTGAACTCACACGGGCAGTACTCATGGTGTTATAAAGGGATACACTCATAGAACTCTTGCCGTTGTACAATTACCCAGGCTTCATTTATGTAATAGTCTGTTGGTTTATATTTGGTAGGTGCACCGGAAAATTAAACAAAATTTCCCTTATAACCTACTATCAACCGCCGTTCTTCACAATAAACTACAGACAAGTGTTGTCAGAAAAAGAAGACCTATACACTAAAAAATAACTTTTGTTAACACAACACAAATAAATGGAAATGTGACTTTATTCGAACAACAGTAAAACATGAAAGAAGTGGGTGGGACTCCTCCGGAAGCAGCGTACAAAACCTGCAAGACAAAAAAGAAACATACGTATGTGTGCCATGTCTAAGAGAAAAAGAAAGGTAGTGAGAATGAACAGAGGAAAGTGAGAATGGGACAGAGAGCGAGAGGGTGGAAGGGAGAAGGAGAGGGAGAGTGAAAAGAACAGAGGGAGGAGGAGACAGAGCGCCGGCCTACTGCACCCAGCCCTCACTGTTCACCTCCCGTCACCTGTGTGTCTGGGACGCTGGGGTCCGGGAGAAAGAGTGCAGTGCAGGAAGTCCTTAAAATGAAACAGAGATATGAATGAGGCCAGAGATTACATTATTGTCTATGGCAACATCGCTTGCCTGCACCTGTGCACCCAGGCTGCTGCACCCCAGCCCCTTTCTCCGATCTGTGCTCAATTGCAGCTCCTGCGCGCCGAGGATTGACTGCTCACCTGCCAATACCGGTGTGTCCAAGGATGTGCCGGTGCGAGCTCCAACTCCGGGGTGCCTCTATCAGGGTGGCCCAGCAGGTCTCCGGTCGGGGACGGTGTCTTGATACCATAATGGAAGGCGTCAGAATGCCCAGGGCATCATCATGGGTGGAGCACCCGCTCCGTACGATCTTCGAACTGTTAGTGGTAATCGTGGTTCAAAGAGGAGTTGGAGTGCACGAGAATACACAAGGTTAAATAATAATATGCTATGCTAACGTTCACATACAAAGGAACAGAGCGCATGGTAGAAGCATAATGTGCGCGTGTAATGCACTGGCGCAAGCCTGTGTGCATGTACACTTAGTAATCAGCTCACTGCAGTGCCCCAAAAGCCAACGCCACGTGTCTGTAGGGGAGCACTGCCCGCTGGCTTAGGCCTACAGTCCAGCAGGTCCTTAAAATGAGACATACATGTGACTGAATGAGGTCAGAGAACACATTATTAAGCAGGGCAATATCGCTTGTTTGTACCTGCGCACCCAGGCTGATGCACCCCACCCCTCCAGCAGCATCACGCTCAATTGCAGCCCCTGTGCACCCAGGCCCCACTGCTCACCTGCTGTCATTGTTGTGTGTCCAAACATGACGGGCAGCAGTGTTCACAATCTGGTGCAGTGTTGATTGCGACGATGGTGTACGCCTTATGGATCCCTTTTTTTATTGCGCATTGTGATATGCGAGGTGGATGCGGCCATATCACCTGAGGCAGTGTATAAGAACTGGGACATGTGGCGTCGTCGTTATCCTATTTACACGTATGCAAAGTGGGCTGGGCTTGCGTATGCCAGGCAAGCGTAGGGGTGTGAATAATAGTTCCGGGGACCTGAGCGTTGTTCAGTTCCTGCCTGGCCAGGCAGTGTACTTATGTGTGTTTCTGTTGCAGTTTTGACGTCGCAGAATGCGCAATGTATATTAATGTAGCATGTACCGGGAGGGCAGCAACTATCGCTAATGAGATGCTGTTCGAAAACATTGAATGGCCAACATCACATGTCGTTGTCAAGGTTGTGGATATGCGCAGACACTCATGTCAATGGTGTGCGGTATTATTGAAAGTGTTGCTATCGCGAAGCGCACACATGTGAATGTGCTCAGATGGAGGGAGGATCAGGAGTGAGGCTACGTCATAAATAGTGATAACGTTCATTATAGTCAAGCAATGCATGCCAAACGTGAATCTGAAAGTCTCACATATGACACAACAGAGAATACAGCAATACAAATGTACACATTACTGTTTACTGTTTGTCACATGTGATCTAGGATGTGGACTCTGCCCGTGGCTGATGATGCCCCTTCGGGCCAGCAATACCCAGGCTGAAAGGCAGCACAATAATGTACACACACACACACCAGGGGCATTATGTAACACACATTTGATTTTTGATGTAACGTGTGAGATGCATGGCCATCACACATGGAAGGCTAATGTACAGACCATTAATATTGATCAAGATGATCGTTGCATGTTGTGTGTATTAGAAGATATGTGTACACAGCAAAAAAACTTTTCAAAAAAACTCTCTAAGCAGAAGGGGGGTGTCTCATCAAACGCTGTAGAGAGAATGACTAAAATGGGTGGGGTCCTCCAACTGTTACAATGGGAAATGTTATGAACTAATCAAATGCTTTTTTTTAAGATCACATGGCAATCGCGCATCGAGGACGCAAGGAGGACGCACCCGACAAGATTTTCAGAAAATATATTTAGTTTATTACAGTTAGAAATATATAAATGTTTAAAATATTTTAAATTATCACTTGCTCTCATATACAGTTTAAAGTTATTTAGATATAGTTTTGAGACATAAAAAAAACCGAGGGAATGGTGTACCCGGCGCGACACCATACCGCTATGACATAACACAGGGCCTGGCAGCGTGCACTCGTCTGATACGCAACGCGCAGCGGGCGCGACCCCATAAGTACATGACGTAACGCGTGGCTTGGTACTGCGTACCCGTCGGATACTTATGTAGCAGCTGGCGCGAACTCATACCTATATGATGTTACGCGGGACACGGTGCCACGAATCCGTCATATATGAAATGCGCATCCTTTACGAGTTTAGCAATATGGCGGATAGGATTCGCGTGGTGATGGAGCTCGGTATACTACCGGTATGGGAGTGCAGTTTTCTCAACAACAAAAAAAAGATATACATATTTTTGGGGGAAGATATAAAACATTACTTAATTTTTCAAGTTAAAAAACAAAGAAGTGTAATTAACATTTAAAAAACCTTCGAAATTCACTGAAAAAAACATAGGTTTTACAGACATTATAGTTAGGAATTAGCATTTAAAAAACCTTTGAAATTCACTAAAAAAACATAGGTTTCAGGGACGTTATAGTTAGTTGGACATTTGACTCATATAAAACCCGAGAAATTCGCCAGTTATAGTTAGTTGAGATAACTATAACTTGCGCACCCGCAACGCACTGCTTGATGATATCACATATTACATCACTCAAGACATGGTCAGTGACATCACTCATGACATCACTGATGACATTACTGATGACATCATCCACGTGATAATCTGATGTACATACTGATGCCCTAATATAAACTTTGATACACCCATTCTAAAATGCGGACTACAATTTTTTAAACGATACACACAACAATGCCATATACTACATACCACTCACTGTTTCATATGTCTACACACACATCCAGTCACTTAAACATGTAGTTACTCATCAATACAGCAGTATAATATGCACTCATACATCTATACATGCAGTCACACTCCGCCGCTCATCCATAGAGTTACTCACACACCTAGTCAGTAATGCAAAGAATCAATCACATATCCATTTACTCATGTATACAGTTATACACACCAAGTCCGTTATTTATAGACACACCATATCACTTATTTATAGAGATACTAATACATATTTACTGCCTTATACAATTACTGATACAAGCAGACACTCATTTAAAACACAAACTCTTCAAATAACTTACTCTCATGTATAGTAATTTATATACTCCAACACTCACATATAGTGTCTTAAAATATATGTAGTTAGTCACACATATACCACTGAGATATTAATTCACTCACCAACACACCCATACACACAGTAACTCATCCATACAGCCCTTCCCAGATGCGCTTTTGAATTCATACAGTGAATCACCCACTCAAGCATCTATGCACAGAGTCATACACCCCCCCACTCACCCATACAGACACTCAGGGACGCATACAGATACTCAGACAACAAATCAATAACCCATATAGATACTCATGTAGCTATTCAGCAACCCATGCAGTTGCTTACACACCAACTGAGAGACTAGTACAGACTTTCACACAGTGTAGTCACTAACCCATGCATTCAGTAAGACACGTTCAATCACTCACTTATACAGTCAGTCATGCACCTACTAAATAATCCCTTCAGGCACTTGTAAATGCATTTATTCTTCAATACACCTTGGCATAGATATATATGAAAAATATTTAAACTTTACAGAAACACACATTCATTGGATGATGTCATTAGTGATGTCATCTGTGATGTCATTTGAGATGTCAACAGTGATGTCACTTACCATGTCATGAGTGATGTGATATGTGACATCAACAGCAGTGCATTGCGGGCGCGCGAGTTATGGTTAGCTCAACTAACTATAACAGGTGAATTTCTCTGGTTTTATATAAGTCAAATGTCCAACTATAACGTCCCTGAAACCTATGTTTTTTTAGTGAATTTCAAAGGTTTTTTAAATGCTAATTCCTAACTATAACGTCTGTAAAACCTATGTTTTTTTCAGTGAATATATATATATATATATATATGTCACGCTGCCAAATTTGCACTAAAGGGCCAATACATGGCGAGATTGCGGTTAACCAAGTGCCGATATACGGCTAAATAGCACAGTATATTTCACGAGTTGTCTGCACCTCAATGTGAGTAGTGCGGCTTTGACTGTTAGAATATACGCATCGATGCATTACCTAATGCTGACAGGGCATGAAGCCACATAGCATATTGCAAATATGTGTACGAAGAAACTTGATATCAAATTATTTGTTTAAATCTTTTTTGTCAAATTACCTAGCAATGGAATGAATTGTTATAATGGATAAGAATGTTCCACGATAATTTTACTGTTTTAAGATGGCCGCCTTGTAAAATACAAAATTCAGGCCGATATATCCATCATTTATGTTGCTGTTGCATGAGTGACGCAAAATGAATTTAAATGCCTCCGCGCGCCGTTCCTAACTAAACACTGACGAAGGAATCTCCGAAACGCGTCTCTTTTGTTTACTTCCTGATTAAAGATGAGATTATACGACCCCCCCGGGAGTGCTTCACTTTGTTACAGGACGAGGACGAAGTTGGGAAGCGAATATATTATAAACGTGGGGCACCACCACGCGAAAGCACCCGCCTGTGAGTGCCTTGGCCCTTTGGTGCAAATTTGGCAGCGTGATTTATATCCAGGGCACCACTCCAGGATACGGCAGCTGTTTACTAGCGAAGATCGAAAGCAGAGCACGGACTGGCGTTCCAAGTCATGACAACGGAAACGGGTAAGCCGTGCCATTAAGACTTTCTAACTTCTACATTCGCCGAATTGCGAGCCTGGTGTAAGGCGTGTGGGGGGGGCGTATCGTGGAAAAAGCGTATAGCCTTTCCACAGCAGCTAACAAGAAATGTTTGACAAAACAGATCGCCACGAGGCAGCACTTGATATATTTAAAAAGACCACAACAAAGTCAGCAGTGGGACCAGAGGACATATCAAACGAGTCCAACACTCGCAATACTCTGCGTATGCAATTTACTAAATTGGAGAGACTGTACGAAAGGGAGATGAGAAAGTGGTGGGAAGCCATTTCTCTCCAAAAATATATGAATGTGGATAGGGTGCCAAGGGGTTTGCGTATATATACTGTACCTGCTTATGAAAACCCGGACCCACATCTCTTGGAAGAATGGGCAGAGTACACAGCAGCATCTTGTAAAGGGATGTTGGCCATTCTGGTCAAATTTGCATGGAGTGACAGAGAGAAAGCATTGGCGGAGATAGCCATTTTGGAAAAAGAAATAGCTAATGATGTTGATAAGAGCAAACAAGAAGAATTAAGAGAAGAAATGAGGAAATGGTTACATAAATACGAACTGACGATACGGCAAAGAAAGCAGGATAAATTTGAGCGTGATGAGCGCGACTATGCCCAAGGTAGGATTTTAACTTTCGCAAAGAAATTTGACGCACCCCATAAAGAACTTAATAAAAAGAAACCTCCCCCTCCCACTGAAAGAATCGAAACCTCCGAATCAGAGATTACGGAGAGTGAGTTATCAGGAGATGAAATGCTCGCCCCCTCCAGTGACCAAGGGAAAACTCCTTTGCACTTGGAGTTCAACCTTATCCGCCAAACATGGCTCAGAGGCGGGAAGAGCAAGCCACCCGAAAGCACAGACGGACAAGGAGAGGCGGCTGGAAGGGGAAGAGGAAGAGGAAGAGGAAGGGGCAGAATTACATCACGAGTCACACGCAGCAACAGGGGCAAGAAATGGTAGGAGGCGTGGATGACCTTACCATTATCAATTTGACACCCGAGTGTTGACAGCAGCGGAAGAATCTGCCCTTAAATTGGGACTATCATTCTGTCCCAATGATCGTTTGGAGTTCACGCAGACCAGAATCGATCTGTTCAAATTTATACGCAAAATCAAATTGCATAATTTTTTTAACTCAAGCCATCTATAATGGAAGCACGGCGACTTAAGCAAAAACCACATTTAAGGGACACTGATATCCTGGCGGTACAGGATCTCAGCATGCTTGAGATGCTTGAGGAACTGCGAGCGGAACAAGAGTGCAAGGATAACCTTAGTGGAGATGTGGCAATGAGAACGTGTCGGGTGGGCATTGAACAAGAAACACCAATTACCATCTTTAAGCCTCTATCACTTTTCAATCCGCAAATGCCATATTATGTGATAGATTCGTTCTCTGATGCAGTACTACAGAACCTCCTAAAAAAATTCAGAGCGAAGGATACATCACGTAAGCTCAAACAGAGGAACCTGACGAAAGAACAAGTAATGATCCTTAAAGACTTAAGTATGGATGATCGAATAATCTGTAAACCTTCAGACAAAGGAGGAAATATTGTGTTACTTACCAGAGAACAGTATTGCCGTGAAGCACTTCGTCAGTTGAATGACGTACTATGAAAAGACAAACAAGGAACAATACCATGAAAGTATCACCTTGTACCATAACCTCATTGAAAAATGGCGCAATAAAGCCATGTTGTACACTAATGAATTTCTCTTTTTGCGCAATAGTGATCCAGTGACACCTACCTTTTATCAACTTCCAAAAATTCATAAGGACCGAGTTGATCCACCTGGGAGGCCGATAGTCTCCTCAAAAGGAGGTTTCACTGAAAACATGTCTACCTACATAGACTATTTTCTTTTCCAACTGGTTATTCAACTGGCATCATATGTAAAAGACACCAAAGACTTTATTATGCAGATGAGTGATATTCAATGGGAACCTACATACTTATTAATTGCCCTAGACATCACTAGTCTGTATACATGTATTGATCACAGTCAAGGTATAGAGGCGATGAAATATTTCCTCAACAAAAGACCCCTGAGATTTATGGAACATAACAACATGTTGATAGAATTTATCGAATTCTGTCTATCGAATAACATCTTTTTATTTCAGGGGGAGTTATACAGACAGATCTCGGGGACGGCTATGGGCACCTGCTTCGCCCTCAGCTATGCTAATTTATTCGTTGGCTGATGGGAGGAGCAGGTGGCCCTTACCCAAGAGAAGATGAAATGGGCCAAGTATGTGGTTGTCTGGCATAGATACATTGATGACCTCCTCCTAGTTTGGAGTGGGTCGACTGAACAGGCGGAGGAATTTATACATGAACTGAATAATAACGATCTTAATCTTAAGTTCACATATGAAATTAGTTCAGTGGCAGTGAACTATTTAGACCTCAAGGTATATGTGAGGGATGGAGCTCTTGAGACAGAACTGTATAGAAAACCTACTTCCGGCAATTCCATCCTGCATGTAACCATCCTCCCAAACTTATCAACAGTATACCATATGGGGAGCTCCTCCAGCTTAAATGCAACTGTTCTAGAGAGACCGACTTTAGAACAGCTGCTGATAATTGCATCACTAGATTTCAGGCCAGGGGTTACGATTAAGAGCTATTAATATCTACACTCAATCAGGTTGAAAGAATTCCAAGAAAAGAACTTCTAAAAAAGAAAGATGCAAATACAGTAGGAAGGGAAGAAGAGAATGAGGCTGGCAAATTCTGTATGATAACAACCTTTTCGGATGATGCCAACACCTTTAGGAGGATGCTACAAAGAAACTGGCACATCCTCCAGACCGATTCAGTGATAGGCAAGGATATTCCATCAGTGCCACTAATTACATTTCGAAAATCTCGGTCCCTTAAAGATAAATTGGTCCAGAGTCATTTGTCACCTATCGCGCAGAAAATATGCACACTCAAAGAAATGAAAGGCTTCTTTCCATGTGGAAAATGTAGGGCCTGTACCAATAGCAAAAGAGTTTTTAATTATAACATCCAAGGAGTAAAGAAACCCAGAGTGATAGAGAAATGTATTACATGTTCAACTACTCACGTTGTTTATTGTCTGACATGCCCCTGTGGGCTCAGATATATAGGGAGCACTATTCATAATGTCAAAATGCGCATTCTTGAACATCAGCACGCTATTATGAACAAAGATGTCAATTATCCAGTGGCCAGACATTTCGCTCTTAAAGACCACAGCAACAGGGAGCTTCTGCAATATTTTGGTCTGGACCATGTGCCCATGAGTCCAAGGGGTGGAGATAGAGTACAACGGCTACGATGGCTGGAATCCCGCTACAGAATTGATTTACATACCAAAGTGCCATATGGTCTCAGTAGTGGAGAAGAACTAGTTGTGCATCTGGGAAGATAATTTGGACATATTGAATTTGCATCCCTAAAAGAGATTTCCTGAAATTCTACCCTTCTTACTGTATATAGTTCTGTCACCTGTACAATTGTGTACCAATATTCCATTTATTCATTTCTTATTTTCTTCTTGTGTTCTTGCTAGTGTTAATGACAGGAGCTAAATTGATAACTTTGGTTTTGCCAATTGACGGCGATATGTCCTTCAATAATTTATATGACCATAACATTGGAGTATCGCGCAATGAGGCCAATACATGGCGAGATTGCGGTTAACCAAGTGCCGATATACGGCTAAATAGCAGAGTATATTTCACGAGTTGTCTGCACCTCAATGTGAGTAGTGCGGCTTTGACTGTTAGAATATATCCATTGATACATTACCTAATGCTGACAGGGCATGAAGCCACATAGCATATTGCAAATATGTGTACGAAGAAACTTGATATCAAATTATTTGTTTAAATCTTTTTTGTCAAATTACCTAGCAATGGAATGAATTGTTATAATGGATAAGAATGTTCCAACATAATTTCACTGTTTTAAGATGGCCGCCTTGTAAAATGCAAAATTCAGGCCGATATATCCGTAATTTATGTTGCTGTTGCATGAGTGACGCAAAATGAATTTAAATGCCTCCGCTCGGTGTTCGTAACTAAACACTGACGAAGGAATCTCCGAAACGCGTCTGTTTTGTTTACTTGCTGGTTAAAGATGAGATGATACAACCCCCCGGGAGTGCTTCACTTTGTTACAGGACGAGGACGAAGTTGGGAAGAGTATATATATATATATGTATATATATATATTCAATGAAAAAACCAAAGGTTTCACACATGTTATAGTTAGCTGGACATTTCACTCGTAAAAAAACAATGAAATTCCCCCGTTATAGTTAGTTCAGCTAACTATAACTCGCGCGCCCGCAATGCACTACTGATGACGTCACATATTACATCACTCATGACATGGTCACTGACATCACTCATGACATCACTGATGACATCTCAAATGACATCACTGATGACATCACTGATGACATCATCCAGTGAATGTGTGTTTTTCTGAAAATTAAATATGTTTTATATATGTATATCTCAAGGTCAATGGAAGAATAAATGGGTATATAAGTGTCTAAATGGATGCTTTGTTTTTGAAAAATTTATTGTGTAACTGACTGATTAAGTGTATCATAGTGAATACATGGCTTACTGAGTAATGTTTAAATATGAAAATATCTGTATCAGTCTCTCACTTTGTGTATAAGTGGCTGCATGGGTTGGTGATTAGCTTCATGGGTGTCTATATAGGTTATTAGTTGTTTTTTTGAGTATCAGTCTGAGTGTCTGCATGGTTTGGTGGGGGGTATTACGTAGTGCATAGGTGCATGAATGAGTGATTCACTCTTTGTATGTGTTGAAGACAGCATGTGTGCAGGACTGTATGGGTGGATGAGTGTGTGTATGGGTGTGTTAGTGAGTGAATGACTGTCTCAATAGTGTCTTTATGAGTAACTACATATCTATTAAACTAATATATGTGACTATTGGTGTATATAAGTGAGTATATGTGAGAGTGAGAGATTGAAAGAGTTCCTGTATGAATAAGTATGTGTTTCTATAAGTGACTGTTTATAAGACTAAGTATGTGTAAGTTTCCGTAGAAGTAAGTGTGGTGGTGTGTGTATAACTGTATATGCAAATAAATGTATGTTTGTTTCTTTATTAGCATGAGTGAGTATGTGTGAGTAACTCTATGGATGAGTGGCATTGTGTAACAGGATGTATAGGTGTATGAGTACATATGATGAGTGAGTACATGTATGAGTGACTGTATATGACTGTTGGTGAATGAGTGGATGTGTATGTGGTTCTTAGAATTACTGAAGAGGTTGTTGTAACTGGTATTGGTATGTCCATTGTTTTGAAAATTTTAGTCTCTATTTTTGAATGTGTGTATCAAAGGTTATATTAGGGGAAGAGGAGGTCTGCCACTCTATCACAAGGATGATGTCATCAGTGATTTCATCAGTGATGTCATGAGTGATGTCAGTGACCATGTCATGATTGATGTAATATGTGACGTCATCAGTAGTGCATTGCGGGCGTGCGAGTTATAGTTAGCTGAACTAACTATAACGGGGGAATTTCATTGGTTTTTTACGAGTGAAATGTCCAGCTAACTATAACATGTGTGAAACCTTTGGTTTTTTCATTGAATTTCTAAGGTTTTTTAAATGCTAATTCCTAACTATAACGTGTGTGAAACCCATGGTTTTTTCAGTGAATTTGCAAGGTTTTTTAAATGCTAATTCTTATATTTACCTTTTCTTTTTTTTTTTTTTTTTTCAATTTTTTTTACATATTTTTATTTTAATTTTCTATCCTTTTTTAAAGACTATGGTTAAATTTTAAAAATTCTACAATATATTTTTTATTTTTACCATTTTTTTAAACTAAACAGGTAAGATTTATTAATATAACATATTGGTTTTTTGTTCCCCTTTTTTTTTTTTTTTAGTATTTTTTTAACGTGCGCGTACGGTAAGCGCACGTCTTGCTTTTATAACGTTAGATTTCTACGCTGTTTGCGTTCATTTACGCAATTTGCGTAGACGTACGTCACGCGTGCGCAGCGCGTAACGCGTACGCTGCACGCGCATGTTACGCGGAAGTGAAGGGGCGTGCCTGTTTTGCGCATGCGCGCGTGCGCGTGTCTATTTTACGCGCATGCGTACTTTTGCCGTAAGCGCTCCGTAAGCGCACCGTAAGCGTAACGTACGCGCACGGTAGGTCATGTGATCAAGAAACAAAACTTTTGATTGGTTTAAAGTACTTTCAGTTCTAGAACTCTCCTACACCACACCCATTCCCCTCATTTCTGCTTGTGATCCCTTAGGAGAAGGAGCTGAGTTGTCTTTGTGATACGATGGCAGAACGGCAGACCTCTTCTGAGAGTGAGGCTAGCAGCACTACATTGAGGCAGAGAAGGAGGAAACAAAAGAGCTCTTTCATATGGGAGTATTTTTCTTTTCCAGAGGGCAAGAAAAAGGTAAATGCACCCTTAGTGACTTGTAAGCTTTGTGACCGTGTACTTTCAAGAGGGAATCCCAACAAGAAGTATTCCTTCGGGAATCACACCATGTTGAGACACCTTCATGATGTACACGGTAGGACATATGCTCGACATACTGAAGGTAACCCTTCAGTAAGTCAACCAAGCACATCCACAGCAGCTCAGCCTGGTCCATCATCTGCAGGGCCGAGTCCATCTTCGGCAGGTCAGCTGAGCCCTTCATCTGTGGGGGGAGCATCTCCTTTTTCTGGTCCTCTGGAAACCAACCATCGGTTTGCGAGGGTTTTAATTCGGTGCGCCACTTGTCATGATCTAATTTGTCATAGGGAGACCAGTGTTGCCCTAGTGAACAATTTAATAGATCAGCACATTTGTCGTACCGACTAATATTCCCATTCTTTCTTTCCTCTGTCCCTGCATGAACACAACGGCTGTTTTAAGAGCCAACCTTACCTTTCAACTTTTTTTTATATATTTTTTTAAACTTTTGTTTATTTATTTTTTTACCGTACGCGTACGGTACGCGTAATTTTTTTTTTTTTTTTTTTTAAAACACTAAAAATCAATTATCACATTACAAGGTCCTTGAGAGACTACAATGAAAAACTGAAAATGTGATTGTGGAGAAGTGGAAAAAAGGGACCATGAAATTTTTAACTTACCATACCCACTCAAAAAATTATTTATTAATTAAAATTTTATTTTAATTGCTTTAAAAATGGTTCAAGTTTTCAAAAAATTTCTATCTCAATCTGAAAAAAAAAGAAAAAAGTATTAATATTTAATAAAACATTTTATAATACAGTACACATATTTACATATTTTCCCCAAAAATGTTTTGCCTTTTTTTTGCTGTTTTCAGAATATATTGCATTTCACTATAAATTGTGAAAGCAATTGCATTCATCATTTAACAGCGGGCAAAAAAAAAATAACAATCTCAAAGATTGTTTTAAAAAAGCCCAGAATCTCTTTTTACTTAAACATAACATTATAGAAATGCATAATATTCTAAAAAAATATCATCTAATATCAATACTTATTTCTTTAAAATACCGTCTGACATTTTTGTTTCAGAAGTATAATCACAAAAATATATCTCAAATAACTCCACAATACATCTGGTTCCATTTCCTTTAGGCCAAATAGTAATTTTAAAATTCTTTTTTGATTAAATTTCCAATGTTAATCCAATAAAATTCTAAAGTTTAAATTGTACAGATCTCACCGATTCTCTGTAACATTTTGGTTTCCGAAAGATTAATTAATAATTAAATAAGTCCACAATACAATTGTTTACCTTTCCTCATGGCCAAATAGTAATTTTAAAAATCTTTTTTGAATAAATTTCCAATGACAATCCAATAACATTCCAAAATTTAAATTGTGCAGATGTTACCGATTTTGTCTAAATTTTTGGTTTTCCAAAGTTTCATTAAAAATTTAAAAAGTCCACATTACAATTGGTTACCTTTCCATTAGGCCAAATGATAATTTGTAAAATCATTTTTTTTGAAAATTCCAATGGTAATCCAATAAAATGGTAAAATTGTTTTGTACAGATCTTGCCAAGTCTCTCTAAAATTTAGATTTCAGGAAGATTAGATAGGAATTTGCTAAATCAAAAGGCAAACGTTGCTTGAAAATCAATTGGGAATCATTACACAGTGTCCAGCCTTTTTCACATTTAAGATAAACTGTGTAATGTCCAGAAGTAACAGTAGGTCCTTCATGGAAAATTATTGCAACTGTTACAAAAGTTTTTCCTGAAATTGATAATTGCTGTCCTGTAAACTTCTTTATTAAAGTATCCAATTTTGAACCATCAGCTTTACATCGTTGCATCATTAAAATTACATATTTTCTGTATTCCTTTAAAATTAACGTTGAAAACATTTCAGATTGACACTCACTGCATTCCATGCTATGATTAGCATCTTTAACTAATTTAGCAAAAGTGACTGTTTTACTTTCTGGCAATGTCAAATAAATAAACCTTTCAGAATCAACATTAGAGCCACATGTATTGTAACAGTTTTCACAACTATGTTCCCATTTATAAGAGACACCAAACATATTTTCAATGGGAACCCCTTCTTCTTCCAGTACCTGAAGAAAAAACATCAAGAATTCCTGTGCGTCTTGCTGTACATTTTGAGAAAACTGTGTTCGTCCTGAACATACATCTAAAAGTTTTCTAATTTCAGTAGCACTTTCTATTTGAGTTTTATCATTACTCAGCTTTTGAAAAAGGAGACTCAACTCAGAACAGAATCTTTTTCTCTGATTTACTATTATCTGCTCTTGCACACTTTCCAGATAAAATGCAACATTCAGCACTACATTAGCGTAGCAGTTGACACCAGAGCTATTTTCAAAATGACATCCTACAACCTCTTCTTCATTTTCCTTTTTCTTTTTGCTTGCAATTACATCACTCCTCTTTTTTTTTTCCTCCTCTCTACATCTTCATTACAGATATTCTCATTTCTCCTTTTACGAGAAACTACACGTTTCTCCAACACAGGATACTGACCTAAATGAGGAGCATAGGTTCTTCTTAATCTATTATACTCCTTTACACAATTTGTATCAGCACTAACTTTTGAGTCATCAAAGTCTATCATGAATAAACCAGATAATGTTTTCACTCATGACAAAGCTACATAAGCCATACCTTCTTTGAACACAGTTGAACCAATGTTCACAAAAGCACAATCTACAGTCAATAGTTACAGCATATGCTAGAGAAAACGGAAACTGCTTCCTACGTACATATAAGTCTTTCACAAGCATGAAACGAACTGAACAACGACAAATGTCTTTAACTTCTTCTATCTGATCAAATTTTATTTTTAAACATTCAATTCCGTCTTTTTTCTGATAATTAATAAAACCCACAACTCTTCCCATAGCTCCATTAACTAAACCTTTTTCAACATCCAAATTTCTCCTTAAAAATACTCTACAGTTCATGCAAACATATAGATTTTTTTCTAATCCAGCTGTTTTGGAAATGTTCTTCTCTAGTGAATCCAATTTATTTTTCAGTGTGCCTGTTAATGTGATAGTAATTCTTCCATCCTCAATTTTGTCCACTGCTTCCAATTTCCTGATATCTTCCTTTTCCAATTTTAAAAGCTCCTCATTGAATATTGAGCATTCACGTAGAGTTGGCATTAAGCAGATGACACTTTTCTTTTCTGCAATGTTCTTGTATATCTTCTCTGCAACTATTTCTTCCTTTGGAAATAAATTATGTAGCAGCCGACTCTGTAATGCTTTTTTGCCAACTTCTGTGAGGAGTCCAATTCTGATATCTTTCAGAATACTTCCATATTCTTCATCGTTTGCTTGCCTCATATTAGTAGTAAGTTCCTTGTACTCAAAGAAGGACCAAATATTTGCATTACCAATGCTTCCCAATGACTTCTTTGTGTCTTCATGTGTCATAGTATTAAACACTGGTTGTCCTTTAACTGGAGTAAGTTGTAGAAGATCCCCAAAAACTATGACATGTTTTCCACCAAATAACACGTCATAGTCTGTCCTTAGAATTTGCTGCATTCTTAAATGCACAAAGGCAAGCATTAAGTTTGATACCATGCTCACCTCATCAATAATGAGAACTTGCATCTTCTTCAATACTCTTGAAACTTCCAAGCATGCTTCTCCAGTTAGCTTGTTGTATTGTATTTTGTTCTCATGCTCCACTGGTAACATTAGCAAACAATGTAAGGTGATTCCTTTTATGTTATATGCTGCTAACCCAGTTGGAGCAGTAACCACACAAGACAAAGTAGAATCCGTTTTTTGATGTAGGTAGCTTCTGATGACTTTTATTAAGAAACTTTTTCCAGTTCCAGCTTGTCCGCTTACATACATCCTGATTGGATGAAATGATGTGCATGAGCACTCTTTTTTTTCATGTAGAAATCCGTGATCAATTTTGCTTCTGATCTCTTCATAAATTTGTTGCTGCTCTTCATTCAGTTGTCTTTCCAAATTTTGTAAGTCTATAAATTCTTCTTGAGCTTGATTCATAGCCGTTTCCACTTCATTCATGGCTATTGATGCTTCATTTTCAACGATTGGTTGTCCTAGGGGATCTTGACTGAGTGTTCCTGAACTTTGGCTGTCTTGAGAACTGTCTCTAGCTACTTCAGCTGCAATTGTAGTTTCCTTCTTCAATTTCTTCATTTAACATTTGCAGATAAGTTGAAAATGTACTGCATTGTATGCTGTCTTTGCAAGCATTAAATGAATCTTCATAGCTTTGAAATTCTCCCAGTAGTTCATCCTCTGTACGCCATGGTTTAAACAGCTGTAAAAGAGCCAAGTAGTAAAATTCCTTTTTGTCAGTAGTGTCGCAACTCAGCTTCCTGTGATTTATCAAACTTCCTTTTGTTTGCTTCACCAAACATCCTTCCTCACCAATGACTTTATATTTTCCATTGTTGATGTCTTCTGCGGCTTTCCGTGAATAAATGTAGTTCTGCAGCACTTCATAGAGACACATGTTCTCCAGATGATGACTTCTTTTTGGATAATATGTGTCCAACATGTTTGATTTCAAAATATCTGTACTTTCTGGGTCATTCTCGGCCAAATATTCAATTTCTCCAACAGATTTCAGTACCCGATTTCTCATTGCTGCAAGGCCTAAACTTGCCCAAATTATTCTTCTTGATTTCGAGTAGAGACTTGCAGAAGATAACCTATCTGAACATTCGTAGGATCCAATTTCACGATGCGATAACATCTTTAAACTGAAACTGTACAGCTTCTTACTGACAGTCTTCTCGTGAGAAATCTCTTCCCACATTTCTTTCAATTCAGTTTTTTCAGATTTAGTAATGTAAGACGTTACATATCGAGCAACAGCAATGGAATTGTCAGCTACATACTGTATATCCATGTTAGCATTCAACATGGATAAAATGACTGGGTTGTAGTCATTTATATTTTTTGATTCTTCTTTTCTTTTTAGGTTGTAGGTATTCTTAGGTGATTTTCTTGTGATAGTATGTCTCACAGATGACATAAAACTGTTTACTCTTCCATTTGAAAGAACAGGTCTAGGAAATCCATATCCACATTTAGGTGCCAATTCCGATCCGGTAAAAAAATTCCCCGTCCGACTCGTATCCGGATTTTTTTCCGTCCGAATCGTCAAAGTAGCGTACAAACTGCCAAGTACGATTCGAACGGAAAAAAGTCCATACGAATCGCATTGGGAAGATTTCCCCACACGTCCTCGGGTCGGGAAAGTCACCGACACGTCCCCGGTCGAAAAACCCACCGTGCGGAAAAATAAAGTCCGACTGCGCAAGTACGATCCCTCCCGTCCTCCCCATTTCACAACCGTACGCAAAAAACACCGTCCGAACCGAACTCCCATAGCAACCATGGAGACATGTGCCCGCATACGCGCCGAACACCCCACCACCCCCCCCGCCCGTGTATGTACGCACCGAACCCCCACCCGTGTATGTACGCCCCCGAACCCCCACCCGTGTATGTACGCACCGAACCCCCACCTGTGTATGTACGCCCCCGAACCCCCCCCCAGCCGTGTATGTACGCACCGAACCACCACCCGTGTATGTACGCCCCCGAACCCCCACCCGTGTATGTACGCACCAAACCCCCCCCAGCCGTGTATGTACGCACCGAACCCCCACCCGTGTATGTACGCCCCCAAACCCCCCCAGCCGTGTATGTACGCACCGAACCACCACCCGTGTATGTACGCACCAAACCCCCCCCAGCCGTGTATGTACGCACCGAACCCCCACCCGTGTATGTACGCCCCCGAACCCCCACCCGTGTATGTACGCACCAAACCCCCCCCCAGCCGTGTATGTACGCACCAAACCCCCCCCAGCCGTGTATGTACGCACCAAACCCCCACCCGTGCATGTACGCCCCCGAACCCCCACCCGTGTATGTACGCACCAAACCCCCACCCGTGTATGAACGGACCGAACCCCCCCCAGCCGTGTATGTACGCACCGAACCACCACCCGTGTATGTACGCGCCCGAATGCCCCCGAACCCCCCCCCAGCCGTGTATGTACGCACCAAACCCCCCCCAGCCGTGTATGTACGCACCGAACCACCACCCGTGTATGTACGCACCAAACCCCCCCAGCCGTGTATGTACGCACCGAACCCCCACCCGTGTATGTACGCCCCCGAACCCCCACCCATGTATGTACGCACCAAACCCCCCCCCAGCCGTGTATGTACGCACCAAACCCCCCCCCAGCCGTGTATGTATGCACCAAACCCCCACCCGTGCATGTACGCCCCCGAACCCCCACCCGTGTATGTACGCACCAAACCCCCACCCGTGTATGAACGGACCGAACCCCCCCCAGCCGTGTATGTACGCACCGAACCACCACCCGTGTATGTACGCCCCCGAACGCCCCCGAACCCCCCCCAGCCGTGTATGTACGCACCGAACCACCACCCGTGTATGTACGCCCCCGAACCCCCACCCGTGTATGTACGCACCAAACCCCCCCCAGCCGTGTATGTACGCACCAAACCCCCCCAGCCGTGTATGTATGCACCGAACCCCCACCCGTGTATGTACGCCCCCGAACCCCCCCCAGCCGTGTATGTATGCACCGAACCACCACCCGTGTATGTACGCCCCCGAACCCCCACCCGTGTATGTACGCACCAAACCCCCCCCAGCCGTGTATGTACGCACCAAACCCCCCCAGCCGTGTATGTACGCACCAAACCCCCCCAGCCGTGTATGTACGCACCGAACCACCACCCGTGTATGTACGCACCAAACCCCCACCCCAGCCGTGTATGTACGCACCGAACCCCCCCCCAGCCGTGTATGTACGCACCGAACCCCCACCCATGTATGTACGCCCCTGAACCCCCCCCCAGCCGTGTATGTACGCACCGAACCACCACCCGTGTATGTACGCCCCCGAACGCCCACGAACCCCCCCCCAGCCGTGTATGTACGCACCGAACCACCACCCGTGTATGTACGCCCCCGAACCCCCACCCCAGCCGTGTATGTACGCACCGCACCCCCACCAGTGCATGTACGGACCGTACTGACGCCAAAAAAACACGTACTGAACCAGGACAAACCATACTTACACAAGGAGAGTCAAGTAGAGTTTCCCCACACCACCAAACATGCCCAACAACCCCACAAACATCACATACACTCACCTGCAACTGCCAAACTGCCAAACAGAGGCCCAAAACTCAATCACTCCTCATAACACACCCACACAAATTTCAAACACAGCCACACCCACAAATGGACCAATAAAAATGGACCACACACACAAACCATGAGCCTTTGCAACAGACCCACTGCTGCCAGAGCCCACAGACGACCCACACCACCATACTTGAACCTCACACTTGCATACCTTCACACAACCACCTACACAAACACCCCCTCATCACATTCACACACACACCTCCACTACCACACCCACACACCCACAACCATCCACACCCACACCCCCACAACCATCCACACCCACACCCCCACAACCATCCACACCCACACCCCACGCCATGTCCACCACCAAGAATCCAAAGTTCACAAAGGAGGAGCTGGAGATCCTTGTCGACGAAATCCTCAGAGTCGAGCCACAGCTCTTTGGGACATTGGTCAGACAGACCAGCATATCCGAAAAAACGGCCATGTGGCAGAGGATCGTCGATTCTGTGAATGCTGTTGGGACCACCAGAAGGACCAGGCACGAGTGCCAATCCAGGTGGTACGATCTGCGGAGGACGGTCAAGAGGAAGATGACTGACAATCACAACCAGGGGAACATCACTGGAGGAGGGCCGCCCCCCAGACCGGTACAATACCATCCCTGGGAGGAGAAGGTGATGTCCACGCTGGCGGTGGAGGGACTACACGGACTGCCAGGACTCCCAGACCCTGGTGAGTACACAAACAACTCACCGCACATGGGGGGGATGCCATACACAATCAATCATGCATGCCACCCCCCCAAGCCACCACCGGACACAACAACACTCCACAAACACACACATGCCACTAGCGCCTCCATGCCCCATGCATCAATCAGGGCCATGCCAAGTCACAGGCCACACAAAACACCAACACAACACAGGATGTGGTCGATGCTGGGAGTGGGGGCATCAAAACTAACATTGAGCAACTCACAAGCACACAACAATGCCCTCAGCCCATATGGCCCAGGGCACAGCCATACAAACTGTGTGTACCCACACAGTACTGTCTTGCCTGCAAATGGTGGCTGCCATGCAGGATGACATGGGTCTGAAGGCACAATTTGCACATAACAGCAGACAATGAAGATGCATCGCTCTGATAGAGTCTCAGCACACACCGCCACAGCAGCAGCCTACACTCAGACACACTGCCCAATGGGTGCCCGGAGAACAGGGACTAACTCACATGAACAAGCCAATGGCCATTCAAAGACCGGCTAACTGTGTGTGCCCAGGAAGCTGGCCTGAGGTGACAGAGAGTGACAAAGAGAGGGAGGGAGAGGGGGAATGAGAGGGAAGGAGACAGAGGGGGAGACAGGGAGACAGACAGAGGGAGGGAGTAGGGTGACAGAGGGAGACCGACAGAGGGAGGGAGGAGGGTGACAGAGGGAGGGAGGAAGGGAGACACAGGGAGACTAAATCACCCTTGGGTGGTGTGGCCATGTCCACTCGTCAGCCGGTGGACTGTGTGCATGCAGACCAGGTCTGGCAGTGCCTCAACCCCCCCTTCCGTAGATGAAGACCGGTCCATGTGTCAATCTGTGCACGAGTCCATCCGTGCTTCAGGCACAGACCTAACCACACACCCAGTATACCCACCCACTGTGTCGGTAAGAACCCTGTCACAAATGCTTCAGTCCCCTACCTGCAACATCAAATTGCCTTGGCAAAACACCATTTGGCCACGTACAGTGCAACACGTAAGGCACCTCTGCATGGCTCGCTACGCCCGCACACCACACTGCTGACTGTGTACCCAAATAGATGCATCAACTAAGATTGTGTCTCACACATGCGTAAAGCCCTGACAGCTGTGGCCAAGGGACATAGCCATGCACAAGTGCACTGTGAGAGAAATGCAGGACAGATCCAACTACCCAGAGGAAGAGTGCCAAATCAGAAATGCATGCAACATGGATGCCACATCTGACACTGTTAACATTGTCTCTCTCACACACAGGTCAACGTCGACGAACACCCCCCAACACTGGGGGGGAAGTCTCACAGGACCAGGCTCCGCGGGATGAGGACCCCACCGCCAGTGATGACTCTCACCACTCCGTGGATGACCCAGACCAACCTGGCCCCTCTGGTGTCCAACCACCTGCAGCACCTGCGTCAGGTACAACTGTGCCAACCACCACCCCCATTCCTGCCACATCCCAGGAGACGTCCAGGAGCCCTGCCCGCACACGACCACCCAGCCAGTCTGCCCAGGAGGGACACGGTCCTCCGGGCACCCAGGAGGAGGCAGGCGGCAACGCAGATGCCATCCCTCAGGGGTCCCGGAGACCCGATGCACCCACAACGGCAGGCCAGGTGCACGTGGGCAGGGGTGGCGGGAGTGGAGGACGGCGGAGGCGCGAACCTGACCAGGCAGCTCAGGACCCGGTAGTGTCCCAGGTCAGCAACATCCTGGATACATACCGGCGTGACACCAGGGGCATGGACCAGATTGCGTCCACCCTCAATGACATCAAGGGGACCCTCCAGGAGATGAAGACCCTGCAGTCCCAGCAACATGCCTGTCAACTGCAACACCAAGGAAGGATGGAGGATAGACAGGCTGAGCTCGTGGCGGTGCAAACCCAAATGACCGGTGTACTCCGTCGGATTGCCGACAACATGGGCAACCCTCCCTGTGGCACCAGGCGAAGGCCATTACCAGACACAGGGAGGGATCAGGAGGAGGAGGATTCATCCGACGGAGCGTCACAGACATCGTCACGGACTGCTTCCGAGGGTCCCCGCAGGAAGGTGGGTCGTCCACGAAAAAGACTGTGAGAGTCAGCAGAACATCACCATCTCCCAGGTCACCTGGCCTGGCACCTGGCCCTCTGGCCCAATAGCAGCACATGACATTCTCTGCCACATGGACTTGCTGGTCACTGTCTGACCTATGTTGACGAAGACTGTGGCATGGACTCTGACATTTTGCTACGGCAAGGATACCAACTCCCCCAGTGAACTTTGGATTCTACACTCCCGCTGTGCACCTCTTGTCATCCCCACAAACCCGTACCCCACCACAAATAAATTAATCACACTTACAAGATGATGCCGTGATTCTGCATTATTACAATACATGTGTGTGTCGTGAAGTCAAAGCATGCCTGATCTCAGAATTAACTCCAACCATCCAAACCGTGGGGTCGCAGTCTTGCCCAGGACACACATGGGTCCCAATGTATCATCTGATACAGACATGGAGTACCATACTCACCTGTGCTGGGCCCAACCAGCTGAGTGGTTCCCGCACAACTGTGGCTACAGACACATTCAGGGGAGCAACAGTCATGCGCAGAGGTCAGGGATCATGTGGAGTGACCTGGCTTGCCGCTCCCAGGTATGTCTAGACATGTGTCCCTACAATGTGCAGCATGCTTGCGTCAGGCGGATGTTGAGAATGGTGGCTAGGCCAAGGTTGGATGCATGGAGATGCCAGAATGCAGTTTAGGATCACAGTGCCACATGGTTGTGTTGGGGTTGTGGGCTGCATCATGAGTGTGGGCGTGGATCGAGAAGGTCATCCTGCAGCTGGCTGTGAAACATTCCCCCCATCCCGTTTGGACGTTGATGTGGCCTGGTTGCCCGACGCAGTAGCAGAGCTGTGCAGATGCACTCCGGATATGGACAAGTACCATGGGAGTCGTAAGGCACATGTCCGTAGACTGCAGGGTAGGATTCGACACGGATGTTGTAGTTGCCCTGGGGGATGGTCTCTCTTGCCTTGAGGTGGATGGAACTGTGCATCTTGTGCATAATACAGTTCCCACTCCCTGACAAACCCCTAGCATCTTGTCACTCTACACATAGACACATATGCACCACCTATGAAAACTATGCCAGACATGCCGCACGCACAGTGGCAACAGGCCACCATTGACAGGGAAGAGGCACCTTGGAGACAGAGGGACAAATTTATTAGTCATGTGTGTTGGAATGACAATGATACTCTGTCAACACATACACAGGTCATGTGGATGAACATGTGGGAGCAACACTGGCACCCCCCATTGCAACACAGATGCTGGTATCCCATTGACCTGGCACACAAGTGACGGATAACAGCTAAACACCCCCTGCTGCCACGGAGAGGCCGCTATACACCATTGAGGCCCTGATGGGGCAATCACACACCATGTCAACCCGGTGCAACCTGTATGTTTCCGAGGCCAGTGTTACACACAATGATGGCCTCATCACAATCCCCAATCCCCTGCCACATGACAGTCACCAAGTCTGACCATGGCTCCAGGTGAAGCCTGCCCCATGTCATGTTCCCCATGTAGGATCACCATGTATGCAAATGGAACACACATGAACCGGAGAAGTGCACACAGACTACAAACAATTCACACACCAAAAACGACGTGAGGCATCCCTTACCCTAAGGAGATTTCAACACTTGCCCGTGCATGTGACGCTGAATCAGCACATGTTGCTGTGTTCATGAGGAGTAGCAGGAGCACAACAATGCCACCAGCAGACAGCATGCACATGGACCTGTGGAAGAGAGACACACAAGGAGTCAGCACAAAGGAGCACATCCGCAAGCATGTACTCAACACGTATCATGTTGTCAACATGACAGGTGACAATGATGACCCTCAGACAACATCCTTCCATTGCGCCATCACTTGAGTGACACTTCAATACACACCACTGACTCACTTGGCAGACATGCAGATGGACACACACATTGCAACACATGCCACACACGGCCCAATGCGTGCACACTCAGACACTGGAACTCACCACTAAGCAAAGAAGTTGCGTATGAGCCGACTCCGCATGTCCTCCACAGCCTCCTCCTCCTCCACATCACTTGCCCCGTCACCAAGGCCTTCATCCTCCACGGGTGGATGGTCCTGGTCATCTTGATCCAGTATGAGTGGAACAGCTTCCTCCACTGCCATGTTGTGCAGCATGCAGCAGACGATGATGATCTTGCACACCTTCACCGGGGCATATGGGAGTGCTCCGCCGGTCTTGTGGAGGCACCGGAATCGGCTCTTCAGAAGGCCAAACGTCCTCTCAATGACTCTCCTGGTCCGCCCATGTGCGTTGTTGTAGCGGTGCTCGGCAGCCGTGCTGGGGTTGCGGACAGGCGTCATCAGCCATGGCATGTTGGGATAGCCAGCGTCCCCTACAAGGAAACATCATGGACAGAAGTGTGTCAGCACAGGCAGTGAGATTGGAAGATGACGCCAAACACTGAACTGCCAGAGTCTACCCACCAACAATACATGCTCGCTCGTTCCGCAGCTGCAGCATCATTTCAGGCAGCCTGCTACGCCTCATGATGAAGGCATCGTGTGCTGATCCTGGAAAGCGAACACAGACATGTGAAATCAACATGTTGGACAGACACACCACAAGGGCATTAATGGAGTGATAATGTTTGCGATTCCTATACACCACCTCCTGTGCCTGTGGTGGTACCAACGCAACATGTGTCCCATCTATGGACCCAATGACATGGGGCATCCCTCCCAGGGCATAGAACTCACGCTTGACATCTGTCAACTGCTCACGAATTGGGAATTTTATGTACTCATCCAGGTGAACCAACATGGCCTCTAAGAAATCATGCAGAACACGGCTGAACATCGTCTGGGACATGCCCCCGACATCAGCAATGGTATGTTGGAACGTACCCGTGGCAAGGAAATGTAGGGCTGCCATCACCTTCAACTTGGGTGTCAGTGCACTGGGTTACCTGTGGCGCGGGAGGAGTTGTGCTTCCAGCCGGCCAGTCAACTCATCAATCAACCGTTGGCTGAATCTGTAGCGGCGTATACAGTCCCGTTCATGCAGGGCAGCCATGTCTGGCATACGTCGAGGGAGAGGCGGAGCCCTGCAGTGAAATGGAAGGAACACCGAAGAGTGAGCACTGTACAACGACATCGTCAATGCACTGAGCACATGTTACACAGCCAATACACATATGCCACGTTGTGAGTCAGGTCTGTGCCACATTTCCTGGACACGTACGCCAGTCAGGTGACACTCCTACCAAGGGACAGCCACTAACGGAGGGGGGCAAGATCACGATGACATGGCATGAGACTAGCTGTGGGCCAGTGTGAGTGAACATGCACACGCATCACAGGATTCACAGACATCCACACATGTGCAGAAGTAGTATGCGTATGGTACAGACAGGTAGTTGGATGCGATATGCACTGGTCACATGTCATAGGAATAGGACAGGCCACACACATTGCCTTTGAGGAGTACATGTCGAGACAGAACATACATAGGGAGCATGTGGATATGTACTTGTGTTGATACTCCGTGTAGTTGCATACATACACACCTCATGGCAAATCACATATGTGGGCTGGTGTGCGGAACAGTGTGCCATGCCCATCGACACACAGACACATGTTGGCAGCAGCAACTGCTGATGCATTGAACCACACACCTACAGCAAAATCATGGAAAGACATGCCACACACATGACATGGTTGCAGCGTGCAACGCAGCCATACACATGTCATGTGTAATATTCCGTGTACCTGGCATCAGGGGACAGGTGCGGGTGTCCGTGACTGGGACATGCAAGTGACTCATGGCTCCACTAGTGTGTACGACATGCACACATGTCAAAGGAGTGCAGGGGATGTGTTGTACAATGCGCACCATCACACCCGACATGTGTACACAGCTCATCGTACATGTGCTTTGCCCACACCTCAGGGGTAAAGTGCCACATCACATCCTGACACACCTGTGTCACACACATGTGGTATTGCACAGACAATGCATTGGTGTCCACCCTTGGCAATACCTGTCCGCTCCATTCCTGTCTGTGTGCCGCCTGTCACCACTGACAGTTGTGAAACGCACCGTACATACGCTCGGAGTGCGTGTATAGGGTCCCTGGGCCAATATTGCCGCTGGCGTATGCGTACGCCACAGTAGTACGGACCGTACAAGCGCTTGTGCGGTCCGGATCACAATATGGGCGCTGGCGTATGCGTACGCCACAGTAGTACGGACTGTACAAGCGCTTGTACGGTCCGGATCACAATATGGGCGCTGGCGTATGCGTACGCCACAGTAGTACGGACCGTACAAGCGCTTGTACGGTCCGGATCACAATATGGGCGCTGGCGTATGCGTACGCCACAGTAGTACGGACTGTACACGCGCTTGTACGGTCCGTACTACTGTGGCGTACGCATACGCCAGCGCCCATATTGTGATCCGGACCGTACAAGCGCTTGTACAGTCCGTACTACTGTGGCGTACGCATACGCCAGCGCCCATTTTGTGATCCGGACCGTACAAGCGCTTGTACAGTCCGTACTACTGTGGCGTACGCATACGCCAGCGCCCATATTGTGATCCGGACCGTACAAGCGCTTGTAGAGTCCGTACTACTGTGGCGTACGCATACGCCAGCGCCCATATTGTGATCCGGACCGTACAAGCGCTTGTACAGTCCGTACTACTGTGGCGTACGCATACGCCAGCGCCCATTTTGTGATCCGGACCGTACAAGCGCTTGTACAGTCCGTACTACTGTGGCGTACGCATACGCCAGCGCCCATTTTGTGATCCGGACCGTACAACGCTTGTACGGTCGGTATCACTGCTTGTGGGGTGCCCTAGGGCGTGGAACGCACCGTACCTGTGTGTAAATGTATGAAAACACATAGGGGACACATGAGGGACAAGTATAAGGGCCTAAATGCATGATGGTTGCCATGGAGTTAAATTTTTGAATTTGAGCACCAGGTGCACAGCAGAAGTCAGTTTGAAAGAATCTACATTGTTGCAATGTGGATGTTGACTTGACATCATTATCAAAACTGAAACCATGCAAAGCCACACACTGGGGTAGGTTTGAAGGGATTGGATGAAACGTAGGATGCTAATGTGACTGACCAATCAATCTGTACTCCTATACATGAACAGGCCAGCCAGGCATATATAAGGCAGCCAGGTCCCATGAGAGAGCACTTGCCTGCACATCCATTCATCCATGACCACTGCTGCTGATAGTGATTCCTCTGGCACCATGTCCAGGACTGTGGAGAGGTCACAGCCATTCACCCAGGAGGAGAACCTTGCCCTGATAGATGTGATCCTCCCACAGTTCCAGAGCCTGTATGGTCGACCAGGGGTTCAGGTGAGTGCAGACTCCACTAGCTTAGACTGTGCCCCTTTTGTGTGACAGTGACTTCTGGCATTGTGTCCATGTGTGACAGACATGCACTGTTGTTTGGAGTGGGTCCCAGGGTGTGGAAGGCCTCATGTCACCCATGCAGAGCATGCTGTGTTTCCTGTGTGCACTCCTCACTTGCATAGTGCCTACTGTGACAATGAATGCAAGGTGCATGCCACATTCTGCCTGCATACTCCTCCTGGGGATGTTGTTTCCACAGTCCTGATGTGATCCTGTGTTCCCCCCAGTGTGACAGGTGTCAGTACCCATGGATGTGTGTTTGTTCAGTGTACCTGTGCTGTGAGTGTCCAAAGGCCGTGTTCGTCCCCTGCACATTGGTGTGTGTTAGTCCCCTGTCATGTGGGTGAGTGCATATGGGGAGTGTTGCACACAAGCAGCATGAGGGATGGATATGGCCTGGCCATCCGATGTGAGCAGGGAGCAGTGCTGTGTGCATGCCGTGCTGAGCCAGCCCCACACCTGTGACACCCCCGTCTACTGGCACATGGGCAGAGTGAGGTGTGTACCCGCAGTTGGCAATGCCATGTGATTGTCCTGTACCTGTGTGTGTCTGTGTACTCTGCTGAGGTAGCATCAGTGTGCTGGGGCAGGTGACTGCTGTGAGGTGCTGTACATAATCCTGGTGTAGCCTGTGAGGCACAGTGTGATCCCTGGTCATTGAGTGTGTGGTACCCCTCATGCCACCCGTGTGCTTTCACTGGCACGTAGTGCATTTGGCCTTCCACAGTGGATAATGTCCCTATGACAAAGGTGCAATTAGTTGCATGCATACCATGGCCTGTTCATAATGTGGATTGTTCTATATGTGTGTCTCTGTGTCTTTGCTCATGTGGATTAATGTATTCTCTCTTTTGCATCCTCACAGGTAGGCGCCATTGCCAAGGGGGAGATCTGGAGGGAAGCCGTCAGTGCCGTGAGGGGTACAGAGGGTCGGAGGCGGAGCCTGTCTCAGGTGAGGAAACGCTGGCAGGACATCCGGTGCTGGACGAGGAGGATTGCACGGCTCCTGCTGGGGGACTCACCTGTGAGCCGTAAGAACCGTGGGCGCCGTCGTCTGACCCACATCCAGAAGCGTGTGCTGGCGGTGGTCTTCCCCGATATGGACAGGCGCCTACAGGAGAGGCAGCAGCAGGAAGGGGGTAGGTACATGTGTGTCAGTTGTGTGTCCCCAGCCAATGTAAGTGTGCAGTTGCATGGATACACTGCCAGGGTTTGATTGTGCAGTGCGTCAACTTCTCCACAAAGTAGCACAGTGCTGTTCTCACTCCCTCCCTTCCCCTCCTTGCAATGTGTTCCCTGGTCTGTCTGTAGCCACTCTTGCACAAGGTTATTTAGGCAGGCAGTTCATGCAGGTGCCCTATGCTATCAGCATCATATGTGGGGGTGATGTGCCACAGGTATGGGGACCTTGCGTGTGCCATGGCCAATTTCAGTCATTGTGGTGTCCATGTCACTTGGCACTGATTGTGAATCACGACATAGGGGTGTGTCTCCAAAATGTACAGCCTTCCAGCATGCATGTCCAATTGTGTGCCCTCTGACATGATGTGCCTGAGTGGGAGGCCTGCTAAGTGCAGGGACGGTTGCTTAATTTGCAGTCATGTCCATCCTGGACCATGGAGGAGTGTGGGCACTACTGTGCCCTGGGGCACCTCTTCCTAGGTATCATGTGCGTCATCCAACAATATGGCCATTCACTGTGTCTTCACCATGGGTTGGGTAGGGTGGCATTGTACCCTGGGCTCAACTGTTAGGACCTACAGGTTGCTACATGTGTCCACTGTACAGGGGGACCCATTTTGCTTGTGCATACTCACAGTGGGCATTACCTGTGTGTGTTGTTGAGACAATCTGATGATGTTTGCCTGTCAATGATGTGTGGACATGGCCACCAGGGGCTGTGTGTGTACAGTCATGAATTAGTGGAGGCCATGTGTTTCCATCCCAGAGTAAGAGGTGTACATACTTTCTCCGTCTCAATGAGATTGTCTCAGGTGTGGGTGGTTTGTGCGTACAAGGCCTACATGTCAGAAGCTTCATCCTCCTTGCTGGGTTTAGCCTGTGTGTGATGTTTGACTGGACATACGCTCAAGGTGCAGTGACCCTGTCATGTGTGGCCTGGTTTCATGTATTGCCTTTGCAGCATGCGGCAAGAGTAAATGGATATGATTCATGCTCATCCCTTTTTGACGACGCAGTGTGGTGCAGGTGCTGTGCACATTTGTCCCCAGAGGCTGGCTCCTCTCTAAAATTTCAGGTGCAGTGATTTGCTGTTGTGTCATGATCTCCATTGTGTCTCAGTGGCATGGTGGGTCGAAAAACTGTGTGTTCCATGGCCTACATGTGTACATTGTTTTGTAGGTGTTACTCCTGTTGCTTTTCAGGCTATGCAATGTGACCTATGTATATTTGACTCATGTGACATATGTGTACAGGTGATTTTCTCCTGTCTCTTCACCTTGCCCACAGCATCGCCGGGGGACACGGAAGGAGACACTAGCACGGACCGGGAGGAGGGATTGAGCACCAGTGCCAGCAGTGCTGTCCTGTCTGGCACATGGAGTGGCACGGAGGCCGAAGGGAGTGAGGCAGAGGACCTGTTGACTGCCAACACAGACTATGACGCAGAAGGGTCCGAGGCTGAGCTCCCAGAGGTGGCGGAGTCTGCCCCCCCAGCTGATGGCAGCCCTCCACATCCCCCCACCACCTCAGTTTCCATCACCGGCCTCCCACATGCTCGTGGCCCTTCCCTCCGTGCTCGGTCCCCACATGTCTCCTTCCTGCCAGGCACCGCACCCCCTGCCCCTGTCACCACTGCTGCGGTGAGTGCGGAGTCTGTGGACATCCTGAGGCAGTTGCAGGTTGGTCAGACTGCGATGCTAAATGTCCTCCATGCCCACACCCAGGTGCTGACCCAGATGGAGGCATACATGGAGGGCATGTCGGCTGCGCAGTCTGACCAACGGCAGTTGCTGAGGTCCATAGACTCCACACTGACTGCAGCACTGGATCTCCTGCAGCGCTGCGTAACACCCCCTACCCCTGCCCCATCCACAATTCCCACTCCCGTGCCTGTCCCACGCACATCCAGACGTCAGCGTGCACGCACCCCAACAGACACAGGCACCACACCACCAGGGAAGTCGAAGCGCACACCTCCTGTCACGCACACACAGGGTGAGGAAGGCACACCCACTGGGTCGGGGGGGAAACGTAGAACACGCAGCCACAGTGGGAGTCCGCATTCCACACAACCCACTCCCTCCAAATCCACTCCCCTTAGCTCTCCTGGCCAACAGTCAGTGACAGCATCATCCACTGCGAGTGTGCCCCCCAGCCCCAGGATGACACCACCCCGCAAGCGGTGGAGGCGGGACCCGGCCAGGGGAGTTGAGTCCCCCACCCTGTCCACACCCTCCCCCAGTGGCGCTGCGACCCATCCCTTTGCCCCCCCCCCCCTCCTTGGGGCCTGTGGTTGGATTGGGTGCGGGGGAGTCGCTGGGGGAACTTGCCGACGTGTGCAGCGCCATTCTGTCCTCCACCTTTGGCGCTGGCACCCCCCCTGTGGCAGAATCATCCCTCCCTGCACCCACAACACCTACCCTTTCCCCTCCTGTCCCTGCGGTGCCTGTTTCCACCCTCCCCCCTGATGCCCCCTCTTCTGTGGATGAAATGGACTTGTGAACTGTGCAGGCAAGCTAGGGGACACACGTCCCGATGTGTACCCCCCCCCGGACTTTGCTGCTGGGCTGGCCCATGGCCCTTGTACATAGTGGACATTTTCTCAGATATATTTTCCTGCTGAATAAAGCCTTTTATTTTGGTTTTGCACACTGATGCTTTCCTGGACTTGCTGTTGGTGCTGGTGCTCCCTGCGTTGGGGTGGTGATAATGTGTTAGGGGTCTGTGAAATGTTGGAGTGTGCTGCTCATGGGGTGTACCCTGCCATCTGCGTGCCATCACAAAGGTCTCTGCCAATGGTATTTGGTCATGTTTGCTCTCACTGTATGGTGACATTGTCCCAAGGTGTGTTCCATCCTCTGTGGAGCAGGCCATTTTCCCTGCAGGGTGTCTCCCAAATGCTGTGCTGTGCTGTGTCTACATTTCCTGGATGTGTGAGGGTTGCCGTTCAATATAGCCATGCTGGCTCAGCGATGGCTCCGCCTGCATCTGGGGTATCACCCTTGTAGGTCACTGAACTTGTTGATGGGGTATATTGTCCTATGTCTGGGCACTGCTGGGAGGACTCTGCACACACCCCTCCTGTGTCTGGGCACTGCTGGGAGGACCCTGCACCCACCCCTCCTGTGTCTGGGCACTGCTGGGGGACTCTGCACCCACCCCTCCTGTGTCTGGGCACTGCTGGGAGGACTCTGCACCCACCCCTCCTGTGTCTGGGCACTGCTGGGAGGACCCTGCACCCACCCCTCCTGTGTCTGGGCACTGCTGGGGGTGTTTGGCACACCCCATTCTTATTGCAGGTTCGGTGCGTACATACACGGGTGGGGGTTTGGTGCGTACATACACGGGTGGGGGTTCGGTGCGTACATACACGGGTGAGGTTTCGTTGCGTACATACACGGGTGGCCGGGTGGCGCTTGGGTGCGTACATACACGGGTGAGGTTTCGTTGCGTACATACACGGGTGGCCGGGTGGCGCTTGGGTGCGTACATACACGGGTGAAGTTTCGGTGCGTACATACACGGGTGGCGCTTGGGTGCGTACATACACGGGTGGGGGTTCGGTGCGTACATACACGGGTGAGGTTTCGGTGCGTACATACACGGGTGGGGGTTCGGTGCGTACATACACAGGTGGAGGTTCGGGGCGTACATACACGGGTGAGGTTTCGGTGCGTACATACACGGGTGGGGGTTCGGTGCGTACATACACGGGTGGGGGTTCGGGGCGTACATACACGGGTGGGGGTTCGGTGCGTACATACACGGGTGAGGTTTTGGTGCGTACATACACGGGTGGGGGTTCGGGGCGTACATACACGGGTGGGGGTTCGGTGCGTACATACACGGGTGGGGGTTCGGGGCGTACATACACGGGTGGGGGTTCGGTGCGTACATACACGGGTGAGGTTTTGGTGCGTACATACACGGGTGGGGGTTCGGGGCGTACATACACGGGTGGGGGTTCGGGGCGTACATACACGGGTGAGGTTTCGGTGCGTACATACACGGGTGGGGGTTCGGGGCGTACATACACGGGTGAGGTTTTGGTGCGTACATACACGGGTGGGGGTTCGGGGCGTACATACACGGGTGGGGGTTCGGGGCGTACATACACGGGTGAGGTTTCGGTGCGTACATACACGGGTGGGGGTTCGGGGCGTACATACACGGGTGGGGGTTTGGTGCGTACATACACGGGTGAGGTTTCGGTGCGTACATACACGGGTGAGGTTTCGGTGCGTACATACACGGGTGGGGGTTCGGTGCGTACATACACGGGTGGGGGTTCGGGGCGTACATACACGGGTGGGGGTTCGGTGCGTACATACACGGGTGAGGTTTTGGTGCGTACATACACGGGTGGGGGTTCGGGGCGTACATACACGGGTGGGGGTTCGGGGCGTACATACACGGGTGAGGTTTCGGTGCGTACATACACAGGTGGGGGTTCGGTGCGTACATACACAGGTGAGGTTTTGGTGCGTACATACACGGGTGGGGGTTTGGGGCGTACATACACGGGTGGGGGTTCGGGGCGTACATACACGGGTGAGGTTTCGGTGCGTACATACACGGGTGGGGGTTCGGGGCGTACATACACGGGTGGGGGTTTGGTGCGTACATACACGGGTGAGGTTTCGGTGCGTACATACACGGGTGGGGGTTCGGGGCGTACATACACGGCTGGGGGTTCGGTGCGTACATACACGGCTGGGGGTTTGGTGCGTACATACACGGGTGGGGGTTCGGTGCGTACATACACGGGTGGGGGTTCGGGGCGTACATAGACGGGTGGGGGTTCGGTGCGTACATACACGGGTGAGGTTTTGGTGCGTACATACACGGGTGGGGGTTCGGGGCGTACATACACGGGTGGGGGTTCGGGGCGTATATACACGGGTGGTGCTTGGGTGCGTACATACACGGGTGGGGGTTTGGGGCGTACATGCATGGGTGGGGGTACGGGCCGTACTTCTACGGGTGGGGGTACGGTCCGTACATACCCCTGCCCACGCTCTGCGTGCCTGGGTACGGGCCGTACCCATGCCTTTGGTGGGTGGGTACGGTGCGTCCCCCCATTGTTGCGGTGCCGTGGGGTCCGCACCGTACACAGGCCTTGGGGGCGTGGCTACGGGTCATACCACGCGTACCCCTACATGACCCCAGCAATGCTGGTACGAGCTGTACCAAGGCCTTTCTGACGTGGGTACGGGCCGTACCGCCATTGTTGGAGTGACGTAGGGGGACGCGTGGTACGTTCCGTACCCACGCTCTTGCGGCCTGGGTAGGGTACGTACCGGTTCGCGTGACCATCCACTTCCGTTGTGGCGGACGCTTGCGTTGCTGGCCTCGCCCCCACACCCTGGCAGTGTCCAGGCCCTGATGGTCAGGTATGTCCAGGCCATGTGTGATTTGGTACCATGTGTTGGTGTTGTGTGTCCTGCCCCTGCCCCCCCCTTTGCCCCTGGTTGTTGTGCTGACCTTCTGCGGCGTCTGCGTCGGTTCCTGTACGCCAGGTGGACTGCTAGGAGGGCAGGGATGGCACGTAGGTTCGGGTCCATGTCTGTTCGTCGCGTCCAGCTGCTCCTTGCGTGTCTCGTCCTGATTTCCCGGCAGTTTTTGGCAGCAGGTAAATATTTACCGTGCGGGATGACGTCGGTTCGATTCGTACTTCCTGGTTCGTGAAACGTAGGCTGGATGCGTACCGACGTCACGTCGGCGCCTTTCAGGATCGGAATTGTGTTTAGTTTCTGTTCGGTCGGTGTTTTGTTCGATTCGTACGGAAATGGTGTTTCCGTATGAATCGTACTTGCATTTTCGGATGGATTTCGCACCGGGTACGAGTCGGACGGAGAAAAGGCTCCGTCCGACGGTTCGTACCCGGTTTTTACCGGATCGGAATTGGCACCTTAGTGTAGTATTTATCTTTGCTCTTGTATTTCCGTCGACAGTATTTTCCACACCGATGACTTTGGAAACGTAAAACTTGCTCCTTTAACTTTTTCTCTTCTGTGCTTTTTGGTATAGCACATGTTGCATATTCTTCAATGTAAGATAACACTGCTTCATCAGTATCTGTTCCAAACTTTGGGGCATCCTTGATCCACAACAGCATATGAATATGAGGAGCACCTCTTGCCTGGTACTCTTTTCTCCAAAAGAAATCCACTACTTCTCCAAGGGGTGGATTTTTGTTATTGCAGATGAAGGACATCATAGCCTCAAATCTATGATTGAAATATCTGCAAACATTAACCGGATCCAATGAGCACAGTTCTCCTGCTGTCTTGTATTAAATGTTTTTAATGTTTGAATTTGCCTCTCGTAGAAAATCCAGTAAATCATCCCAAGCGTACTCAGCACAGCTTAGGGTAAGGCCATGTTGGTGTTCCTAAATTCCGTAACATGCATTTTAATTCACCATGGCGTCGGTACCAATATTCATTTGTCCCACGCTGACAAGCCATCAGATTGATCAGTTGTGTTTCCAAATGATCATCTCGGTGCTGCACTTTCTCCATAAAATCCTTAGCAGACACATTTTGTAAATGTACTCCACTTTTTAAAATGTGATTTACTGCATAAGATAGTGCAGACAAGTCGCTTTTAAATAAAAGATGGAACAAATAAGGAATACTTTGTCGAAATCTGGGATCTTCTGCATATAGTCTTGTAGTCCGATACTCAGAAGCTGGAATCTGTTCTGGACGTTCATCGTATCGTCCTCCTTTTCCTTTAGGAAACAGCTGGGGAAAACATCGAGCTTCCAAGCTCTCCTCCCATACACTCACAGGAGTTCCTTTTGCTTTCTTCATCTGAAACAGATCAATATTGTCTCCCATAGCTTCTTTTGAATGTAGAGGATGTATGCTAAAATGTTCATAAATTTCTTCTTCCTTTGACTTGTCCACTTTTTCAATTTGTCCAGTTGGTGTTTCTGTGTCTTCTTGTAAATCTTCTTCTTCTTCTATATAAATTGATTCATACCATTTGTTATTCCTTTTCAAATACAAATTTGCTCTTTGTACTTTCCGTACATCTACCAGCTCCTGCCAAATCTTCTTATTCTTTGTAGGTACACCATTAACCAGAATAACTAATGGTTCAGTTTCCAAAGTATCTGCATCAATAGTTTCCATATTTTTTTTCAAATCCAAGGGCAAATACACCACTCTACCTTTTAAACCTCTCAGTAAATCTGAAGGAGGTAATTTACCAGTTTTGGGCTCCATACGTACTATGGTCTGGAACGGATGAACACATTGAATAAGTATAGACTCATATGTATTTAATTCAGAAAGTTCGGCAGGAATAACATCCAATTCTAAATTATTATGTACAGCTCTGGTCGGCATTCTATTTTCCTCTAACTTGTTGTAACAGTATTTACAAATACGCTGATCTTCACCCAATTCAAAACAATTTTCAAGAAATATATATATGGCAAAATCCTTCCACTTATAATTATCTTCATTTTCACTCTTTCTGTAGAGATCAACATTCCTAGTTTGTTTTCTATAATGAGTTCTGCGGCAACAAATACAAGTTAGATTTGGTCTTTCATTAGAGATTATTGCAAATTTTGTTATGTGATCATTAAATGTTTTACTTACAGAGGGTTCTACATTCTCTTCCACTTCTTCCTCATTTACTGTGTCCTTTTCTGCACTGTCTTGTTCAGGACCAAAGTAACAAAACTGAATTTCATCAACAACCTTCTCTACATCTGATACCGATCCACGGAACAGAGCCCTATTCAATTCATCTAACTTTATTGCTGGACTTTTAGCAAAATACAACCGTCTCACAAACTTTCTCATTTCAGTATGATGAACAGCCAGCATCCTAAAATGATGGAAAACACTATTACACACTTTTCTAGATAGACAAGCCAGAGAATGACCCTGCAAACCAGTATTCTCTCTCACTCTGCATGGATCTAGACTTTGAAGCACCTTAATCTTCTGTTTTACACTTTTTTTTACTATATTCTCTTAGAAACTCACGAAATTTATCAATAGATTCCTGACGCACAGTGCAAATACTACTACAATTCCAAGTGTACACTGGGGCTTTAGGACGTCTCCCCATAGCCTCATCCGCCATCACTTGTACCTCATCTCTTGGAACCATTTTCTCCTTCTCCATTATACAACCATTTTTCACTTCGTAAGCACGACCTCTGGTGTCAACTGCATGCAGCAAACTATTACTTTGAAAATAACTCTCTTCATTAAAAAAAGGTTCACTACTTGAACTATGCATCCATTCTCCTAAAAACACTTTACAAAAGTTTGTTCTTTTCACTACTCTTTTCCTTTTGCTTTGTGATTTCAGTACATTGACCATTTTATCTAATGTACGCATCCTATTCAAAATTAAAATGAATAGTTTCCTTTTTAATTCTAATGCCTTTGCTGCAATGGCTTCAATTTCTTTTTTTCTCTTGTAATATTTTGCCTTTTTCTTATATTTCTTTACATCCTTTATCAAATTGGACATAACTCTTCTCTGAAACATTTTTCTACGTATCTCTTTAAACGCTGTTTTTCTGTTTAAGTTAATCTTTGTTATTGCAGAAGGTATATTTGCATTAACTAAATTCTCAATTTTTTCCTGTTCTTTTCTATTGAAAAGATTCTTTCCAGTACAGACATTTTGTACATTTTTCCTTTTTTTGAAGATGTTCTTTAAAAAACTCTTTTGTCTGCTTACCAGAAGACTTTCTCTTTTTCCCAACATGAGCATCTCCAGCTAACTTAGGTCCTCCAGTTGTCTTCAAATATAGATTTTTTTTGTGGTTTTTCCTTTGTCTGGATTTTGTAGGCATCTTAAATTTTGTTCACTGCTCTTCAGCAATACCTAAAAAAAACTAAAAAAAAATTCCTTTATTTTATTTAAATATATTACTACATTTTTTATGATCTTTTCAAATCTTAAAATACTATGTACCCCTTTCCTACAAGTGAAAATCACAATAACACCATCACAAATTAAATATCTAAAAACAATTCCTGTGTGCACACAGAGTCAGGGTTTGAAATTAGGCAGAAAACGAAATTTCTTTGCCATTTTGAAAGCACACTTACTACTCTTTTTTTTGGCAAGTAATAAGTACTTTTACAGTCTGACACATTTTGAATCCACTTTTCAGATTCTGATAAAAGCACATGTCCAAACTGCTTTTTGAGACCAGCACCATGTGTAACCTGGGTGACTGACTACACTCCAGCAAGGGCAACCAGCCTTAGTGATGCTGAATGTATTTGCATTACTGACTGCAACCTCAAACCCAACTCGGTTGTGAATACTGTGCATGATTCCACAGGATAAGCAGCTGGGTGTGTGCTAAGAGTCTGCTTCTGCATAAAAAAATAGCTCCCCCTTTCCATCTAATGCAAATGTAAAATCACCAGAGCAATACCAAACAGATTTCTGAGACCAGCAACATGTGTAACCTAGGTGACTGACTACACTCCAGCAAGGGCAACCAGCCTTACTGATGCTCAATGTATTTGCATTACTGACTGCAACCTCAAACCCTAAAAGTATTCCTCATTTATACCACTACACCTTAATTTATGGTGAAAACATAGTCCATATTATTTTACATGTTTTTATTTGCATTATTAAGTGCAACCTCAAACCCCACTCAGTTGTGAATACTGTGCATAATTCCACAGGATAAGCAGCTGGGTGTGTGCTAAAAATCTGCTTCTGCATAAAAAAAATAGCTCCCCCTTTCCTACTAATGCAACTGTAAAATTACCAGAGCATAACGCAATAAATCTCTGCCTGTAATTCCTCTTTGCACACAGAGTCATGTTTTCATATTAGTCTGAAAACGTAATTTCTTTGCCAATTTGAAAGCACACTTACTACTCTTTTTTTTGGCAAATGATAAGTACTTTTACAGTCTGACACATTATGAATCCACTTTTTAGATTCTTAAAAAAGCACATGTCCAAACAACATTTTCAGACCAGCAACATGTGTAACCTGGGTGACTGAGTACACTCCAGCAAGGGCAACCAGCCTTAGTGAAGCTGAATGTATTTGCATTACTGACTGCAACCTCAAACCCCACTCGGTTGTGAATACTGTGCATGATTCCATAGGATAAGCAGCTGGTTGTGTGCTAAGAGTCTGCTTCTGCATAAAAAAATAACACCCCCTTTCCATCTAATGCAAATGTAAAATCACCAGAGCAATACCAAACAGCTTTCTGAGACCAGCAACATGTGTAACCTGGGTGACTGACTACACTCCAGCAAGGGCAACCAGCATTAGTGATGCTGAATGTATTTGCATTACTAAGTGCAACCTCAAACCCCACTCGGTTGTGAATACTGTGCATGATTCCACAGGATAAGCAGCTGGGTGTGTGCTAAAAGTCTGCTTCTGCATTAAAAAATAGCTCCCCCTTAACATCTAATGCAACTGTAAAATTACCAGAGCATAACGCAATAAATCTCTGCCTGTAATTCCTCTTTGCACACAGAGTCATGTTTTCATATTAGTCTGAAAACGTAATTTCTTTGCCAATTTGAAACCACACTTACTACTCTTTTTTTTGGCAAGCGATAAATACTTTTACAGTCTGACACATTTTAAATCCACTTTTCAGATTCTTAAAAAAGCACATGTCCAAACTGCTTTTTCAGACCAGCAACATGTGTAACCTGGGTGACTGACTACACTCCAGCAAGGGCAACCAGCCTTAGTGATGCTGAATGTATTTGCATTACTAAGTGCAACCTCAAACCCCACTCGGTTGTGAATACTGTGCATGATTCCACAGGATAAGCAGCTGGGTGTGTGCTAAGAGTCTGCTTCTGCATAAAATAAATGCTCCCCCTTTACATCTAATGCAAATGTAAAATCACCAGAGCATAACGCAATAAATCTCTGCCTGTAATTCCTATTTGCACACAGAGTCATGTTTTCATATTAGTCTGAAAACGTAATTTCTTTGCCAATTTGAAACCACACTTACTACTCTTTTTTTTGGCAAGTGATAAATACTTTTACAGTCTGACACATTTTAAAACCACTTTTCAGATTCTTTTTTTTTTTTTTTTGTAAAAACCTTTATTGACATTTCAACAAAAGACAAGTATGGGCCTACAACCCCCGGGGCCGGCCGCTAAGCAATCAGAGTAACAGAAGCAAAGTTTAATCACAGGCAGCACCTCGGGGAGCAGATTCTCCATGCTAGCATACTCTTGGCCCCGGAACAGCCCAAATAGGGACCAGGATACAAAAGGTTTTCATTTTATAATAAGGGATAGAAGGATCAGGTGCCAAACAATTTCCCAGCAGCAAAAAATGGCAGGCAGAATAGTAAACGCCAACAATAAACAGCAATCTATCCAGGCAATGGCGCTAAAACAGGAGGTTCAGGATGTGGAGGAATATCACGGCCATTTGCGCCTGCAGTCCCCTGCCCTAAGACCCAGAAATCACCACGGAAATTGAGGCACACATAAAAAAGCAGTGATTGGCAGCAAAGGAGACCTACCGTGCTGACCCCAGAAAAGAAGACAAAGAAGAATAAGAGAAGAAAAAGGAGGCCATAGAAACAAAGAAGAAAAGAAAAAAAAAAAAAAAACTAAAGAATCCCCTCCCCCAACCCCCCACCCTGCACCTCTGCAGATGAGTACGGCCCCCCCCCCCCCAGCAGCGTGCCTGTCGCCCCGGAACCAGACCCGAAATATAGAAGAAACAGAGAAAATGAAGTAAGAAAGGAAACCCCACCAGACGGGGGAGTAAAGAGAGTATTAATAAACTGGAGGAGGGCCTTCAAAACATGCCCCCGGCTTCTCCCTCCCGCACAATATGTTCCTCCCCAAAGCAAACAGGAAACAAACACAAAATCGACCATGTCAAAGAAAAAATGGGGAGCATTATGTACCTATTACACTATTAGTTATGTCGTGAGAGCACGCAACCCCTGTGCCCGCCCGCCTATTAGACGACAACCTCTGAAGGATCAGCCTTATCCTTGGCCACTCTTTGCGAATCCACCCATGCATACCCATCGACCCAGTGCCATGTCCAATGTTACAAGGAAGAGGAGCTTCCAAAAAAGACCAGGAAGCGACACACACATGTAGGGTGGACGTCTCTGAACACCAACACAGTCAACATTATGGAGGACCATCTTTCCCAGTACTGCCCCAGGATCTGTACTGCACACAAGGTCCAGGAAGGCGGAATCAGCCAGAGCAGGCGACTGTTGCTGGAATATTGCCTGGGTCGCCGGAGGTTGCGCGTGGGACAAAGCCACCACCCCCCGCTCAAATCCAAAACCTCCGGAACAGACCGGACCCACAGCCAGCCGATCACACGTTGGCACATTGTCCGAAGTTTCCAGCTTTCCCCTATTCACAGGGGCGGCCACGACACTGTCCTCCTGTGTGAAGTGTGACAAGTCCCTGTGTGCCTGGGGACAGGCAGATCGCAACTGTTCCGACGCTGAAGCAACACTATCAAGCTTCCTCCCCAATACCGAGGCGCCGTGAACCAGGGTGGAATGAAGGGCACCGAGAGCTTCGAGAAGGTCACCGTACCCCAGCCCAGCTCCCGGCGCCCGCTCCGCTACGCTCCTCTTAGGCACACACTCCCAATCTTGCTGAGACCCAGTGTACAGGATGATAGGCTCCATCCTAGCAAGATGGCCGCCGGGTAGGTTCATCCCAGATTGGGACCGGGACTCAGGCACAGGCACAGGCGCATCAAGTTCCATGTCACTGGAAACAGGGTTCCGGGGGCAGACAAAAATATATATCCAGTGTGTGGCCACAGGTAACAGTCATCCCCACCACGGACCAGCGCCCGCGAAAATCCGGGAGCAGCCCGCGGAAATCGGGACGCGTTACGGGCAGCGTCCGGGCAGCTCACCGGCGAAGGCTCAGGCAATTACCGGAGAATCCTGGAATTGCCACCCCGGGCATGCACTCGTTCCGCTACGCTCAGTGGTAGGAATGACCACAGCGAAATTCAGGCCAATATTCGCACCGCTCCGGTACTCCGACTCCACCCAGTCACCAATGGCCGCTGTTGTTGAACTGCCGCCCGGCCATGTTGTCCACCCGAGGTCCCGGTTCCAGGGTTGCACAGGCCGCAAACTTCAAATGGACATTTCTCCGGCGGTACCGCCGCCAGAAACTTCAGAATCACACGATCGGTTGCCGCTCTCAGCCACCAACATGGGCATATAGCGCAGGCTAAGGATCTCATGCAGGATATCTGTGCGGGATGTGGAGGTTCACGGAGCCGGGAGCCTACGCTGCCGTCCCGATCGCCATCTTGGCTCCTCCCCCACTTTTCAGATTCTTAAAAAAGCACATGTCCAAACTGCTTTTTCAGACCAGCAACATGTGTAACCTGGGTGACTGACTACACTCCAGCAAGGGCAACCAGCCTTAGTGATGCTGAATGTATTTGCATTACTAAGTGCAACCTCAAACCCCACTCGGTTGTGAATACTGTGCATGATTCCACAGGATAGGCAGCTGGGTGTGTGCTAAGAGTCTGCTTCTGCATAAAAAAAATGCTCCCCCTTTACATCTAATGCAAATGTAAAATCACCAGAGCAATACGCAATAAATCTCTGCCTGTAATTCCTATTTGCACACAGAGTCATGTTTTCATATTAGTCACAAAACGAAATTTCTTTGCCAATTTGAAAGCACACTTACTACTCTTTTTTTTGGCAAGTGATAAGTACTTTTACAGTCTGACACATTATGAATCTACTTTTCAGATTATTAAAAAAGCACATGCCCAAACAACATTTTCAGACCAGCAACATGTGTAACCTGGGTGACTGACTACACTCCAGCAAGGGCAACCAGCCTTAGTGATGCTGAATGTATTTGCATTACTGACTGAAACCTCAAACCCCACTCGGTTGTGAATACTATGCATGATTCCACATGATATGCAGCTGGCTGTGTGCTAAGAGTCTGCTTCTGCAGAAAAAAATACCTCCCCCTTTCCATCTAATGCAAATGTAAAATCACCAGAGCAATACGCAATAAATCTCTGCCTGTAATTCCTATTTGCACACAGAGTCATGTTTTCATATTAGTCACAAAACGAAATTTCTTTGCCAATTTGAAAGCACACTTACTACTCTTTTTTTTGGCAAGTGATAAGTACTTTTACAGTCTGACACATTATGAATCCACTTTTCAGATTATTAAAAAAGCACATGTCCAAACAACATTTTCAGACCAGCAACATGTGTAACCTGGGTGACTGACTACACTCCAGCAAGGGCAACCAGCCTTAGTGATGCTGAATGTATTTGCATTACTGACTGAAACCTCAAACCCCACTCGGTTGTGAATACTATGCATGATTCCACATGATATGCAGCTGGCTGTGTGCTAAGAGTCTGCTTCTGCGGAACAAAATACCTCCCCCTTTCCATCTAATGCAAATGTAAAATCACCAGAGCAATACCAAACAGCTTTCTGAGACCAACAACATGTGTAGCCTGGGTGACTGACTACACTCCAGCAAGGGCAACCAGCCTTACTGATGCTGAATGTATTTGCATTACTGAGTGCAACCTCAAACCCTTAAAGTATTCCTTATTTATACCAGTACACCTTAATTTATCGTGAAAACATAGTCCATATTATTTTACATGTTCCTCACATTTAAATTTCTCCCAAAACAGAAAATGATAAACACAACTTCAACAAAAGGAATTCCAATTCTATTATTCATTTCTTAATTTACCATATACATCCCCTCTCAAACTCTAAACTCACCTTTAAAATTAGTTAGTTGTGAAAGAAATGTGGCACTCAAACAGCAGATTATCAGAGCCAGGATCTCTGTTCTGTACACCTCTCTCCTCTCAGCAGAACCAGATAATGGCAAAGTTTCCCTCTCTTTTTCCACACATATACATGTAAGTTTCAAATCTCAGTGCTTCCCCCTTTTTTTCAAATGTAATCACACATTTCTATTGGTTGAAAACCAACCCTTTTCCAAAAGTACCCTTCCCCCAACTTGACTTCTGCCGAGTACCCTTCCCCCAACTTGACTTCTGCCTGCTACCATAGCAACAGCTCTTGAAACACTGCTGTGCAGAGTTAGGTCAGAAGTTCACCAAACAATGTTTCATTTCCAAAGAGCAGGAGTGCTTGACTTTTCAAACCTAACAGCAAATCCATAGTACTGTTCTTTGGTAACACATTTTTCTGTACCAATACAAAACATGCTTCTATAAATTTACACATACAGCCTAGTTTTTATTGTAGAATGGTATGAAACAGCCAATCATTTAAAAAAAAAAAAGATATGTATGCCTCCATTTCCAAACTGTCTTTCATTTCTTTTTACCATTCTACTGAATTACACCTCCTGAGTGCATCCAGTTCTCCTTTGAAGATGTTCACAGTGTGGATTGTAGGGCACAGCTATGTCTTCTGGAGTGAAAAGTATGCAGAGAAAACAGGTATGGTGAGAGACCTTGCTTTGCCAAATGTAGACATTAAATGGATTGGTCAGAGAGGGTTAAAGTGGCACCAATTGATGCCATTGGTGAAATCCTTCATGCAAATCCAACACCCTGACCTCATAATAGTGCACTGTGGTGGCAATGACCTAGGCACTTTGACTGGGGTAGGTCTGGAAATGCTTATGAAGGAGACCTTTGCACAACTGTTTTCACTTTTCCCTAAAACTGCCTTTGTGTTTTCTAACATATGCCAAAGGCAAAAATGGAACTGGTCCAATCATTTCTGTCCACAGATTGACAAAGCAAGAAAGCACGTCAACAAATCTGTTTCTGCTTTCCTCCGAGACTATGGTATGGGTTCCATTTACCACAACAACTTGCGTTACGACATGCAAGACATTTATAGAGGAGATGGTGTGCACTTCAATGATGAAGGGAACAGAGTCTTCCTCTTGAACCTTAGACTCTGCATCGGTACTTACTTGTAGGTACCACTAAAAAATCACTTCATAAACACAACGGCTCTTTTTAGAGCCCCCTAATATCTAAACACTTAAATCTGCATTTCATTTCATTTTTTATTTTTTTTTCTACCGTACGCGTACGGTTAGCTTACCGTACGCGTACCCCGCGATTTTTTTAAAAATTAATAAATGTTTTTTTTGTACTTTTCTGTCCTTCTTTGACCCCCTTTCAAATGTTAGGGGGTCTGTAACTCTCTTCCTTGACCCCTTTTCAAGTTATCTCCCTTTTTTTTTCTGACTGAAACACACGAAATGGCGGCCGCCGCTTCCTGGTTTCGACCGATTCGAATGTTTACTAAGATCTATCAGCCAATCAGAATCGCGCTCGCGCACGTCACCGTACGCGTACGGTAAGCGCACCGTAAGCGCACCGTAATCTGGCTCAGATATATATATTGATTTAAAGGCTATTTTCTCAGAATCTACTGAACAGATTTACACCAAACCTACAAAAGGCACTTCCTTGACCTGAGGACTACCTCTCTGCCAAATTTCATTTAACTCTGTTCAGCCGTTCGGGCTGTAGCTGTGTCTAAAGGTCCTATGGAAAAATGCATGGGAAAAACGCGTTTTGGGACCCCCCTTTTATCTCAGCCCCCGCTTGACGAATCCCCCCGAGACTTTCAGGGTAGGAGCGGAGCGCAGCGCCCCACCTATTTTGAAAATTTGGCGAGGATTCGACGACCGGCGCAAAAGTTATTCAAAATAGAATGTTGCGGATTTCCTATGGTAAGAGGGTCCTAACTATAACTACCTACTGGCGACCTCCAGTAGGTAATATATTTTCTACTGGCGGTCGCCAGTAGATAGTTATAGTTAGGACTGTGTTTCCATGGGAAATCTCAAAATTCTATTTTAAATAACTTTGGCGCCGGTTGACGAATCTTCTCAAAAATTTCAAAACTAATGGGGCGCTCCGCTCAGCTCCTACCCTGAAAGTCTCGGGGGGATTCGTCAAGCGGGGGCTGAGAAAAAAGGGGGGTCCTAAAACGTGTTTTCCCCATGTATTTTCCCATAGGACCTTTAGTCGAAGGTACAGCCCGAACGGCTGAACAGAATTACTTGAAATTTGGCAGAGAGGTAGTCCTCAGGTCAGGCATGTGCCTTTTGGATATATGGTGTCAATCTGTTCAGTAGTTCCTGAGAAAATTGCAGTTAAAAGCACATACATATCTATAGCCGTACACTGTGCGCGCACCGTGCGCGCACCCTAATGTGCGCGAGCGTAATTCTGATTGGTGGTTACATGTCAGTCAACATTCGAATCGGTCGAAATCAGTAGGTGTCGGCCGCCATTTTGTTTTTTTCAGTGTGAGAGTGAAAAATGAAGGTGGCGAACGTGAAAAGGGGGCAGGGTAGAGATTTCCTGACCCCCTAGCCTTTGTCAGGGGGTTCCTGAAGGACCCCGAAGGCAGAAAAAAACATTGTAATTTTTTTTTTTTTTAAATCGCGGGGGTGCGCGCACGGTGAAAAACCATAAAAAAGAAAAACAAAATTTTTAATACGTAGTTTGTTGTAAAATAAATATATAAAAAAAAAATAATACATACATGACTTAGCATTTAAAAAACCGTACAAATTCACTGAAAAAACCATAGGTTTCACACACGTTATAGTTAGGAATTAGCATTTAAAAAACCTTGCAAATTCACTTAAAAAACCATAGGTTTCACACATGTTATAGTTAGGTGGATATTTCACTCGTAAAAAACCAATGAAATTCCCCCGTTATAGTTAGTTCAGATAACTATAACTCGCGCGACCGCCACTCTATCACAAGGATGATGTCATCAGTGATGCCACTGACCATGTCATGAGTGATGTAATATGTGACGTCATGAGCAGGATTGCGGGCGCGCGAGTTATAGTTATCTGAACTAACTATAACGGGGGAATTTCATTGGTTTTTTATGAGTGAAATATCCACCTAACTATAACATGTGTGAAACCTATGGTTGTTTAAGTGAATTTGCAAGGTTTTTTAAATGCTAATTCCTAACTATAACGTGTGTGAAACCTATGGTTTTTTCAGTGAATATATATATATATATATATGTGTGTGTGTGTGTGTGTATATATACATATATATACATATAAATTATATATATATATATTACCTACTGGCGGTCGCCAGTAGGTAGTTATAGTTAGGACCACGTTTCCATAGGAAATCCGCAACATTCTATTTTGAATAACTTTTGCGCCGGTCGACGAATCCTTGCGAATTTTTCAAAATAGGTGGGGCGCTACGCTCCGCTCCTACCCTTAAAGTCTCGGGGGGATTCGTCAAGCGGGGGCTGAGATAAAAGGGGGTCCCAAAACGCGTTTTTCCCATGCATTTTTCCATAGGACCTTTAGACACAGCTACAGCCCGAACGGCTGAACAGAATTACTTGAAATTTGGCAGAGAGGTAGTCCTCAGGTCAAGGAAGTGCCTTTTGTAGGTTTGGTGTAAATCTGTTCAGTAGATTCTGAGAAAATAGCCTTTAAATCAATATATATATCTGAGCCAGCTTACGGTGCGCTTACGGTGCGCTTACGGTACGCGTACGGTGGCGTGCGCGAGCGCGATTCTGATTGGCCCTTAGATCTTAGTAAACATTCGAATCGGTCGAAACCAGGAAGCGGCGGCCGCCATTTTCTCTCTCGCACTCTGAGGGGGGAGCTGATAAACAAATGCCAAAAACATATAAAGGGGCTGTTTAGACAGCGCCCATGCACATAACATGTTAGTTGAGTCTTCAAAGATCCCCCAAAGCAAAAAACGGTAATTTTTGATTTTTTGAAAATTTCGCCGATTACGCTTACCGTACGCTTACCGTACGCGTACGGTAAATAATTATTTAAAAAAAAAAAAAAAACCACTCTCTCCACCACGTGTGCAAATGGTGGCCAAAGGCCACCATTTGTGCATGGCATATAAGAGCACAGCATTTCCCAAAAAAATTTCAACAGATTACCTATCACAAGGAAGCGCATAATATGTCCTCCATGTGTGCACGGTGCGCGAAGCGCATCGTGCGTACATGGCCCATCTAGCGTAACGTGCACCGCGTGCCCACCGTGCGTGCACGGCACTAACTGCGTAAAGTGGGCGCGCGGTGCGCGAAGCGCACCGCGTGCTCACTGTGCGCGCACGGTGCGCGAAGCGCACCGTGCACGCACGGAACGAACTGCGTTAAGTGGGCGCGCACGCCACGAATGGCGTAAAGTAACTTAGCATTTAAAAAACCGTACAAATTCACTGAAAAAACCATAGGTTTCACACACGTTATAGTTAGGAATTAGCATTTAAAAAACCTTGCAAATTCACTTAAAAAACCATAGGTTTCACACATGTTATAGTTAGCGGAAATTTTACTGATAAAAAACCAATGAAATTCCCCCGTTATAGTTAGTGCAGGAAACTATAACTCACGCGACCGCAATCTTCTGCTGATGACATATGTGTCTTTATGAAAAAAAAATATTTGTAATATATGTATAGCTAAAAATTTATGGAAGAAGACATGGGCAAATAAGTGTCTAAATACAGTATTAGCATCAGCAGAGGATTGCGGTCGCGTGAGTTATAGTTTCCTGCACTAACTATAACGGGGGAATTTCATTGGTTTTTTATCAGTAAAATTTCCGCTATAACATGTGTGAAATCTATGGTTTTTTCAGTGAATATATATATATATATGTGATCAAGGGCCTTTGGGCTCAAAACGCGTCATGGCTGTGCTTTGTTGGAGCAGACAATAAAATAACACTTACAGCACCAAATTGCGGTCCGAGCTCCTGTTTTCAGCGGTGAAGCGAGTGAGAGAAAGGAGTTGCAGTTTTATTTATATATATATATATATATATATATATATATATATATATATATATATATATATATATATATGTAAGCTCCAAGGTTGCCCAGCTAGCAGGGACGCACTCTGGGATCAGCAATGCCACAGGGACTCCGTAGCACACGGAATGCAGCCTGATGCGTTTCAAACAATCTTCTTCAGAGGCCGTTCTTATGTGTGTAATGGCATCGAGCGCCACACCTTTATTCAAATATGCTGCCTCCTGATAGGCTCCCACTCATTGAGCAGTTCCAGCAGTCTCCCACAGCATTTTGGTATTAGTAGAGTGGCCCTAATCCAACCTAAATAGGTGCCATCAACCCATAATCACTAATTCATTCCCTTCATGGGCTCCATGTGTTTCGGAGTCACTCATTTCGGCGCTGTCCCCTCGTTGCAAACTGAGCATGATTCCCAGCTCACCGACCCGCTGCCATACTGGCGGTGGTGCATCCCTCGCGGCAGGGCCTGCCGCGTATAAATGTAAGCTCCAAGGTTGCCCAGCTAGCAGGGACGCACTCTGGGATCAGCAATGCCACAAGGACTCCGTAGCACACGTAATGCAGCCTGACGCGTTTCAAACAATCTTCTTCAAAGGCCGTTCTTATGTGTGTAATGGCATCAAGCGCCACACCTTTATTCAAATATGCTGCCTCCCGATAGGCTCCCACTCATTGAGCAGTTCCAGCAGTCTCCCATAGCATTGTGGTATTAGTAGTGTGGCGCTAATCCAACCTAAATAGGTGCCATCAACCCATAATCACTAATTCATGCCCTGGATGGGCTCCATGTGTTTCGGAGTCACGCATTTCGGTGCTGTCCCCTCGTTACAAACTGAGCATGATTCCCAGCTCACCGACCCGCTGCCATACTCGCGGTGGTGCATCCCTCGCAGCAGGGCCTGCCGCGTATAAATGTAAGCTCCAAGGTTGCCCAGCTAGCAGGGACGCACTCTGGGATCAGCAATGCCACAAGGACTCCGTAGCACACGGAATGCAGCCTGACGCGTTTCAAACAATCTTCTTCAGAGACCGTTCTTATGTGTGTAATGGCATCGAGCGCCACACCTTTATTCAAATATGCTGCCTCCTGATAGGCTCCCACTCATTGAGCAGTTCCAGCAGTCTCCCACAGCATTGTGGTATTAGTAGTGTGGCGCTAATCCAACCTAAATAGGTGCCATCAACCCATAATCACTAATTCATGCCCTGGATGGGCTCCATGTGTTTCGGAGTCACTCATTTCGGCGCTGTCCCCTCGTTGCAAACTGAGCATGATTCCCAGCTCACCGACCCGCTGCCATACTCGCGGTGGTGCATCCCTCGCGGCAGGGCCTGCCGCGTATAAATGTAAGCTCCAAGGTTGCCGAGCTAGCAGGGACGCACTCTGGGATCAGCAATGCCACATGGACTCCGTAGCACACGAAATGCAGCCTGACGCGTTTCAAACAATCTTCTTCAGAGGCCGTTCTTATGCGTGTAATGGCATCGAGCGCCACACCTTTATTCAAATATGCTGCCTCCTGATAGGCTCCCACTCATTGAGCAGTTCCAGCAGTCTCCCACAGCATTGTGGTATTAGTAGTGTGGCGCTAATCCAACCTAAATAGGTGCCATCAACCCATAATCACTAATTCATGCCCTGGATGGGCTCCATGTGTTTCGGAGTCACTCATTTCGGCGCTGTCCCCTCGTTGCAAACTAAGTATGATTCCCAGCTCACCGACCCGCTGCCATACTCGCGGTGGTGCATCCCTCGCGGCAGGGCCTGCCGCGTATAAATGTAAGCTCCAAGGTTGCCTAGCTAGATATATATATATATGGTCATCATCTACCTTACACTCAGTTGGGAGAAGTCAACGCTTGGCAGGAGGAACCTGCAATTTGTGTAGGGGCAGTACGGACCACGCGAGAGACTATATAATCCATAGAGGTGTAATACATGATGGATGAAGGGGATGAAAGAAGGGCAGCAGCCCAAATTCTATTTTCAAGAAGGCAGAAAATGAAAATTGTCACAGAACAAGTGACAGCCCATACTCTTTCCATTGATGACAAAATTTAAACACTAGAAAAGTTAAAAAGGACTGAGATCTCCAAATGGTGGGAGGCTATCTCCTTGCAAAACTATATTGATCAGAATATGGTCCCTAGAGGCTTACGGATATTTACAACACCAACATATGAAACGCCTAATCCTGTAATGCTCACAGAGTGGTCAGAAAATTCTGCTCTTAGTTCCAAAAGAATGCTGGAAATTCTGGTCAAATACGCATGGACTGATAGAGATCCTAGCCTGAAACAGATACAAGAGCTAATGGAGGATCTTAAGAAACTCCCAGAGACTGAAACAGTGGAGAGATCCATCAGTGCTATGAAACACCATCTTAAGAAGTATGTGGAAGATATCAAGGCATGCAAAGAGAGAAAATTGAACCGTGATTACAACGATTATGAGAGCGGCAGAATTCTTACGTTTAGCCGCAAGTATGACCACCTGTATAGTGTCAAAGAAACATGTGGATTGCCTGTATGCAACAAGGAGGACAATCAAACTGCCTCAGTTTCCACAGCAAGCGAAAAAGAGTCTGACGTTTCAGTTGAAGCAGTCCCCAACGCTGAACATACCACTCGATCTGTGAATTTTTTAGAAGAATATCGTCATCTCGCCGGAGCTGACGGACGAAGCAGGATACTCCGGCACCAAGGATACAGGGACAGGGAGGCCGAGGACGCGGCAGAGGTCGGGGAAACGAAGAAACCTAAGTAAGAGACTACAACAACGATGGCAGAAGATGCAGAGCAAGGGGCAATACGGGAAACAGAACTCGCTCAAGAAAAGCATTCTGATGGATCCTAACATGGTAAATAAGACTGTGATGAACCTATCGAAGAGACTTATGAATGAGACTGAGAAAATGACTTTATGCTTAGGACTCTCCTTTTGTCCTTCTGCCTCATTTAACTACACTGGTACCAGAATCGATCTATTCAAATTTATTAGAAAATCAAATTGAAAAACTGGCACAAATTGAAAAGGCTAGGAGAATCTAGAAAAACTAGAATTGGTACCCCCAGTTACCAGGATAACATTAACATAGGTGATATTCATACTCTCATTGATATGATACAACTGAACCAGGATGATGTGATGGACAACAGTTCGAGTAATAGCGATCCTGGGACATCTACTGTGAGCAATAGTGAACCGATCAGTATCACACAGGTTGTTGATAGTCTAGGTTTAATTACTGACAACCATGCCTCCTCAGGTTTCAAACCCAGATCTACGCTTTTTCCTATACTCCCTCATGATACAATAGATACCTTTCATGAATGCGTCAGTAGGGCATTGTGTACATTCAGGCACAAGAAGAAGAAAAAAAGCTACAATGCCATTAATAACAATCTCACATACATTCAAAGACAGGCACTGAAATCATTGACAGAGGATACCAACATTGTCATCCGTCCGGCGGACAAGGGTGGCAAAGTTGTTATCATGGACAGGGATAAGTATATTGCAGAAGCAGTTAGACAACTCTCTGATACTAGATACTATGAGCTCATTAGTATGGAGAGATATGAAAATAGCATTACTAACCTTTGGGAGAAATTGACCATCTGGAAGGACAAGGGCATTCTAGAATGGGAAGAGTACAGATACTTAAAAAATGACTATCCGGTTCTTCCGGCCCTCTATCTGTTGCCCAAACTTCAGAAAGACCCCATAGATCCACCGGAATGCCCCATAGTCTCTTCTAGGGGGAGTGTGTCGGAACATGTTTCCAAGTACATCGACCATTTCCTCAGGGATTGTGTTACCAGTTTACCCAGCTATATCAGGGATACTAAAGATTTTCTTTAAAAAATCCAGGATATCAAGTGGGACGAAGACTCTTTCCTCATTACTTTGGACGTACAATCACTATATACCATCGTTGATCACCGTCAGGAGATTGAAGCATGTGAGCATTTTCTTAAAATCAGGCCGATACGATTCAGGGACCACAGCAGGATGATTCTTGACATGATAGACCACTGTCTTACAAACAATATTTTTTTGTTTAACGGTGTCATGTACAGACAGGTGGTCGGTACTGCAATGGGTTCTTGCTTCGCTCCCAGCTTTGCAAATCTCTTTATGGGACGCTGGGAGGAAGAGGTTTTTTCCAGTCTTGACTGTACAGGACACCTTGAACATGTCACTACTTGGATGCGATACATAGATGACTTGTTCATCATGTGGAAAGGCAGTGAAGAGCAAGCCATCCAATTTATTGATAGATTGAACATCAACAATAACAACATTGTTCTCACAAGCCATATTAGCAACACCCAGGCTGAGTACCTTGATGTCAGACTTGACATCAAGGACAAACAAATACAGACCACCCTCTTCAGAAAAGCCACAGCAGGCAACAGTGTCTTACATGCCCTCAGCAGTCACCCTGAGACACTCAAATGGAGTATTCCCTATGGAGAGTTGCTGAGGGCCAAAAGAAACTGTAACACCGAAGCTGCCTACCAAACAGAAAGCAAGGAGATGCTGGCCCGCTTCAAAATCAGAGGGTACCCAAATTGGGTGTTACGCAGAGCCAAAGAAAGAGCCGATGCGATACCTAGATCTCTTACCATAATTGACAAACCAGCCGATTCTCTGGAAGAGAGTGAGGATAACATCAGAATGATTATGACATTCAATACAGATTCCAACAACATTTGCAAAATATTTGTAAAAAGCTGGGATATCCTTAAATGTGACAATACTATTGGTGAAACTATCCCCAATAGACCGACTATTACATATTGTAAAGGTAGGAGTATTAGAGACATGTTAGTACACAGCGATGTCACTATATACCCCACCAGACAAGAGCATGGACTGAAGGGATTTTTTCCTTGCGGCCACTGTAAGGCCTGCAAGAACAGTACCTTTTTCAATAGAACTAGTTACAATGGGGTCAGCAAGGAAATCTGCCAGTTTTTGACATGCAGTACCGCCTTCGTCATTTATGTGATTGAGTGCCCTTGTAAACTTTGGTATATTGGCAGTACTACCCTTCTTGCCAAAAAACGCGTACTTGAGCACTATCGAGCTATCGCACATAATGATGACAAATATCCGGTGGCTCGCCACTTCAAAGATAAACATTATTCTAATCCAGCTCTTTTGAGATTTTTTATTCTGAACAAATTACCAAGAACCCTAGAGGAGGTAATAGGGTGTTAAAACTGAGACAAGAGTCAAAGTATATAGTTGACTTTCAGACCAAAGACCCGGGAGGTCTTAATCAGGATGAGGAACTAGCAATACATCACAGAGAATGTTAACACCTTGTAAACTCCTCATTCCATGTCACTGTGCTGTATTACTCCTTAGATTCCCTAACTTTTCTTCTTTCCATCATGTAGATTTGTGCTTATGTATTGTTTTTAAAATTTGCTTCTTACATTTTTTCTATCTTTTATTTACAGGAAGAAAGGAAGGTGCCCAGACAGAGGCACTCACTTTTCACGGGCTACCTACCCTTCCTTCCCTTCATCACCTTTTGATCACCTTGACTGATGGGCATTCTGTGTATGTGTGGCTTGACACAATTGGACTGCGGTATGATTTGATCGTTAGACTTATGCTAAGGGCACTTGCCATGACATTTCCTTCCCATCTGTAGCATGAACGTTATTATTGGATTATTTTCACATGATTATAGATTATTTTATAACATGTGTTGTGGGACAAGCTATATGCCTTTCTTTTGTTCTGTCTCAGCAAGCAATGAGTTGTTTACGGAGTCGTTTTAGACAGCGGTCAAGTGACCATGTACACTTGCAATGATACATTTTATCATGATTATATTTGTATTAATATGCATTACGCAGAAACTTACGTTTACTCAAATTATGCTTATTAGAAATCCTTTGCCGGTTATTATCAGTCATGCAACAGTTTATCCATATTATTTCGTGCTACACACAGCAGTCTATCTATACCACTGTGAGACAGCTCGACATTCCAAGATGTCCGCCGTTTGCCCGCAATTGAATGCTGTTACGTTTGGTTGAATTCATTCTCGTTACAACGCCGAGACATTGCCAACAACAGTCTAGGTAACGACTTAACTGAGATTATATCCAAAAATATGAAATGTTTCAACAGAAATGTTCATATTTTATGGCTATTCAGTCATATGAACACACACGATTATTCAGCTTGAATGGATTATAATCATGGCCAGTATTATACAGGAATTATTTTGACACACAATATTATACAGGTCATTGCAATGGTTGACACAACAATCAAAGATGTCTGCTGTTTATCAATCAATTATGTTTCTTTTACCTTCATATGTCCGTTGTTTATGTCACTCACCAATGCTTTATCAGTCATGTTTGCTTGCACAATGATTCACGTGAACAAGACTTTTCAGCCGAAACGCGTAGTGAATAAACACCCTTGAACTGTGGAGCTCATGTGTGGGCCGTATTTCTGAGAGCGCACGTTAATGGAAATAATTTTCTGGATGGATTGATTTACCGGCATGCTCTGCCGGTGTGTGCGCCACCTCCCTTGGGTCCCCGGCAGCCACAAGGAGCAACTTTGTTGTATATATATATATATATATATATATATATATAGATATATAGATATATTTATATTCACTTAAAAAACCATAAGTTTCACACATGTTATAGTTAGGTGGACATTTCACTCGTAAAAAACCAATGAAATTCCCCCGTTATAGTTAGTTCAGATAACTATAACTTGCGTGCCTGCAATCCACTGCTCATGACGTCACATATTACATCACTCATGACTTGGTCAGTGGCATCCTTGTGATAGAGTGGCGGTCGCGCGAGTTATAGTTACCCACCTAACTATAACATGTGTGAAACCTATGGTTTTTTAAGTGAATTTGCAAGGTTTTTTAAATGCTAATTCCTAACTATAACGTGTGTGAAACCTATGGTTTTTTCAGTGAATTTGTACGGTTTTTTAAATGCCAAGTTATGTATGTATTATTATATTTTTTATATATTTATTTTACAATAAACTACGTATTAAAACATTTTTTTTTTTTTAGGGTTTTCCCCGCGATTTTTTGAAAAAAATTAAAATGTATTTTTCTGCCTTTGGGGCCTTCAGGGACCCCCTGACAAAGGCTAGGGGGTCAGGAACTCTCTACCCTGCCCCCTTTTCACGTTCTCCACCTTCCTTTTTCACTCTCGCACTCAAAACAAACAAAATGGTGGACGACACTTCCTGATTTCGACCGATTCGAACGTTGGCTGACATTTAACCACCAATTAGAATTACGCTCGCGCACGTTAGGGTGCGCGCACGGTCCGCGGCTATAGGTATTTATGTGCTTTTAATTCAATTTTCTCAGGAACTACTGAACAGATTGACTCCATATATGCAAAAGGCACTTCCCTGACCTGAGGACTACCTCTTTGCCAAATTTCAAGTAATTCTGTTCAGCCGTTCGGGCTGTACCTTCGACTAAAGGTCCTATGGGAAAATGCATGGGGAAAAAGCGTTATGGGACCCCCCTTTTTTCTCGGCCCCCGCTTGACGAATCCCCCCGAGACTTTCAGGGTAGGAGCTGAGCGGAGCGCCCCATTAGTTTTGAAAATTTTGCGAAGATTCGTCAACCGGCGTTAAAGTTATTCAAGATAGAATTTTCAGATTTCCTATGGAAACACGGTCCTAACTATAACTATCTACTGGCGACCGCCAGTAGATAATAGATATATATATATATATATATCTCCAGACTGTTTACCAATTAAATAGGCTTATAAGTAAACAAGTTGTTGTGTTGAGGCATGTTGGTGTATTCTATAAAGAGTGTTGTTAGCGAATGTTAGTTTGGAATGTGTCCATAATAGATGGGGATAGAATGTTACCGAGGGTTTTGGAGAAGTTGGTAGTGCGGTGAGCAGATCTTGTTGTAACGACACCAGGACTCAATTAAGGGTGGAAGTGGAGTAATCTATACTGTGTCGAACTATTCCCTACAAGAATCAGGCGATGAGCTGAGTCCTGGGGAACCTTGCATGGAAGCAATTAGTTGGTGATTAGGAGAGCCGAGGAGATTATTCAGAGGAAGGCATCTGTATATCAGACATCGCGTTGATACAAGACGGATCATTGTAGTGGTCAGACATTGCGGTGATACAAGATGGATCATTGTATTGATCAGCCCTCACGGTGATACTAGATGGATTATTGCAGTGATCCAGAGTGCTTCTATTTCACTGAGAGGGTCTGCTTGTTGTTTCATGGACTAGCGCTATTTACCTTATTGGTGGCTCTCACTGTGTTGTGAAAAGATGACCTTTGCTCTCGATTCTGGGGGCATAGTGGAGGTGACTTTCTAGATTAGTAATAAAGTGGCACTTTCTGTCTTGTTCATTGTGGTGGTTCCCAGCATTATTTGGGTAGGTTTAAGTGATTGGCACGGTTATAGATTTAAGGATAACAGTGATTGATAGGTACAATCGTTACATGAGAAGAAGAGCATGAGTCATGTGACTTGTGTGCATGGGCATACAAGTAAAGTATGTTCTGCTGGCAGTCTTCAGCCATACTTGAATCTAAGACATTGTTACTTACACGTGTACTCTCAATTTATGCCCACTATCACATCATCGCTGAAGTTACGTTATATGGATTTATTTTTGTGGGAGGCCTTCAGTACAACTTTATTTATTTACTTAGCAATTTACTTATTGAGCTTCGAATAGTAGCATGTGTGCTTCTCAAACATTCTCCTTAACAACATCTCAACTCTTTCTTGCTGCTCCAGGAATATTTTTTAAACTATATAGAAAATATTGATGATGAGGAACTTACGCAAGAATGGAAAAAAAAGATATTACTGCACTCATTGAGGCCACAGGTAATGAACGAACACAACAGGATCAATAAGAAAACAAGAACGTCTGCAGTGGGAGATGTTTTTAAGAATGCCATAGCAGACTTGGATGAATACTATTCTCCGCATGTTTGTATTGCAATTGATAGGTTTACGTTTTTCCAGAGAAACAAAAAGTGAGCCCATTGATGAATATGTTTCTATATTGAAGAAATTAGCTGTTACGTGTCGATTTGGATTACTTGATGACGAGTTCATAAGGGACCAAATTATAATGCATGTGAATAAAAAATTGGTACAGGAAAGGCTATGGCTTCATGGTGACTCACAGTTGAATGAAGTCATTTCAATTGTTCACAAGGTAGAAATTTCCAACAAATGTGCAAAAGCTGCATTGGAACAATCATCAAAAGGGAAGAACGTGGTTAGTAGAGTAATGCAGACAAATGTGTTTTTTAAAAGTGGTACTGACACCAATTGGAATACAGATAAGAAGGTGAAGGATAGGCAGAAGGGTTTTGGCAAATGTAGCTCAGTAGGGAGGAAGTGTTACCGTTGTGCCAGTTTAAACCATCTTGCTTATAGTAAAACCTTGCTCAGCAGTTAATGAGAAGAATGCAGTGTGTGGCATTTAAGAACATTTCGTAAGAGTGTGCAAGAGGTATAGTAGTGATGACAAGGTTAAATTGGTTAAGGAATCTAATTGGAAATCGTCAGAGGAGGACTCTAGCAACTCGGAAGATGAGAGTAGGAGTGAGGTGAAAGATTGTTTCGTTTATGTAAACGGTGATGTAAATGAAAGTACGTTGAGTGTGTGTTGTCAAGATATACAAGAAATAAACCGGTGTGTGAAATAAGGTTGGGTGGAGTTGAAATTTCGATTGTGGTAAACTCAGGGGTCCCGATTCACAAAAGTAATCTGAGACAAAATCCTAACTATACGACTTTTGGTATTCACAAAGGGCATTTAGGAGTAGTAAAGTTAGGATTCCTAACTTTACTACTCCTAAATGCCCTTTGTGAATACCAAAAGTTGTAAAGTTAGGATTTTGTCTCCGATTACTTTTGTGAATCGTGCCCAGGGTCACCATTCACTATTGTGAATGAGAGAGTTTCGAAACAGAACTTTGAAGGGAAATTGGGAAATGAACTCAATGCTCAGATATCTTCCCAGAAAGTTTTATGGGGAAGTCATTTCCATGTTGGGGATCATAGTACTTAAATTTTAATTTAAAAATAGGAAAGCTACATGAAAATGATATGTGGCTAAGAAGAGCCCATTTGTTTTGGGATGGATAGACCAAAGGGAACTTGATATAATGTTGAATTCCAATATCGAGGAACAAGTCTTGGTGATGGATGATGGCTTGTGTGCTGATATGGAAAAGTACAGAGTTTCAGCAATTGTTTTTGGGAAAAACTGGAATGGTAAAGGGATTTTTACCATATGAAAAAAGATGACAAACCCAAAATTTACAAAATGAGGGATTTACCTGTGAATGGATTACGTCATGTATGCAGAGATTTGGGGGATTTGAACAGGAATATCATTGTAGAAAGATTTCCTCTCCCAAAAATAAATGAAATGTTGTTATTGACCAATGGTATGCAGTGGTTTACGTCAATAGATCTTTCCTCTGCATACCATCAGTTTCCATTGCACCAGGAGAGTAAAGATTTGACTGCATTCATGACACCTATGGGCTGTTTCTGTTTTGTCAGGATGCTATTTGGGCTAGCCTCGGCGGCAGCTATCTTTCAAGAATGTATGTTTCATTTTTTTAATGAAAACAATGGTACCTAGTTCTTCCAGGAAAATATATTAGTCATAGGGGCTACAAGGAAAGAGCATGATGAGAGAGTGAGCGAAATCTTGAGGAAATTGGAAAAATGTGGGTTAACAGCTGAAGCCTCAAAATTTAAATTTGCTGTACACTCTTTAAATTTCCTTGGGCATGCAATTACTAAGAAAGGTGTTAAACCTAAAATGGAGTTGGTGGAAGCGGTTAAGGATGCACCCACACCAACTAATAAAGAAGAATTAAGGTCCATTTTAGGACTTGTCAAATGTTATTTAAAGTTCATCAGGAACTTTGCTGAAAAGACATAATCTGACACAACTTTTGAAGAACAGGGTTAAATTTAAGTGGAATTATCTTTTACAATCAGAATTTGAACAAATTAAATGTGAAATTTGTTTTGCAAAAGTTCTTCAAGGTTTTGATCCAAAATTGAAATGTGTTGTGACTACTGATGCAAGTTGTAAAAGCCTGAGAGCAGTGTTATCACAGGTCACAAAGGATGAATGAGAAGTGATGGTTACTTATGCGTCTAGAGCATTAACTGAGATCGAGGAATGCAATTCGCTGGTCCAAAAAGAGACTCTTGCTGTGGTGTGGGGTTGGGAAAGGTTCAGTCAGTTTATATGGGGTTTTAAGATTTTGGTTTGCTGTGATTATAAAACCTTGTTAAAATTGCTTACTACTGGTGGACTCCTAGAATAGCTCGCATTTCTGTGAGATTGTTTGATTTTAATTATACATTACAATATGTGCCAGGAGTTAAAAACAAAGTGGCGGACTGCCATTGCCATGGAAGGAGGTGTTCCAGGATCATGAGGAAGAATTCAGTATGGCTTGGATGGAGTCTAAGGGTGGAGTGGCAATAAATGAGAGTGAATGGTGTGATGCTATGATGGAGGATGAAATGCTGAATTTGATTGTGAAATAGGTTGAGGAAGGTTGGCCAGTGAAAAGTTCATTAGATACAAAGTTTTTCAGTTTCTGGAAAATTCTGGATGAGTTATCGGTGGTTGGTAATATCTTGATGAGGGGAACAAAAGTGGTTCCACTTAGTGTGTTGAGGGACCGCATGGTATGTCTATGCCATGAAGGTCATCTATGAATTGTCAAGAGTAAAAGAAGAGTTAAGGAATACTATTGATGTCCAGGTATGGATAATGAAATTGAAAGGGTGGCAAGGGAATGTTTGGATTGTAGCAATGTGGATAAGTCACAGGTGTTGTGTAAGCCTCCATTGGTTCCTGTTCCTGGAATGGCTTGGAAAGCCATTGGATTGGATATTATGGGACCGGTTGTGAATGAAGATGGGTCCAATATCTATGTGTTGGTTACTGTGGATTATTTTTCCAAGTAGCTAGAAGTTCAATGTGCCGAAAGAGCAGATGCCCAGGCTGTGGTAAGATTCATGTATGAGATTTTTCTTGGAGTTTGACTGCCTAAGAAGATAATTACAGACAATGGTGTGCAATTCAGGGCTGATGAGGTGAAGGAATTTTTGACTAGAAATGGTGTGGAACATAAGATGACTTCAGTGTACCATCCCGAAAGCAATGGAGAGGTTGAAAGATTTAACCATGCAATAAAAGGTACCTTGCAGTCAGCTAAGTCAAGAAACAAGGATTGAAAGAAGCAAGTTTAAAAAATGGTTTGGATGTATAGCATAACACCTACAGTGCCAGGGTATAATCCTTTTGGTATTATGATAGGGGGGAGTGCCATTTAGCAAAGATAATCGTGCTTGACACGGTACTTCTCAGTTGCAAAAATGGTCACCTAATGTTGTCAAAGAAAATATTTTTAATACTCAAGCTATTTATAAGAAGGCTTTCAACAAAAAACATGGATCTAAAGAAGTGATATTGGAAGTTGGACAGATGGTTCAGGTGAAGAACCCTGGATGTAACAGGAAGAGGGAGAGTGTGTTTTCAGTTTCGTTAAGAATTGTAGAGGTGTTTTGTAATTCTATCAGATTAAGTGATTGCAGGGTGTGGCATATGAGTAGAATATCTAAATCCAAATGTTCATCTATGTTCAATGATCAGGAGGAAGATGTTCATGGAAAGGTTCAGGGAAAGAGTTACTTTTGGTTGGAAGAGGATGTTTCTCAAGGATGTAAGAACAGGGATGTTTGCAAGGGGAAAGTACTGAATGGATGGCATGACGTAGGTGTGGAAGAAAGAGGGAAAGTTGAGGATGGTTGTGTGAGTAGAAGTGGTAGTAGAGTCATATACCCGAATTACTATAAGGATTTAATTTAATAGTTTTTTGTGACATTTATTATTCTCTCTATAGGGATTGTATTACTATGCATGTATACTGTTAATGTAAGATTTAACATTGTTATTTATTATTCTCCTTGGATTGTATTAAAATGCATATATAGTATTTCCTTGCAAATTTTCATTTTTTTAAAAATGTTGTCATAATAAACGGTGAAGATGTGTTGTGTTAAGGCATTTCGGTGTATTCTATATAGACAGTCACCAGCGAATGTTAGTTTGGGTTTTGTACATAATAGGTGGGGATAGAATGTTAGTGAAGGTTTTGGAGACTCTGGCAGTGCGGAGAGCAGACCTTGTTGTACTGACACCAGGACTCATTTAAAGCTAGAAGTGGATGAATCTATACTGTGTTGAAGTATTCACTACACAAGCCCTGATTTGAGGTGAACCCGGTCTCAGTTCAACAGCCTGTGATTCTCTGCAAATCAATTGATCTGTATGTGCCTAAAAATACGTATTGTTTACTGGTTCTCTCTTGTAAAGTTCTAAATATCTTTGAACCAAATATGCAAGTAATGAAGTAATGGAATCATTAAGTATAAAATAAACAGAGTTTATTTTAATGCAAATTACAGGGCCCACAGGTGAGGAGGAGAAACACGTCCACCGTCACCAGATACAACCGCTTCGCCCCCTGCATTCTATATGACATCGCAAGATGACTTAGCAATCATTCCATTCCAATAATGACATAATGTGTGCATACCAATAAAAACATCAAGCAACTAGTACCCATACCACATGTCCCTTTTTTGTTAATAACCGAAAACAAAACAAAAAATTGCGAAGACTGCAGACAGTAAAAAGTAGTAAGAACAAAAGAGAACACTTGAGAACACTTAGAAAGAGAAAACAACTATTTCAAAATTAAATCCTCCAACTCCTTAAGCAGCCTCGCCATCCTTTTTTGGGAGAAATCATTCACCACACTAGAATCAGCTTTATCAACCATTTCACTTTGTTGCTCCAGTACCTGATCTACTCTCTCAGTGTCACTAACAGTTATACTATGATGTTCCCTTAGCTGGCCTACTCTATCAGTGCCTCTACATAACAGCATACTATTATCATCATCCAGTTCTTGCTCGAACATTTTCTCCTGCCCCGGTTCAAGTACCACAACTGAGCTCTTGTTCCACCAACCTTTGTTCTTCACAAAACAGCTGAGTCAGGTACTCAAGGAAAATGTAGATACCCCTTAACCATGTAAAACTGGTTTGATAATGCATACCCAATCTCCTACTTCAGTTATCTTGGGTTTGGCTCTATGGCATGCATCATGATATGACTTCCCTTTAACCCTAACTTTACTCAAATTGTCTCTTACCTTAGCTATGCTACATTCAAGGGTATCTTCTCTCACACACCTCACAAAAACAGGAGTTACATTCGTCATGCACTGTTTTTCCCTCATCAAAAAATAAGAAGACACACCAGTAACTGAATGTGGAGTAACATGAAAACTCCACAACTTCTCTTTTCAAAAATGGAATACATCCAGACTATTTTCTAGGGCTGACTGAATATCCTCTTTAATAAACCTGTTAGACCTTTCCACTTGACCATTAAGCTTTGGACAATATAAAGGAGCCTTTTCAAAACGAATGCCACATTTCTTGAGAAACCCCAACATTTTAGAAGATACAAATTACACCCCATTGTCTGACATAAGTACTCTGGGAAACCCTTCAAAAAGTTGATTACCTCTTCAATATTTGGATGTTCAACAAAAGTATAGTATGGCCACTTTGAAAAATTGTCAATGAGGACAATCAAAAATCTGTTTTGTCTTCCCAAACAATCATATGGTCCCAAAAAATCTATAGATATTTTCTCCCAAGGTTCCTGTGGACCATCTTGCACACCTAACAGCTCAGCTGAAACCCTCCAGTGTTTGTAAAAATGAATACCTTACACCTATCCACATGCAACTCAACCTCTGCATCTGGCCACCAATAATATTGCTTTACTAGCTTCTTAGTACCAGACACCCCTGGATATCTTGAATGAGCCAAATCGATAAGTTTCCCCCTTATACCCGCAGGAGGACCAAATAAATCCTGTCTCATCAAAATATAATTTTCAATAGTCAACTCACTGGAAACATGTGCATAACTCTGCAGACGTGAATCAAGATTCCTACTAGGTGGCCATCCACTCACACCACTCACAATATACTGTTTGACTTTGACCAACAATTCATCCTTGTCCACCATATCACTCCATTCACCCTCTGAAATAATTGCAATCCTGTAATCTCGCAATCCGTCTCACCAGCTGGATGACGCATTACCAGATCTTACTCTATCCATCATATATACTAGAGGTTTGTGGTCAGTAAACAGAACAAACGGTCTTCCCCACAAATAATTATTTAACTTTTCTACTGCCCACACACAAGCCAGCGCCTTTTTTTCGATAGTACTATAATGCTGTTCTGCTCCTCAGATAGCTCTAGAGATAAACAAAATCACCCTTTCCTTACCCTCAACCAACTGAGTTAATACTGCCCCCAAACCAATGGCACTAGCACCCACCGTCACAAATGATTTTCATTAGGATCAAAAGTGTTAAGACTTGGAGCTTGCGCAATAAGTTTCTTCACTGGATCAAAGGCCTCATCATGCTTTATGGTCCACACAAAGGATACTCCTTTTTAGGTCGAGCCTAGCGCAGCGCGCATGCGCTGCTCTGCTCGACTTTATGTAAGGACTTTCAGAAAGCTCACCACAAGCTCGCACACGGTTTTGTCCCAGGCTATTGGCTTTTGCGTGTGTCTTTAAGACAGGGCGCAATAGGCTCTTTTTGTCCCACCAATGTTCACGCCCACTGTCTAATGCTTGCGGTTACGCGCAGCAGCAGCGTATGTTTCCAATTATTGTGCCCAGACGCTGGCGCGATTATTGGAAACATATGCTGCTGCTCGCAACCGCGCACGCACACCAGCAGCTCCCCCATCTCATTTCTAGTTTCTTTTACTTTGCAATAAAGGTCCACGCGCTAACGTGTCTCCAGCAAGATTATATATCCGCCTGTCTCTTTCCCTTCACACGTTGTGCTGAATATAACATTACTTAAGGCTTTTTGTGTCTTTGTGCACAACTAGAATTGGCTGATGAACAATAGAAATGAGCGCATATTATGGTCTCACCACACTCCAGAAAAAAATATATTGTGCGTTTTCTTTTTTATGGTATGAACGTTTGAACTGACTCTGTTTCAAAACATCATTTATAAATGCTGTGTAATCCACAAATTGCACTCTGCCCATAAAAGCTGCATGCTTTATTTAGCCAGAAGAAAAAGAAAGTTTTCCTCAACAAAAAAATTAATAAGGCTAGAATACTATAGCAACTGCTGTTATGAAAATTGCAGATCCGGCTGAGCCTTTGAAGGCTGAAAGAGTTCATTTCAAAGGTAACTATGCACGGCCCCAACTACCCTGCAATGTGAGTAATTTATCCCCTGCTGTGCTGCTGTGCTGCGTGTGAGCATCCGACTGCCATGCCACAACATTCAAAGCGCATTCTGTATGGGGGACATCTCTACAGAGGAATCGCGCATAGAGCCTGCACAGAGAATGAAAGCACGGGGCTAAAATGATAGAGATTTTTAAGGTTCCTATTTCATTGCAAATCCCATGTCTGTGAGCTGAAAGGGATACGGGAAACAAAGTAGCTTGCGGTATTTCTAAAATTACAGGTCTTGCCTATCAGCCGGAGCCATGGCAGTTTGTTTCCGCCTTTTCATATCCCCGTCTTCCAATTTACCTCACTCACTTTCACCTCTCAGAGGCGAGCAAGTAGGAAGCTTGTCCTGACTGGAAACCATTGCAGTCAGCTGCTGCTGGTGTCTGATGTGCTACCGTTGGCCGGCTTTTAACTCATTCTTTAAATTGAGTTTCTGTAGACACTTTTCAAGCTGAGCGCTGGGGATGACGCATATTTCCATGGATCTAACATGCCGTTATGTGTGTAAGGTAAAGACCATCTGCATTATTCAATAATTATTTTTAATGGAATGAAGTAGGTCTGTGTTGAGCATAGGAGAGCTACATTTTATTTAGCCGCTATTCTTCCTAACTTGCACAGTTCGGCACACACCACGACTGCCCCGCCCAGTCCCCTACCCCCCTCCCCCTGTTAACCCCCACCGACCCAGCAGCAGTTTCTACTTTGTTCTCTGCTTTCCTCCTCCTCAGTCTAGGTGTGTGGCACTCTACTATCTCTTCACCTACTGCTTTTCTTCTGCTCTATTTTAAAGCCAACCCCCTACTTGATTCTTCTGTTTGATAGGTTTGCTGTGCATCTTGAGGGCCATAGGAAATAGTAACATCTGTTATTTAGAGCGCTTAGAAAGGGTAAAGGTGTTGTTTTTAGCGCTATAAAAATACACGTTACTATCGCACTATTCATTCTCTTAATCTGCGCCTTGAAAATGTGTTGTTTTACTCTAGCAGTGACCACATCCCTTTCTCTAAACATTGGAACTTCTGTGGCCTGGAGCCTCTGAGAACAGCTGGTGGTGACCCGGACCTGACTTTTTCGGTATTATATGTCTGTTTTCCATAAACCGATGACTAATCAGATCAGCCTGAAACGCACTGCGCACAGCTGCCTTTTCAGTAGAATTTTATAAATGCATGATACTGCTTACAGATACTTTGTGAACTCTGTATTTCATGTCATGCATGTCTTCCTGACCTGCCTCTGTAAGGCTTGCAGGGCTGGGGAGCAGTCAGTAACACTGTGTTGCCCCTTGTCCGGTCTGACACCACCACTGAGTCCTGAACTATAGGCCAACAGCACTTAAAGTGCTGAAACTTTGGAGCCCATGCTTATAATGGGGACACTCTAAACTACAAGACCCAGAATGCCGAGCTCTGCTGGCTAAAAAACTCCAGAAAAGACTGAAGGTTGAACACATGACCGTAGTCAAATTAACATCAATGCGGCCACGCATTAGGATCATCTCTGGATAAAGAAATAGTTTGTCATGTACTGTTTTGGGGATATTTATATATTTTTAATCAATTACTAAGTTGACCATGCATTATATTCCCTATATTGTAGCTGCTCTCCTGTGGCATCAAAGAATAACATTTAAATAAGTTGCCTGATCACATTTTGTGTGCAATTAGCCATTGCAGGCAGTGTATGTGTTGGTTGTTGGGCACACCTAACTGGTGGTGAAAAGTCACAGCATCGCTTCGGACCCGGCAATATAAAGTCAGTGTAAATGTCCTTTGCTCTTCAGACTTGCATTAACAGTAATCTAAAGAGAATTTTAAGCCTCTTGATCCAATGTATACATTCTCAACATTAATGAGGATTGCGGATTGATGAAAATTTTCTATGAATATGATCACTGGTTGTGACATTTTGAAGTCTTAGAGGATCAGCCTCCATAGATTCCACGATTCATGTTATCGGTGTTTCTCAGGACTGAATGGTTGGGATTAGGTCTATTCTCTCTGGTTGGATCTTGTGCCCGGTTTTCCTCATTTTTGGTCTTATTTGCACAAAGGTTTCTGTACTTAAAGGTGATTGGTTCTTTTCGCTCACAGCGGGGTGATTGTGCAGTGGCTCCCATCTTTTCTTTCTCATATGTAAGTTTTTCAAACGACTGGGTGTGAGGAATAAAGCACATTTGCATCAGAAAAAACATAGGAATCGTAAACATATGATTATCACTAAACTCATTGGGTATTTCCGACTGGTCCTTTGCCCTATTGTCTATCTGTGACCCATAGTCACAGCTTTTCTGCATTTTCTCACTATGGCTATCATCTCGTTCAAACACACACACACTTTTATTGTGAACTCTCTTTCTCCCTTCAGCTCAATGTCTTTACCCTTCATTCGCTCTCTTTCCTGTACTTGCGCGACCTTTCTCCCACTCCCTCTCACACCCTCTTTCTTAACAAAAATGCTTAACACTTTTTATTATAACTTTTCAACATGATACACACAATGCTCTACAACTTAGCCAAAAGTTCTGGCTAAACACATAAGATCCCAAAGGTGCGACCTATTGGCTATGCCAATGCTTGTTTTAAAAAGCTGCCTCAAAGGCTTCACAACTATGGCATACGTCTCACAATTCTCGCATAATACTCTCCAAAACCTAAAAAGGACCGAAAAGAATCCTTGTCGTAAGGCTTACTAGCCTTGTCTACCTCACTAATGATCAAATCAGCTTTTGGAAAAATCCCATCACTAGTTATTCTGTGATCTAAATAATCAATCTCTTTTACCAACAACCTACACTTGTCCTTACTCACTTCATACCTCTGGTTTCCAACACACTCAACACTGAATCCAACAATTTGTCATGTCCCTCACAAGTTTCTGCAAAAATCAGTATGTCATCTTGAAAGGCCTGAACGCCTTTCAACCCTTGAAATAAAACCTCAATCAATTTCTGAAATACACTGGTCGCTGAGGCCAGCCCAAACGGCATCCTCAAGAACCTATAAATCCCAAATGAAGTAATAAAGGCTGTAAGATCCTTAGAAGCCTCATCAAGTATCACCTGGTGATATGCCGACTTGAGATCAATCACCGAAAAATATTTAGCTCCATTAATCGCTGCTAATAACTCCTGTATCCTTGGTAAGTGATACGTATCAATGACAATATTCTTGTTCATAGACCTCAAATCCACACATAACCTTAAGTCTTTATTCTTCTTAAGAGTTAGAGTAATACCAGTAGCTGAAACCCACTCTGAGCTGTCCGTGGGCTCAATAATGCCATCAGCACACAAAGAATCCAAATGAGACTTCAAATTTTGACGCACACCTAAAATGTCACCCTTCTTGACTTTGATCTTATGGGTAAAATCTTTTACTTGCCCTACCTTGTTCACAAACAATGCACTGTGCTTAGCAACAATACTTTCCACATTTGACCTTTGCACATTCACACCATTCACAGATATCTCCCTCAATCTAACAGGACAGTCAGTTCCTGGACACAAAATAATACCTAACTTCCCAAGATCATACAACCACACAATATTTTTCCATTCAAAGCTGCATACATTTTTGTGACCACATTGTGTCCTTTAAATTCCAGGTTGTCCTGAAAATACCCCATCATATCTATGTAAAAAATACAAAATGCTTTGGGAATAACATCCGTGTTCTTCAATTAGACATCACAACAATTTTCTCAAAAAGAAATCTGACAAAATGGTGATTGGGATCCTGAATCCGCGATAACTTCTAAACCCACATTTCCAATGTTTACTTTCCCCAGAGGTGCATTGAACGCCACCCCAATATTGCTGACCCCAAATTGCACCAACCGATCACACAACGTGAGAACCAAATTTTCTAAATCTTCCTGAACATTCGTAATTGAATTTACAGTAGCATTCAAAGTTGCTTGTGATGCTCTGCACACGTTTTGAAAATGACCATACTTATTACACTTAATACATTTCCTTCTTAATGCTGGACAATCCCCAGGCGGTGGATGAGATTTTAAAGTGGTGGGGCGCAAACGAATTAGCATACAGCACCGTAGCGTGCGAGCGCAGCGAGCGAGCCCGAACCCCAAAAGGGGGGTTTGGGGGGGTTACCCCCCCCAAGAAAATTTTGAAAAAAAAGAAGAAAAATCGTGCATTTTCAAGCAAATTTGAGAAAGCAGCAAGGTTAATAAAGCAATTGTGAAAGTGCAGTTATAACATTAATAGATGGCATAACATAGGTAGCTGCTTATTCAGTATTACCACAGAGCTTCATACATTCTGTCCTATTATGCTCAGGTGCTGAATTCAGACTATAAGACTCATGGAAATCTCAGCTCTAAGAGTAGAAGAAGTTGCACAGTAGTGTAATGGTTGCCAGGCTCGTTCCGCAGGAGCGTCAGGAACTTGAAGAAAAGTCCACAGTCTTCCCCTACGGCCTTCCGACTCTATTAGACTCTAGAGTAACGAATGGCACGCAAGGGGAAAACAGGGAAACAAAACAAGGAAAGGCGGGGGAAGAAAAACAGTCTTACAACATACTGAATATTAGACTCTAGAGTAACGAATGGCAAGCAAGGGGAAAACAGGGAAACAAAACAAGGAAAGGCGGGGGAAGAAAAACAGTCTTACAATATACTGAATATAAAAGAGGCAGCGCAATGCGCTGTTACCGTGATTCTGGTTGAGCTGAGCTTTGTACACACACTTCACATAGGTCCACGCAAGTACTTGTATTCAACAAACAAGTAGCAGCATTCACTTTTTGTAAATGAAATACGCACGTCTGTCTTTCAGTGTAGCAAACTTGTCAATTACTTTCATGTTGAAGTCCGGTATCTTTTGGACTAGCTTGCTCTCTACAGATAGCATCGCCAAAGCATTTAGTCTTTCCTCTAGCATGGTGTTCCTGAGGAATGTCTTTATGCGCTTTAAGGCTGAAAAACATCGTTCAGCTTCTACTGTTGTCATTGGAGTCGTAATCACAATTTTTAGTAAAGTCACTGTCTCTGTAAGTGAGTTTTCCATATGCAGTTTATGAATTAAACTCAGCAAAGTCAAGGCGCTTGTGGCCTTCCGGTACACAGGCATTCCGTAGAGTACAGTTAACTCAGTTCTCAGCTGCTCTTTTTTGAGCATAGGATATGCTTCCACAGCCTGATTCAGAGCACGCTCAGGGAAGGATTCATCATATTGTGCAAACTCTTTACTTTGCAATAAAGTCGCACTCACCAAATGTTTTGTGAATGAAAAACGTTCTTTCGCCTGCACAATTACAATGTCACATATCTCCTTTCCAATTCGAACCAGAGAGGTGATGTTTTGTCTGCGGTTTGCAAAAATAGAATGCTCCGGCAGTTTGCTCTCTAAATCTTCAACCCCATCTCTCACTTTCATAAGCTGTTGTACAAATGCAGATGTATTGGCTTTCACAGAGACAGTATCTAGGTCTTTTCTTTGCAACTGATCGTATAACACATCAACAGGAATCATTATGTCATGAAATAAAAACAGTAAGAACTGAAACTCTTTGTCTTGTAGTGTTCTAATAAAGCCATGGGCTTCACTCTGACTTGTGTGATCAAAGTCTGCTCTGGATGCTATGGCGACAAAACATTTCTCAAGGCCCTCCCTCTGTTCAAAGATTAAGTTGACTGTACGAATGTGAAAGTTCCAACGTGTTGAGGATCCCCTTGGTACGCTTTTGTCCACGATCTCATGAAGGGCTTCTGTTCTTTTGGGGGAACGTGTGAAGAATGCTGCTATGCCTCCGATATCCTGAAAGAAAACTCGTGTCTCTCTGATCTTTGATACCACCTGTTGCATAATAAGATTGAGTTGGTGGGCGTAACAGTGCACAAAATGAGCATTAGGGTACACATCTCGAATTCTTTTTTGTACTCCACTAAGGCTTCCACTCATTACGGACGCACCATCATAGCTTTGTGCGATAAGTTTTTGTTTTTGAGGCAGGTCCGGGAAAATTAAGTCCAGTTGACACAGTATTGCTTCAGTGATGGTTGCTGCACTAGAGTCACTTAAATGTGTGAAGCCATAAAATCTTTCCACAACGTTTCTGTCACTGTCAAGGTACCGAAACACTAACACGGACTGTGTTTGAGTGGACACATCAGTGGTGTCATCAGCCTGAATAGCCACAAAGTCTGTGTTTCGCAACTCTTGCACAATATGGCTTCTTATAATTTCGAGCATACAGTCAAGGAGTTCATTTTGTATTGTATTAGAGGTGCCCTTAAAGACTGTAGCATGTGCTAAATGTCTTTCCAAATCCTGGTCTATGGTTGACATTAAATCCACTAGGCCTCGGAAGATCCCAGGTTTTGAGGAAGTTTCTGATTCGTCATGGCCTCGCAATGCCAGTTCGAAAGCACCACAGAAACGAATGCAATCAATGATCTTGGATAGATTTTGTCTGTTCTTATCAACAGCTTCATTGTGTTTTTGAATGGATTTGTGATACGCATCATTTATCTGCTGCTCAATTGGTGCGTCTTCCTCCAACGTTCCCAGTCTTGTCAGGTTTTCCAGATGATTTCTTGTGAGCGCATGCTTCTTTATTTTTTCAGCGATGTGCTTCAGGTCGACCATTCCTTGCCGTGTCCAAGAAAAGTCACCGCCAAACAGCAAGCAGGGGAAGCAGAACAGAGAATTTCTTATAGGGCACCCTGTAAGCCAATCAGCTTTTGTGTACCAGGCATTTGAGAATGTACGTTTTGGCATTTTTCCTCTGTCCTGGTTAGTTTGCTGTAGGTTTATTTCAGGCTGATGAGGTCCCAATTGTTTTATCTGTAGTTTTTGTTCAAGTGGCCGTGACTGGAATGACTTTGTAATCAGCTCTTGTACTGTATTCATGATGGTGTGTTGCTGGCCTTACCAATATATATATATATATATTAAAGAAACCTGTCAATAATCAAAGTACAACGTATAAGGTGCAGTGCAATAATATCAACTTTCAGTATAAATACATTATACATATATCTTGTGCATTATCCTAATACATCTCAAATGACTGCTAAAAATAGAGCCGTACTGCCTCCTGCCTCTCTGTGCCATAGTGGTTGCTGGAGGCACTGAAAGACACTGCTTGAGGGCCTTGGGAGTGACCACATACATAGCCCTAACTACCATGTAAAAAAATATATAGCATCAGTTTCCTTACCTTTAACACTGGTGTTTGCTGGGTTGTAGCCGGGGTCGGGTGAGAGAGCAGCAAAGGAGGTTGGGGTCCTCTTGTTGTTTGCTGGAAAATTGCCCCAAAATGTGGTAATGTTTCAGGTTGTCAGGTGCTGAAAATGAAAAGATAACAATTTATTTTTGAAACAGTAGGGTAATGAAACAAAGACTGTGGGGAAAAAACATAACGCTCCAATTTTTTCCTTGCAGTTTGCATCCAGCTCTTAGATGACAGTTAATAGCTGTCTGTTGTATGTTAGGATTTTAACTTAGAAACTGCAAGTAACAAAAGGATCTCTCTGACAAAAGCAGTGCCTCACTGACCTATTTACATCATATGCATTTTGTGATCTGCATCAGGTATATATGTTCTTTGCAGCAGGCACATTAAGCTTCTGCGCTGCCGCCTGCTGCTAGTTCACTACTGGGACCACAAACATAGTCTGACAGACTGCCAACGCTCCTATTGTTGGCCTATATATGTAGGAGGCTCCTACATATATAGGCCAACAACTGATGTTTCTATTTTTTGTTTTATATAGCGAAGAAATTATTTTTGACTGATTTCCAAACAGGATTGGCCCGAGCTTACACTGCCCATCTTTAAATCTCCAGAAATCCTCCTCTTTTAGGAGGGGAAACACTATTTTGGCAAAATCCCATTCAATGGCAGTAACTCTTACATGCTGTGTCCTCTCCTCTGTAACCCCCCAGACTGCAGCTTCTTTCCTGCAACCATGTGGTTTACGCAATGTCCCACACTACACATGCTTCTATAAAACTACCAACAATACTGCCGTTTTTTTTCCCGTTTATTGCGTCTTGCCACTCTGTCACAGAACGGAAACGAGACCGTATGGTCTCGTTTGATAAATCCTCAGGTGTGTTCCCCTGTCTCTCAGCTTCCACCTCCCTTAGAGGTCGCGTTCAGCCGCAGAAGGTGTTTGGGGGAGTTCATTGACCACGAGCCAAAACACAGCCGCGTTTTTCCACATGACCGAAGCTTCTAACTCGTGGCAAGTGTTCAAGAGCTCAGTTCAACCCCGCAATTCAACACAGAGCAGTCATTTTTCACTTCACAAACAGTGCAGAAGAAACCAAACCAGACGCTAAGCCCGCGCCACACACGCATGCAACCCAACTTGCGAGTCATTGCAGCTCAAAGACCCATGCTGAAGCAGAAGCTAAAAATATAAAGCATTTTGTTTTACCTGGGACTCTAACCTAAGTGTGGCGTGTTCTGCTTGATGGTCATTTAGCCGCCAGTTGCAAAATGAAACAGAATCAAAGTGATATATATTACGACAACGGCAGCGGGGAGCCTGGGATGTCCCAGCACGTTATCGCAGTCCTTGGAGAACTTAAGGCTGGAAACAGATCTGTCCCCTGGGGGCAGAAAGAGCGCTGTGCAGGGCTGAACCGAGTTACTAATGCATTATCAACACCGCGAGCAGACACAGCACTCGCTGCAAGCATCGGGTAAAAAAAAACACAAAGGTCTGTCTGCAACGCTGGCAGGCCCTTTGGCTGACAAGGCGCAGCTGGGAAATTTCTCTCTATAAAATTGTGCATTGGAAAATAAGGGGGAAAACGAATTTTCTTTTAAAGGAACGACAAAACATTTTCAATTCATTTGGTTCGGAGCCCAGACCGAGCAGCTATGTCCAGGTGGTGTGCTTTCACTCAAGGTCACTGTAGGTGAGCAGAGCGGTGCATCTTTGAAACACTGGTGTCAACAAAAGGTACATTTGAAAACTGAGAATGTAATTTGCTAAGAGTCAGGCTTTCTCTACATTCCTCTGTAATGGCTCCTTTAGACATTTACATTTGTTGGTGGCTTTCGAGGGATAAATAAAGCCTGAATACGGATCTGGCACAATATCGGTGGGCGCCAACAACATTACTTAAGGGTTCATATCAAGAATTCATGTCGCTAAATGTTAACAAAACACCTCCTCCCACACTGCAGAAAGGAGTGGCCTACGTGACACACACCGACAATGTGGTTGGAAAATCATCACCGCACTGCCATCCATTCCCAGCCCCCTGAAATGAATACATACAAGACGCCGCTGGGCTATTAAGCGTCTTGGAAGATTCAATTTAAGGTGAGCGTCTGCCACCTTCTCACAGCATGCTGTGACTGGGAAACAACCCGGAGCCTACCGGTGGAAATCCACGTCTGCGCGCTTTGCCGTGAATGGAAGAGCGCGAAGACAGCCTGTCTCACGGTGCAGCGGTGCAAATGTGGCATGGCTTCCGAAATGGAGTTTAACTCAAGAAAGAAACGTTAAGCAAAGTGAAAAGGGGATGGAAGAGTGTTAGTCTAAGGTACAGAGTAGGGCACAGGAAATCATTTAAGTTTAGACTTACTTGCGGCTCTGGGAAAAAATAATGTATGTCATCAGCAACCGAGCGATCTGTTTCACTATTTGAATGAAAGGAGTGCCAATGACGTACAACTTTTAAATGACTAGTGTTAGGCGTTAAAAAAACCGACGTGGAGCGGTTTAAGGTGGCGATTTGACAAACTGGATATGAAGGGTGGGTTAAGGACAGGTGCCCGAGATTTCTAGTATATGGCTTGATTGAAATGTTAGGTGGAAAGGTGCTGAGGGCACATACACAGATCGATGTGGATATTAGTATTACGCAGTTGGAGAGATGCGCTTCTATGACCAGCCCTAAGTACTATGGACTTGACAGCGCCATGTGGAAGCTGCAGCCTTGCTCCTACACCCACCCCACTGGTCCCTTCACTTCCGACTGTGTGATATAGGACCCATCGTTCCTAATAGCAGTGTTGCCAGACGGGGGTGGGTAAGACTCAAGTCCCCCCCCCCCACCACCCACACAAGCCCTCCAACGCGCATCATTCACCATGGCTTCTATTCAATGGAATGTGGGTATGACACCGAATGGACTTTCAACCAGGAGTCCTCGAGCACAAGTGGAAAATCAAGGCGGGGGCTTTCGCCTGCAGTACTGAAATATTCGCACCCTCTTCGCATTTGCTAATTATAGGAGACCCTACCACTTTCAGTTCCGGTCGTTGAGTTCAGTGAGAGCCCCCCTAAAATTAGCATAGGTGCGTTCCTCCTTCCCAACTTTCTCCTGATGACTCCGGGCGCTCATCTAATGCAACGTGATGCTGGTTTCATAGTCGGGATTGGCCGAATGTGTCACACAGAACACGAGGCGTAATTCAAAATACTGCCTCTCCCGCCCCCACCTCCGAAACTTCCGTAGATCTCAGACTGTGTGGGCCCCTGAATGGTTGGCATGGGGAGGGTGTGAGGGGGGGTGTGGGGGGGGGATGCAGCAGACTGTGTTAGCCACTGGCAAGACGCTGTGTCACCCAGGAGCTAGGAAAATGAATTCTCTCACCCATGACTCCCAAGGGGTTCTCAGGAAAGCCAAAGTAAAGCACAAGCAAACAGGACACCACAACGCAGGGCGGTTGTTAGTTAAACCAGCCCAAGGAACACATATTGTATATCACAATCCAAACCTTATTTAAACGACAGCCCTTTGCGGCTCATCTCCCTGCTTTAAATAACTGCAAAGTGAGCCGAGCATGGAGTCGGCATCCATTACCGTGATTATTTGGACTCTGCTTCCTACTCCTCGCGCTTCCTGGGACGCCCCCAAACATGATGTACAGGGAGCGCACTCTGAGATAGGGCATTCCCAGAAGAACAGATGGCTATTGATTCCACACATCTCCTCAGACGGCTGCACCTCGGCAGCCTCTGTCCGCCTTAGAGCTGCGATTCTCACACTTCGGTGCTCAACGGCGCCGTCTCCCTGTTCACGTGGCTCTTGTGCATCTGCTAATTATGTTTCTATTTACTGAGAGGATGTGTTTTCTGACCTGTGCCAGCTGGCTGCTGGCCCTCTTTCTGCACCGAACCACCAGCTTCCCACCCTGGAAAACCCGCTTCATTTCGACTGATTAAACGAACCTCCCGCCGCCCCTCACACGTGCAGATGCTGCGCGCGAGCCAGGCCACAGGTGCGCACCCTGATGCAGTGTGCGCTTTGTTCACGCAGTGAGCGCAGCCACGCGCCGCTTGAAGGGCAGTAGGGATTGGGGGTTATGAGAGGTGTTGGGGAGGGAGGACATTTGCATACGGTGGGTGATTTAGTGACCCCCTGGAAGATAGCGCTGCCCCTTCTTTTATCTCTGCATGCACTTCTCTGCAGGCCATGCAGTAATGGAGTATGCAGTGACTTACTTACCTCAGTCTTCGCTTGTCGGCAGAATCGAAGGACTTCAATCATCCCACGAGGCGACTCAGGCGAGGAGTGAACCGTTACCTGTAACCAGGCTGAACCGGATCCCAACAGCGCCGCGCGCCGCAAATGGCCAATCACTGCATGACTACATTAAGTCAGAGACAGTGATTGGACATTGTGCAGGGCGGCTGAACCACCCACGCTCGGCATCCAATATGGATTGCCCCTGCTGTGCTGCGCGGTGACCGGCCAATCCTGGCGCTGCATGCAGCGCCAGGATTGGCTTGGAGGGCACACTAACTGCTCGCCCTGTCGCCCTTTTGCTGCCAGGGGCTGCCGCCAGCATAACCTGCACCCCCCCCCCCCTACTAGCTAATGGGGCCGACTTTAATGTGCATGCTCGGGCAAGTTGCTGCCCGAAGCATACATGCGGGAAACCAACTACCGCCCCCCCTGCGCACTCCCGATTCAGTCGGGTGCTGCCCGGCGGCGCCGGATAAATATCGTGCTAAGCACGTACAAAGCACGTACATTTATTTCAATAGCACGTACATTTATTTTACGGCAGCCGCGGCTGGTGGGGCTACGCCCCTACGCCCCAATGGACGCACCGCGGCTGCTATTAGCCAAGTGCATTTTTGAACCACCCCTGTAGCTGCTAGGTTTACTCCTTTTCAACACAACAGCTCTTACTGGCTTCTAAGCCAATTGTACTATACACACAGGAGAAGAAACTTTCTTTATCTTCTTCTGACTGATGTTAGTACTTTAGCTGACTGAATGGATCTTTCTATGCCAAGCCAGATCCAAAACTTCGGCCAATGTAAGATTACGACATGCTAAAAGTCTTTTGTGAACTTTCTTTGACTTGCAATTGAAGACAAATTGACCTCTGATGCAATTATCCACATTGGCTCCAAATTCACAGTTAGCCACTAATACTCTGAGCGCTGCCACATACTCTTCAACTGACTCTTCAGGATATTGTTTCCTTTCATGAAAACTATATCTTTCAATCATCACGTTGGGTTCATTCACAAACTGCTTTTCCAATCTTGCCACCGCTTCTTTAAAAACATTCCAACCATCACCTTGACCCAAAGGTGCAGTCACTGGAGGCAAGTTTTCAAAAATTTCAATAAATGTTGTGCCCAAAAAACAAAAAAAAATTGCTCTTTTCTAATCCGTAGAGAACCCATTTCCACAATTCCTAATAAATAGTTCTCAAAAGTTTTAAACCATTTCTTCCATATTAACACTGGTTTACCTGGTACCTGTAAACAATTGCAGGTTGATTACATAACTGCGAGCTAGCCATGACTCTTCATAATGATGGTTAGACAATAAGACACAGGGCGCAAGCGTAAATTGAAAATATGAATATCTGCAGAGAAACAACAACCAAAATAATAGTTTTGATGAATAATGCTTACAGGAATGGAATTCACAGTATGCACATCATCAGCCTGCAGACAATGCACCAATTTAGTGTGCATGTCACTGCTTAAATAATCCAAACGAGAAGAAAGTGAAGAAAACAAATTTATACCCAAGTGTGCGTATCACTGGCACGCAAATAGCCAATAGAAGGTTCATCTAGGAGGCAAGTGTGTGTATCACTGATACGTGATGATAATAAGAAGAAGTGCTCTCCGGCGAAACTCCCGAAGCCTTCCAGTAGAAATCAAAGATGGCCACCAAGGAGCATAGTCTGCATGCCTTTTTCTGTGGCCAGTTGAGCTTGATACAGAAGCTAACAAGGTTTAACTGTGCATCAAGCAACGTCACACCAGCGTGTCACTGTTCAATGACAATGGCCACGAGAGACTACCTCCTTGGCAGAATGCGCATGCAGGCTTCAACCAAGCACGAAATTCACAAATGGCACAGTTGAGTGCAAGCTCCAACTGCCACAGCGGTAAGCGCTACGGCTGCGCTCAATTCCTTCCAAGGGTTACCTTACACGAAATGCCAGAGGGCATCGGTGAAATCCAGCAGGAGCCTTTATGACAAGCACAATCTTCAACGGTCTTCTACTACTTCCACACAGTTTCTGCCACCTCTTTTCCCCACGATCTCTTCACAGTACAGTAAACTTGATAACTCCTACCCAGTGGGCCAGCACAAGTAATTTGTATCCATTGTAATGAAGCGATGGAGTAATTAAGTATAAAATAAACAGTTTATTTTAGTGCCAATTACAGGGCCCACTGGTGAGGAGAAACACGTACAGCCATCACTAGATCCAACCACTTCACTCCCTGCATTCTACATGACATTGCAAGATGATATAGCAATCATTCCATTCCAATAATGACATAATCTGTGCGTTTTATAAATTTGGAAAAAACTAGTAATTATGAATTTACAGTAAACTTTTTCAATTATATTTGAACTTGAAAAAACAATTAAAGTGCAGGTACTACCGAAACTGCAGCAGAAAAGAAAATATTTATTAAAACACTGATTGTTTGATATTCGCTGCAATTGTTAATTTGCAGCTATCCCCAACCGAATATGAATATTTTAATAAAATCATCGTTCATTAGTGCTGTCAAAGCCTGGCAATAACACAAACACCTGATGACCGCTTAACTGACTTTAATGACGCGAAAGTATGGGAATACTCTGATGAGCAAATAAGGAGCAAAATAAACCTCAAACTACATTTCCCAGCAGGCCGAGCGGTTCCTAGCAAGCCGTGCGGCTGGCGCTTCAACGTGAAGCGCGGTGCTGACGCGAATGACTGGCGTGCGAAGTTTAAAACTTTCGAAGTGGAAGGGCGCGCGGATTTTGAACGCTAGGCCGTTATCTGTCACTGTGTTCGTGGTTGTGTGTGCTAGTGCCACGAGAGCTTCGTACGCCTGCCGCTCTCCTTGTTCACTGTAGGGAAGCCTACCAGCGCGTGTGCACCCCCAGACCGACGTGCTCTCCGCATTGTGACATTAGACGTCAGACGGGCGCAACGACCGCAGCAACTATGGACATCATAATCAGCAGGTTGATCCCTGGCCAGATCGTCAAGATCCAGCGCAGTAACGGTACGTGCCCCCCAACCGTAGGACCTGATCTGCCTACGCCACACCGCTATATCCAATTTTGCTTTTCCAGCGCTCTCATCAAAATCTTATTACGTCTTTATACCCGTAGTGCATTAACCCCACCTCTACAGCAAAATGCACCTCACTCAAACGTGTACACTGTCAAACAGTGCTTTAAATGCAAGTTTAGATGTGCTGGTTACTCTGTCCTAGAGTACCAGTTTGCTGCTCTAAAGTTCCGAAACTCGTCCATTATACGTGTTGAACATCAGCTGAAAGGTGCAGATACTCTCCCATTAAGAAAGTGCATCTATTCTGTACCTGACGGTGACTGTCCCTTTAAAGCAGTTAGATGAACCAATCACGTGTTGTAGGCATTTGAATGGTTCTCCTAAACTTGATGTAGGAGGTGGCCAGATTTTGAGAAGTAAAAATTGGGATAAGCCAGACATAGAAGTAGGACGAAAAGCTTACAATGATCGAGGTGGATATGTAAATCTGGCCCGTCCCGGTTTTGGTGTATTGTATATCTTTTTCTTTCAGGCAGTGCAGAAGGTTAGGTGTAAACATAGCCTTGTAAATGTGTCCCGATATAGAAGCACCTATTTACACGGCTACGTTTAAATAATTTCGGACTTCAGAAGCGCCAGGCATACTTTTCAATTCTCTTTTGCAGATTTAGTTGATATTTATCCCAAAAACCGGTAAATGTATTCAAAATTAGGAAAAACGCCGGTACAGTCCTCTGAAAACTGATAGTTTCTGGGAAATCTTGGATGACTGTTCAACTTAAATTAGGGAGCTCTTTATCCCCCAAGTGTGCTACCCCAAAGGATACGAATGTCTGACTGCCTCCTGGTAGCTCTCCAGCTCTATTGTATTGTTGCACAAAATAATACAGATTTGTGAATGTTCATATGCTTATTTTGTTACCCACTCCTCAAATATATAATGCATTCAACGAAAGTAGATATTTCAACCTTAATTAGACTAACAAAGCCACTTTTCCTAGGTTTGGTGAGAGAAGTTCCCTTCAGGCAGTAATCAAATGAACTTTAAAAGAAACATACTCCACTTTTTCTTCACTAAGGCAAATATCTCTAAAAAAGTTGCGCACGTTTCTTTCAAAGCGCCTATGATTGATTCCCGATGTAGTAAACTTGCTTCACAAAAGCTAGCAAATGAATGACTGTTAGCCAAATTGAAAATCAAAAAGGTGTTTATTATAAGGATGAACCACACGTAATCTCTTTAACGTGTTTATTCTTAACACCCACTGTTGGAAACAGCCCACTCCCCCTCCGCGGGGTGGTGGTGGACCTTCCCGACACAATGGGGTAGCTTGGCCCGAGTGGTCAGGAAACAGGCGCAGTGCTAAGCATACAATATACCCATACAATAACCATGCGTGCATCCGTTCCAAAAACGACTCTACACCGTAAAAATTATGAAAATATGCTTTCTTTATCTTTTTCTCTCAGTTGCTGATTGGGAAAATAAATAACTATCACAATATACAAATTCTTAAATAGAGCAGGTCAAATAAATATTGGCTGTTTGCTGAAATAAATAGGGGTGATCATAAATAACAGGGCATAAATACAAGTGCAATATATACAGACAATTAAATACTTTGAGGTAATAAATACTGTACCAATAAATACTGTACACCAACAAGTCCTGTGGACCTATAAATTCAGTGCAGCAATAAATAGATAAGAACTTAATAAATACAGTATCCCCAATAAATAATTAGAAGTATACAGTACACTTCGTGAATCAGATGACACTTCAATTCTTAAGGGCTGATTTGGCCCAGGCACAGCTTGTAGGGTTGTGGAAGGCTTGGGGGGGGTTCTACTCCCTGGCTGAGGCAAAGGCTGAGGCCTAAACTGAGGTAGATCAAAAGGGGGGAATTCCAATGCCCTGGCTTCCCTTCTCCACACAACCTCTCTAGGTTAGTCCCAGTTCACCCCAGGCACAGTCAGGTGGGTTTCAGCACCTCCCTAGCCCCTTAGAGTAGTCTCTCAGGTCTCCACAGGGCCTTAGGCGCCCTCTACTCCACTTACTGCCCTTTTCTGATGTTCCGACGCCGCTGGAGCCGTGTCGACGCCGTGAGGCGGTTCCGGTTCGGTCTCGGCGGCCTCGGCACAATGTCAGTTCTTTGACGACGCCGGCAGGCGGTTCCGGTCCGATGTCGGTGGCCTCGGTTCGATCTCGACCTCCGATTCGACGGCGTCGGGCAGTCTCTTCACGATGTCGTCTTCGGGCGGCTCCGGTCCGATGGCGCTCTCGGCTCCGATGACGTCGGCCGGCCTGGCCTCGATGTCGACTTCCGGCGACTCCGGGGTGCGATCCTCACCCCCGACCTCCGGTGCTCCTCCTCACAGGCTCCGGGCGACTCCGGAGTGCGATCCTCACTCCCGACCTCCGGTGCTCCTCTACCTCGGTCTCCGACTCCGGAGGGCGGACTTCACTCCTCCGATGACGCCGCTCGCTCGACCTCGGTTCACTTCCTTCTCGACCCTTGGTATTCCTCTCGACCTCCGCCGGCGCCCTCTTACGACCTCAGGCGGCTCCGGGTACGACGTCTGCTACCTCAGTCAGCGCCGCTTCTCCACCTCGGGCTCCAGGTCTTCGGCTACTCGACGCCAGGCTCCAGGGAAACCAGTTCTCAGGTCAGAATCTTGCTGCTTTCTTGGTTCTAAGGCCTGTTCCTGCTGTCCAGGTCCTTAGGATGGTTTTCTTCTGACTTCTTCCCACACAGGGCTATAGGCTGGGATCCATCAGTAGGGACAAGTATCAAGGGTGGGTTTATGGACCCCACTCCAGGCACAAGTTTCCACCCCTGCTGCTTCACTCCTTCCTCCTTCACTGTTGTGCTCCTCTCTCTTCACCAGTCAGGTGCCAACTGCCAGCTCCAACTGCCAACTGCCTCTCTTATCCTCCCAACATTCTAAACGGTTTCCAACTGTCACACAGTTCTGGAATCTCCTGGAAGGTTCTGGAAGGTGCTGGTAGGTTCCAGTGGATGCTGGTGATGTCACAGGAGGCCACCATTTTGTGCTTCAGGCCCTCAGACAGAAGTTTCAGGGGTAGCTAAAATGGCTCCCTGAATCTGTAGCAACACGAAAAAGTCTGGTGGTTCCCAAAAAGGAAAAATTCAAACAGGGTTTGAGGCAAAAGTGGGACAAAATAAATAATGATGAGGAGGGACCACCCAAAGGGCTGACAGGTCTAACACCCACCAAATACACAGCAACGACAGCAGACTTCAGCTCCAACTGTCCCTTCAGTCCCTTGAACACTCCAACCCCATGTCATCACATTCCATGACAGAGCTACAGCTTAAAGGGAAAGCTACAACACATCTTCACATACTCCACACATCACCCCCATCAAGCATTACCACATTCCTCATGACTTTAATGATACGCCTGGGACCAAAATACTTTGTTCCACCTTTGGGAGACCAAGCTGCTTTCTTTACAAACACCAAGTCACCAATTTTCCAAGTAGGTTGACATACTCCATTTTTCATATCAAACCTACGCTTGTAATTCTCTTGATATTTGCTGAGTCTCCAATTCTTCACAACACAACCTCTATCTTTCACACTCAACCAAAGAGGATTTAACTTTGAACCAGCTGTTCTCCCCTTAAGTTTTTCAAATGGTGAACAACCAGTTACACTATTAGGTGTATTCCTATGCGCCCATAATTTCTCCCTAAGGATGAGCTTGAGTGGAGCTCTTCTCTCCAGGGCACTCTGAGCAGAAGCTCTTACTAGTCTATTCATACTCTCAACTAACCCATTTGCCTGTGGAGCATAAAGAGCAGTTCTGTGATGTGTGATGGAAAGTTCTTTCAAAAAATCTGTCATTTCTTGAGAGGTAAACTGTACCCCATTATCCGAAACAAGAACATCAGGTATACCTTCACACGTGAAAGCATCTCTAAGAAATTCAATAATGTTCTTGGTTACAACTGAACCCATACAAGAAGCAGACACCCACTTGGATGTGTAATCAACTAGTACCACCACAAAACTTTCCGAGGGAGACAAAGTGTTAAAAGGGCCTACAATGTCAACAGCAAGCTTTGACCAAGGACGTTCAGGTATCGCAACAGGAGAAAGGGGAGCAGTCCTAACTTTCCTTGACTTGTCATTTCCTGCACACATGACACAATCCTTGACCACTTCTTCCACTTGACGATCTACCTCAGGCCACCAATAAGACTCTCTAACTCTTGCTTTGGTCAAACTACGTCCAAGATGACCCTCATGAGCAAGATTGATAATTTTCTCCCTCATACCAACAGGAGGTATCAGTCTCCCCCCCCCCCCCCCCCGCAAAAGTTCTCCTTATAAAATGTTCAATTCTTCACGTACATTCCAGAAACCTCTCGCACAATTTGGAACCATATCCAGAGCAGGCCAACCATTGACAATGAAATTCATGATGATACCTCTAGCCTCATCATTCACGCAACCAGCTTCCCATTCTTTCTTGTCAATAGCTGACTCTTTCACCCAACAAACAGTGCTGTCAAGGCTATTAACCAAACTTTTCTCCAAAGGCATTCTAGATAGGAAATCTGCTGGAACATTTCTTAAACCAGGTAAATATTCCACCGTAAAATTGTACTCCCAAAGTCCCTCAACCCACCTTTTAATCCTTGGTGTAGTGCTTTCAACGTTCCTACAAGAAAACGTATGCACAAGTGGTTTGTGGTCTGCTCTAACAAGGAAAGGTATACCCCACAAGTAAAACCTGAAATGATTGATAGAACGTGAAGCTTTAGCTTGTTATTGGGCTATCACCGAATAGCGCTCTTCCGCACCCTTCAAAGAGCGAGAAGCAAAACCAATCACCTTCTCACTACCATCCACCACCTGCGATAGCACCGCACCCAAACCTCGCACACTGGCATCAGTAGTTAAAATTGGCTTTTTCTGTACATCAAAATGTCCTAAAGTTGGCATACCTGCAATTTCCTTCTTCACTTTTTTAAAAGCATCTTCACACTCATCAGACCAAATAAATTCCACTCCTTTTTTAAGAAGAACTCTTAATGGCTGCATAACACTCGCAATATTATATACAAACTTTGAATAATACTCAGATAATCCTAAAAAGGATTTTACTTGATCTTTGTTCAAAGGAGATGGTGCTTGTAATATTGCCTCTGCTAAATCAACTTTAGGGCTGATGCCCTCTCCAGAAATTGAATGTCCTAGATAAGAAACAGAAGTAACTCTAAACTTACATTTATCACTTTTCAACGTAAGTCCCCTTTCCCTCAACCTTGACAGAACACAGAATAACACTTCATCGTGCTTATCCCTATCTTGACCATGTACAAGAATATCGTCCTGAAAAAATAAAACAGAATCAATGCCACTCAAAACGTTTTTCATCACCCTTTGAAAACAGGCTGCAGCACTTGCCAAACCAAAAGGCATACAAATGAATCTGTATGCACCTAAAGGAGTTATAAATGAGGTAAGATGTCTAGAATCTTCATTTAACAATATTTGATGGTAAGCCGCAGATAAATCCATTACACTGAATAAACTGGCACCACCCAATTTTGATAAAGCCTCAGTGATGTTAGGTAACGGATGTCTGTCTACCCAGATGCAGTTGTTTAAACTTCTGAAGTCCACACACATTCTGATTTTTTTTTTCCATTATCCTTTGGGACCAAAACTATGGGAGCCAACCATTCAGACGACTCTATCTCTTCAATTACCTGCAGATCTAGAAGCCTATTAATTTCTTCTTTTAAAGGTTCCAACATAAGGTTGGGAACCTTCCTTACTTTGTGTACAATCTGTGTGGAATTTTTCTTTAAAATTATTTTATGGTTAAAACCATTGAGACACCCCAGCTTATCGCTAAATACTTCCAGAAACGTCCCCAAAATATCTTGAACATCACTCTGTTGTGAAACTAGCATAACTAGGTTTGGTGCATTGGGGTTCAGAATGATGCCCAAATCCCTTTGATGACGCCAACCCAACAGGTTATCTCCTCGTTTTGCAACATATATTTTCCCTACTGTTTCTCTTCCTTTGAATACAATGGGATGAATTGAAAAACCAATTAAATCAATTTTCTGCCCTCCATAACCCACCGTATTGATGTCAGGTGTCATAAGTTTGATATCACAAGAACCAAAAGTGGAATACCAAAACTTATCGCTCAAAAGAGTATAAAGTGAACCAGAATCAGCTAACACAGGAACACATTTACCTCCAATGTACACATCACATAAAGGCATGTTAACATCTCCAATGTCTGTTTTTTCATTATTCACTGCCTCAACTTTACTATCTGTGACACAATGTATTGCCAACTGAGAAAACTCATCAGCATCCCTTAACATATTCACTTTGGTATTCCTACACATGCGAGCATAGTGACCTTTTTTCCCACAGCTTCTGCAAATGGTACTTCTGGCAAAACAGTTTGGATAATTCTGTCCATGGTTCTGACTGCCACATCTGGGACATTTAAACTTACTCTCTTTATTAAAACTAAAATTAGCCTTCTGTTTATCCAATTTAACAGCAGGCTTGTCTTGGTTGTTATTTGCTTTACCAACCAACGCAACAAGCGTTTCACATGACGCACTTTCTTGGTCCACTATATTGACACTAGACATAGGAACAGAGGAAGGTGTGCCGCTTCGCATCTCTTTGACCCAAAAAGAAGTGTGTTCAATGCTTTCCATGATCATAATAGCCTCTTTAAGATTAGGATTTTTTGACAGTAATTTTTCCTGAACTTTTGGATCATTGGTGCATCGTACTAGTTGATCACGGATGAGAGAGTCAGATAATTGTTCAAACTCGCAAGTCTGTGCCAAAGATTTTAATGCTGCCACATAGTTCTCAACTCTCTCTCCTTTAGCCTGTACACGCATAAAAAAATTGTCTCTCCATAACCACATTTATGCGAGGTCCAAAATGACTCTGCAATTGCAAAAGAGTCATTTCATACACGTCATTAGGTTCACCTGCACCTCTTCCTATAGGTATAGGATCCAGGCTGTCGTAAATGTTCCTTCCTTCTGTACCCAGGTTGTGAAGTAGTATGGCTTGTTTCCTAATTGCAGAAAACTTTTCACCCCCAATCGCCAACAAATATGAGTCAAAAAGTGGTTTCCATTTCTTCCAGGGAAGTACAGGTTCTCCTCGTTCACTTAAGAACTGTGGTGGCTGACTCATTCCACTTGCTGACGCCATGTCTAGATTTGTCACTGATGTACTCTGTTCCTAAATCTATACAATCTCAATTTGGAGTGATAAACTTGAATAATTGTTTATACGTAGAACTTCTATGGTACAACTAAATTGCTGTCATTTTACTCCTCCACAAAAAAAAAATCAGCTCTTCCTCAGCTGGTACTTGGTACGCATGAGATGATATTGTGAAACAAATTTAATTATTTTTTGCTAGCACTCTCAAACGCATCCTCAAAAAATTTATATGAAGAGCACCAAAAATAAAACCCAAAAAAGAAAATGATGCCAATTTCAAACCTTCCTGAATTCTTATCGATTTTCCAAGAGGAACCCACATCAAATAATATCCTCTCCACGCTTGAGAAAATGTCTTAAGCATCAAGCCAGCATATAACCCTTTGTGAATAAAGGCTTCACACACTGTTTTCCTCCATTCCTGTTTCTTTTGCCAACAAGCGCCGAAAAACTCTGATACATTAGACCAATGTATGAGTCATCTGCATTCCTTGTGCAGCTGCTCATTTAAATAATGGCCTCACGCGCTGACTTCCTCCACCTCTGTTTGCTCATACTTCAATTTCACAGCTGATTCGCTTCATTTATTTCGTGACTCAAAGGCCTCACGCGCTGACATTCTTCGCCTTTGTTTGTTCTTCACGAGCTTGCCGCTGTCATCACGCGCTGCGCTAACGCGTCCGTATTTCAGCTCGCGCTTCACTTTAAACAATGCGCGTTACTTTAAATTTTGGCTTTTTCCTTCAATACACATAAATCTTGCCTGTCCAAATGTACATTCACCAATCTCCGCTCTCCTTTCCAGAGTCACGCAGGCAGCCTTCCAATTCAGCCAAGCATTTAGAAACAGACCAATTTCTTTGTTTCTTCGTTTGCTCTTCAGTGGCACGCTGGGTTTCCTTGGTGGGTGTTCCTTCTAAAATCGTCGCCAGTATTATAAGGATGAACCACACGTAATTTCTTTAACGTGTTTATTCTTAACACCCACCAAATACACCGCAATGACAGCAGACTTCAGCTCCAACTGTCCCTTCAGTCCCTTGAACACTCCAACCCCATGTCATCCCATCCCATTCCATGACAGAGCTACAGCTTAAAGGGAAAGCTACAACAGTGTTGATTCTTCACTTTCTTTGGATGAGCGATAATCTCTCGTTAGCTAGTTGATAGGGGCTCACAAACTTAGCCATGATATCCACCTTCCATAGGATATCATGGCTAAGTCAGTCCTGAAGCAGGTGTTGGGAAAGTAGCGATAACTGGTGTTATCGCTACTTTTCCTGACCCTATGCTTCATAGCGTGGGGCTTGATGATAGGAGAAATGTCGCTTAGCGACATTTCTCCTATCATGTCAGGTCAGGAACGCCCACTTTGCATCTCATTAGAGATGCAAAACTGGGCGTTAGAAATCCCCACGCTAAAGCAAGGTTTCACGCGTTAGCGTAACCTTGCTAATATAGCGATAAAATAATCGCCGCTTTTCGGCCGAAAACGGCCGCTAAAGCGGCGATAATTTTTTTATCGCCTCGTTGTAAATATGCCCCTAGAACTCTAGCCCCTGCCATACCCAGTGTTGCCATCAGTCTAATTTCAGATTTTTATCAGTGATATCAGTGATGATCAGGGTACCCTCTGATCCCACTCCCAGCCTTACACTTTCATTTTTGGGGCACGGGATCGGAGTTCCTCTGTCCCGTTTTTGGTGGCCACACATTACTTTTGCGACCAGCCAATCATTTTTGGAGTCCTACAAACTCGCTAGACACTCTTTAAAGATCCCTGTGGAAAATGCATAGGAAATTGTGTTTTGGAACCATTGGTTTCCTCAAGGCCACACCCAGCTCACTACAAAACGTTCCAGGAAGTATGAGGTGCATAAACGTTTTTTTTTTCTTTGGGCCACTTTTGTGAATTTGTCTAACGGTGCCAAGGTTATCAGCAAATCAAAACATTACTTTCTCGTGGTAATTGGGTCCCAACTATAACTACACAGTGGCGACTGCTGCTATGTAATATATACAAATAAATACACTCCATTCCTAAAACTCTACCTGTCCTTTTGAAATGAATAGACCGCCAAACCTAAAGTTCTATCATCACTAATTTACCAGGTATGTGTAATACCAAACTCAAGCGCACCACATCTGCAAATAATGCATTATTGGAAACAATACATAATTTGAACTAACTGTACTCAAAATCTCCAGTTATGTATCTAGGTCCTTGAATGTCCTAAAAAAAAAAAGCACACCTAAACATGGGGTGCATCACATTCAATCCCCTGTTGGCTATGAAGCAGTGCTGCTGCCAAGATAAATCTGACTAATTTTTGACCAACCCCTCCCAATCTGTCCAAAGAGTACAATAAATAAAACCACCCACTTCTCCCAGAACAAATTGCCACCACGCCTTTGATGCAGGCCCACCACTATTTCTCTGGGCTAAATGTAGCTCCTGCAGAGCTGGCACTTTATTCTGGCCCATCATCACTTTTTCCTGGAATGAGCAATAAAAAGGTTCTTGAACCCCATTTCATCCAAAGCTTATTTTAGGTCTCACCTAGGCACCGCTTGCTTTGTCTCTTCAAGACATGCTGTATTCAGGTATGGATGTGAAGCTCCGCTCACTCTGCACATTTTTTATTGGCTTGCGTCATTGTCCTTTGTAAATGTTGGCTTCGATTGGTTAATAGGCTTATTAGTCTCTCCTTAGTACCTCTCTTTACTCTGTTACCTCCCATGAAGACTGGCCCTCTTACATGTGTCCTTACTCGGGAGCTTTCATTAGCACTTCAGAGAACTATTTACTTAATGTAAGCAGCACTCGCTGGACTCCAGCTTCAGCAATGGCAGCCGCTTCCTGCCTAACAGACTTGGCATTTGCATTTCTTGGTTTCCTAATCATCAGATGCGTTCCAAGGGCATCTGTTCATGGTCTTCTACCTCCTGTTATGTTTACCTTGTGGTCGGCTTGTTTACTTTGAACTGCTCTTTAACGATTCTATGCACCATTTGTTTCAGATTCGCCACTTTTTCAATTTATTTGTTAGGAGTTTAGTTTTATTTATTTAGATTGCTGTGTTTTTTGTACAGCAGACGCCGATACTTTAACCTGGTCCCCCAGGCACAAGGTCAGTAGCTCTGTAAGCTATGCCATTTCATTAGCTTCACAAGCAAACTTGTTTTTGTACTTATCAGGCGCCCGGCAGCTCACAAGATCCATTGTGTTCATACACCACACTATTGTCATAAGCAGGCAGGGGCTGCTGCCCACTGCATTATCTGGTTTCTGCCTAACTGCGTTGCAGGAGGGGCAGCGCTCGGCTTTCCTCGCCTGTTGGATTTAAAACAGCAGCTCATGGTTTGCTTTGTGGATTTAAAAAAAATAATAAATTTGTGTCCATCCTGGATATCTTCGCTGCAGGGGGGCAACCGGCTGCGGGAATGTCTTTTGAGAAGTGTCAAGTAGCAGGATGGCTAGGGCTGCCTCGTCTGGCTGCATATGCCCTGCTGTGTAGCAGACTAGTTTCTCCTCACTCGCCCTTCTAAAGATGTATTTTATTTGTATTTTTTAATTAATGCATAAATGGTAGTGATATACTCAGCGGTTACAATTCATAGTGTACGAAAATAAAGGCATTACAACAACTAAAGGAGCGACGGAAATCAGAGTAATGCATTGTTTGGTTATCCCCCATCCTCCCCCCTCCCTCCCTGCCCACCCCTTTGGAGTTGCCCTCACTCCGTTGTCTTTAGTTCAGGTATAGGTTGTTTTGTATTTAAAACTTCACCGATTCTTCTCAATCCATCTAGTCAATGGTGCCCAGATCTTTTACTCGGGAGCGCTGTCCCCTTCTTGCATGTATGGCCTTTTCAAAGTTATATTTTGCAAGTAACCGAGAAAGCCATTGCTGGAACCCAGGGGGATTAGGATCTAGCCAGGCAGATGCTAGACATCGGCGCAGAATCGCCATTCCAATAAACACTAATTCTTCCCCGGGCTTCCCCTGCATGTCCTGAGCTACCCCTATTCCTATCAAAGTTGCAGTGAGAAAGCAGTCCACTCCTAAGGCCTCTTGGAAAAAGCAGGTGATTTCTTGTTTTATGTTACTCGGTGCATCCCAGGAGTCAAACATGTGGCTAAGATCTGCCTGAAATAAAAACGCGACTAGGGCAGAGAGTTCCTCTTCCCAACCCCCATTTAGCAATCCTTTTTGGGGTATAATACAGCGAAAACATGATTTATAATATTGAGCCTGGAGCGGGGCTGGAATTAAAATATTCTGTGCTAACTTGGCTGGAATGAAAAATTAAACTTTCCGGAATTCCAGTCTCATTTTTCCACTTTGACGCCCGATCTTCCATGTCATCTGACATCATGGAGTTGAAAAAATTAGACCATTCCAATAGTTAGATCTCTACTCTTTCTCAACGTATCTATAATATCATTATTGGCAAATCCTAGTGGGCCTCCCCCTTTCTTACTTAGAAAATCCCAAACTTGTAGATATTGGAACAAATCTCTCCTATCTAGCAGGAACGATTCTCTAAGATTGTCGAAGTAGACAAACTGCTGCGCCAAAAATGTTGTCAAGCTTATTGAGGCCCGTTTCGCACCTTTTTTTGAAAACTGGGCCTTTAAAAATTTCTGGCAGGTTAGGGTTGTTGCAAAGTGGTGTGTAAAAGTTTAATCGACCCAGACCAATTAATTTCCGGACTGATTTCATAATTCTAAATCCCCCTTGTAGCGTTTTGAAGTGGACCTTCTTAAAGTGATTGTCATTTAGATATAGCCAGACCCACTCCTCTCCCCATCACAAGTTCCAGCGGGGTCGGAGTTTCTCCTGTCAAGTTATCCCTCGTCTTCTCCTGTATAAGCACTAGATTATACAGTATTGTAGTAGCCCAGTAATATAATCTAATATTTGGTAGGGCCAGACATCCCCTGTTCTTGGGTAAAGAGATTTATATTCTCTTCTAGGTCTGGCATATCCCCAGATAAACCGAGAGAATAAGTCCTCAATTCCTTCAAGGCATTTGGTGTTAAATTCAAGTGGGATTGCGTGCAACAAATACAACATTTTGGGGAAAAACAACATTTTGATAACGTTATATCTACCTATGATGGATAAGTGTAGATTATGCAATCTCGCCAAATCTGGTTTCGTTTTAGCGATTAGTGGCTCAACACTGTCTCTCACAATGTTATCGATGTTTGCAGAGATATCGACACCAAGATATATTGCATTTTTTACTACTCGAGTGTCGTTAGTAGTGACGTTCTCATTGCAGACCATTTGTGTTTTGCTACGATTGAGGGAATACCCTGAGTGTCCCAAATCTCGCCGCTTCTAGTTTGATTTCATCTATAGCTGCATCAGGATTAGGAGTCACTAACGCAATATCATCGGCGTATGCCAGAACTTTGGTTTCCTAGCCATGGGTTACAATAGGTCTAATAGCCCTGTTGTGTTCTAATTGGCGTAAAAAGGGGTCTATATATATTGCAAATAGTAGCGGCGAGCTTGGGCATCCCTGCCGGGTGCCTCTGGTGATTTTAAAAGCATCTGTAAATGCTCCATTAATAAATAATCTTGCTGTGGGACAAAACTAAAGCATTTTGAAGGCCTGTAAAAGTCCACTTCCTATTCCGACCCTTGATAGTCTCCCATAAAAACGGCCAGGAGACTGTCAATGGCCTTTTGCTGCATCTGCAAAAACAGTTGATGGACCGAATGCAGAACAATGTCATACGTTCACCCCAGTACAGAGATCTGGGCCTAAATCCATCGTTTTTTTGCTCACTGTGCCATTCCAGTTTGAACCCAGCCATATGCAAATTAGTCTTGACCCTGTGCCTCATAAGAACAGTCCAGCCCGAACTGACAATCCAGATCCTCCCTGGACTGGAAACAAGCATCCTAGGACCGGTTTCGGGGTTTCACCCCTCTTCAACCAGGATAGCTTGATTCCAGTGGCATGGAGAGCATGGGACCCACGTCTGGGCATACCCTTCCCACTCGGGGTGACAAATGCTGCATCTAACAGTATTCATGTGATCGGATTCCTAGAGATGTTTGCAGCATCGAGAAGTGAAATAACCCTTCTGATATGATCCGTTGTCCCTCGCCCAGGAATGAACGCATGTTGTTGACTGGAGATAACCTTATGAATAACAGAGGTCAAGCGTGTAGCCAGTATTTTAGAATACATTTTACTGTCACTGTTAATTAGAGTTATGGGACAGTAAGATCCGGGTTCCGATGGTGTCTTATGTTTAAGAAAAACAATCACTTTAGCCTGTGACCAGGATTCCGGGGGTCTGCCGCCACTGAATACATGCGTAAATAGCTGCGTCATGCATTCCTTCAGCTGAATTGAAAATGTTTTATAAATCTCAAGGGGTATGCTATCTAGGCCCGCAGCCTTACCGCTGGAGAGACTGTTGATACACAATAATATCTCTATCCGTTGCGGGAGTTCGTCCAACTGAAGCTGATCCTCCTGTGAGAATCATTCAGATGGGATCTGATTAAGGTAAGCCACAACGTCCTCCAAGTTTCCTGCCGTGTCCTCACAGTACAGCTTTTGATAATATGAATGAAATACTTTTCAGATTCCAGCTGGGTCTGAAATCAAGCCTTTATCAGGGTCTTTGATTTCTGCAATTATATTTCGAGTTGCTTTTTGCCTAGCTCTGACAGCAAGATGATGACCCACTCATAAGCTTTCTCCCGCCAAGCTGACGGTTTGTCCGCAGCACCTTTAGCTATTATCTCCATAGCTGCAGACTTGGCCACTATTGCTTTTGCCTGTGCGTTCTCGTGATCCGACCCAGTTCTAATTGCTGTGATCAATTCTTCTGCAGCGACTAATCTGTCCTGAGTAAAAATTATCGTAGCTAGTCTTTTTTTTTTGTTTTTTTTTATTTTTTATTTTTATTCCGGGATACTGAAAATCTGTGTTTCCCCACATATTCCTGCTTTAAGAGTGTCCCACACAACTTCGATTCCAGCACTCCCGACATTCTCCTTAAGAAATTGAGGAATCCACGCCCTCATAGTCGCACAATCCTCATTGAAAAGATGGGTATGTTCAAAATCAATTGAAGGCACCCCCGCCCTTAGATCCTTTCCCCTAAAGCTCTACAATTGGGGGATTGTAGTCAGCCAATATCCGAGGGGTTCTCTCAATTGAGCACTCATGGAATAAAGTATGAGACACTAATATAAAATCTATTCTTGCATGTTTGTTGTGTGGGTAGGAGAAGAACGTAAAGCCAGATCTGTAGGGTTCTGCCAGTTCCAAAGAACGGTAAGTGCGTGTTCCCTACAAAGTGCCTTTAATGCCTGGAATACCTTAGCTTTACGTCCACTGTAGACCCATCCTGATTCTGCGCTTATACTTATCAGGGGCATATTTATATTAAAATCCCCACAGACTATTACTGGGAGTGGCCAGGCAGCTAACTCGTTATTATTGTGGAGAAACACTGTTGGGTCGTCTAAGGTGCTGCCATAGATGGAGCATATAGTGATAGGATCTCCATTATTCCTGTGGCATTCCGTGATTACCTATCTACCGAGCTGATCCACTGTTGTGCGCCTAAATTGTAAATGGGGATTAGCTGTCAGGATCGCAACCCCACGTGTCCGTGTGCTTTGATTCGTGGCCCCCACTAATGCATACCCTAATGTGTATAATGTGTCTGCGCGCTTTCAATATGAGTTTCTTGCAAGAAGATTACATCGGCCTTTAATTGCCAAAGTCCAGGTGCTGTATACTGTCTTTTTTGCGTCAATGAGGCCGCATAGATTGATTGTAGCTACGCGTAACTGTCATTTATGTTACCTGCCAGGTTGTATCTAGAGAAGAACAAAACACCTACATCCCTGCCTCCCGTTGTACCAACCCCCCCTCGAGCAGCAGTGCTTCCCCCTCCCACCACCTATAACTGAGGTTAACTGGCAAAGCTCAAGCCAGGGTAATGGCATCCAAGCAATCAAAACCCCGCTTCCACTCGCCAACTTACCCCCTCCCTATTTGTGTCCTCTAACTGAAATGGACATGCATGCAAAACAACATAAGAGAGAAAAAAGAAGAGCAAACAAGAGCATATACAAGAGTAAGAGCATTCTGCATATTTGCGTTCAAGGGTAATGTTGGTTATTAATGCAACCTAGACTCTGAACGATCCGGCCTGTTACCCTGTCCTTGTATAAACATGTGACTTTAAGTGAAAGTAAGGGGAAGGAACGATCAGGAGGAATAGATATGTACGACATTAACATTCTGGAGATCAGACTTTTCACTGCAGTGTATTTTAAAAGTACTTGATCCTTAAAGTTTGTCCCCATTGGCAGATATGCTTGGGCCTGTATTTCAGAAATAACTGCGCAAGGTCCCCTTGTACAATATCTTCAACCGTGCAGGATTTCATTACAAGACCGGAGGCTGACATTATGCATTAACTTTTATTGCTGCCCAAGATATGCAGCCCTTCAAAGTGTAACCATTACATCATAAATAAAAACATTCCAAGCAACATAACAGTGCCATAGCAACTAACTATCTTCCTCTTTTATTTGCTGCTCCTGGACAGTTAAGTACGACTTCTTATTAACTCCTGACTTTTATGTTATAGAGTATTTATAACTTATTTATACATGATTAATATCAATTGGCCATATTCTTTGAATAATTTGACTAATTTAGATTGTTTCCTTATCAACTTTAGTTATTTATAAGAAGGTTTACCAATTTTTTTTCTCAAAACCTAAACCGTTGATCAATACCCTAACAGGTAAGTTTATCTACCTCCAATCTCCCCTTCCAATTTATGGTCTGGCCCTTTTACATTATTTCCTTTTGCTTATAACCTTTTAACACTGACTCCACAAATTTATTGCCTTGTTGTTTTTTAACACGTCAATTTTCATTGCCCTTTTGATGTTTATCCGGGTTACGCAGTCTCAGGAGATTCGCGTTCAAAAATTGAAGAGCTCCCTAAAGGAAGCTGTGGAGGCAGCACTCGCCAAAAGGAAAAGAAATACTCAAAGCGAGGACCAAGCTCTGTCTTCAGATGAACACATCTCTGTTCCAATGAAAGGCGACTAAAAAATGTAAACATATTGAACCACAGAGTAGCCTACGCACTACTACAGATGACAGGATCTTATCTATTGCTAGTCTGTGCGCTACAAAAGACCCAGTTGTCCCGAGCGGGGCACAAAGAATGAGCGACCTGAATGGCGCAAAAGGCACGGGTGTCCCTCGCTGCACAATAAGATCAGGTGCACCTCACGGCACAATAGACCTCATCGAAGATGACGATGACTACCTGTCTTCTAATGATATGATGGATGAGGACGATGAATACATCTTTGACCCCCAAGAAAAATTGGAGGATGACTTCGATGAAGATCTGGGGCAATCTAAAAATAATAACATCCTTAAAGACCCATCTGGGTCAGAGATGTTTAACCCTTCTAAGATTACCCACCCTAGAGGCTCGGATTGGTGGCCTTTAGATCACGTAGGCAAAGCATGGATTAGAAAACCCTTGGAAAGAAACTCTCGGAACCTGATGAGGTCCGAGTGTCCAAGACCCTTTTTGGACAACAAGGCCGGATTGACTCCCAACCTAGACCCTGAATTGATCAACTTCCTGTTTAAGACTGGGAGGGATCCTCGTAAGGGCCTGGAACGTTGCCTTAAGCAATGTCAGGATAAACTCATCGACACCCTTGGCCCCCTTGCTAGAATTCTAGATCTAGCCGAGGAATCCTCCATAAATGGTACCCCCGGTGAATACCAAACTCCTTCGCGGTTCGAGCCAACGCGCAATTTGCCTCCTCGGTAATGCCAACCTGACCTCCGAGAGACGCAGAGCCATCCTAATGTGCATGAATCCCAAATTGGGGGATCTGGCTAACAAAGATATTAAAGGAGACCCAAACGGCTTACTCTTTGGAGAGGCCTTTATTAAAACACTTGGTAATTACGTCTTCACTTTCTCCGCTTTTAACAAAGCACAATCCAATTTGAGGCGAATGTTCGGAGGAAGAGTTTTTGGAAGGGCTGACAGGGGAGGACCGGCTGCCAGCCGAGGATTCAACAGGTCCTCATACCATCAAAACCAACGCGGCTACTTGAGATACTACTGGGGAAACAACAACTTCTATCCCCAGAGAGGCCGCAACACTCGAGCACAAGGTGGAAACAGTCGTGGAAGATTCCAGGGACAACAAGGTAAGACCCTCTCTTCCCTACCAAAGGTAGGGGGAAGACTTTCCCTTTTCAGCCACAATTGGTCCAACATAACGAACGATGCCTGGGTCCTAGAGACTGTGAAGAGTTTCAAAATAGATTTCATTACTACCCCTTACCTGACCAAACATCCTAGGGAACTTACCCTAAACCAGGAACAATCCTCTTTGGTAGATGCAGAGTTGAACCAAATGTTAATCAAAGGGGTGATTATCATCGTGTCGGACGCCGAACCAGGCTTTGTGAGCACAATCTTCCTTGTAAAAAAGAAAGACAAGGGATGGCGCCCTGTTATAAATCTAAAGGATTTGAATAACTTTCTTGTATACAGACACTTCAAAATGGAGGGTATACACCTTCTGAGAGAGATCCTCCAAGAGAGAGACTGGCTTATAAAACTAGACCTCAAGGACGCATATTTTACGATCCCTATGGATCCAATATCTCAAATACTTGAAATTTGTATGGAGAAATACAACTTGTCATTTTCGGTGCCTCCCTTTCAGTCTATCCTCCGCTTCTTGGTGTTTCACCAAGATCCTGAGACCAGTAGTCTCCTCCCTAAGGAGAAGAGGAGTTTGTCTTATTATCTACCTAGACGACATCTTACTGACGTCCCAAAGCAAAGAAGAACTTCTAACTCATATGAAAAGGACTGTGGATCTCCTAGAAAGTCTGGGTTTCATCATCAATGTGTAGAAATCCATTATGACCCCTTCTCAGAACCTACAGTTCTTGGGTTTTCAGGTGAACACACCTCCTAACTCCATTACAACTTCCCCAGAAGAAATTATCAAAAATAAAGAAAGAAGTCCCTTATGTTCTATCCAAGGACTCGGTCAGCCTGAGAGAACTTGCAAGGATAGTAGGTCTGTTATCTTCATCCATTCAAGCAATTTCACCGGGACCCTTACACTACAGGGCCTTACAGAGACTAAAATCTTCAGGTCTGAAGAAAGGCCTTTGGTATTCGGACCATGTTCCCCTGTCAGCTCGAGAGGACCTTCTATGGTGGCGCAACAACTTGGGCAGTTGGAATGGAAAAGCAACATTCGGGAACACCCCCGACCACACATTGGAATCCGATGTGAGCAACCTAGGCTGGGGTGCCAGACTTGGGAATTTAGAAAACTGAGGGAAATGGTCCCAAGAGGAACTTTCCTTACATATAAATTGCCTAGAAATGATGGCCAGCTTCAACACCCTAATGAGCTTCAAGCTAATACTGAGAAACAGCGTAGTTCTTATCAAATTAGACAACTTTACAGCTGTTTCCTACATCAACCGCTTAGGGGGAGCCAAGTCAAAACTTCTAGCAGATCTAGCCAAGAAGATATGGTATTTCTGCTGGAATCAAAAAATAATTCTGAGAGCCGAATTTATCCCAGGTCATCTGAATACAAGAGCAGATTGGAACTCGAGGTTACTGAAAGACTCGAGCGACTGGAAGCTGAACACTTTGGTCTTCCAGAGGCTTAAAGATCTTTGGGGCCCTTTCGAGATAGATCTCTTTGCCAGAAGACTGACCTTTCAAATAGATCGCTTCTTCAGTTTGAGACCAGACCCTCTAGCATCTGCAGTGGACACTCTTTTACAACCATGGGACACACCAAATTGTTATGCCTTCCCTCCTTTCGCATTAATTCAGAGAGTACTCTTGAAAGTTCGAATGGAGCGCTGTCACGTTGTTCTAATTACTCCCTTTTCAGAGTTCTCAGATATATGGTTCCCAAGCGTGATGGAGTTGCGATAGAAACGCCACGATTTATCCCAGGGAGTTTAGACCTCCTTCAGGGCCCAGAGGGAGAGATGCACCCTTTTCTCTTAGAAGAAAAAATGAACCTTCTTGCCTGGAAGATTTCAGGGGTTCAAGAAGATACTCTGTCCTTTCAGGAGAGGCTAAAAACCTTTTGGACGAATCTTGGGCTCCAGGAACAAGGAGAAGATACACCGTGGCTTGGAAAAAATGGTGTAGTTGGTGCCTGGAACGGAATTTGGATCCCGTGGACGCACCTGTAGTTGAAGTAGCTAATTACTTAGCGGACCTTTTTAAGTCTTGACCTTTTTAAATCTTGACTTTGCTATAGAGCAGTTAATTGTTACAGATCAGCAATTTCTGCAGGGCATTCCTTATTAAATTACATTTCTATCGGTACTGACACCCTAATACGTAGAGTAATGAAAGGAATAAGACTCAAACGTCCACCTAAGGCCAAATATTATTCATTATGGAACTTAAATCTTGTCTTTGAGCTCTTTTTATCTTGGCCTGATAACGCTTCCCTTACAAAAAAACAACTCTCCATTAAGTTAGCTACTCTACTTTGCCTTGTATCTTTCAGACGAGTTTCAGATGTTAAAGCATTGGAAATATCTAATAGATTTTACTCTCCTGATGGTGTATTATTTGAAATATTGAAAAGAACCAAAACCATGTGTGAAAATATTTTCTACCCTCTTTTTTTGACTGTCCCAAACTTTGTGTGGTAAGTTGCATGAAAGTTTATGAACAAAGAATGAACGTTTTTAGACCTATAAATGAAAACCAATTGCTGATTTAATTTGTTAAACCCTACGAGGCAGTCTCTTCTGCTACTATTTCTGGATGGGTTAGAACAGTGATGCTGGAAGCAGGTATAGACGGATCTAAATACGGTGCACATTCTTCCAGGTGGGCTATGGCCAGCAAGGTTTTTTGGGGTGGAGGTTCACTTTCAGATATCCTTAAAGCAGCAGATTGGTCAAATGCTTCCACTTCTGTTAAATTCTATCTTAAACCTGTAGAACATATAAGCAATGTAGCATTGCAAAGCTTTAAACTTGCATAATGTAGCCTCCGGTCTTGTGATGAAATGACGATTCTCCATTTATCATGCAGAGAGAATCTTGATTTCATAAAAGACAACAGAGGCTGACATTATCCCTCCCACCACTCCCTGGTGGATGAATGATTTTTTTGTTCTTCAAATATTTTATTCTACCAGTACTCTTTTCTTTTTCAGGCTCAACTTCCTAAATATTTCAGGAGGACGTCTAACATGGAAGAATCATTTCGCAGCTCTAAGAGGAAGATGGTTAGTTGCTATGGCACTTTGTTATGTTGCTTTGAATGTTTTCATTTATGAAGTAATGGTTACACTTTGAAGGGCTGCATGTCTTGGCAGCAATAAAAGTTATTGCATAATGTCAGCCTCCGTTGTCTTTAATGAAATCAAGATTCTCCCTGCATGATAATTGGAGAATCCTCATTCTGCAAGTACACATCAGCTCCAAGTTTTTGAAAAGGAGCTGTCTCAACCTCCATCTACGCTCAACCGTGACGTGGGCAAAATCAGGCCGGGTAAAGAAAATTATTCTGTTCAATTCTTCCTTGCGGATGCTGAGGCGTGGTTGTAGGGCACTTTGAGGGTGTTAAGGGGAATCTGTGTGCAAGCTGAAGCTCTTTGTCCCAGTCCCAAGTGTGTAGTTCCGGGAAAGCTCCCTTGAAAAGCGTAGTCATAAAGCTCTTGGGATCATTTCCTTCCACTCTTTCCTGGATGCCTAGGATAAGGAGATTTTGGCGCCGTTGTCTATTTTCTTGTTCTTCCATCTTCCACATTAGATCCTTGTTCTGCCCACCTTCCTGACGGTTCCTTGCAGTTTTTTAGGGGCTAGGCGTGAACTGAGATTGTCTACTTTAACCTCCTGGAAGCTCTGCCAATGCGGGTTCATTATTGGCTCCCCGTTCTCCTTCAGTGCTGCCTGTGATAGTTCGATTGCTCCCTGAAGCCACAGTTAGATTGGATATATCTGAAAGTTATGATGTTGAGCAGTCCCATTTAAAATCTCCTGCACTTCCTCTTTCAGGGGTCTCACACATTTTTCTCCGATTCCCTTTTTCCTTTGATTTTCTTTTTTTTCTTCTTTCCTGACCCATATTTCTTGTAGGTGGGTCTGAATTTGAGCTACTGTTCTAGTTATTCTCCTCTTCTTCACTGGGGGCCGATATGCTCCGATCTGAATGTTCTTAATCGTCGGTTGGAGAGTAGAACTTCTCCGTGTTGTCAGGTATTTTGGGAAGTGATGATGGGATTTCAGTCTCTCCCCGCGTTACTACTCCCGGGTCTGCCATGTCTGCAAGGGGTTCTTTATTGATGATCCCAAGCTCCTCTCCTGTAGTGTCTCCTGTAGTGTCTTTGTGTTTTTGGAGGTCATCAGTCATTACATTATTATACACATCATTCTCAGCACCAGTATAGGTAATTGGGGTTGTAAGGAGAGTCGGGTTTATTATAACCTTGCGCGCTGTGGTGAGGGGGTCTACCAGAGCATCGCCTTTCATTTGGTTATTCAGTCCCCTTCCCTCTCCCGTTTCTCCTCCTGTCCCATTTCATGCAATTTGTATCCCATTCCCTCACTTGGCGCAAAGCTGCTTGTGATCAATGGTTGACAATTACCGGGGTCTCTGAGGCCTTTCATCTGACTTTTTTTCATAGGATTATCAGTTTTGTCAATTTTGCCTGCGCATTCACTTTTCTCCTTGCTCCTAGCGCCACGTGAGTCCAGCCGTTTTTGTCCATTTTCGGCAGTCTCCGCGCTAGGTTGTAATGCAGCAGTCAGTCATATTGGGTAGTTGCAGAGTTTGTTTTTAGCGATTTGGCCCCCCGCCCAGGCATCCTTACTTGCTGATGGCAGAATCCTTTGATGTTACAATGTCTCCTGTGGATGTAGCAGCTTGCTTGGAAGTCGATGCGCTGTTTGTGAAACAGCCGTGCAAGGGGAGCTTCCTTCCTGGCAGGCAGGCGATTGTAGATAACAGATGGTATGCTGCTATGTGGCCGCGTGGTTGGAGAATCTCGCCGCATGGCTAGAGATGCCGTATATGTCCGATCCAGGCCGGCTGAATCTGGGCTTGCTGGGATGAGTGTCTGCCACCACGCTTGATCGGTTCCTGCTTTTCCGTGCCGATCGAAGTAGATGAGGACAATCTCCAGGTATTGGGGTTGCTTCATCTGTGGGTTTTGCCGCATGCGTTTTTGGCTTGTAATCCCAGGGTATACGGTGTTATGTAGATAATTACTGGGAGACCGGCCGTCGGAGCATTGCGGATGAGTTAATACTCGGACGCTATTTTTCCTCCTACTAAAGTGGTATTTTATTCTAAAATAAAGTGGGTGTGTGTTTAAAATACATACTGCCACAAAAGTGTGCATGTTTAAAATGCATGCCACTAACAAGCAGGACTGCTTTTTTCTGTTATCTGGTCTGCTTCGTTGCGGTATGTATTTGAAAAGGGCACACTTTCGTTGGCCTATGTTTTAAATGGCCACACTTTTTATTTTATTTTGTTAAGTTTACGATGTTTCTAATCAGTCTAAGATGGTGATATCCACATTTTACTTTTCACTTGGGTTAGTCCCATTTCTATTTCCACACGATTCCACTGTTTAAACCACATCATGGCGATCTTTCGGCGAATTCGCTTGGGGTGCAGTTAGTGATGTCACTCAATACCGCTGTTTCTCCAAGACAGTACAATAGGCGCTGCACTGGGCTGACAATTAGCCTTGGACTCTTGTTTGCTTTGGGTGGAGATTGTCCTGAGGGTGCAGTTTTAAACGATAGAACGAAAGCTGTTCCATTTGAAGGCGAATTGGGCTGCTATTGTGTCACATCCTCCATTACACTCAACGCACAGGTACTCTGTGGTACTGATTGCACCAAACATGCTTTTTTCATAGTTCATTCAAACAGTGCAACTGGGCACATTATGTCTGCTTTAATTAGTTCAAAGGAAGTGACTGGTTCAAGCAGTTTTCTTTAATCTTGTTGATAGGCATAATTTGCCTTCAAACGGAACAGCTTTCCTTCTGTCGTTTAAAACTGTACCCTCAGGACAGTCTCAATTTTCCATGGGACCTTAATATTGGTTTATTAAAAAGTATGATGCACAATCTGTCCACCCACTCCAATTATAATTTGCACTGCACTTACATCTAGAAATTTTCCATCAGTGAGAACATAAAATGGGTCTTCACTTATCAGTAGTTTACGATCTTCTGACGGATTGGTCTGAATAACATTATAAAAGTAGCTTGTAAGAAATGCCATGCGATCCTAAATGCATCCCCCACAGGCAGGTGCCTACAAGCTTTGTCCTCCGTAATATGAACCCAATAAGAAACCCCTAACAAGCAATACACATCAACGTATGGTCCACAAAAGGTAGAGGCTTTGTGGAACCTACAACAGTAAATATGCACTTTTTCCACGCTTTTACATCCTCCACAAAGAAATACTTAATGCACTGGAAAACTACAGTTATGTCAATGAAAATGGGCCAATTAATTTATCTGCACAGATTTAATTAAAGATCAAACTCGTAGACCATTTTTTTACTGGAGGTTCATAAGACTAGTATACCTTTGAATTCCAACAGGTCTAACTCTGCATCCTAGGATTCTATACATGGAAAAAGAAACTAACATTGTTATAAACACTTTTTCTACTGCACTAAGTAAAGGGAAATCCACAGAAGCAGTGACTGCACAAACATAAGGTAAATTGTATATTCTTTATCTTTGCGAACTGAATCTCTCTGTAGGTCATGACATTCAGTTTGCATCCATACTGCTGCAACTAAAAATGTTAAGTCCCATTTTTCCCACATGCTCTGACCCCAAGCATGCTTCACTCCAATTCTATTTTGTCTACTACCCTAGGAATGATTCCTTATTCTCTTTTTACTCTTATTGCGTGTTTAGTTGCCCAGCAGTGGCAACAAGAGGCCATGCTATTTGGTTCTTCCTATGTTACTTTAGACAAAGATTGATTGCAAATTTCGAAAAATACCTATAGAAACTAAATACCTCTAAGGTTTAAAGGTTTCAATGTCACTCATGCTACCTCCCTGCGTAAAAATTCCTTTCTAATTAACACTTAAGTGCCACCAAGACGATGCATGATATTTTAAAATCGGAAACTAAGCACTGTCCAGACAGTGGTTAGAGTGAACACCAATCATGAAAGCATGTGACTGTGTAGTGAAAGCAGTGCTGTGGTCCAAGCTGTTACAAAGCTTATTTGATCAATACTATGCGTATTAAAATCCATCAATTAGATTCACAACTGACTTTACAGACGGTCACTGACCTGCATAGGTCACAGTTCTTTCAGTTGCCAATTTATTGTAAACCAAGAAAATCCAAATACGTGACACTAATATATTCTGTTATCATAACACCGGCCCATTTACGAGAGTGACATATCAAAGATGAAGTTGAGTCCAACAAGATTTAAGAAGGGAAATGCGGCAAACCTTTACTAATTATTAATGTATTGTACTTTATCTACTTGATTTAAGATGATATAGTGCATTTCTTTAGGCCATAAAAACCACTAAGCACAAAGTATATCTTAACTGCCGGTTTTCAAGACTCATAAATAAAAGGCATTACCATTAATAGTGCCAATAGCTCAAACTTTACGTTTACCACAGTGCTGGTTTGAGAGAAAGTAAATTAGTTTAGGGTACGATGCAGGTTAGATGAATAACTTGATTCATGTGTGTATGCTTGTAAAAGCAGGTCAGGGGTAGTTTGGGATGTATTTTGGCATTTTTGTTTATGGCAGCAAAGAACTCTATGGCTGGCACCGTAAGGTTGTCTCAATTATCCAACTGTCTCTGAAACATCCTATTGGCATAGCAGCTTTCTGGCAAGGAGACCTGCAACTGAAATGGGACCATAATTGTTGTCGATATTTTACTAATTGATGCAAACTTTATTTTCCAGTTGTAATTTTACAATGAGCCAGGCTTCCCAATGTCAACTTAAAAAAAGACAACCAAGCACACTGTCTGCATCCGGTTATACTGGTCAGCTGAAAAAACATGTTCATAGCTGTACTGGAGCACATCGGCTAAAGATTCAGTTTATTATGGATGTTACAGATTTATTAATGTTTATATTTATAAAGCGCGCAGCTACCCAACCGGGTCTCACGGTGCTGGACAAGTGAAGGCAGGGTCATGCAGGTGTTGGGCAACGGGTGGGAATAGGATTCAGGCCAGGTCGCTGAAAAGCAGAGTCTTTAAGCGCTTACGGAAAGCGAACAGTGAGTGACAATTCCTAAGATCATGTGGGAGAGCATTCCAGAGCTTGGGGCCAAGATAAGAAAAGGAGCAACCCCTCAAACGAACAAGACGAAACCTGGGGACTGAAAACAGTAAGAAGCTAGAGGATCTCCACTGTCGAGCCGGCACATAAGTTGTTACTAATCTTTATAGGAGGGAGCAAGGGCACATTTGACCCAAAACATGTAACATAGGGCCTTACATTCAATGCACTTATTGACTTTAAGCCAATGGAGTTTGGTGGAGCAGAGGCGCTTCTAGGCAGATGGAAATAAAGATGTGCAGCTGCGTCCTGCACAACCTGCAACCGGTGTACTGAAACTTTGTCTGCACCCAAATACAGCACGTTGCCATAGTCTAGCCTTGATAACACCAGAGCTGCCGATGGAATTAGCCAAAAGATTCTTTTAATCAATCTAAGAACGACAAAGCAGGATACTGTAACGCTGGACACCTGAGGTTTAAAGGAAAGATTCTTATTAAAACACAGGTTTTTAACTTTGGAGACGGAGGCAGACAAGGGGCCCAGAGCGTCAGGCCAATGATAGATACCCCAAAGTTCAGGAATATTACCCAGAACAAGCACCTTTTGTTTTAGTGCCGTGCCGTTTAGCTTCGGGGCTTACTGTTCATTCACAAGGAGACATCACTGAAGCCAAGCTGAAGCAGGGATGGATCTTGGTGCTGGGCAATCAGTGAAAAGACAGAGTATCGTCGGCATAAGAAAAGATAGTCAATCCCAACTCTCAGCAATGTCAGCCAGAGGGCGAAGTTATAGCTTAAAAAGCAAAGGGCTCAAAATAGAGCCCTGAGGCACACCAGAGGTTAAAGCTAGAGTATTAGATCTTATGTCAAATCCAACACTGGCGACTGTCGGTCTATCAGAATGAAATGTGACCCCGTGTCAAAAGCCACACTTGGATCCAGCAAAATGAGGGTGGAAGTACCACCTGAGTCAAGTTGTTGCGAGAGATGCTCAGTGACCCCAAGAGCAGACTCAGTACTATGGCCCGCTCGAAAACCAGACTGTGAAGGGTGCAACAAATTACAAATTGTAACGAAAGGGGAAAGTTGAATATTAATGTGCCGTTCCAACATTTTAGAGAACACCGGCAAGAGGGAAATAGTGTGAAAATGTGACCAACAGAGGGTCAAGACCTTCCTTTTTTGGTAGCGGCAGGGCAAGTGCATGTTTCCACCTCTGAGGTACCGAACCTATACTTGGAGTACTGAGCAAGTTAAGGATCACAGAGGGCAGCCTCATCCAAGAGATTGAGTTTAGAAGGGGGGTTACAGATGACTGCATACTTATTATGCAGGATTACTACCAGCTTGTTATAGTGCAATTTTTCAGAACTTGAAAGGCAGCAATCTGTTTCTTACAATAAAGGCTGGTTTAATTATGTTTTTACACCGGAGTAGTTAGTTCTTCAGTACTCCATCTTTCCTCATGTTATGAAATACTGCCTTCTTAATAACGATCTCTACTGTTGAAGACTCGTTTTGCGAATATTACAGATCAAGCAGCAGCTTTTGTATAGTCTGGTACATGTTCAATGTGGCGTAAATATTTTTGTTGAATTTTGAAATAATATGAAGACACCACAGCAGGTAAAGTGTTTCTTTATCCACTCTCCTCAACTGTCATTGTCCCCGTCAACATTCTAATGCAAGCTCTAAGTGGAACGTTCTAAATGGGAGCAAAGGAGCGGGAGGAAGAAAGGAAAACAACTTGGGTAAAGTCAGAGGATTACAACACATCTTCCAGGTGGAATAAAGGTAGGGACTTAAGCAATGTCAACCAGCCTATCGCCACTGAGTCTGTCCATTTTCTAGACAGACCACATTCTTGCTAGACTTTACCACTCGTTGGGAAGGTAGGTATTTGTTTAGCCCTGCTTGTACATGTGTGGATTTGCGTATTATCACAGGTGTGTTGAATTGGAAGTCATGATCTTTAACTCCGTGTTTTTGGTCATACCAACTCTTGTATTTCCTTTGGTGGTGTTGGATTTTTCTCTTGGCTTGTCTCCTGGTTGGCGATAATCTTCTTACCACCCTCCAACCACTGGGGATTCATCTTTGTGCTGGGTTCCCTCCCTCTTAACATTACAAAAGGAGAGACCCCTGTGATGAGGTTGGGTGTAGTATGGTATGTCTAGATGCATTCTTTCAAGGATTCTTCAGCCTTGTGGCAATTGGTGATGGCTAATGGGATGTGGTCTTTAACCATCCGGTTGGCTCTTTCCACCAGCCCATTGGCTTAAGGACAATAGAGTGCAGTTTTTTCATGTTTTATATTTAACTTTTCTAGAAATTCTCATCATTTCGGAGGTGAGCTGCACCCTGTTGTCTGTTACCAAGGTCGCTGGTATGCCTTCAAAGAACAATATATTTTCCAAAAAGGAAATGAGATTGATCGGGTTAGTGGTCGGTGTAAATTTGAAATTGATCCAATGGGAGGTGTAGTCGGAGGACAAACATGAATCTCTTTCGAGGCCCCAAAACTACCATGGGCCCATTTATGTCTATGGCTAACTTGGTCCACGGTACCACCGGAACTTGAACAGGCGATAGGGGATCTTTCCGTAGCACTTTGCTCTTGTCACTTTTAGCACAGCTGGTGCGTTCTTTTACTTTTATTTCTACCAAAGAGTCCATATTTGGAAACCAAAAACAACTTCTGACTTAGTTTTTTGTGAGGCTCCTGCCTAAGTGCCTTTCATGGGTGGGGTAAATTATTTTATTCCTGAGGTCTTTGGGCGGAACAATCTTTCCGTTGCGGTATATTCTATTTGCCATGAGGGTTAGTTTGTATCTTACTTCCCAAAAGTTTTTAATGATGTCCGGGAAATCAGAACGATTCTCAGGCCAGCGACTGATCAATTCTTTGAGAACATTCATGTCACTGTCATTCCTCACACTCTCTTCCCATTCTTCTTTAGTTGGAGATGGAAGGTGTGTGGCCATTATGGGAACTTCTAATTGGTCCTTGCAATGACTGACGTTGAGGGGGACCTAAAAAAATAGCCTGCAACTACACTCTCTGGTCCAGGTAAGTATTCTACTCTGAAGCAATAGTTCTCCAACCCAAACACCCATTTCGTGATGCAAGATTTGTTGTTGTTTTTGGATGAGTACATGAAAGTTAATGGCTTGTGGTCCGTGCATATAATGAATTTTGTACCCCATGGGAAGAATTTGAAGTGATTCACTGCCCAGAAGCATGCTAACGCTTCCCACTCGATGACCGAATAGTTGCGTTCCGAGGGACTGAGGGACCGGGAAGCAAACGCTATTGTTTCACCATTCTCACCTCTTTGAGATCGCGTCTCCCCTAGCCCTTCATTGGATTCATCGGTGGTTAGCATTGTCGTCTTTTTGTGATCAAAAGGTCCAGAATCAGTTTAACTGTCTTTTTTTTTTTTTTTTTTTTATATTTTTCCTCCCATGGAAATTCATTACACTTTTTAAAAAAAAAATTTAAGGTCACGTATCCCATCACACAACTCCACAAAATTCTTTACAAATTTAGCGATGTATTCGGCCAGACCCAAAAAGGATTTTAGTTCTTCTTTGTTGGTTGGGTACGGAGCCTCCTTGACTGCTTGTATTTAGGTCTGAAACCTTCTAGGGAAATAGTGTGCCCCGGGTAGTCTACTGAGCTCACCTTGATCTCACACTTGTCCAGTTTCACTGTCAACCCAGCATCAGTGAGTCTTTGGCACACTGAGTTAAGGACGCTATCGTGTTCTTCTGTGGTTGACTCGTACATTAGTATGTCGTCCTGGAAGCATAGGGTATTCTTGATGCCACTGAGGATTTATTGCATTATCTTTTGGAACACTGCGGCCGCGGAGGCCAGACCAAACTGCATCCTGATGAACATGTAGGCTCCAAAGGGGTAAATGCCGTCAACAGTCTAGACTCCGGGTGAAATTCCACCTGGTGATAAGCCATTGAGAGATCAATGACCGAAAAGAACTCCTCCCCGTGGTGCTTAACATCTCGTTTATATTGGGTAGGGGAAACCTTTCCACCCATATATTCTCGTTGAGGCTGTGCAGGTATACACAAAGGCCCTTGGCTCTGGACGCTAAGACTAAAGGTGCCAACCACTCTGAGGAACCTATGGGTTGGATGACTCCAATCTCACTCAATTTGTCTAATTCCGCTTTGAGCGTCTCTCTCAAAAGGAGAGGTACTGGACTGGTTTTATGAACAGGTTTGGCACCTTGTCTGACCTTAATCCTATGTTGAAAGTGCTTCAATTTACCTAATCTGTCAGCAAATGCTTCGGAAAAGCATGGCGTAAGGAACTGTTGCTGTTGGGAGCTTCCACCAGAATGACTTGGTCTTTGTTGTTAGGGTCAAGTATAATCCCTAGCTCTTTCTGATATTGCCAGCCCAGGAGATTGCCCCACTCTCGACCACATACACCTTACCTACTGTAGATCTCCCCTTGAAGTCAATGTGTGCTCTCACCATGCCGACCAGGGGAATGGGGTCTTTGGTGTACCCTTCAGGTGAAATATCTGGTGGACTTAACTCTTAAGTTAATACCACCCAGGGAATTCTGGAAGTCGTGATCTTGATTAGGGTAAAAGCAGAACAGGACTCTGCATACATCTCTATGGGCTTATTGTCAATATGTACCGTACATTTGGGATAATTGGGTTTGGCGTTCTCATCAGTCTTTTAACTGGAATACAAATTTTGCAGGTGATTCCTCTTCCACACTGACCATTTTTACAGTACTCTATTCTCCATCTCTACAAACCCTGGCAAGGTGACCTTCTGTTACATTTTTTACATGTGACACCCCTCGCTGAACAGAAATGACTGTTGGCCAAATGGTGGTTGCTGCCACATCTAAAGCATTTGAGACCTTGTCCTTTTTTCGTGGATCTTGTGGTAGGTACCTCTTTTGTAACTTCTTTGTTTTTTACTTTGAGCACTTCAGTTTGAAACTTCTGCTTGGACAGAAGCCACTACTTCCTTTACTTTTTAATTTATTTTATGCATTTGGCAATATGTTCTACAGATTGCGCTAATGTACTTTTGTACTGTTCGTGCACCTGACCAGTTGATCCCTTATGAGGGAATCATTTAGATCTCCGAACTCACATAGCTGGGTGAGTCCTCTTAGCCCCGCTATGTAGTTGTTGATGGACTCCTTTTTACCTTGCACTCAGCTAAAGAACTTATGGCGTTCGAGGACAACATTGACTTTGTCCCCAAAATGTGCCTCCAATTTTATGAGTGATATCATACACATCAGTCATCATCTTCCAAATCGGGCTCTGTAAGTGTTTTGTACACTTTGCGACCATGGACTCCAAAGTTATGTAATAGAATGTGCTGTTTGCGCATTGCAAAGAATCCCCCCCCCCCCCCCCCCCCCAATGACGATAAGGTATGACTCAAACAAGCTTGTCCAGTTCTTCCAATGGATTTCTGGGTCTCCACAATCATTTAGAAATGATGGTGGTTGGCTTATACCTGGGGTGCCCATGGTGAGAGGCTGTGGGGAAGAGAGGTTTCAGGAGGGAGTTCCAATGTGAGTTCCAAAGGCAAGGACGTGTGTGTGTGTGACGAACTTCAAAGCAGAACCCAGACTGAGGAGAGTATGCGTGGAAGGACACTGGTGTGTGTCACCGCTGGAGAGGTTGACACACTGAATAATATGAACTGGAGAGTAGGGTGAGTGTGTCACCGCAAGGCAAAGAACTTTAAAGGAGAACCCAGACTGAGGAGAATAAGCACGAAAGGACAAAGGTGTGTGTGTGTGTCACCGCTGGAAAGGTTGACACACTGAATAATCGGAACTGGAGAGTAAGGTAAGTGTGTCGGCACAAAGCAAGCAGAACCCAGAATGAGGAGATATGCACAAAAAGAAAATTCTTGCTTGGCAGGCAAGCCCTTCTCTCCAAGGAAAATGTTTGCTTGGCAGACAACTCTTCGCTCCTACAGGCTAGCGGTGAACTCAGTATAAATTGGCAGGTCTGAGGCAGACTGACTAGGGACGCGCCGCCACAGGAACCGGCTCACATGGGCTAAAATGCTGAACTTTGACACAGGAATCGGCTCAAGTGAGGGTGGAATACTGATCTTTTGACTGCTGGGGCACTGGAGCGCTGAGAGTAGTTGAGCGGAACGTCTTATTACATTGACGTGGCACTGGGGTGCTGAAGGGAAATTATATGCGCCGGGTGCTCAGCTGATGACGGGAACGCGGCAGTCTCTCATGTCCCTGACTGGGTCTATGAAGCACTGAGCTATTGCCGAAGATTAGAGCGCTGCAGAGTCTCTCACAGCGGGGGCGCGTGATAAGAGGCAGGCATCACGCTGAGGAAAGGAGGAAGCAAGGATGAACGTGGGGCTGCTCACAATACCACAGCTCATGAGCGGCTCAGCTACAACACGGAACCGGAGTCTCTGAGGTGTCGCTGGGGAGACCTGGAGTCTAGGTAGATGGATCCTCGTTAAACACCCTCCGTGCTGGTGACGGAAAAGCACTCGGTCAAGCACCACTCTACTAACGCTGACTGTGTACCATCCGGCAAGGGGAGGGGAGCAGTGCTTAAAGAATAGTCGACGAGTGGTCCTTGTTGCTCCTTGGCTCAGCAGGATACTACACCATGCAAATGTAGGAATGTACAGCGAAGTCTTGAACACAAGGCTTCCAGCCACTGGAGCTGAAGGATTAAGATTGAGACTTGTCGTCGGAGAGAGTACTGAAAGGGGAGATGATCGGCTGCCCCCTGCGCAGGATCGTCGCCAGTGTTGGATTTGAAATAATCTGAAGACACCACAGCAGGTAAAGTGCTTCTTTATTACGATCATCCACGCTCCTCGACTGTCATTGTCCCTGTCAACATTCTAATGCAAGCTCTAAGTGGAACGTTCTAAATGGGAACAAAGGGAAGGGGGGGTGGGGAAGGAACCATGTAGGAAAAGGGAGCACTAGATGAATTACCACAATTTTGTCTATGGAAGTAGAAAAATATAACTTAATTTAGAGGTTTTATGATATTTTCCAGGCTTTATAAGCTAGAAAGCTTTCATATTAACCAAAGTCTTGGTCCTATCTGCTCTAAAGTCCTTAACCGGGAACCTATATTTCAGTACTCTGGAGTCTTTTTTAATTTTTTATTTTTCTTAAATTATTTATTTTGTTTAGTTTGTACCCTCATACCTATATAGGCTCGTCTAATCACTTCACTATCGGATTTTGAATTTTCGTTTAGAAACCGATGCCCTGTAGTTGTACTTCCAAGTTAATTGAATGTTCCCTCCCAGTTCCAATGATTTGTGCAACTTAGCTTTTGTAAATTTGTATCCTTAATGTTTTTGACAATTACACATTTCAGTTGCAAATTATGTACCCAATATATTTGAACAAGTGACTTACTCCAGATATGAACAAATAGCTAACATCATTGCAAGCAAACGAAGAAACACTTATCTTCTCCGTAAACTAAATGTATATGCTATTTAAACAGTAGCTACTGTTGCTAAAGAAGTTTACTAACTGGTTCTGGTTTACTTGTTCTACATCTCTACTTGCATTGTGATCTAAGTAACTTGATGACCCCTCCTCCTACTTAAGAACTTAACCAGCTGTGTAGCCAAAACTCAAAGGATTTCTAGAATGCTCAAACCATTTTTGTTGTTGTTTTTTTTGCCAACGAGGATTTTAATGTGTTATCACTTATTTATTTAAGGTTGGTTAAGCTATAGTTTTAACTGTTTGCCTCAGAGCTCATGTCGTACCACATAGTACACATGAACTGACTTTGGGTCTGCCCAGCATATCCGCATAGGATTGGCCAGGAGCTACATTATTAGGGCTCACAAGATAATTTGCAATACATGACTGGTGAAGTGCCCATGCACCCAAATTAAAGTGTATCAACAGTATGTTTCTGGTCCAGTCCATAAGTATCCACCCCGCCAACAGTCTGATCCCAGCAATCCTTTATAGCTCTGTAAGCTCTACATATGCCAGCAACAATGCTGATACGCATCTGAAAGAAAAGAGTTGGTTTTGGCACAACAGTACTACACATCCAACTATGGCCCTGCTGTTTGAGGCATGCCCACCTCTCCTACATGGGTCAAGAAGCAGCATGCTGCTCTTGGGCACAGAGTCAAAAGAAGTGTATTGCCAGATTCCACTGTTGAAATTAATGGATAAAAGTTGTTCCCTATACCAGTTTTTGTAGCTGAAAGTTTCACATGCATTAAATATATTTATTTATAGTTTAAGTGTGCTGCTTAATAAGTGACGTTCTGTGTGTGTGTAGTGCTATATTAGTATTCAAATCGAATAATTGGTATCAAATTCGAATAATGCTTTGTTAGTATTTAAAGCTACAATGAGGTCATCTGCCCGAAAGAATGTTAACCAATGGTAAGTAACTTGTTGTTCCTATGGATACTAAATTCAACAAACTTTATTGATTTTCATACAAAAATAACAGAAAAAACAAATTATAATTATCACAGCAGTTAAATGACAGGAAATACACAAAAAAATCCTACGAGGATCACAATATAATTTGATAAAAATGCACTATTACATACAACAATATTGAACCTTCCACATGTTTCGTACAAATGAAACCAGGTCAAAATTAAGAGAAGTTAAAAAATAAAGTCATAACAGGGAAGTAGAAAGGCAAAAGAGCAGTTTCTCGTTCAAACCATATGTGATACTGGTGTGGGTGAATTTTGTTTTAGCCATGTTGGATCTTAAGTTAAAAGCAAGGAATATTAGCTGAAGGGGACCTAGTGCCAGCAAAGACGTCATCTAAGGATTTCCATATAGGGTTAAGTTGCGATTTCCAGGGCAAGTGTTTCAGAGCAATGTTATCAGCCCCCCTGATGTGTAATATCCAGTCTAACCAGGCTGTAAAAGAAGCTTAGTGAGTGGCTTTCTAGTTGGAGGGAAGCTATTTAATTACAGCCATCAACAAGAGATCAAGTAGGAGGCGATCAGCCGGGCATTATTATAATAGGGTCAAGATAACCTTTGATAGGAATTCCTTTTTGGGGCAAATATTAAAGAGCTTGGAGATAAAGAAGACCTTGTCTCAGAAAGTTTTCAGGTTCTCGATCATCTTATGATCTTGTCTTTAGATTAGAGATGGTTAGGGGGTGGATATGGAACCTAGTTGTCGTGGGAAGTATATACCTTTGGTGACCCATTGTCCCAAAAGAGGGTCTGACCCTTGAATGTGGTGTTCGGGTTGTGTCAAAGAGAGGCTAGATTGATAAACTTCCTGCGAAGATGAGGTTTTTCAATGTCCAGTAAGGCGTTTTTGGTATTTTTAAATCTAAATTTGGATCGCATGTTGACAGGGTCTAGATTTTCCAGGATGGACCTCTCGGCTTCCAACTACATGGGAGCGTAATTTTCAGGTGTGGAGAACCAACATGAGCCCTGTTTGACTACAAACCTGTCTGATCATTTCTAAAATTGGTGAGGTTAACTCCTAGTGTGCTAGTCTTTCCAGCGCTATTCTAGCATTTTTACCTTGCTAGGTAGTTTGTGATGAGTTTATTTAACTTCTGGTGGAAGTGGTCAGAAAGCAGTAGGGGGTAGCTTAATAAGGAAGTAGTTAATTATCCAGGTAACCATTTTTGTTTCAATGTGGCCCCACCAAGTAATGAATTTTGGTGTCCAACTGTCTAATAATTCCTTGATTTTCTTCTTTTTTTTTTTTTTTTTTTTTTTTGAAGGGTTATTTTTTTATTGTGTTTACAAGTATTGATGAGATCACAGCCAAATTCAATGCCCAAGTACTGAATGTATTGAGGTTGCCAAGTTAGGCCAGAGTCCCCTAAATATTTTTGTTCCTAGTGAGTTAAGAGATATAACTTCTGACTTGTCTCTATTTAGTTTATAACCCGAGACCTTCGGACATTGCTCAGTTGTTTCCATGATGGCTTGTATGGATGAGTTGGGTTGTCTGTGGCCATTAAGATGTCGTCTGCATAGACAGATAATTTCACTACTTTCCTTTGTTGGAAGTTGATACCTGCTATATTAGAGTTGCTTTTTATATCTAGGAGGAGAGGCTCAAGTGCCAGCAGAAAGAGTGAGTGTGAAAGTGGGCAGCCCTGCTTAGTGCCTTTTTATAGCTAGAACAGTTGACCGGAAGCCACTATTGGACATATGGGTACTTGGATTACTATATAAGCCCTTGATCATTCATATAAACCAACCGGTAACATTTAAGGTCCACAAAACCCTGACAAACACTGTCAGCGTTAAGCGGTATCGCCTCGTAAGCCGATGTTGAAGTTTTCGCTCTTTCTATAACGTGGCATAAGAGGCAGGGATTAATCATTTGATTTTGTTTTTCTTTTAGCGTATTAATCACATCCGTAATCTTGAGGAAATTAGTTTGGCTAAGGATGTTTTACTATCTTCTGATAGAGGATTAGTAACCTGCTTAAATAGTCGATAACTTCTGTACAATGTATCTTTTCATCTTCCAAATATAGATCTTTGTAAAATTGTCCAGAATTTTCTTAGGGTTGATGTTTGTTTCTACTGTTTTGTATCGCGTTAATATTTTTTTATTGATTGGTTTTATTTTGGTTATTTGTTTGAGGTGCAAGGCCAACATTTTGTCTGCTTTATTAGCTTCACAAAGTTTGAGACCTCAAACCTATTAATCCACACACTAGACTTTTCACTTACATTTTTGCTGTATTGTTATGAGTAAGGAAAGGGTGTTCTTATCTAGAATCCTGACGTGTGTTTCAAGTCACTTAATTTCTTCTTAGAGCTTCAGTAATAAAGCGTTCATTTTATTAATCCTCATCCTCCTATCAATTAAGGTACTTCTAGGTGCGCCCCAAACTGTATATTGGTGAGGTGTTATCTATAATATAATTTAAAAAAAAGTCCCTTAGTTTTCTTTGTCCTGGTTTGCCAAAACATTGTTATTAAAACTCCATATCTTAGTAGGGTCCTTAGGGTTGGTGCCTGTAAGGAGTTAATACAAGAGTGGTCAGAGTAATTTCGGAAATATGTATGTTTGGTCTATTAATTGTGTATGAGTTCCAGAGATGAGGATGTAATTGATTCTTGTGTAGGAATTCTGTGATGGAGAATAAAAAGTGTAATCCCTAGAATCTGGGTACCGCAATCGACATGTATCTTTAAGGTCCTATTTGGTGCAGATTTCTTTGTAAGATTTTGTGGGCCTTGGGTGGATGATAGTTGTAGATGGATTGGTGATCGAGGATTGTGTCAAGTGGCGGGTTGAAATCCCTCCTACAATAATGTCATTGAATGGTAAACAGCCAATATCGGATATTTTGTTCCAGAATGCAGTGTTGTCATTATTAGGGCCATATCATTTCACTACTTGTATCAGTGAATCCCCACCTACTTAAGGTAACGAAGGTCCATCTTCCATCCTCCTCAAAAGAGAAAGATTAAAGTTTAATATTGGAGCGTTTTATAGATCAGCTTAATGACCCCTTTTTTCTTGTGTACTGGAGGAGAGCAGTGAACTTCAGAAATCCAATTATTCTTAAGGGTAAAACAAAGCCAATACAGCACACCAATGCGTGTGTTCAAATAGATCATATAAGTAGATCTTTGTTACAAGTTAATCAGTCCATATAGTTCTGCAATTTTTTCATAACCGGTTTATACAGGACACGAAAGGCATTCCACACAATTCTTATCGTGGAAAGCGTATCCTTTATCAATTCACTTTTCAAAATTGGTTCCCAGCGAACAAAGCGGCCAACACGTGTTTAGTCTGTACATGTAGGTACTAAGACTCTTTCAAGGCTGGAAAGAGACATTCAACCAATCGAGTCCATTTGGGTCATCAATAATACAATGGTTGCCAGCAAAACCGAAAGGTTTTTATAAATTCACGATGGGTAATGTGTGCCAATTTGCACAAAACCAGATCACAAGCTTTAGGTAGAATACCAGCCAAACGCACATCATGCATTTTTATAAATTGCAACACTAAATATGTTGTATATTGTATAGTGTGTCAATGTAATTTAAACTATGCGGGTAGCACTAAGAGACCACTCAAGGATCGAATCCAAGAGCACATTGGAGCAATATGCAACAACACTGCCACATACCCACTAGCGGTACACTATAACACTGAACATAAATCCTCAGAAGAGCTACGCTTGAGCTTACATGGTATAGCTGTAGTTGATGATCCCCCGGGCGGAGACAAGATTGCTGCCCTTAGGAGACTGGAAAACAAGTGGCTCATTAAACAGAGACCGGTCGATCGGGGTCTCAACACTGACAGGGAAATGCATGTATTCCTATGCGATTGAAAATCTACCATTGGAGTGGTAATACTAATAATCAAACGGTTTGTAATCCAAGTCTCATACACATTCATTGCTCTTACTGTGGATTCGTACTAATTTTCGCTGCAAGTTTAACATATCGGAGGAAAATGATTAGGAGACAATGGATGTATTTTTGGTTTTGTTGCTATGTACTGATATCCTCTGTAATTGGGTTGCAGTGTTAATATATACCCATGTTACTGTATCAATATATATTGATGTACCAGGACTGGTTACATCTCTGGTCTTGGTGCTAGATAATTTGTCCTTCTTGAATCCTATTTCCTAGGGGTCTTGGAAATGGGGCTCTAACTGTTCTTTCTTTGGTCTACTACTTTGACACGATCACATACTTTAGTGGTATGCGTTTGTGTATCACAACTGATACTATTTTCTCTTCCCCTTCTTCTTGCTCTAGTTTGACTAGAACACAGGAACTATGTGCTCTTATTTGGTGGCATCACATCTGATATTTCAATATTCGTGCATCCAGTGTCATATGACTTATTAATTTGTAGTTGAGGCATGCCACTATTTTTGGCATTCTTTTACTCTTCTAGCCATACATGATGTTTACAATTTCATTATGGTGACTCACTTTACTGGAGTGACTTGGATTGTTCGGTTTCTCATATTAACTTCCATGTTTATTACCGGAATGAGTATCTTGGTGTGCTCGGTGCTTTATGCGACCTGCTACTGAGAACGGTGGTCTCGGAGATATCTGCCGTTCACAGGTTTTTTATAAATAATAAACAACTTTTTTTTTATTTACTCAATTCTTTTATTCCATTTAAAATGTTGACATATTTGCACATATTTACAGTCTAGGAGTTAGCTCTTCACTTTACTTGCGCTCCCTGCCCTGATGTCACACATTACATAATGTTTTCAGCGGTTCATATAACTCCATTACTGTTTTTCTTTCTACAAGATGGCGTGTCTTCTAGCAGTACTATCTTATTAGATTTAGAACAGTGACGTGCATGGATCACACGTACTACGTGATCACGTGACTTCCGAAATTCACCTTTATTTGGGAACTGTACCGTCATGCTAGGTTCGGATTTTCGTGTCGGCGCTGATGCGCGCGGTGGGGTTGGAGCGGCTTCATGCTATTGGAACGAGTACGCCTCTTTTTTACTTCTAAGATACCTTTTGGCATTGTACCAACATACACAATTTACGAGACTGTAACTATGTTAATCTTTGCGGGCTCAGGACGTACTATTGTCCGGCCCACGGTGTCTGACATATGCTTTTATATACGTGATCTCGTCTCTTCTAGCAAGACAATTCCCTAGCGGTGAGTTTAGGGTTATGTGGTACTAACTCACATATACATGCGTGAGTATTGGGGCAACTCTTTATTGTTGCTTTCTTTATGTAGAGACTAATTGCCATGATTTGAGCTCCACGATTTTGACCCCGTTGATTGCCTTTGCATACGTTACTCCTCCACTACAGTGTTCCTACACCCTGTTTGGTGAGTTTTTGTGATTGGGGTAATTTTGTTACACACTATTAAGAGTTGGCCGGATAGAGGGTTATCTTCCCTGTTTCGGGTGTTTGACTTGTACTAAAGTATTGTTTTGCCTTGTTTTATTATATTAGCAATGATCTACATATTAAATCATGTTGGTAAACCTTTACCACACACTGATTTATTGGGGTTTCCACCAATATTGAACTGGTGCTGCATTTAAAACTTTTATATGTTAACATAGTTTTTATCTTTCTTTATAGAAAGTATATTTCCATTGCACTTTTCTTTATCAAGAGAATTGTCTATTGACAAAATCATTTCCCATAACAAATTTGGACCGTTTCTAGGTAGATTCTTTCACATGCACAATAATTGCTGGTGTTTCTAAATCAATGGGTGTTGGTGTGATTGTTACAAATTAGGTTTTGGGTTGGGGAAGGTGCACTTTTATTGTCTTTCTGGTGCTATTACTTCAGTGTTATGTTTCTTGCTTGGCTCTTTTCTCTTTTTTTTTTTTTTCTATTTTGACAAATAAGTCGAATGTGTTAAAGACATGAAGTTCTCCTCAAATTGACTTCTGTTCTTAGATCTGTGGTTCTAATACAGTGTTAATAAGAATGACCGTATTCTAATGTGAAGAGTGTATTTTTGAGGGATCTTATTTGGAGAAATATTTTTAACTTTGTTAACGTCAAGGAGACATTTATTAACATCTTAAGTGTATTCATTTTTGTATTAATGATGACCCAAATGGACTCGATTGGTTGAATGTCTCTTTCCAGCCTTGAAAAAGTCTTAGTACCTACATGTACAGACGAAACACGTGTTGGCCGCGTTGTTGGCTGGGAATCAATTTTGAAAAGTGAATTAATAAAGGATACGCTTTCTACGATAATCGTGTGGAATACCTTTCATGTACTGTATATACCGGTTATGAAAAAATTGCAGAACTATATGGACTGATTAACTTGTAACAAAGATCTACTTATATGATCTATTTGAACACACGCTTTGGTGTGTTGTATTTGCTTTCTTGTTTTGCTATGTATGTGCATGTTTTACATGCTGATTGCACCTTTGGGTAGTGGGTGACCTAAGCCAGCTAAGCTCCCTGCTGTACTTGCAGCAAATTCACATAATAATCACGCCTTTTACTGTCATGTACTTTACACCATCTCTTATTGATGTGCGGGTTTTCCTCTTAGGGAACACTACTACCTAGTTTGTGGAAGTTTATTCTGAAGGGTATTGGCTTCTTAGTCATGGATCCTCAACTCTGGAAGGAGACTGTCTCCTTTGAATTTAGAGGTAGTCCATAATTTTGCCTTGCTTTACTGTGGTTATGACCTTTTACATTCAGAGAGACAATGTTAAGATTGTAAGTGTTGGAGCAGTCCTGTCTGTGTTATGAACGATGTTGACGCAGGGCAACATGTAAAGTAATTTTGTAAATTGTGGTCAAATGATATTTACTACCTGTAGCTGATTGACAGAGGTGCATATACCACCTAGTAGCAAATAAATAGGCTATGAAGTGGAATGAAGTTGGTTTTAAATTGGGATTGAGACGATGAGTATCAATAACTTCTCTATACAGCTCTCAGCTCTGGTACAAAAAATGAAATAAAACTTAATTAAACGGAAGGATAGAAAAGTTGGGTGGAAAAAACAAATGAGATCAAACATGCAAAAAGAAAAAAAAATGATGGAAAAACCCACTCCCCTAACCCCATGTCTCAAACCCCCCTCCCATCCCCAACAATATTGGCATGGAGTAAGGGGCCAAGAGCTCCCATCCCCCAGCACGGAGCATGTAACATAAATATAGGAAGCTGCTTATCCCAATCCAGATACCCGTCTGAGTGGGACCATATATTTGGAAAAATTAGTAACTCTCAGTATGGACTACTAAAACATTTACAGAGTACCTCATACTAATGTGGTAGGGGAAGTAAGCATCAACAATTGGCAGTGCCAAAGTTCAGAGACAAAAGCTTAGATTCAGAAGGATATTAAACATGGTCATAGCAGTACAAGTAGACGTCATCCCAAAAATAGCAGTCAGTAACATACAAGAGTCACACAGAGTAAAGTATTGGCAATCTCATCCAGGCAAAACATTTATGAAGTACAATCAGGCAATGTTATGTGCCTGGACAAATAACTAGTAGTGGGTATAAAATGTACTCCTCAAGGTACTTAGCGGTTACAGAGAATGATCGAGGACAGAAAGTAATCCGTCATCCCATAGTCTAAAGGCAAATCACGATTTTCTTTTGTTGGTGGCAGATCTGGAAAATTCAATTTCTTGGTCCGAGATCTCGTCCAAATAGTTTAACAAGTCTTTGGGATCTTCAAATGAGTGGAACTTGCCTTCCACCATGATTTTAAATCTAGATACGCCGGAGCAAGGTATAATTACTCTGATACTTTTAGAAAAGGAATCTAAAATAAGATTAGAACACTCACCCACAGCCGGAATGGAAGTAGAACCGGCAGAGAGAACGAAAAAATATCGTCCTTTGCTAGTCAGCCCTGAAGAAGTCGTGTGGGTTACTGCCCATGACGAAACATGTGTTGGCCGGGATTTTTTCGTGCGGAATAAAGAAACGACTGAACATCCAACGACTTGTTATTAAGAAAGCACCAACAAAAACTGATCAGATTGTATTGTGTGTGTTATATGAATTTTGAAAAGGACGTGTTTTTTTTTTTTTAAAATATATTTATTGATTAACCTTGTACAATACTTCCGGAATACATCAATCAGGACCTTCCGCATACATAGCAGTACTCTAAGATACAATACTCCTTGTACACTCAAGCCTTTTCGTGGTCTATGGAATAGAGCCATTGTCGTCCTAACACATTGTAACAGCCTGCAACATAACACCCACTAACTGTACCATCGTCTTTTCATAGCAAAGCGGCACATAACCATGCTTATATAAGTCCACTCGGAAGTTCCATTTCGCAAGCAACGAAAAGTACGCAGTATCCTAAAACCTACCCCTTGTTAACTTCTCTCCTCCCGCTTACCCCCCCTTCCCATAAATCCCCTGGCATGACTTGTTGAGCGAATACATAAGGTCTTCAGTTTTGCTCATACGAGGACATGTGATCTATGGATATATAATTATCTTCACACTAGCGTGTGCATAGGACAACCATTTTAGTTATATGGTAGATCTGGTAAACGGTCCAGTAGGAGGGTTCAGGGTGTGAATTTCCCCTCACCTTTTTGCACTGCGCCGATTGTGAATAACAAATTATGCACACTTGGGAGGCGACATAGCCACACTTGAACACAAAACCACCCCACCTGTGCGCTTACAATTACTAATTTGTTGACCCTCCCTTTACTAGCTGAACGGGTTTTAAAAAAGAAAAATCTATGTATTTGTTTTATAGATTTGTTTAAATCTGTTTTATTGTTGCATAATGAGAGCAAAGAGTAAATATGCATTGCGAGAGAACATCTCTGAAATAGCACATAATAATGCAACTTTTGTTTTTAGAATTGTTTTCCCCCAAACAAAAGCAATATATGAACAGACAAGCTCCCACCCAAAACGGCCTGCCTCTCCCCCCTCTCTCTCCCCCCTCTCTCTCCCCCTCTCTCTCCCCCCTCTCTCCTCTCTCTCTCTCTCTCTCTCTCTCTCCCTCCCCTCTCTCCCTCTCTCCCTCTCTCCCTCTCTCCCTCTCTCCCTCTCTCCCTCTCTCCCTCTCTCC